>NC_141697.1:924207725-924807725 GCF_964263255.1 Lissotriton vulgaris
CATAAGGCCATGTCACACATATGCATGGTTTGAAAACTGAGCCAGAGATGAACAACAACTTTTGCAACATTGTATACTTTTGCCCCACTGAATTTTCTAGGACACCTGTAGGAGGCTCAAAACTCTCTGTATCCATGACAACCTGGTTGCATTCTGGTCATTCCACTGTTCCCCTAGATGTTCCCTATGTATTTATTTGAATACCCACACAAGTACTGTGCCATAGCCATTGCAAATGCAACCCATTCAATGATGTAACAAGGCGTACACACGCACGTACCATTGGGGTACGCTGTGCTCGCGTATGGCTAAAATGCAATAGCGAAATGAGGCGTACACACGCACGTACCATTGGGGTACGCTGTGCTCGCGTATGGCTAAAATGCTATAGCGGAACGAGGCGTACACACGCACGTACCATTGTGGTACGCAGTGCTCGCGTATGGCTAAAATTCAATAGGGAAACGAAGCGTACACACGCACGTACCATTGGGGTACGCAGTGCTCGCGTATGGCTAAAATTCAATAGGGAAACGAGGCGTACACACGCACGTACCATTGGGGTACGCTGTGCTCGCGTATGGCTAAAATGCTGTAGCGAAACGAGGCGTACACACGCACGTACCATTGGGGTTCGCTGTGGTCGCGTATGGCTAAAATGCAATAGCGAAACGAGGCGTACACACGCACGTACCATTGGGGTACGCTGTGCTCGCATATGGCTAAAATGCAATAGCGAAACGAGGCGTACACACACACGTACCATTGGGGACAGTGCGTCAGACATGCTCAAGTGAACGCTTGTGTAGGCTGTGTTCCTGACCTCCTTCATGTCACCATTGGGAGAGTGACTCCAGTAAATCACATTGCAGGGATGTAGTCTACACTCATGTTGACGATGTGGATGCATACATCAGCATGGCATCCTTACATCAGCATGCCCCAGGTGTGGCAGACATTGAAGAAGCACAGGGACTGTGACTTTGTGGCTCAGTTGATGTGTGAAGAGCTGTTGAGACATGTCAGTAATCATTTTGCACATGTGTGTCACATACATTTTAACACTTCGCACCTGAGTAACGTCTGCAACATATCGTGATGCACATCAACACTGGAATGGCACACCATTCAGTACAGGGAACTGTCACATGATGACAGCAACATGCCCACTGTCACAGAGGTCGAATTGCCACACAGCATGACCCTGTGTGACCACGTCATGTGTGTACCCTGTGCGACATTGTGCATGCTGTTTGCATATGAAATAAACAGGTCAGTATAATTTCCTCACCTTAGAATATCCCCAAGTGTCATCCTGGATATGGCAATTTCCGCTTAGCAGTACACTTGTGTGTCGGTAGTAATCTCCTGCGGCTCCGCGTGTGTCTTTGGCATTGTGTGCGCCGTGATGACGTTGTCTGAGTACTCATACGTCGCCTCAGCATGCTCACGTCAGGTCCTCTTTTTTTACACCACCAGCGCTGTTCCCGTATAAGTGTAACCATACTCATTGACCAGACATATGAAACTAGGTGTGAGTGGTCCCACAAGCCGCTTGGACTCCAGCAGTTGGCCCTGCACCACAATAGCTCATGGTCTGGGTGGAGGTCAAGTGCCTGGGCACGGGTGTTGAGACATCAGAGCCCCGGGATTTGAAATCAGTCCTCCAGGGCAAAGTCGTCAGGTAACCACAAGAAGTCAAAGAGACGTCATCGCAATTCAAACTCACCACAATGCACGTGCAATGCTGCATGGGATTTGGGTGACACCGCCCACGCGGCTCCGTCAGATTTTCTGCCGTTGTAGCTTGCACCACGACCTCTGGTCCCTGGCCAGCATGCGACGCAGGAGGACTAAGTCCGCTTCCTCATGGCCATGATGTCCCTCACTCCACCGACGGCCTACACCGTGGCTTAGGGCCCAGCGGACCCGTCTGGGGGCACTAGCGGGTCTGGTGCTTTGCCCCCGCCACAGTCACTCGCTTTGGCTCTGACGCTGGCGGCGCCTTCGTCCCGGCCCCGCTGGGACAGACAGGATCCGATTGGTGATCCTGGTCCTCGCTGGTTCACCTCACAACCTCACCGGCAACAGTCCCCCAGGTGTCACCCTTGGCACCGTCCTCGGGTGGTGCTGTCCCCGATACCACACACTATATGGCTCTGGCATGGGAACTGTGCCACAGAACACCACTTTTAATGCTGCATGGGGAGGTAAACTTCAACGAGCCGGGCACAGCTTATGACAACCCTGATTATAAGGGAATGGGTGATAAGGAGTATTGGGAGGGTTCAGAAGACCCACTGACACGTGAGTGTCAGTCCCAAGACGACAGGACAGGTGGACTGGGGGATGTGAGTGGTCTGGACACCTCGTCAGACACTGGTAATGTCTCTACTCCAAACGTGTCTTTGGATGAGCGGGCAACGTACAGTGTTGTGTTTACATGGGCGGCCGAAGCCTTTCCCCTTCAACTCCCCGTTGCGGCCGTGAGGAGCAACCTCCTCACTGAGCTCCTTAAACTGCAGTCAAGCTCTGCAGAGCCTCTGCAGCCGTTTCATGAGGAATTGACTGATGCGATATTGGCCACCATGCCCAGGCTCGCTGCAGGTTTGGCTGTAGATAGGCACGTTGCCAGACGCCCACACCACTCCCCGGACGACCCATGTTTCCTGTCCTCCGACCCCACATCAGAGAGCATGGGCATCCATGCCTCCAAATCACATACCGCATTCCCGTTTGCTCCGCTGGACAGGGTATCCAAGAGGTATGAGCAGTACAGAAAGATGGTATCATCCTCCCTGAGTCTGGGACTGAGGTCTTCCAACATCACATGCCTCTTTTTCCGCTACACACACTCTCTGTGGGACACGGTTGTGGAACTTCTGCCAGAGTGCGGGTTGTAGGTACGGGCAATACTTGGCCAAGCCCTTGTAGAATGTCGATCTGCGACACAGTATTCGATCCGGTGTGGGCTGGATAGCACCGACTCACTGTGCAGAGCGATGGCATCCACGGAGGCAATTTGTTGCAAAGCCTGGTATGTATTCCAAGTTAGGAATATGGTACTAACTCCTGTTTCTTATAGATATTTTGTTACAAAAGGTAAGTAACTAGTTCATACTCTTCAGTATATCTGCTGTAGGAGCATCTATGTTGGGTCCTTGCCGTGATGACAGGGTTTCTAATGTACGCACACCATGCCACTTGTGCAAAATAACCGCTCATATGTGTGATGGCATCACAGACCATTTGTCACAAATCTCACATTTATGCTGTCTGATGATGTCCATGTAATAGTTGTGGAAATATCACACCGCAATAGGAATAGGTCTGATCTGTGCAAATGATGGCACATGTGATGTGGGTAGGTGTATTGCTGTCAGCTGTCTGGATGTGCAGACAACCTCCTAATGCAATTTACGTGACGTGTGTCACCGACATGATACATTGTCATGCTCACTCAGACCTTCCCATCAGATCATTTGTATGCATGTCATATCCATTCCACAGACCACAGGTCTTTTACTCTTCACGGAGTAGTGGCTGGCAGCTGGCACATGTTTCCTCAGTGTGTATCCCACGCCACACTCAAAATTGTCTAGATTTGTTGAAGCAGTGTTGCTTGTGCCATGTACATTGCTATTGTCTTTGTCTGACAGTTGTACACATTTTCTACTAAATATGGTTTGCAGGGCACCTCCTCGGGAAAGGCCGTTGCCAGACTTGGAAGCCATGAGGGAACGTAATTGCATACGGCGGGACCGCTTCGGCAGACAGTTGATCAAGGACCTGACGGACAGGCTGGAGGTTCACCTGCAACCACGACATAGGTATCCAACTGGCTGACACCCAAGGTAAAGGTGATGGCAGCCCTACATTTCTTTGCCACAGGTACATTCCAATTTACCATAGCTGATGTGGGAGGGATGTCTCAGACAATGTTCAGCCATGTATTGTCCAATGTATTGGCAGCTATGTTGCTGCACATCGATGAATTCATTACATTCCCTACTCCAGAACAGTTGACACATGTCAAGGGGGAATTCTTTGCCCTGGGACACATGCCACGTGTAATTGGTGCATTTGATGGTACACATGTTACTCTGGTGCCACCACAGGCTCAGGAGCAAGCGTACCGCAACAGGAAACACTACCACTCGATAAATGCCCTGGTGGTGTGTCTTGCCAACATGATTATCTCACATGTTTCTGCACGTTTTCCAGGATCGTGCCATGATGCTTTCATTATGAGGTGTAGCAGGGTACCACAGATGATGCTGCAGTTGCACAACCACCGGGCATGTCTTGTTGGTGGGTAAACTCTGTCAGCTATGTATGTCAGTATGTCAATAGTTCATGGACTGCATCTTATTACACACTCATTTCTATGATGTCAATTTGCATGAGACGCAGGATATCCAAACATGCCATGGCTAATGACTCCGCTACGCAACCCCAGGACAGCTGCAGACCAGCGGTACAACAATGCTCATGGGAAGAGCAGGCGGGTGAACGAGCGAACATTTGGACTCCTGAAGAGCCGGTTCAGGTGCCTGGACAAGACAGGCGGAGCCCTCCAATACACCCCACGCAAGGTGTGTGATATCTTCACCGTGTGCTGCATGCTACACAACATGGCAGTGGAGAAGGCCGTGCCACTCTACCTTGATCTTGATGAGCTGGAACATCCGCCCGTTGAGGATGAAGGCCTTGCCCAGGATGCCAGTGACGAGGAGGCTGAAGATGATATCCGGAGTCACCTCATCCGCAACTTCTTTTCATAATGGTGAGTCATACGTGCTTTTTGGTTAAACATGTACTATAGAGTTGCATGGCTAGCATGCTGTGTATGCAACTGACTGTTTGCAATGTCACTTGGATGTTTGTTGTGCAGTGTCACACAGGTGCAGATGTAATGCAACACACATATGTGCTATGTGTGTACTTGGAATGTACAGGTGTACTACAACATCAGGCTATTCAACAGGACAATGTCAGAATGACATTATACGGAACTTGACCCCTTGTGTGACTCTCATCCCCAGGTCGCCCTGCATGTTGTCCGTTGGGGTCATCGTGGTCAGCCTGCTATTGCTCATTATGATTGCAACGTCAGCCAAATCAACGGAGCATGCATGGAAATGTTGAGAAGTCATTTTGGGTAAGGACTCATATGAGGCTGTTTAGCATTGGTATGGTTTCAAATGTGTGGTGCATGTTCATGCGCATGTAGTGAGACCATGCATACATGCAACAACATAATGTTTCTTATTACATGTATGCCCACTCCCATGACAGGATAGTCACCCCATCTGACAGTCATCTGTTGTAGGTTTAGACTCGGTGAATGCATCAATGTATGTAGACATTGACACTGCAACAGTGCATATACCATGGTTTGACATTGTGTTAGAGGTCACAACCACGGACTCTGTGGGGGATTGCTGCTTCACTGTGTGCATTAGAATGTGTCTGGTTCCTCACCTCCACCTTGTGGGCCAATCCACTTTGTTTACCACTAAACCATGTTGTGTAGGTGTGGCCCAGTGTATGTTCCACATGTTAAGACAACTGTCCTGTGATTCTGTTGGCCTGGATGCATTGCCCCTTGTTGCAGTATGTCATGTCACTGTCATGTCGTTACCTCAGTGCAGGTTGAGAATTCTGCTACGCCAGCCTTCACAGTGAGTAGCAGTTCTGTTTTAATTTACATGATGCCATGTATGTTTAGCATTAGACATGACAATGTTGGGCTGATGCATATGTGAATTATTGTGTTGTGCCAGTGAAGTGTGGTCATTCACATGAATCTCTTGTCCCGTGCAGCATTTCTGTGCAATGATAGGGTATAATTATGTGGCTTGGATCAACATCACTTGCTGTTGAGTTATTTTCAACCTGCATGTCATGTTTAGCATAGTGATGCAAAGTTGATAGAGCAAAAGACTGGCTACAGAGTGCCTTCATTGCATGTAGGTCATTAGCTTCCTCATCATATGTGATTCTTACAGCTGTTGTGGGTGTTGTCAAGTTTGCCTACATGGCCCTTACGGGTACACATAATCAAATACAGATATTACACTTTGCGCAAGTAGCATTGCCATATGTTTTAATTTGTTTGTAGGGTCCACATCATCAGAGACAGTGAAATATTTTTTGTCCACATAGATCTCATTGCATGGTAGCTGACTTGTGAGCGTTACACAAGACTCAAATAGATGACAGACTGTCCTAGGTTTTATGTGTCTGTGTTACAGCATCGGTTCTCATGTGATAGCATGATGACTAATCTCTAATTGGCTACAGTCATTACACTTCACAGGTGTGACTGGTACAGTGTATCTCATGAGGTATTTTTTGTGACAGTCATTAAAAAACTACTCCTAATGGTTATTTGCCTCTGTTTCAGGTCTCCCTCCCTGCAGTTCCCATCCTCTCCTTCCCTCGCCTGATCACCCTTTTGTGTCTGTCATTTGTACTCAGACCAATGGGCTATTTGGAGGTGGAACCCTTTGAGCATCACACCACTCTGATGAAGAAAGATACGGCCAGTCCCTGGCAGGCTTGTAGCAAATCGTTCTGCTGCATTACAGGTGACATCATTCATAGACTTTTTTTGTCTTCTTGCCAATGCCAATGACCATGCATGTTTGATAATGCTTCATGGGCTCACAAGGCAAATCATCGTGTTGTGCATGATGTGTGATTTCGACTGAATATTGTGCCTCCTTGATGTCAACGCACATGTCCTACTTATGTGCATGTATACTATATGGCATGAAGTAAGCTCATGCTTGTTATGTGTTTACCTGTACAGTGACTATATGCATGGTGTTGGTTAAGGCTAAAATACTATATTGTGTGTGAGGAAGATGGCTGTGTAGCTGCTGGTTAGCTTGGAACACACTAGCTGTAGTCTACACCTGCTGACGCTGTGTGTCCTGTGCCCCACTTGTCCCTAAGGGGCCTGATCCTGTGACCGTGATCTTTGGTGATTACTGTGCCATTTTATTTGCTGTGACCCTGAGTGAAGCAGACACTCCTGCATTCACATGCACATGTCACTTTGTGGCTTGCCAATGCCCTTGTGGTATGTGCTTGTTTTTCTAGTTGTCACACCCCTCCTGCCGCTGCATACACAGCCACAATGCAGCGCACACTATACAGGACCACACACGCCTACAGGATACCCCTCCTTCCGTCCATTTGTAGAGCATGCTCCTGCCACCCTACACAAAGAGAACACCAGACAATCATCCTCCTGGTATCACGATGCCTCAAACTCAGCCATTACAGCTTCTATGCCTGTGTGTGCAACACATATTGGCAAGACTATGCTGAGCCACATGACATTGTGTCTACGTACCACCAGGTCATGTGCCTTGTACATCACACACACACCTTCCATAGGCACAATATTGTACAGTGTTACCTTGTCAACACCACAGCAGGAAAAATTGTCTTCCTTACAGTCACGTGGCAGTACACGACCTGGTCACACCACTTCAACATAGCCGTCACAGTCAGTCAAGTAGCCACAGGGGACACACACCATGACCACGGCTAAGCCCGGGCAAAGGGCGGGCCCTCTGTGGCCCTCGGTGACTGAGGTAGGCTGGGCTGGGCCCGGTTATTTTTATTCGCTTATAAATATACGTGTTGTGTTTATAACGAAGTGCCGCCTTGTGAAGTTAAAGAACAGTTTTGCTCCATTGACACTGACTGGAGGGCAACCTCAGACTTCTCTCCATTATCAAATTTATTTTATGCTCTATTCATACTCATATTTTTAATTACACTTTTTGTGGAAGTACATTTTCTATAAACGACATCCTGTGAAAAATTATTGGAGAGGATGACAAAGAAACTTCGCTCTGGGAGATTAGTGGGGGGAAGGACCTGTGCTAAAACAAAATCCAACCCCCTAAGAAATAAATCAGTGAATAATCCTTTACTAAAGGGACAATGTCAGCTTTTTGAACTGTGGGAAAAACCAGTGGATAAGAAATTACCTGTTGTTGAAAATGAAGGCCTACTTTCTGTTGCACAGGTGGGGCCGACACAAGTGGTTGATAATTTGGTCCCCCTCTCTTTGATGACAGACCCATTCCAAATAGAAACCACTGCGAGGACCTGCCTTGTACATTCCGAAGCTGATGGTGATACTGAGCTTCTTGTGCAAACTATGGAAGGAAAACAAGCTAACAATTTACCAGCTCCTCAAGCCTCTACTCCTTACGTTCGGTCAGGAGGAGATTCCTCATTGTCATCCATTGACCTCGAACTCTGTGGCCGCTACGTGGATGCAGGTAGTTTGAAATCTCTAGAAGCCATTAAGCCATCAGTGTGTGCCACTCCATCTGGATTATTGTTATATAGCAGTACTCCCTCTATAAATGTGCAGGATATGTCCGCGTTGTTAAATGTCTCCAAGAGCCCTGAGCTCAATCTATCTGGAATTTGCCCTTCTGCTGCTGCTGGCGAAAAACCTATATCGGAATCTCTGATTGCCCTGGAACATTTGCTAGCCTCTATATTACTTCTTTTGGGCAAATTCGTGGGCAGCTCTGATTGCATCTTGGATTCTGTCACTCAAATATTGAATACATTGCTGCAAAAGGCTCCTGAAATGAGGAGTGTCCCCCCCCCTGCGGCGGATATTAGCTTCGCAACGGGGAATGTAAATGCGCCTGCAGAGAACTCTGGTATAAAGCCTTCAGTAATAGTTCAAGAAAACAATGCCACGGTCCTGCCAGTTACTGCGGCGACTAACTGTGTAAAGAATTCAGATCTTGAAATAGAGGAAGAAAATCTGTCTGTTTCAATCTCAAAAGTGACACAAGAATTATTTCCAATATTCATCCCTGAAAAAAAAGGGTAACATGATGGTGATCAAGAAATAAAGGAAAAAAGCGGCAAACATAGAAATAATAAAGGGAAAAAAAGGAAACCTGTGCGCAAATACAGGAAGAAAAGACAAAGGCGGATAATCTTCCAAGATCCAATTGTTTTAGCTGATAATGAAGATAATATCACTGACTCTAACCCGGTGACCACAAATTTGGCTAGTGAATCCTGCCGCCCATATTGTGGTCCAGAGATCATTTGTAATACTCTTCCTATGACTGTGGAGGACCTACCTCAGAAGGGTGGACATGGGCTGACTGCACCTCCAATGGTAGAGATATGGAGCTCCATCCCGGTCGAACTTGGGGCTCTCAACCCTTTGGCTTCTTCTTTTTCTCCTACAGATGGGGTTGGCGCACGCCCACACCTTTCTTCCCAGGCAAAAATATCAATGTCTTATGTGGACACTTTGGTTTTGGACTTCTTGCCTTTATTTGATGCGGATTTGCCCTTAAATAGATCATGGTTGCTTAAATGTTTCAGTGACTTGGAAATTCTTCACCTTATTCAATCAAGTGACATTGAGTTAGTTTCTTTACTAGGTGGAGATAGTGTGTCACGTATAAGGGTCAAATTTTATTCTAAAATTATTGTAAATCTGATATTACAGCAAGCGGAGAATTTCCAATGCAGAGGTATTGACGTTCTGCCTATTTTTAGTCTAGGTAATGCCATTCATTCCCATAGGGTGGCCCAAAAGGGTGATAAGCAAGATGGGGCTCTTTCTCCATTTAAAGATTTAGGTCTCTAAGGGGAAACGTTCGGTTTCCCAGGTATTGCCCCCTCCACTAATCCAGAACTCTCTTCCATCAGAGGATAATCATCGGTGGAATTGGCTGCCTAGTGCCCTATCAAATAAGAGCACAGATAATCCCAAATTATTCCATCATCTTTAACAATCAATTGAAAATTATTTCTTGGAATGCAGCTGGGATACATAGTAGTCCAGAGAAACTAGAGTTTCTATTCTCGCTGGGAGCAAATGTGATTTGCATCCAAGAAACATGGTGCACTAATAATATTTATGCAGGGAAGGATTACTATGTGTTGGAAGCGCCAGCTGCCCCATCCAAGAAAGGCCATGCCAAAGGGGGAATTGCTTGCTTGTTATCTAACAAACTGCACTGGAGATTCTCGCATTATATTGACCCAAGTAATCTCTTTCAAGCTATAACAATAGCAAATCTCCCTAGCTCGCCAAATAAGTCTGCTGTCGTAATTATTAATGTATACATTCCTCCCGAAGAGCGTTTTAATATTTTATTGAAGCATGTATTTCAGTATATTGGACAGATTAAAAATGTTTATTTCCCACCTGAAGTTATCCTAGTAGGAGATTTGAACTGTAAAATTTCTAATGCTAGTTTAAATCTATTTAGAAATAAACCCAAAGAAGAGGCCTATTTTATTCCACAATCCCTCTTTCCAGATAAAATAGTAACTAATAAAAGAGGGAAGATCCTGCTGGAAGAATTATTGGCAGTTGAGGGGCTCATTTTAAATGGGAGATTTCCCTCTGATGTGCCCGCGAAATTCACTCACAGGTCCCCTTTTAGTGCCTCAATTCTTGACTATGTGATCTCAGATTATGACATTTTCCCATGTATTCAGGATCTTACGGTATCCCCTACATCCTTGAGTGATCACAGCATAATCATTATAACTATTTCTTTAAAACCTCCCCCCACTGAGTCTTGGTCCCTCAATAATAACGATGTTAATTTTCATGGATCTTCGGGAAGATATTTTTGGAATCCAACTGCCATTATAGGTGTGCATGATATTCTATGCAAAACTATATTAGAATTAAACAACTGGCATGGTTCGGAAATTGTTAACTTTGAAAAATTTATGAGGAAGATCATCTTGGATGTGAAAAAGGTTAATTGTTCTAGGAAAAAGGTAGTTTTTCCTAGTGCATTGCGTATCCTGAATAAGGAAATAAATAAATTAGTGCGAGAGCAATTTTTAGGTAGATCAGGTGAACTAGCAAAAGAAATATCGAGGTTAAAAAGAAGGAGAACTAGATTAAAAGCGAAACTAAAAAAGGAGAAGGAAGATTCAGTATGGATAAACTTGCGGGAAGCAGTTGCGCATGGCAAGGCTAGAGAATTCTGGTCCATAGTTGGTAAGGGATGTGGTACTAGAACGAGCCCTCTTCCCATCCCTATATCTGAAGAAGTATGGTCCTCTTACATTCGGAAGCTGTATGCAGGGAATGATACATCGGCTGCAAATAGTGACCCTGATCTAACACCTGAGGGTCCGATTAATTATCCTACAGAGAAAACAATAGAAATGGCCATAAAGAACATGCGCTCCTCCGGCGCAATGGGACCTGACGAACTTCCTATGACGGTTCTGAAGCAGGAACCCTCACTATGGAGTAAGATCCTTTACCCATTGTTTAAATCCTGCTTCGTTACTAAAACGGTCCCTGCCTCTTGGAGGGGAAGTATATTGATCCCTATTTTTAAGAAGGGAGCTAGGAATAACCCCATGAACTACCGTCTGATAGCCCTCCTCGACTCAATCGGAAAGGTCTTTGCTAAATGTATCCTAATATTACTTAACGATTGGATCGAGGAGAATAATATCTTACCATTTGAACAAACTGGATTCCGTAGGGGGCACGGTACATTAGATAATCTCACCGCCCTACATGTGATTTCTGATAAATACACACATGTGAGAGGGGGGGTGGTGTTCGCTGCTTTTATTGATTTCTCCACAGCGTTCGATAAAGTTGATCGCCGAACGCTGTGGAGAAAATTAGCAGCCCTTGGTTTACCATCTTATTTATTGGATCTTGTACGTGCTCTCCATACGGATACTTGGTGCTGTGTTCTTCAAGGTGGCGAAAGAGGACTCTCGCACCGAATCCCATCTTTGAACGGCCTTAAACAAGGCTGTCTTCTGGCTCCATTATTGTTTTCCTTGTACACTGTAGACCTTCCTGCTTCCCTGTCAGCTTGTGTGGGTATAGCTCCGGTGGTAGGGGGGGCCCCTATCTCTTGTTTGATGTACGCCGATGATATTCTTGTCCTAGATTTAACACCTAAAGGTCTCGCTAATCGGCTGCAAGCTCTACATGCTTTTGCTGATTCTCATTTTATGATGATTAATACATCTAAAAGTAAAATTATGTGTATTGCAGGGAAAAAGAAGTGCCGTTCTGAAAATTTTGAATGGTTTATCGGTGGCCAGAAATTAGAAGTTGTTAAATCCTATACCTTTTTGGGAAAAATAATTGCGGCCAATTTGAGTGAGAGGCCCCATATCGAGCATAGTTCACGTAAAGCCCTCGCTCATGGCAAAGGCCTAAATTCCCTCTATCTTGCCACCGGAAAAAGACACTTCGCCTGTTTACTTGAGGTGTATAGGGCAAAGATTCCTGCTACGATATTATATGGCATAGAACTCATAGAGCTGAAGCACTGGGATTTCTGTCACAAAATTGAAGGGAAACTCTTAAGATCCCTATCTACCCTCAACACCGCGTGCTCTTTGCCTGCATGTAGGCTCGATTTCGGCCTTAGGAGCAGCTGGGTTCAGGGATTATGTGCCCTGGTAAGATGGGTGGTTTGCTTGGCTAGAGCTGAATCGGGTTCGATGAGAGCTCTCCTTAAAAGTGAATTGTTGGGCAACTTCAAAGAGTTCTCACGAATAGTAAGGAACTTTAGAAGAGCTGTGTCACTTTTAAAGTTAGACTAAAGTGTTTTGTTCCTTCACTCACCGACTCAGCTAAAAATCCTGCTAAAACAGGCATCGTGGGAACTCTGTTTTCAAATAGATAAGAATATAATACAAGAAAAAGGGGGTTGTGACCTCCTCCTTAATTCTTATTCGATGAAGTTGGCCCAACCCTATGCCACATGGAATATGCCACATAGTGTCCGCAGATTATGGTTCCTTTTACGATACGATTTACTGCCCCTAAATCTACTCTTATCCAAATGGTATGGATCCTCTCCTATGTGTAATTTTTGTAATTTGAGTATTCAGGATCGTACGCATGTCTTGTTGATTTGCCCTGCACTCCGCCTATTGCGGCTTAAATGGTTAAAACCAATATGTCTCCGACTAGGTATTTCTAATGTGAATATTTTTCTACAATTTCTATACTGTCCTCCAAATGAAATGTTTTGCTTCCATATTTTTAATTTTTTTAAAGGTTTTTTAGCTATTTATTAATGTGCTATGGAGAGGTCTGACATTGTTTATTCTTGTCTATTTGACAATGGATGCAATCAGTTTCGTGTTTGTTCACTGAATTTTTTCTTCTGTATGTAATTTGTATTGTGAATTTTATGTGGCCCTCGTTGAGAGCCAAAACATAATAAAATAAATTGAATTGTGACCACGTCTCTTGGGTGTGGTGTGATTTGGACGTTCTGGTGTAGATAATTGTCAGACGTGGGTAGATGTTCTGTCTGCGTTGCTCCCATAACAGGAGTCTAGTACTTGTAGCTCCATAGGGGGAGGTCACCTCATCAGGTGAGCTTGGGTAGAGTGCTACAGCCCATTGCCCACAGTCTGTCCTGCCACCCTTGTCCTGTGCGCCATTCACCACATCAACAGTACAGCATCATGCTGATGATAGTTCACATACCTGATGATACAGATGTAAGTACTCCCTACGTGGACAACTAGTTTTGTCACACTGATCTGTACACCTCAAAGTGACTCTCCTGGGCCTGGCTGTTATTGCAGTTTTGTGATCCAAACCCCCCTCCAGCATTTACTATCCCTCACAGGTGTGTCTTTCCATCCATGTATCTAGTTGTTAGGAATTTGTGACCAATGTGTGTCCTCACACGGACTCAGATCCAAGTGTGTGGATGGCTGCAGTTTGTTGAATAGCCTTGTATTTCATACATTTGCAGACACATATCATTTTATACTGTGGGTACAAGATAATTCACCAAATGCGTATGATGTTTAGAATATTTATTGGGTGATCTTGTGCAGGAAACGTGAAGAGGTGATGTACAGAAAGGGGGGAATCCAAAGTTCACTGCTGGAGATGAGATGCCTTACAGTTTGAGTCAACAGCGTCCAGGCCCCAGTGGTTGGCATCATTGGGCAGACTGTGACCAGGAAGTCCATGTGGGAAAATCTCATAGGTGATGCTGTTGTACCCAAGGGCAATATGCCAGGTCCGGTGTCCTGGGAGTTGTGCATGGCCCACTACCACTCAACGTCTTCGCCGTGGATGACCCACCTTCCTTGGGGGACCCTCAGGTGCAGGCATGGACGATGCATGGGACGCTACGTCAGACAGTTCCTCCTCCTCCTCATCCCTCCCTGTGGCTGGTGTTGCACTTTGCCTTGATGTAGCTGGCCTGGTGACACGGGGAGGGTGCTGCATGTTAGCAGCAATCTGACGTAGCGATTGGCTCATTTCCCGATGCACCGTCAAGAGCTGAGCCAGACTTGCCTCCACCCATCCATAATGTTGGTCTTGCCTGGCTATTTGCTCTGCCTGCTGTTCTTTCACCTGGTTGAGGGCCTCCGCAAGCTGGCTTACCTCCCTGGTGTCCCGCCGGTATGCCTCCAGGATGTCAGTCAGTTCAGGCATACCGGGCCCTGCAGCTGACTGGCCCGAATCTCGCCTCCATCTTGCGCCACTCCCACCACCCTGACCCACACGAGCACGGCCTGCGCTTGTGGGCACATCCGGTCGACGGGCCCCCTCCGAGTGCCAGCAGTGTGGAGGTTGTCTGCCACCTCAGGGGCGCCCGACAAAGGGTGTCCCGCATTTTCAGACATGCTCTCTGGTGGATCATGGGCAGGGCTCTGAACTGTCTGCTGGGATGTGGTGGGAATGGTTCCGGTGGTTGGCACAGATGTCGCTGGTACAGTTGCTGCAGGGGTTTGGGATCCAGAGGAGCCAGGTTGGTTGGGGTCATCCACAGTGCGTTGAGTGGCGTCGCTGTCGGTGGGGTCAGGGTCCTGCTGAGCCTGGGACTGGGATCCTTCTCCTCCCTCGTTGGGGGGGGGGGGGCTCTACACGTTTCCCTGTGTGTGGGAGAGACAGACACTGTTAATGCACTATCAATTTACATCTTAATTATTTAGCCATTATCACCATCACAGTTCCACAAGCTTTACATTGTTGTCATTGTTCAGTTGTGTATGTAGTGGTAGTAAATTGACATGTACTCTGGGGTATTTTCCTTCTTCCATTCTCTTGACAATGACTGACACAGCCATTGCTGTGTCTTGTCTTGCCGGCACAACACATATACAGCAGTGCTCGAGTTCACGCATTATCCAGGATACGGTGTAAATCCTTATGTCTGCATCAAGCATGCACAGAGTTTAGATGCAGCATGTCCATGTAAGAGACAGGGCATATTGTTTTTGATACATTCTTCTACTTTGGATAGGTGTTGCTGTTCCGTGATGGCCAAAAATACCAACACCACTGGACCTGTAAACACACTTCTAGATCATGGCTTTGGAACGTGGCACTTCTCCAAGACGCATCACCTTGTCAATACCCATGTCCATGTTGGTACTTAAGTGCATCCACAACGTTCATGAGATGGGGCACGTGCATTGTGTGAGAGGCACAATGGACAGGAGCATCTGCAATGTGCATGTAAAAGTTGTATGCGTATTCATATGAGTGAGTGTTTAGTTGTGCTACATGACAATTGGGACAGTGTTGCACTCCATGCCTGTCCCCAGGGGATGAGTTTCTGTAAGGGGGTGTATGACAGGCCATGCTAGTAGTTTGCATGTGATTTGCAAGAGTCCATCCTTCATGATTTGGCTGTCCCCTCATGTAGCATGCTGGCACAATCGTGGTTGTGTGTTCCTGCACAGGATGTGTGACCTTGTCCTGGTGTTTGTGTTTGCAATTATCACAGGAGGGACTTGTGCTGCCTACACCTGTGCCCATTGTGTACTACAGAGCTTTCCAACTGTGTGTCCTGACACAGTACAGTGTTGCATGCAAATGGTGGGTGTGTTGCAGGCACTTAGTAGATGACTGCTAGTAATTAGGAGACATCCCTAAACACTCTGCGCTATGGTCTTTATAAGGCCTGTGCAGTGCTTGGGTGCAACTGTGTGTGTGCCCAGGGAGCTGGGGTGAGGTGACAGAGGGAGGAACACTGAGGGATGGATACAGAGGGAGGGAGGGACACAGAGTGAGGGAGGGAGACAGAGGGAGGGAGGAGGGCAACAGAGGGATGGAGGGAGTCAGAGGGATGGAGGGAGTCAGAGGTAGGGAGACAGTCAGAGGGAGGGAGACAGACAGAGGGAGGAGGGCAACAGAGGGAGGGAGGAGGGCAACAGAGGGATGGAGACAGGGATGGAGGGAGTCAGAGGGATGGAGGGAGTCAGAGGGAGGGAGACAGTCAGAGGGAGGGAGACAGACAGAGGGAGGAGGGCAACAGAGGGATGGAGACAGGGATGGATGGAGTCAGAGGGATGGAGGGAGTCAGGGGGATGGAGGGAGCCAGAGGGAGGGAGCCAGAGGAGTGAGACAGAGGGTGACAGACAGAGGCAGACAGTCAGAGGGAGGGAGACAGAGGGAGGGAGGAGGGAGACAGAGGGAGGGAGGAGGGCAACAGAGGGATGGAGACAGGGATGGAGGGAGTCAGAGGGATGGAGGGAGTCAGAGGGAGGGAGACAGTCAGAGGGAGGGAGACAGACAGAGGGAGGAGGGCAACAGAGGGATGGAGACAGGGATGGATGGAGTCAGAGGGATGGAGGGAGTCAGAGGGATGGAGGAAGACAGAGGGAGGGAGCCAGAGGGAGTGAGACAGAGGGTGACAGACAGAGGCAGACAGTCAGAGGGAGGGAGACAGAGGGAGGGAGGAGGGCAACAGAGGGATGGAGACAGGGATGGAGGGAGTCAGAGGGATGGAGGGAGTCAGAGGGAGGGAGACAGTCAGAGGGAGGGAGACAGACAGAGGGAGGAGGGCAACAGAGGGATGGAGACAGGGATGGAGGGAGTCAGAGGGATGCAGGGAGTCAGAGGGAGGGAGACAGTCGGAGGGAGGGAGACAGACAGAGGGAGGGAGACAGTCAGAGGGAGGGAGACAGAGGGAGGGAGGAGGGCAACAGAGGGATGGAGACAGGAATGGAGGGAGTCAGAGGGAGGGAGGGAGTCAGAGGGAGGGAGACAGTCAGAGGGAGGGAGACAGACAGAGGGAGGAGGGCAACAGAGGGATGGAGACAGGGATGGAGGGAGTCAGAGGGAGGGAGGGAGTCAGAGGGAGGGAGACAGTCAGAGGGAGGGAGACAGACAGAGGGAGGAAGGCAACAGAGGGATGGAGACAGGGATGGAGGGAGTCAGAGGGAGGGAGTCAGAGGGAGGGAGGGAGACAGGTTGTTTGTGCTTGCTCGCTTGCTACACTGCCTTACTATGTCACAAAATGATGCATCTCCGAAAGGTGTGTCAGCAACATGAACATTTTATGAGCTGTGGTCTACTACCTTGTGTGATATTTCCCTATCCCTGTGCATTGGGCATGGTGCTTGGGTATGTCCCTGGGACATATGGGATGGGAGCAGCCTCTTACCCTACACATTCTACCCTTTGTGCCTCCCCCTTGCAACTACCCCCATTTGGTTGTGTACTGCTGGGACTCATGGCCACCCACCCCATGCTGCTGGGCACTGTTGTAAGTCCACCCATATAACATGTGTTTTTGTACACTCACCAGACTCAATGGCTCCTTCAATTCCGTGTACTCCCATCGGTGGCAGCAGGGCCATGACTTTCTCCTCCCAGGGATGGTATACAGGAGGTCTGCGGGGACCACCGCCTCCTGTGTGGTGTGCAGAGGCGTAGTCCTGGTCCATTTTCTTCTTCACCATCCTCCGCAGCTCATACCACCTGGACTGGCATTCCCCCCTGGTGCGCCTGATGGGTGCAACAGCATTGACCCGGTCTACGATCCTCTCCCACAGGCGTGTTTTTTCTGCCATGTTGGTCTGTCTGACCAATGCGCCAAACAGCTGTGGCTCGACTCTGATGACTTCATCAGTAAGTATCTCATTCTCCAGGTTAGTGAACTTTGGAGTCTTGGGTGTGGTCATGGTGTGGGGTGTATGTGATTGAGGGGGTGATGGTGTGTATGGATGAGGGTGTGTGGGTCTGATTGTGAAGGGGGTGGTGTGGGTGTAGATGAAATAGGGTGTATGTGTGAAGGTGTGTGGCTGCAATTGTTGGTGAGATGTCTGTGTCTTTGCAAGAATGGGTATGTTGCAAAGGATGATGGGTTGTATGTGTGGACCCTTTTATTGGTCAAATAGTGGGTGTGGCTTAATTTGAATTGGTGGTGTGTGTGTTATATGGGGTGGGTGTTAGTGTTGACCTCTGTTTGGCTGTTTGGCTGTGACCAGGACATTGATTCTCAATGGTATGTACACAGGAGACATGTTCAGTGTTG
This sequence comes from Lissotriton vulgaris, assembly GCF_964263255.1. NCBI lineage: Eukaryota > Metazoa > Chordata > Amphibia > Caudata > Salamandridae > Lissotriton > Lissotriton vulgaris. Next base: position 924,226,046 of record NC_141697.1, read on the forward strand.
TTGTGCGACTCGTTAGCAAAGTCCTTGTGCTGGTTTAGGTGTTGGCGTTATGTGTGCGTGTCCTACTTGTGCATGCGATTGACTTGTACGGGCCGATGGCGGGTGGGGGGCTTCGCGTAGGCTTGATGGGGTGGTGTGCGTGTCGTACTTGTACGTGCGATTGACTTGTACGGGCCGTTGGCGGGTGGGGGGCTTCGTGTAGGCTTGATGGGGTGGTGTGCGTGTCGTACTTGTGCGTGCGATTGACTTGTACTGGCCGTTGGCGGGTGGGGGGCTTCGCGTAGGCTTGATGGGGGGTGTGCGTGTCGTACTTGTGCGTGCGATTGACTTGTATGGGCCGTTGGCGGTGGGGGGCATCGTGTAGGCTTGAGCGAGGGGTACACGTGTGGTATGTGTTGATGCAGCTTGCTGTGAGGCGAATCATCCCGTACGAATCAATCTTCATGCGCGAAGACTTTGGCACGTACGAATCGCGGACAGGATTTACGTACGGGATCGTACTAGTGAGTTTGTACGGCCTGGTTACGAATCATAGGGTAGGATTCACGATGCTTATTCGTAAGGGTCACCAACTGTGGTTCGTACGGTTTGCTGATATTCGTACGGAAATCGTCGGAAATTAATCGGAATTCGCAGGTCGGACGGTAATTTTCCATTCGTACGGATTCGGATACGAATACGACTCGTACGGCGGAATATTTTACCGGATCGGAATCGGCTCCAATGTCTCCCTCCTCGATATTCTTCCACAATCTTCAATCTAATCAGGTTGTCTTACAGGAATAAATCTTCCCAGTCTGTTCTCTTCTTCCAGCAGCAGCTCTTGCCCACACCTCTCTCAGCACTAAGCAGTAATCTCCAGTAGCACAAAAACCACTTACTACATCCTCGAATCAACAACTCTTAGTACTCTTAAATCACTTTAGTTATTGTCTTCATTTTGTATGTCGCACCCTCAAAAGTTGCAATTCATGATGGATTACGAACTTGATTGGCCAGAGGCAGGGGAGTTGTCATCACCTCATGCTGTCATACTCAATTTCTTATTGAACCCTTGTGTTTAGCAAACCCTTCCCATTTAACCTATTTATTTTTCTGCTCTGTTTCTTTTCACATACATCTACAGTAACAAATGAGGTATAAATTCATAGGTAGTTCCACAGTTGGAAAAAGTTCTCATGGCTTCTGTCCTTGGCTCTTGGCAGTCTGTCAGACATTCGGTCAAGGTGTCACACATTATTTCACTGCGCAAACTCAGCTTCCCTCCATTTCCGCCGCCATCTTTTTCATTGGCTTAGCAAATTAGGCCTAAACATACACTGTTAAGAAAGGAAACATAAACAGATGTTAATTTCTCAAATATGTGATTGTCACTGTTCGCCACCCACTTCTACTCTATCTCATATTAAATTCTCTTTCTTTAAGAAAAAGCATTAGCAGCAACTTCTTCTTTTTAAAGTTCAGGCAGGCATATGCCAGGCACGCGGGGCCTCAAGATTTACAGTTAGTAACTCTTGCGCATGCGTGAGAGTTTTCCCTCTCAAATGGCTTAATCACATCGTTATTTACATAGTTCTGGTTTACACATGTGCAAAAGCGTTTTTCAGTTTCGTGCGGGATTTGGGCGCGTTGCAAATTATTCTTTATTATTTTAGTTTGTTTAAAGCTCTTTTTCCCATATGTGAATGTTTTTTTTTGTGGTTTTTTTTTGTCCTCATTTGCCACCATGGTTTCCAGTTAAGCGAACCATTGGGGTTACGGCATGCTGTCTCAGTTATACACTGGTAGAGAATAGGTATGATGGAAAACCATCATCCCTCAGCAGTGGCGACCACCCCTTGGTACCAGACCTAACAAGAGAAACCATAAAAAAGCGGAAAATCGGTGGGAACTGCAGCCGATAGAAACCGGGCTTGGTACCAGAGAACGGCTCTAGGCGTAACATAAGCCACAGTAGCGTAATCATCGGACCCAGGGAAAAAAAACCCGGATCTCTCAATGCTCCCAGATCAAAAGGTGCCAGAATGCCTTTTTACTGTGACTGCCGGACCTAGATCTAGCTTAGAGACCTGCAAAACTGATACATACTAGTCATTAAGAGAAGGAGGTAGAGAGTCTTTCCATTTTTTGCAGATCTACCTTCTGGCCAGTAGAGTGGAATAGAAGATTAAACCTTTTGCTGGATTTTGGACTCCTTCCACAATTCCAAAGATCACTAATGGAAGATCAAAGGTTATTTGAAGGCCCAGAGATTTAGTAAGAGTGTTACTAATCGCATTCCAAAATGAGGCCAGGTGGGGACATTCAAAGAACATATGGGCATCTGAAGCAGCTACCAGGCCACACTTAGCACATGCTACAGACTTCCCTTCGGAAAATTTTGAAAGCCTAAGGGGAGAATAGTACGCTCTATGTAGGGTAAAAAGATGGTTCCTACGAAGCCATGCAGGTTTAACAATATCCCATAACAGTTTACAAGAGGAGGTCCAGAGGTCTTGTATATTACAATTGACAATGAGAGAACCCCACAGCTGGTCAGGTAGCCGAAATTCGCCGTCCACTTCATCCAAAATGAGATTGTACCACAAGGAAATTTCTTTCTTAGCAACTGGATTATCTACTAGGCGAGTTATTAACTGACTATGACCAACAAGGGGAAATGTATTCTGTCTAAAGTGCGAAGAACTGTATGCATGGGACCAGCTTGCAATTTGCATGTATTTGAATCTAGCAAAGTTTAGACCAATCTTAATCTTAAAATAGTCCCATGAAAGTAATTCTCCCTCCAAAAAAAGGTCACCCCAAATCTCCAACCCTGCATCTTTTAGTGGGATTGCCAGGCTATCTCCCAACCAAACAGGGCTTTCGGGAAGGTCCCAGAGCGGTGTTCTACTGCTAAAATACCCCAACCTAATAGCTCTAGTTAATTCCGATAAGGTTTTAGCCATCCCCTTCAGGACCTTTAGTTTAATCTTCTTAAAAAACTTGGGGTTTCCAAATTTAAATAAGAAGCCTGATTGATTAACTCCTTCCCCCATGAGCAAGGCAGAATATAGAGTCCCTACCCCATGTTCCAAAGGCACCTTTAACAACATGCGAGCATGAGACATCTGAAACGCTCATGCGTACATTTGAAGATCTGGAGCTGCCAACCCGCCCTTCTCCCTACGTCGCCTGAGTTTCTTTCAGGCAATCCTTAGAAGATGCTTGTTCCAAATAAAAGATGTGATTTCCGCCTGTAATTTTACTAACCAAGATGGCTCAAAATATATCGGGATAGTATTAAATAAAAAGGAGACCTTAGGTAAAATAGACATTTTAATCAAATTAACTCTCCCTATTAAGGAAAGGGGAAGAGGAGACCAAGCATTCATAAGCTTACGGCAATCTTTTGCGACAGTTGAAACATTTAATGAGGCAATTTGATTAATGTCTTCCACAATGTTAAGGCCAAGATAGCGCATACTGGAACCAGATTGAATATTACTAACCCCCTTATCATCATTCCAAACAATCATCTCGGTTTTTGCAGCATTAATCTCGTAGCCCGAGACTCCCCCAAATTCCAGAGCAGCTTTAAAAACTGCAGGGAGTGCAGTATGAACCTGGGATGAAAAAATGAGGACATCGTCCGCGTATAGGGCCACTTTCCTCTCCCATCCCCTATATCTAAAAGGTTTAATATCAATATCCCCCTCAGCCGTTGGGCTTTGATATAAAAGACTAACAGCTTGGCGAAACCCTTGACCCACACCGAATTTGGGCAAGGCCCTCGACAGGTACAACCAATTGACTCTGTCGAAGGCCTTAGTTGCATCCAACGTGAGAACACCAAGAGGAAGGGCCTCGGCCGATGCCATGTCGATTGCCCCTATTAGGTCATATGTAAGTTCATATAATTGGCGTCCCTTTACAAACCCCTTTTGATCGTGATGTAAAACATCCGGTGCCACCAGTGCCAATCTTTTTGCAAGAACTGTAGCAAAGATTTTGTAATCTACGTTCAGAATGGAAATCGGTCTGTAAGATCCGCAAGCTGTGGGTGGTTTCCCCGGTTACAAAATTAGGGTAATAGAGGCACTATCCCAAGATAAAGGGAGACGCTGGCCATCCACCAGTATATGGTTAAACAAAATGGTGAGGAAGGACACAATTTCTTGTTCCAGGGCTCTATAGATTTCGGCAGGGAGCCCATCAGGACCTGCTGCCTTCCCCTTCTTACTATTTTGAATGGCCATTTTGACCTCTTCTTCGGAGATATCACTATCCAAAAATATTTGCTGTTCAGCAGAGAGTGCCGGGAGTGGAATACCACTCAACCAACCCTCAATAAGCTCTGGATCAATCTTATTATCCTCATGGTAGATTGATTGGAAGAACCCACAGAAGGCCCGTCTAATATCTTCATCTGAAGAAAGTATAGTGTTGTTGACACTAATTGAATCTATATTATTACGGACCTGATCTACTTTGGGTCTTCCAGGCCAATAATGTTCCTGCCCCCTCACCATACTGAAAGTGGGCTAACTTACTAGCCTCCCACTTCTGCTGAATTCTTCGATTCAGAACCGAGCCCAATCGTCCCTCCAGAACTAAGGGGGTCATTAGGATGGCGGGCGGGCTTTGCCCGCCCACCCCCCTATCGGGAAACGGGACCGCCTGCCTTAAGGGCGGGGGTCCCGAAATGTGCATTTGATGCGCCCGCCACTGTGGCGGGCGCAATCCTCATTTTAACATTGTGGCGGGTGGTGCTCACTGCACCGCCCGCCACAATCTTCAAATGAAATGCACGCATTTGCATACACGAAGTGGCAGGCACCCCGCGGTGCCTGCTGCTTGGTGTATGCAAATGTGGGGGTGTACCACAGGTACCCCCCCCCTTTGCAACAAACACCTCGGCCTTCACCAGGGGGGCCCGCAGGGGGCCCCCAAGGCAAAGACCGCCTGCCTTTCCGTGCGGCATTGCCGCCTCAGAAAGGCTTGCCAAAATACCCATTGTAATATGGCTGGCGGTGTCTAACAGACACCGCCACCATATTAAACATTTTCCGCCCCGGCCGTAAGGCGACCGGGGCGGAAAACAGGTGGGCAGTGTTTTTCACTGCCGCGGTCCCCCCCGCCATCCTAATATGGCGGGGGGAATTGAGCAATGGATGTCGGGTGGATTGCCTCCGCCAGGCCGGCGGTGGCTACTGCCAGCCTGGCGGAGGCAATACGCCTGACATCCTAATGACCCCCTAAGAGTTGGTTATGACGCGTTTTCAACACGTAGTCAGGTGCAGAATGGTTAGCATCAATATCTGTCTGTATTTTTGTTATGTCTGCCTCAATAGAGGTGACTTCCTCTTTATGTTGTTTCCTCCAATATGTTACCTTGCCCGTAATAAGCCCCCTCAAAACAGCCTTGAAGGAGTCCCAAACCACTCCAGGAGCTGCCGGGCCGATGTTAACCCTCATAAAGTTATATGTTTCAGTTTTAAGAAACAAGATGTCATCTGGATCAGAGAGTAAGGAGCGATCGAAGGACCAACTCCTGGGGGTAGTTTTAGTAGGCCCCACAAGTTCCGCTGAATGGTCAGATAGGTGTAGAGGAAGATATAAAATACTCTTAACAGAACCTGCCAATCTTTGACTGATTAATACATAATCAATTCTGGACTGATGATGGTATTTATAGTTCCGGAAGGAGATACCCTGTTGCACACCTGACCTTACTCTCCAAATATCAACATATCCATATTGTTTCATTGAACTGAGCAAAAAAGTCCTAGTTTTAGAATGGACTTGGGTACGGCTATTTGGAGATTTATCTAAGACAGGATCCAATACTATATTAAAGTCTCCTGCCAAGATAACTGGTTCGGGAAAGGAAAGTAAGTGTGAAAAAATAGTCTTGAGAGTTGAGGGGTCAGCTTGATTTGGCCCGTAGTAACCTAAAATTGTGAGCTGGGCTCAAGCTATAATGACCGATGCTAAGGCTCATCTGCCACCTGGGTCGACCATTTAAGAAACCAACCTAGCTTTCAATTGTTTCTTAAAGATAAGAGATACTCCTCTGATGTTCATAGTTTGAGAAGCTGAGATCGAAAAATCAATCCACCTGTTCTTCTCGACTAAAGCCAGCATTTCAGTCTGGATTAAATGGGTCTCCTGAAGTATGATGACCTGTGCATCAGAGTCTCTTAGATACTGCATAATTGTATCAGCCCTTGATTTAGTACGGAGGCCATTAACATTCCACGAGATATACTTTATACTAGCCATATTCAATGTCCAAAACACAGCTCAACTGCCCAAAAAAAAGAAGAGTGCCAATATGCTGACATAACTGAACCAAGGGTCACTATACATTATCTGTTTAATAATAAACCCCCATAAAATCAATTGGAAAATGAGGACATTTTTAAATTTCTCCCAAAACCCTGCCCAAAAGTCAACGCCACAGCTACCCCGTGCCCCCCAACCCCCCCCCCCACCCCTTGGGAAACCCTTGCTTTATCTAACCGGATCAAGTCCAGTAGATAGCACCCCTCGCCGAGCCCCCCCCCCGAAACACCCCATATCAAAACTGAAATTACTATGGTTGACCATATGTTCAATAAAGAGGGTAAGAGATCAGTCATACCCGCTTGCATGAAGAGAGAGTGAAAAAGGGTAAGGGGAAATCTGCCAAAAGCTAAGCGAAGGGTGAAAAAATTAAACAACGATAAATTTAGGAGGGAAGGATTTGTTTTTGTTTTTTCCCTTCTTTATTTTTTTTTCCTTTTTCTTCTTTTAAAATACACCCCTTTTTATGTGCACCTTTTATAATATATACATTTTCCTTCTTTTGTTATTTTTTTTTGGAATATCAACCCTTTTTTCTCTTTCCCCCATTTTTTTTCAATTCTCACCACCTCTCCACTTCTCCCTCCCTTTCTTCACCACTCTCTCTCATCAAAATCATATTAGTGGAGGAGAAGAAGGTGAAAAAATAAAAAAAGAAGAAGCCTACTAAGTAGTGTCTTATTCAGCAGAGCCCTAGTTGCCCTTATTGCCCTTATTGCCCAAATATAATAGTAAATCATCAGCTGCCTGCACAGATCTAATATTAAACATTCTATTATTGTGTATGATTTTTAGGGCAGCGGGAAACATTAGTTGGGCAGTCGCTCCCAATTTCCTAAATGCTTCTAGCCGCCTCCCAAACTCCCACTGCTTCTCCAAGGTAACTCTGGGGAGATCTGACCTAATAAGAAAGTTAAAGCCCTTCCCAGCCAAGGACTTCTGTTTTAAAGCAAGGTTAAGGATCTGCTCCTTAATGGGGTACGTATGGAAGTTTACAAGAATCTTTCGGGGTTTGGACCTTTGGGGATTTCACCTAAAAGGGTCTCTATGAACCCGTTGGATGTCAATTGCCAAGTCCTCCAATGAATGATCTAAACATAGGAAGTCCTTCAATAATGCGGTGATAAATTGTTTAATGTCTGACCCCTCTGAGCCTTCAGGAACATTAAGGATATGGACATTACTAGGTCTGGCATTATTTTCAAACGTTTCCATCCTTTCGCTCAAGGCTAAGTCGTCTCGTCTTAATTGAACAATGTCCTCTTGCGCCTGGTCCAAAGTGGATCGAAAGAACAGCTACTGTTTCCTCCAAGGCCCCTGTTCTTGATGTAAGGCCGTCAATTTTGTTATCCAGAGATTCACAATAGTTTCTAATCTCAGCCTGATTTGCAGAGGACTCGATGAAACCTTTCTTTATATCCATTGATAAAGAGGAAAACATAGCAAGCAGAGAAGCAGCAGTGATCCCGGAATCCATGCCAGAATCACCAGCATCCAGAGTAAACTTAGGGGGGATGGTAGGGCTGCCTTCCTGAGACTTCCCTTGAACTTCCAACTCCCTTACACCTGAACTTAAGGTCCCCCCTGCATCTGCGTAGATCCCAGTCTCAGCTACTATCCCTTCATCAATGGTGGGTAGAGCACTAACAGATTCCACGACCCCAAAAGATGATCCAAGCAGAGGTATACTTGCAGGTGATGGGACCAGCTCCTTAGGTGATCCAATTACTGATTCAGAAAAGACAAGGGGAGCCGATTCAGTGCAGCATGGGGTTACAGTAGACACAGAAAAGCTACATGGTGACAATAGTGCTGGGTCAACAACGGCAGCGCCAAATAGTTTAGGCGCAAGTTCCAGAGAGACCGGCAACAAGGCAGAGACTAATGGATCGACAGAGGACATTGCAGAATCCACCGAAAGATCCAGCACCTGTGGAACTGCTTTAAAATAAGAGCGTAACGATGAAGTAATTTTGGAGCCAAGACCAAGGACAGCCTTAAGGTTCTTTGCAGCCTTAGAAGACCTTGTTTGCTTAGATTTTACTTCTGCTGATAGGTAGGATGAAAGTATTTTCTTTACTGAGGGTTCCACAGACACTTCTTGACTAAGCTCTGAAAGGGCTGTCTTCCCAGGCACCACTTTCTTTTTTCACCCACGTTTATTTTTATTTTGGGCGATGTGTAACTGAGGGGGGACAGATGTTACTAATGCAGAAGATACTGCCTCAGATGCCGCAGGATGACGTGCTGTACCCACTTCCTCGCTGCTCTCAAACAAGCTATTCTCCTCCAATCCCTCTACCCCTTCCACTGTTGCGGTGTATGCCACCTGAGCTGCCGTGGTTCTCCTTGTATGGCTCCGAGTTGCGGCCGACACCGCTGGTACTGCTGAGTCCACTATACTACTACAGGAGTCGCGCACGAGACTTCGTGCCCTTCTCCCTCTCCTGAGATCCAGCACGGCCGCCGCCCACAAGCGCAAGCCCCACGAAAAGGAGCTCTGACCTGAAAGTAAAGTTGGAGACGCCAGCCCTGGGTCCCATAAAAGAAGGTGCTGCGACGATACTCCAACTCCAACTTCAAACAAGGAGAGCCCTCCAATCATGAAGACGGAAGAAAGACTACACAGGCTTCGCGAAGGCATGCAGTCAGACGGAAGGAAACGCTATGATCTTACCGCAACACCGGCGAGCACCAGAGCGTGGGTTAAAAATTGTGAAAACGCATTTCTGATGGCCCCCCGCTCCTTACTCCTTACCATATCTCACGGATTTTCACAAAGAGAAGGTCCAAAACAGAATTAGGGCGGCCCAAGGTAGGAGCTCGGCCGGCTGCCGCCATGTTTCCCCCCAGCAGAACTGCTATCCCCCATATGTGAATGTTGGATCACTGACTAAAAATCGAGGGACAAAATATAGACTACCCAAAATATAGATGCCAAAATATCGACAGACAAAATATCGAATTCCTATCTACAAACAGATAAGTACCAAAATATCGAACCCAAAATATCGTTTATATATATATATACTTTGTAAAAATATCGAATTTCTTAAAAATAATGTCAAATTAAAAAAATATTAAAAATAAATAGCTAAAATATACTTTAAAATACTTAAATTACCTTAAAATTATTAAATAACTAATTTAACTTAAAAAAATATATACAATCATATCTGTTAAAACATATATATATATATTAACATAATATTAATAAAAAATACACAATATTATTACTGTAGGATAGCGTAGGGGTAAAAATTACTATTCCCACTCCAGAGAGTGCAACAGTAGGGAAAGCGTTGGATAGCATAGGGGTAAAAATTACTATTCCCACTCCAAAGAGTGCAGCAGTAGGGAAAGCGTTGGATAGCATAGGGGTAAAAATTACTATTCCCACTCCAGAGAGTGCACCAGTAGGGAAAGCATTAGATAGCGTAGGGGTAAAAATGACTATTCCCACTCCAGAGAGTGCAACAGTAGGGAAAGCGTTGGATAGCGTAGGGGTAAAAATTACTATTCCAACTCCAGAGGGGGCAACAGTAGGAAAAGTAGTGGATAGCGTAGGGGTAAAAATTACTATTCCCACTCCAGAGAGTGCAACAGTAGGGAAAGTGTTGGATAGCGTAGGGGTAAAAATTACTATTCCCACTCCAGTGAGTGCAACAGTAGGGAAAGCATTGGATAGCGTAGGGGTAAAAATTACTATTCCCACTCCAGAGAGTGCAACAGTAGGGAAAGCGTTGATATCGTAGGGGTAAAAATTACTATTCCCACTCCAGAGAGTGCAACAGTAGGGAAAGCGTTGGATAGCGTAGGGGTAAAAATTACCATTCCCACTCCAGAGAGTGCAACAGTAGGGAAAGCGTTGAATAGCGTAGGGGTAAAAATTACTATTCCCACTCCAGTGCAACAGTAGGGAAAGCGTTGGATAGCATAGGGGTACATTTTACTATTCCCACTCTAGTGAAAATAAATTAATATAATTCACATAATTATCAATTAATCAATTAATACAAATTAATTATCAATTAAGAATGAATTAATTATCAATTAAAAATTAATTAACAATTTATTCAAAATAAATACCAATAAATTAATTAACATATTTAATTATTTATAAATAAATTACTTCCCACCCTATTCCCCTATAAACCCACAACCCGCTACAGAATTAAATTACGCAAAAATTAAATAACATAACATAAATTTCTTAAAATAAATTAAAAAAATATATACACTTTTCACACATATACTAACATCCAAAACACTTAAAAAAATTCGATATTATTAAAAATTTGATATTTTTAATAAACTATATTATGTACTTCGTTATTTTGACTGTCTATATTTTTAAAATCGATATTACATTACTTACCTTCAAAACAATATTTTTGATGTCTATATTCTATCCATTCGATAGTTTGTCCATTCTATATTTTGGAGTCGATATTTAGGTTAGTCTATATTTTGGAATCGATATTTTGACCATTTACTGTGAATGTTGTGCGTATGTTATTTTTAATTTCTTTTCTATTCTAGTGGTTAGTACTTGTTAATGAGAGATTGATCCGAGCAAGTTTCATTTTTATTGAATCCTTGCTCCATCACACTCAAGAACAATAGATACAAATTAAAAATTAAAATATTGATGTTTAAGACAAAATCCTAAACTAGTGCACACAATATGAATTTTCACTACAGTCATCGCCCTTTGTGTACCTGGAAAGGAGAGGAGGTTGAAACTACGTCTCCCAGGGGGCAAGTTGGGACGCCCACACCTGAGCCTGATTCCTGCTGCTCGGCGCCTACTTAGCGCCTCGCCACTCCCGCTGCACGGTTCGCGCGCGGTCGCGAGCAAGGCGAAGCCCGGGCCAAGGGCGGGCCCGTTTAAGCCAGTTGGAGCCCGGGGGAGACCGGACCGGGCCACCCCCATTTCATCTTTGCATTTGGGAACTATTTTGTAAGTACTCTTTTTGTAATATTAAACTACCTGTCCTAAATATGGCCCAGAAGGAGGGCAGAAGTAAGGCGGCCAATGGAAACCTCACCGGGACTCTTGACAATTTTATCTTCAGAGCTAACTCTGTAATAGATCAGGGGATCACGTTGATGGAGAGGCGGGTCTCACAAGAGTTAGCAATTGCCAGAAGGTCATCTATGGGGTATATTGCTAATGTACGGACACCCGAACACCATGGTCAAATTAGCGGTAATGGTGCCTCCGTGATCTCCGAATCCGTTAGTACTCAATTGGCAGCCCGTGATCTGGATCATTCTGCTTTAGGGGAGCAGCCCACGGTCTCTGACTTATTATTGTTGTCACCTCACAAGTACCCATAGTGGCTAGTTCTGTTAAGGAGCCTAACACTAGGCAATTACGAGAGAGATGCCAAGGGGCGATTCCTAAGTGTAAAAAAGGGCAGGTTAATGACAATGGTGGTAAGAAAGGGAAGTCTAAAAATTTGAATAAAACTGGAGTAGCATCCACTGCAAGGGAGCACGTTGTCGCTAACACCTCGGTAACCTTAGCCGCACCCGTAGAAGATATATCACTTACGAGAGCGCCATGCCAAGTTGAGGCTAAGAATGCAGTGGGACGGGCGATGATGGAGGACCCCATTTTGGCCAAAATGGGTGATTTAATTAGACTCCTTTGATAAAAGCTCACAATTCTGGTTTAGTAGATGTAGGACAGGCAGTGTTCCATTAAAGAGACAGTAACCATAACATCCTTCTTCGCCCAGTATAAGATAGATTAACCAACATCGAAAAGCAGCTTAACAAGATTGAGTTTGTATCATTGGAATTTGTTGACTTCTTAAATAAGGAAATACACCTAGGGTTATTGCACCACCAAATGATCTCCGGGGAGGGAACGTTGTCATAGATCCTATAGCCCCATTAGCTCCGACTAAAGTTCTACCCGTCCCAGCTGCTCCTTTAATTAAGACACCAATAGCAGCAGCAACCATGCAACCAAGGGAGTGCAAACCGGTCCAGCCGAATGTGGGAGAGAGGGCTTCTCTTGCTCAGGTCCCCAGGGGGGAAATTATCATCGATCTGCCCCCGGAAGCTAGCCCATACTTGGTAGTTTTAACAGGGGTTCCTGTGTTGAGTAAGCCCGGCCAAGAATCATTTATGGACCTAAGGAACAAAGTTGCTGACTGGTTAAACAAATATAGACCACTACCCACGCACATTTGCAGCAAAATACTTATGGTACGGAGGGTGTCTTGGGTGGGACGTTTGGCTAAGGATATTAGGGGGGATTGTGTCCTTGTCAACTTTAGGGACCCCAGGACTGTGGAGTACATCTGTAAATAGAAACATCACAGTCCAGGAATTACCATATAATCTCTCCCATTGTCCTATTTTTATCCGTCCCACTACTCTTCAACTGTAGCAGATGAGTGGACAGAAGTACAGCGAGGTGGGAGGGGAATCACCCATGGGGGTTGGCTTGAGCCTACATCTGCCTTGAGTCAAATTTCCACTCAAAATCGGTTCAGCGGACTGGAGGCCGTTGATTGACTACAGGTTTACGGGGGAGCACCCATGGGTATCTCTTCCCCATCAAGCACCAGTATTACTAGCCCCTGTGGAGTAGCCCAGTGTGTACCTCCCGAACTGCCAATTGCTGTTCCAGCAACTCTGGGGGGTAACTTAGAAGAAGGACAGGGTCCCGCCTTATCCACAGGTGGTTTGACTTCCTGTAGTGGTCCCATTGGGAATCTTAAAATTGTCTCATGGAATATAGCGGGTCTACGTAATAAATTATCTCTACCGGATTGGAATACTTTTAATGACGATTATGATTTATGTATATACCAGGAAACTTGGAGCTTAGAGCCATTGTATAAGTCTGGCTATTCTAGCTTCTGTATACCAGCAATTTCTTCTGGACGTGGACGTCCATCTGGGGGGCTTGTGGTTTGGGTTAAGATTGCCCTCAATTGTAAAATTACGCACCATTCTTGTCCAACACCAGACCTGATGAGATTAACCCTCAAGGGCAAAAAGGGCGACAACACTTTAGAACTCTTCAATATTTATGCCAGAGGCACACAAGGAGGGGCAAAATCTCCAATTATTTCCTTTTTGTCTGATGTTCTCCTCTCTTGTCCTACTGATTCTTTTATTTTGATCGCTGGTGACCTAAATTGTACATTTGAACCCTTGGCTACTGATGATTTTTTGGGTACAGATGACGAGGATGCTAGATGGGGTATACCATCCTTGTCGATATCGCCAGTCAAGAAATGGTCACCGGTGGTCATCCAATTAAATGCCCTAACACTTGAATTTGGGTTAAGAGCTGTTAATGGGCGTACGCCCTCGGATGTCTTGGGAGCAAATACATATAATAGGGTCTCATGTCCCACTAGAATTGATTATATATTGGCTGACAAGAGGTTATTGAAAAATGTGAGTGATATGATCATTATAACATCTACTGATAGTGATCATAACCCTCTATCCCTCTCCATGATGGAATTCTGGCTAAAAAAGGAGCATTATCCCAGCACGGGACCCAGGATGCTAACAAAGGCAATCATACCATCTAACTGCAAAAGGTTTCTTAGGAGGCCAAAATTCCTCATGAATGAACATAAAACAAGAGCTCTAGGGGAGATCTTAAGTGATCAGACTATTAAGCTTTCTGTAGTCTGTATGAATGAGGTTGGGTCCCCGGAGGTCGAGTCAATTTATGTTGACACAACTGATCAGATGGGCTCTCTCTTCCTGGAGGTCCCCCCCTTTAATAAGCGCTCTACCATTTGTAAGCCAGCAGAGAAGTGGTATAATAAGGAATGCAGGAGGAAAAAGACCGCATTGATTCTTGCCATCAAAACCCATAATACTGCTGAGGTACGTCTGGCCAGATTAGAGTATAGGCGAACCATTATAGAGGCTAAAAGGGTATGGGAGGAAACATATTGGACTGACCTAAAGATTGCGAGTCAGTCTAAGAATGGTGAGCTTTTCTGGGGTTTGGTAAGAAGATCCAATGGTCGAGACCCCGACCAAATTCCGAATCATATCACCGATGGGGAGTGGTTAGATCATTTTAAGAAACTTTATGCGGGAGATGAGGGCATGGAGAGATGCCGGTCCTCAAGTCGCTTTGTGATATCTACTCTGATTCCCATGGTCCCCTTTGATCCCATAGGAAAGAATGAGGTGGTGGCCGCTATGGGCTACATCTTTTGTATTTCTGATCAACGCTCTGATGGAAGGATCTCCAGTCCCAAACTCCTGGAAAGGGGTGGAAGTAATCCCCATTTATAAGAAGGGGTCCAGGGGGGATCCTGCCAACTATCGCCCATTAAGCCTTATTGATGCTGGCCAGAAGGTGGTTGGTAGGGTCCTCCTGGAGAGGATTCTTTCCTGGGCTGAGGAGAATAACATTATCTCGCAATTTTAGGCAGGGTTTAGGGCATGTCAAGTCAAGTCAAGTCAAGAGATTTATATAGCGCGCTACATACCCATAGGGTCTCAAGGCGCTTGAGAAAGGGTGGGGGATTACTTGTCGAATATCCAAGTTTTAAGTTGCTTTCTGAATGCTAGGTGGTTCTGAGTAAGGCGAAGGTGAGTAGGAAGTGTGTTCCAGGTTTTGGCTGCCAGGTAGGAGAAGGATCTACCTCCCATGGTGGATTTGTTGATGCGAGGTACAGTGGCAAGGGCTTGGTTGGAGGATCGTAGCTGACGGGAGGGGGAGTAGAAGGACAGTCGTGTGTTGAGGCATTCGGGTCCAAGTTCGTAGAGTGATTTGTGTGCGTGGGTTAGGAGGCGGAAAGTAATCCTCTTATTTACGGGAAGCCAGTGGAGGTTTTTCAGGTGACCAGAGATGCGTTCTTTACGCGGGATGTCTAGTATGAGCCTGGCTGAAGCGTTCTGGATGCGTTGGAGTTTTTTCTGGAGTTTTTCGGTGGTACCGGCGTATAGGGTGTTTCCGTAGTCCAGGCGGCTCGTGACCAGTGCGTGGGTGACCGTTTTTCTAGTTTCGGTGGGGATCCAGCGAAATGTTTTTTTGAGCATGCGAAGAATGTTGAAGCAAGATGAAGAGACGGCGTTGACTTGTCTGGCCATCGAGAGAGAGGAGTCCAGGATGACGCCCAGGTTCCGTGCGTGGTCAGTTGGGATCGGTGCTTTTCCTAGGGCAGCTGGCCACCAGGAGTCATCCCAGGCGGAGGGGGAGGTGCCTAAGATGAGGACTTCTGTTTTGTCTGAGTTCAGTTTCAGACGGCTGTGCTTCATCCACTCGGCTACTTCTTTCATTCCTTCATGTAGGTTGGTTTTGGCGGTGTTAGGGTCTTTGGTAAGTGAGAGGATCAGTTGGGTGTCATCAGCGTAGGAGATGATGTTGAGGTTGTGTTGGCGTGCGATGGCCGCGAGGGGGCTCATGTATACGTTGAAGAGGGTGGGGCTGAGTGACGATCCTTGTGGCACGCCGCAGATGACTTCAGAGGCCTCTGACTTGAATGGTGGGAGGCGGACTCTCTGGGTTCTTCCGGTGAGGAACGAGGTGATCCATTCCAGTGCTTTTCCTTGGATTCCGACGTTTTTGAGGCGCTGTAGCAGGGTGTCATGACAGACTGTGTCGAAGGCAGCGGAGAGGTCGAGGAGGATGAGGGCGACTGTGTCTCCGTTGTCCAGTAGAGTTCGAATGTCGTCTGTTGCTGCGATAAGTGCGGTCTCAGTGCTGTGTTTGGCTCGGAAGCCGGACTGTGAGGTGTCGAGGGATTTGTTGGTTTCGAGGAAGGTGGCGAGCTGGTTGTTGACAGCTTTCTCAATGACTTTGGCCGGGAATGGAAGAAGCGAGATGGGGCGGTAGTTTTTGAGTTCGTTGGGGTCAGCTGTGGGTTTTTTCAGAAGGGCGGTGAGTTCTGCGTGTTTCCAGCTTTCCGGGAAGGTGGCGGAGTTGAGGGAGCAGTTGATGACGTCTCGGAGATGAGGTGCGATAATGGAGTCTGCTTTGTTGAAGATGTGGTGAGGGCATGGGTCAGTTGGGGATCCTGAGTGGATGGAGTTCATCAGGCGGATGGTGTCCTCAGTGGAGATTGGGTTCCAATTGTTAAGGACGTTCAAGGGGGGTGAAGGTCCTGCAGGAGGTTGGGTGGGTTGGTCTCCGGGTCGGTTGTCGAAGCTGTTGTGGATGTCTGCAATTTTGTTGTGGAAGAAGGAAACTAGGGAGTCGCAGAGGGCTTGGGAGGGGGTGATGTCGTTGGAGTTGGCTGATGGGTTGGTGAATTCTTTGACGATGTTGAATAATTCCTTGCTGTTGTGGGCGTTGTTGTCTAGTCGGTCTTTGAATGCGGCTTTCTTGGCAGACCGGATTAGTTGGTGATGTGTGCGGGTGGCGTTTTTGAAGGCGTCCCTGGTGCTGGTGTTTGGGTCTTTTTTCCAGGCCTTCTCGAGGGAGCGACAGAGTTTCTTAGATTTCTTAAGATCATCGTTGAACCAGGAGGCGTTTTTGCTGTATAGTTTTATTTGACGTTTTTTCAACGGTGCTAGGATGTCTGCGCTGTTGGATAGCCATTGGGTGAGGTTAATGGCTGCTTGGTCGGGGTTTGAGGAGTGGGCGGGGGGGTTGAGAAGAAGTGATGAGGAGATCTGGTCGATGGTGATTTTGTTCCAATTTCTTCGCAAGGTGGGTTGAGGATGGTTGTGGATTGTGGTCTTATTGTAGATAAAGTGAACGCAGCTGTGGTCCGTCCAATGAAGAGCTGTGGTGTGACTGAATGAGACATGTTTGCTGGAGGAGAAGATAGGGTCGAGTGTGTGACCTGCGATGTGGGTGGGGGTAGTGACAAGTTGTTTGAGTCCGAGGTTGGCGAGATTGTCCAGAAGGGTGGTGGCGTTGCTGTCATTGCTCTTTTCCAGGTGAAAATTGAGGTCTCCCAATAGAATGTAGTCCTCGGAGGGGAGGGCGTGTGGGGTGATAAAGTCAGTGATGTCTTCGCTGAATTGTGCACGGAGTCCTGGTGGCCTGTAGAGGAGGGTGCCTCTGAGTGTGGTCTTGGGGTCGGTGTGGATCTGGAAGTGGAGGTGTTCGGCGCTGGCAAGGTTGACGTCAGATCTGGTTGAGATGCGGATGGAGTTCTTATGGACGATAGCGATGCCTCCTCCTGTTTGGTCGGTGCGGTCCTTGCGGATGATCTTGTATCCTTCCGGGATGGCAATGGTGATGTCTGGGGCTGAAGAGGCGTTCATCCATGTTTCTGTTAGGAAGGCGACGTCCGGTGAGATGGTGTCTAGTAGATTCCAGAGGTCGATGGCGTGTCTGTGGACCGAGCGGGTGTTGAGCAGGATGCATTTTAGGTGGTTGGTGTCAGATCTCTGTTTGGTGTTGGTGGATGAGGGGTTGGTTCTGGTGCCGTCGAACTTGCAGGAGTTGCAAGAGAAGGGTCCATGGGTGTGTCCAGGAGCGGCCTGGACGCAGTTGGGGGAACGGCCGGGGTTAAGGGCTAGGAGGGTGGTGGCATCGTAAGTGATGCGAGTGGGCTGGGCATTGCGAGAACCAGGGGGTCTGGCGCTGGGCGCGGTCCAGGCGTGGACGGGCGTAGACGGGCTTACCTTTGGCGCACCTTCGGCGCGAATGGGGCGCGGTCGCTGCGCGTGAACGCTGCGCGTACAAGCAACTGTCATATATGGATAGTGTAGGGGGAGGGGCGAGGTAGGGTCAGCTGGGAGGCGGGGCGGAGGTCAGGGCAGGGAGGGACAGCAACAAAGCACAAAATGGCAGCTGGTCAGTAAATGAACCTGAAATGGAGGTACAGCCTGAAACGCGACGCTATGCACAAAATAAACACGTGTGCAAGCGCAAGACAATCCACCTGGCTGCGCGTTTTAAACAGTGGTACAACGCTAATTAATTACTGTGCACTAAATGGTTCCAAAGCGTCTAGATTATTTCAAGCGCTACGATTATTAATTAATTAATTATTGCAGACGAGAGGCTGAACAGTAATAGAGCTTGTGGGCGCTGCGAGGTCAGTACGGTAAAGGTGCGCTGCGTTTACACAGCTGATGGAAGGATATGCTTCTGGGCGCTGCGAAGTCTCTACAGTGATGGCGCGCAGGCAGTCAGGGCAGTGCAGAGACAAGAGGGGCGATGGGGGTGAGCGTAAGCAAATTGGCAATAAGGAGCAGCGAGAAATGCAGGTGAGCGCTACGATACCAAATGTCTTCAGTGCTGGGAGCTGCGAGGGGAGCGACCGTAGCTGAGGGAGTCAGGGTGGTCACAGCGTGTGGGTCGGAAGGGGATGCAGATAGTATCTGTGGGAGGTAGGGTCAGCTGGGAGGCGGGGCGGAGGTCAGGGCAGGGAGGGACAGCAACAAAGCACAAAATGGCAGCTGGTCAGTAAATGAACCTGAAATGGAGGTACAGCCTGAAACGCGACGCTATGCACAAAATAAACACGTGTGCAAGCGCAAGACAATCCACCTGGCTGCGCGTTTTAAACAGTGGCACAACGCTAATTAATTACTGTGCACTAAATGGTTCCAAAGCGTCTAGATTATTTCAAGCGCTACGATTATTAATTAATTAATTATTGCAGACGAGAGGCTGAACAGTAATAGAGCTTGTGGGCGCTGCGAGGTCAGTACGGTAAAGGTGCGCTGCGTTTACACAGCTGATGGAAGGATATGCTTCTGGGCGCTGTGAAGTCTCTACAGTGATGGCGCGCAGGCAGTCAGGGCAGTGCAGAGACAAGAGGGGCGATGGGGGTGAGCGTAAGCAAATTGGCAATAAGGAGCAGCGAGAAATGCAGGTGAGCGCTACGATACCAAATGTCTTCAGTGCTGGGAGCTGCGAGGGGAGCGACCGTAGCTGAGGGAGTCAGGGTGGACACAAGCACAATAGACCAGGCCTTTAGGCTGGCACTTCTTCATTGGAAGGTGGTAACCATTGGCAAGGGCAGTCTTTATCTTGCATTCATCGACTTAAAGACTGCCTTTGACGTGGTCCCTCGAGACTGCCTATGGTTGGTCTTGCCGGAGATGGGGTTCCCCCCGCCCATCTTGAACCTCCTGGCCCGCATGCAGGATGGAAATTATGCCCGCATTAGATGGGGTACGCAGAAACAAAACACAGATAAAATTCCTGTTAATAGAGGTGTCCGCCAGGGATGCGTATTGGCTCCAACCCTTTTCTTGTTATTTGTGAACGGGGTTGTTTCCTTTTTATTTGAAATTAATACCGATGCTCCAGTTCTGGCGGGCGACAAAGTCCCAGCCCTACTTTTTGCGGACGATACATTGTTAGTATCGAAAACTCCTGCAGGATTACAGAAACTACTTGATGGGTTTTGTCTCTTTTGCAAACTGAGGGGCTTAGTAATTAATACTACTAAAACGAAGCGCCTTTATTTTAACCCTAGCAGGTCGACCAAATCCACCCTTGTATTGATGGGGCGCCCTTAGAGCGTGTCAAAATATTTGCTTATTTGGGAATTAGAATTTCTGACAATCTGAGATGGCAACCACATATTGAGAAAATGGCTTTAAACTATAAGAGGGTTGTGGGGGTGATAGGGAGGGAACACCGTGCTTCAACCTCTAGGCCAATTGCCCCTGCCCTCGAGATCTACGCTGTGCACAACGTAGGTTGTGCACTATATGGAGCCGAACTCTGGGGCTTTAGCAGTGTAGAGGTGCTTACTTCAGCAGAAAACACGTTTTTTAGAGAGTTGACCTCACTTCCGAGGGGAGCTCCCTCTAAGCCACTCTTGAGTGACTTGGGACGTCACTCAATCAAGGATCTAATCACCTTGCGTCCCCTCCTCTATTGGGCTCGGTTATGGCGTACCCCTGAGTTATCTAGAAACGCCGACGGCCTAAGAGAAGTAATGAATCTCCAGGGATCGCATATGATCGGTTGGCTAGTGCACATAAAAAGGCTTCTCTTGGTTACAGGTCTTAAAACTGTATGGGAGTCAGGGGTCTCGTTGACCAAGACAGAAACCAAGAGAGCTTTCTGGGCATGGATTGATAATCAGTAGCACAGAAACCCCAATTTAGGTAGATTGACTGACGAGTTCCGACAGCACAAGCAGGTGCCTCGTCTAGAGCCCTATCTGGATTTTATCCAGAAACCCAGGGATAGGGCCCTTTTCATTCAGTTTAGAATGGGCACTCTCCCTCTTCATGAACGCACAAGCAAATGGAAGCCTCCATACCAAACATCTCCTAATTGCCCACACTGTTTGGGTGTAGTTGAAAATGTTTCACACCTTTTCTTTGTATGTCCGGCTTACGCCACACCTAGAAGAAAGTGGCTAAGACCTATTTGCCGGCAGCTAGAAATTAGGAATCACCTTATTGCTCTTAGAATACTCCAAGCAGATGCAAATACAACCTTAGCCTGTGGGGTGGCAAAATTCCTTAGCTGGGCTTGGTTGATAAGATTGAAAGCATTATGATGAATTTGTATTATTATTTATTTTAATATTTTATCAAAGCTGTCATAGTTTAATACACTTTTATCATTTTATGTAAAAAATGACTGCTAATGCAATTTCTTGTTTTTTTTCTCTTTTTTAATATAATTATTATGAAATGTGTTTTTAACTGTAAAAATGCTTTTAAGATATTTCATATCGAAATAAAGCTTTGTTGACTGACTACAGTCAAGATAAACAGAAAGGTAGATGCAATATTTACTGCAAGAGTAAACAACAGAAAAAATACCAGCATATTTTCTGTATAGCAATCCCACCTTCATTCTACTTCTACTTTTATTAACTAACCTAATATTAGCAGTAAAAGGAAAACCTAATTTTGAGTTTTACATCTGCACAACTGTTTGAACAATTAGGCGTTATGTTCAAAATATGAGCAGAGAATGCTATTCTTGGCTCGTGCTAGCTGCTGGGTAATGAGTACAGTAAGTGAAGACATAATACCTTTTTGTGAGCCTTCAGCTAAAGTAAGTGATGGGCTTGTGCATGGTCTATTTCGTCCTTTGTCCCCTGGCATGAATTTCCTCTCTAACCCTTTACATACTGTGTATAGCTTTAACAATATTATTTAGACATTGTTGAACCTTTCAATATAAACAAACAGCAGAAACTGGTCTGATGCCTTCTTACTTATTCGCATTCCGCAAGACTGTGTTCTTTGAACAATAAAAGAACCACCTAGGTATTAGCTTTTCATGGCACTCTGTCCACAACTTAATTACAGTTATTTGGAAAAGAACACTTAGCTTCAGATTAAATACTGTGAATATATTTGAACAAACTTGATTATCATGAAGTAACATAAAACAAATGTTCATTCTATATTAATCATGTGCGTTCACTTCTAAAGGATTAACATGTGGTAAGCTAAAAGGAGGATACCTACAAGAGAAAACAACATCATAATCATAACAATGGCAGCGCTGAATCTCTGATTCCAGTACGTAAATCCAGCCATTACAAGTTTTTGTCCCCTTAATGGGAAATAACCATGCAGACTCAGAATTACTGGAACCCTTTCCACAGTTTTTCTCCGATTCCTAGGACAAATCCACTGTGGCCTGGGACGGGAGAACATTATTAGCTCTGCCTAAGGTGATACGGGGGGGAAGGCAAAGGCAGGGCTGTGACTACACCCACAGTCCCTACGCCTCCCCAGTTGCAGTTTGACTAGGGGAAGATTACACTCAGTAAAAATGAATCTGGTGTTTTTGGACCTGGTAATTTCAGGTCCAGAAACACTGGCAGACTTAAGAATAGACATACTCGTAATGACCCAAGAAATTGTGTCAACACAATTTGAACTGGGATTTATTGAAAAGCCATTTTCTTTGTAGATAATCTAAAACAGTTGAACATGTGCCAAACAATTTTCCTAATTTACTCCTGAACCACCTCTGCCTCAAAGGAAATTCCTAAACCTGGTGTTTATAGTGGTGGAGATGAAGGTGTGCAGCAAAAATCATTATATATTGGTGTAGGAAAGTACCACATCATTGGCACTGTGGGCCTGCATCTTTGGAAAACTGCTCGAGGTCCTCTTGCGACTCCAGTACCTCTGACCAAATTGTCTGGATTAGTGCAGGGTGCTCATGACTGAACTATTCCGTCATAAGCACATGCACAAAATCCATCTGCTGTAAACAGCAGAGGGATTTCCTTTTTTTCTTTTTTTGACTTGGGAGGTGGGGAAGAGCTTCCCTAACCTCGCTAGGCATATTTTTTAGTTTTTGTTGTAATGACGATTGCGTGCATTGCACACTGACATCATTACACCGAAAACTACACTGAAACGTAGTTTCATTTTCACAGTTTCAGTGCTCGTGGGGCCATCTCAGCCCCCAAAGCACCGAAACACATGGGAGAGGTATTGTTGGAAATGGGAGAATCTCCTAGTGGATCCCTGCTTGGGGATTGCCCGGGTGTCTAGTTTTCAGAAATGTGTGGGTTTAGTAGTTTTCCCTAGATGGCCGCCGAGCCCAGGACCAAAAACGCAGGTGGCCCCCTTGCAAAACCAGGTCATTTTGTGATAGATAATTTTGATGTCTTCACAATAGGTTTTTGGCTCTTCCCCGACGCAGGTACTTGTACCACCCACGCAAGTGAGGTGCCATTTTCATCGGGAGGCCTGGGGGAATGCTGGGTGGTAGGACATTTGCGTCAGACTGGTGATACTACAACTTTTTCACACAAAAATGTGAGAAAAATTTGATTTATTTCAGCTAAATTTGAGGTTTGCAAGGGATTCTGGGTAGGAAAACGTTGGGGGATCCAAGCAAGTCAAACCTCCCTAGACTCCTCCAGGTGTCTAGTTTTATGGAAATGTCTGGGATTGGTTGGTTTCCCTAGGTGGCCACGGAGACCAGGATCAAAAACACAGGTGACTTACTCACAAAACAATGTCTTTTGTAATCTATACTTTTGAAGTCCCCACAGTACGTTTCGGGCCTATTCCTGTCGTCGGGAACTAGGCAGACCCACACAAGTGAGGTACCATTTTTATCGGGAGACTTTGGGGAATGCTGGGTGGGTGGGAGTTTGTGTATTCACACAGATTCCAAAACTTTCCATCAAAGAAATGTGAGAAAAGTGTATTTATTTTTTACAAAGTTTGAGGTTTGCAAGGAATTCAGGGTAACAGAACCTTGTGAGAACCACACAGGTCACCATATCCTAGATTCCCCTGGATATCTAGTCTTCAAAAATTTATATGTTTGCTGCGTTTCCTTAGGTGCCCGGCAGAGCTAGGGTCCAAAATCCACAGCTAGGCACATTGCGAAATAAAGGGTCAGTTTTCAGTGGAAAAATTTGATGCGTCCACGTTGCGTATTGGGCGTGTCCTGTCGCTGGTTCTAGGCCTACCCACCCAAGTGAGGTACCATTTTTATCTGGAGATTTTGGGAAATGCTGGGTGGTTGGATTTTTGTGGCTCTCCACAGATTCTAGAACTTTCCGTCACAGAAATGTTAAGAAAAAGGTTTTTTTTACAAAGTTTGAGGTTTGCAAGAGATTCTGGGTAACAGAACCTGGCGAGAGCCACATAAGTCACCCCATTCTAGATTCTCCTGGATGTCTGATCATCAAAAATGTATAGGTTTGCTAGTTTTTCGTAGGTGCCGATACAGCTAGGGTCCAAAATCGATGTTGGGGCCGTTTCCTGTTGGGGTTCTAGGCCTACCCACACAGGTGAGGTACCATTTGTATCGTGAGACTTTGGGGAATGCTGGGTGGCTGAAATGTTGTGGCTCACCACGGATTCCAAAACTTTCCATTGCAGAAATGTGAGGAAAATGTATTTATTTTACAAAGTTTATGGTTTGTTACGCCTTCTGGGTAACAGAACCTGGTGAGAGCCATACAAGTCACCCCATCCTGAATGCCCCTGGATGTCTAGTTTTCAAAAATGTATTGGTTTGCTAGGTTTCCTTAGATGCCAGCAGAGCTAGGGTCCAAAATCCACAACAAGGCACATTGCTAAAAAAGGGTCAGTTTTCACTGGAAAATGTGATGTGTCCACGTTGCGTTTTGGGCCATTTCCTGTCGTGGGTACTAGACCTATCCACACAAGTGAGTTGCCATTTTTATCCGGAGATTTCAGGGAAGGCTGGGTGTTTCAAAGTTTGTGGATACATGCAGATTCCAGAAAATTCCATCACAGAAATGGGAGGAAAATTAGTTTTTTTTACAAAGTTTGAGGTTTGCAAGGGATTCTGGGTAACAGAACCTGGTGAGAGCCACATAAGTCACCCCATCCTGGATTCCCCTTGATGTTTAATCTTCAAAAATGTATAGGTTTGCTAGTTTTTCTTAGGTGTCGGCACAGCTAGGGTCCAAAATCCACAACTCGGACCTTGTGAGAAAAGCGTCCATTTTCACTGGAAAAATTTGATGTGTCCACGCTGTATTTTGGGTTATTTCTTATTACGGGTACTAGTCCTACCCACACATGTGAGGTACCATTTTTATTGGTAGACTTTAATGAACACTGGGTGGATGGAAGTTTGTGGCTCTTCACAGATTCTAGAACTTTCTATCACAGAAATGTGAGGAAAATGTAGTTTGTTTGACAAAGTTTGAGATTTGCAAAGGATTCTGGGTAACAGAACCTGCTGAAAGCCAAACAAGTCACCCCATCCTGGATTTCTCTGGGGTATCTTGTTTTAAAAGATGTATAGGTTTGCTAGGTTTCCCTAGGTGCCGACAGAGCTAGAGTACAAAATCCACAGCTAGGTACCTTGCAAAAAAAGGTTCAGTATTCACTGGAAAAATGTTTTGTCCTCGTTGCATTATGGGCTGTTTCCTGTTGCAAACACTAGGCCTACCCACACAAGTGAGGTGGCATTTTTATTGGGAGTCTATGGGGAACACAGAATAGTAGAACAAGTGTAATTAACAACTGAATGTATGCCCTTCAAATGTAAGACAAGTTGTAAAAAAAGAAGTCATTTTGAAAAATGACCTTTAATTCACATGCCTTGTATGGGTACCCACAATTTTGGAGATGTGCAAATAACCACTGCTTATAAACTCTATATTTTGTTCCTATTTCGGAAATATATAGGTTTCCTTGGTACCTATTTTTCACTCTTTATATTTTACCAAATTAATTGCTATATACATGGTACACAATGAAAAACCATTGCAAGACGCAGCTCAGTTATTGGCTCTGGGTGCCTTGGGTTCTTGATGAACCTACAAGTCCTACATAGCCACGCAACCAGAGGGGCCCAGCAGATGTAAAGGTAAATTGCTTTTAAAAATCTGTCATACTTAGAAGAAGTTACAGGTAAAAATGTTCGCACATATGACTTTTTTTTCATCTCCATTTCAATATTTTTTATATTCAACTGTTAGTTTCTATAAAAACCTTGAAGGATCTACACAAATAACCCATTGCTGAATTCAGAATTTTATCTAATTTTCATAAATGTATAGCTCTCCGGAATCCATTATTGCGTTCATACCCATTTCTATAACTAACTGGAAGGAGGTTGAAAGCACACAAAATAGCAAAAATAGGCTATTCCCCAGTAAAATGATATGGTGGTGATTCTCAGCTTATCATCAAAATAATTCTGTCTAATCTACAGCGGAAAAATCACTTTCAGAACACGCCTTCCGAAAATTGACAGATGGATGTGCTGCTACCATCAAAAATTAAATGCCAGCAAAACAAAGATCATGGTGGATGCGTCCTAATGAAGCTCCGTCTGCCGGAGCCAGTATTCGCCGTCATCTGCATTAAATCCTGACCACAGCACACAATCCTACATCGACGAACATGTACAACGGACCGTATTGTATGATAGTCCGGAAATAATACCTGCTTTACCACTGGACGTGCATACTGCAACCCTGATTCAGCCTGGTCCACACTGCCTCTGCCGGTGAGCTCGGGGAGTTGGGAGCCGGGCCACTGGTGCTGCATCAAAGAGGATGACTGACTGTGAGTGTGATACAAGGTGAGGAGACCCTGTGATGGATTTTGCGGGGCGGGCTCGGAAGTGTCATACAGCAACCGCCTGCGGCCCTGGTGATCGTTGCGCCGGTTGGGCATGAGGGCTGCGGGCTTGTGAGACTGGGCTCATACTGAGGCGTGCTGCTGGATTTTATGACCTGGCTCAGAACACCCCTGCAGTCTCTAGGGGGAGGTTGTAGATTGCCGCATTCAGAAATTTCCGACCCAAGTGGCGAGGCTGACTGGAGACTAGCGGGCAACACCATGATGCCGCCTGAGGGGCTCCTCTGCGAAGTGGCACAGAAAGAGGAGAACTCACAGCCCAATGTGGATGAGAGACACCCATCCGAAGCCACAGTACCGGGCACCCCAGGGCCCGTATCTAATGCCTAAGACCCACAGTGGTGCCAGACATTTGTGGGGTGTCCTTGGAAGGCCCGGTGGGCCCGGTGCCTAAATAATTGAAGGCTCAGAGGTGCGTGCTTTCAGGGGGCATAGTTGGATGGTAGGACTCACTGGTGCTAGAAGGACGGAGCCGCTAATAACATCCTGCGGGGACTCCTACCGCTCCACAGGATGCTATCTACAGAAACTTAATCAGGCACCTTGCAACACCCAACCGGCTGCCCATGCCATAAACTTAGCTTGCTGACACCTAGTAGGGGCATCGGTGAGGAACCACACAACAACACAGCCAAATGCCACGATAACGTGCCTCTTCCGGAGGAGGATGCCCCCCACCTATTGGGCCATATACTGAGTAATTGAGCCTCAGACCCGAAGAAACAGACCCACTGGGGCTGGGACCAGGTCGGGTGTACGGTGAGTCTGGTTCCTTTAGGAAGGCCACTTGGCCAACTGCCTGTGGCCGCAGAAGCGGCCAAGCTAGGCTTGGTGTGGCTTGCAGCCCAGGGGCGGGATTCCGGGAGGCCCGGCCTGGGACTTTGCTCAAAAGGAGTTCCGTGCGACACTTGAAGATGTGTCGGCCCAGGCCTATAGGCGCCGAAACTTAGTAGTGGAGGCCAGTGAAGGTGCTGACACAGAGTTACTGGAGGGCGAACCTGCTCGCAATATCGTATCTTGCTGCCCCCCTTCTCCATGTGCATTCTCGGCCATCATGGGCAAAGACAAACAGGTGGCAGCTGGCTCCAAACAGAGCACCATAGATCACTTCACTACTATCCCTGGCAGCTTGGGAGGACGGCGGCGACCGGGGGGCTGGCACCTGATAATGCAACACTGTTGGTGGTGATCACTCAGTCGTGGGAAGCCCTGGAGGCAAAGATTGGTGATGTAGGATCTGAGGTGTCATTTTTTGCGTCAAGACCACCGCAAAGCAGTGGACTGCATCATGGAGGCTGAGACCCGTGTTTCCACAGTAGAAGATGCAGTGGCCTCCCTTAAAAAAAAGTCAATAAGCTCACTGTGGTGGCGCAGGAGTTATGGTCTCGAGTGGAAGATGTAGGGAGCCGTTCGCGGCACAACAACGTTCGCCTGGTTGGCTTCCCGGAAGGCTGCGAGGGCTCCTCCATGAACAACTTCCTTTCAAAATGTCTGAAGTCTCTGTTGCCAGGAGAGTCCCTATCTTCATGCTTTGTGGTGGAAAGAGCTCATCGGGCACTGATGAAGAAGCCCCCACCCGGTGAACGACCGTGACCAGTGATTGCTAAACTCTTAAATTATGCAGATCGTTACGCAATACTCCAATTTGCAAGAACCCATAGGGATCGACTGCTCTTCGATTCAGAACCAATGATGGTATTTCTGGACTACACCAGACTCGTGCAACAACAGCGAAAGTCCTTTGTTGCTGCTAAGCAGAGGCTTTGTGAACTCAATATTTATTACATGCTGCTTTACCCCGCTCGACTGCGTGTTATATACAACTCAAAATCATATTTCTTTGACTCCCCTGAGACGGTCTTCTTCTAGGCAGATGAAACAATGCACATCAGAATGCATACCCCTTCACCATTGGAAATTTAAAAGTGATTTATATAGCGCATGACTACCCGGAGGCTTCCCCGCGCTTATAAGAGCTGTGGTGAAAGATAAAAGGCCCCTTATTGGATAGATGGAAATAACCAGGTCTTCAGCTTTTTCCTGAAAATTAGTTCATTTTGCGTCCCTCTGAGGCCCAGTGGGAGAGCATTCCACAGTTTTGGCACCAAGTGGGAGAAAGATCTACCTACCCATCTGGAATCAGACTCCTCGCAAGGATCACGCAGAAGCAGACAGAACAGAAGCAACTCCAAGAGGCGACATAGATCTCGATCCAACTGGCGATCACAGAACCAAGACGAAGTGGCATAATGTTCGATAATCATCATAGGCCAATGGTCCCTCAAATTAGACAGGTGAAACTGTTGTAATCTCCATCTGTAATGGTACGCTCCTCCCACCCCTTCCCTCTTCTCCCTTTTGTTACAGTCCCCTGAAGCTCACCTTGGAATGTTGACAGTCCCTTGTCAGTTCGGAGAGTTGGATGACCAATAAAGCAGACTTACAAAAGGGGTGGTGATGGACGGAGCATCTGAACCAATCAAACACTCACACCCAGTCAAAAGATCTGGGTTTAATCCATCACCGTTCTTTAGCCCACTCTGCCACCCCAGTTCAGACATGGCTATATGCAAATCAGTCTGACCCTGTGCCTCATGGGAACAGTCCAGCCCGAACTGCCAAGCCATGCCTTCCCTGGACCGGAAACAAGCTTCCGAGGACCGGTTTCTGGCATTCCAGCCGCCTTCAGCCCGGCTTGCTTGAATCCAGTGGCAAAGTGAGCAAGGGACTCACGTCTGAGCATACCCTGCCACACTTTTGGCGGCCAAAGCGGTACAAAAGGGGGTGGTGATGGACGGAGCATCTGAACCAATCAAACACTCACACCCAGTCAAAAGATCTGGGTTTGAGCCATCACCGTTCTTTAGCCCACTCTGCCACCCCAGTTCAGACATGGCTATATGCAAATCAGTCTGACCCTGTGCCTCATGGGAACAGTCCAGCCCGAACTGCCAAGCCATGCCTTCCCTGGACCGGATTGAAGCTTCCAAGGACCGGTTCCTGGCATTACAGCCGTCTTCAGCCAAGCTTGCTTGAATCCAGTGGCAAAGTGAGCAAGGGACTTACGTCTGAGCATACCCTGCCACACTTATGGCGGCCAAAGCGGTACAAAAGGGGGTGGTGGTGGACGGAGCATCTGAACCAATCAAACACTCACACCCAGTCAAAAGATCTGGGTTTGATCCATCACCGTTCTTTAGCCCACTCTGCCACCCTGGTTGAAGACGGCTGATAGCCAGAAACCGGTCCTAGGATTTTTGATTCCGGTACAGGAAAGACATGGCTTGGCAGTTCGGGCTGGACTGTTCCCATGAGGCACAGGGTCAAGCCTGATTTGCATATGGCCATGTCTGAGCTAGGGTGGTGTGGAGTGCAAAAAAATGATGGATTTAGGCCCAGATCTCTGTACTGGGGTGAATGTATGACATTGTTCTGCATTCTGTCCATCAACTGTAGTTTTTGCATTTGTCACCCCGAGTGGGATGGGTATGCTCAGACGTGAGTCCCATGCTCTCCACATCACTGGAGTCAAGCTATCCTGGCTGAAGACGGCTCAGAGCCAGAAACCGGTCCTAGGATGCTTGATTCCGGTCCAGGAAAGACATGGCTTGGCAGTTCGGGCTGGACTGTTCCTATGAGGCACAGGGTAAGACTGATTTGCATATGGCCATGTCCGAACTGGGGTGGCAGAGTGGGCTAAAGAACAGTCATGGATTAAACCCAGATCTGTTGACTGGGTGTGAGTGTTTGATTGGTTCAGATGCTACGTCAGTCACCACTCCCTTTTGTACCGCTTTGTTCACCATAAATTGGCAGGGTATGCTCAGACGTGAGTCCCTTGCTCACTTTGCCACTGGATTCAAGCAAGCCTGGCCGAAGGCGGCTGTAATGCCAGAAACCGGTCCTAGGAAGCTTGAATCCGGTCCAAGAAAGGCATGGCTTGGCAGTTCGCGCTGGACTGTTCCTATGAGGCACAGGGTCAGACTGATTTGCATATGGCCATGTCTGAACTGGGGTGGCAGAGTGGGCTAAAGAACGGTGATGGATTAAACCCAGTTCTGTTGACTGGGTGTGAGTGTTTGATTGGTTCAGATGCTCCGTCATTCACCACCCCCTTTTGTACCGCTTTGTTCGCCATAAGTTGGCAGGGTATGCTCAGGCGTGAGTCCCTTGCTCACTTTGCCACTGGATTCAAGCAAGCTTGGCTGAAGACGGCTGTAATGCCAGAAACCGGTCCTAGGAAGCTTGAATCCGGTCCAGGGAAGGCATGGCTTGGCAGTTCGGGCTGGACAGTTCCCATGAGGCACAGGGTCAGACTGATTTGCATATGGCCATGTCTGAACTGGGGTGGCAGTGTGGGCTAAAGAACGGTGATTGATTAAACCCAGATCTGTTGACTGGGTGTGAGTGTTTGATTTGTTCAGATGCTCCGTCCCTCATCACCCCCTTTAGAACCGCTTTGATTGCCATAAGTTGGCGGGGTATGCTCAGACATGAGTCCCTTGCTCACTTTGCCACTGGATTCAAGCAAGCCTGGCAGAAGACAGCTGTAATGCCAGACACCGGTCCTAGGAAGCTTGAATCCGATCCAGGGAAGACATGGCTTGACAGTTCGGGCTGGACTGTTACCTTGAGGCACAGGGTCAGACTGATTTGCATATGGCCATGTCTGAACTGGGGTGGCAGAGTGGGCTAAAGAACAGTGATGGATTAAACCCAGATCTGTTGACTGGGTGTGAGTGTTTGATTGGTTCAGATGCTCCGTCCATCACCACCCCCTTTTGTACCGCTTTGTTCGCCATAAGTTGGCAGGGTATGCTCAGACGTGAGTCCCTTGCTCACTTTGCCACTGGTTTCAAGCAAGCCTGGCTGAAGACGGCTGTAATGCCAGAAAATGGTCCTAGGAAGATTGAATCCAGTCCAGGGAAGGCATGGCTTGGCAGTTCGGGCTGGGCTGTTCCCATGAGGAACAGGGTCAGACTGATTTGCATATTGCCATGTCTGAACTGGGGTGGCAGAATGGGCTAAAGAACGGTGATGGATTAAACCCAGATCTGTTGACTGGGTGTGAGTGCTTGATTGGTTCAGATGCTCCGTCTATCACCACCCCCTTTTGTACCGCTTTGTTCGCCATAAGTTGGCAGGGTATGCTCAGACGTGAGTCCCTTGCTCACTTTGCCACTGGATTCAAGCAAGCCTGGCTGAAGATGGCTGTAATGCCAGAAACCGGTCCTAGGAAGCTTGAATCCGGTCCAGGGAAGGCATGGCTTGGCAGTTCGGGCTGGACTGTTCTCATGAGGCACAGGGTCAGATTGATTTGCATATGGCCATGTCTGAACTGGGGTGGCAGAGTAGGCTAAAGAACGGTGATGGATTAAACCCAGATCTGTTGATTGGGTGTGAGTGTTTGATTGGTTCAGATGCTCCGTCCATCACCACCCCCTTTTAGAACATTGAGGTGGAGGCTGAAGTTAGCGAAGTAAATAAGGTAACAAACAAGAGTACTTCACACAAACTTCCCAGCAGTGAGAGAAATTACAAGTGTTTCAGATGCGGCATCGGAAACCATCTGGCTAATAATGTCCATTGTCCAGCCAGGGGTGTCACGTGCAAGAAATGCAACAGGAGAGGACACTTTGCCAGATTGTGCAGAGAGGGGAACTTCATCACGGAGAGAACATGAGCACGGAAGGCCACATGAGCAAAGAAGGCAAATGTGTGATACCAAGTGAGAGGAAGTATGTGTGTCAGCTCAAAGATGTGAACGGAACCATAAACATGATGTATCCCAAGTGTGAAGTCAAACTATACAACAAAAGTGTCACCATGTACGCCGACTCATGTTCTCCTTTTACCCTGTTAAATTGCAGGGACTATGAGAGCATTAGCAAGCTGGAGAATAAATCCTTGCGGGCAGCGGATATCTCTCCAATGGGATACAATAAGGAGCCTATTCCTCTCTTAGGCATGGATGTGATGCAGATCGAATTCAAGGGAAGGATCACTGCAGGCAAAGTTTACATTGTGGAGGTAGGATCCAACCTGTTAGGGTGGCAACACCAAAAGGAGTTAATGATATTACTCAACCCCAATAAAAAAAACAACTAATGATGACCGATCAGAGCGTATCTGACACCAAAATATGTGATGAGTTTCCATGACTGTTTGAAGATAGATTGGGCCTCTTATGTGACTACCAGCATAAGATCAAACTCAAAGCTAATGCTAAACTAGTGGTATACAAATTGCATCATGTACCGCACCAGATGAGAGAACCTCTAGAGAAGGAACTTAAAAGGTTGTGCAATTTATTGGTCATACAGCCAATAGACATGTCAGAATGGTTGGCGCTGGTCGTAATTGCAGCCAAAGCCAGTAGGGAGGGCATCCGTTTATGTGTGGACTTACGCAGCCTGAACGACAATATCTGGGTCGAAAGGTATCCACTTCCAAACATAAATGAAATTCTCAGCACAATGGGTCAGGCCAGATTCTTCAGTGTCATTGATCTTTCGATGGCCTACCACCAGGTTGACCTACACCCTGACTCAAGGCCTTTAACTGCCTTTATTACGCCCCAAGGAGCATTTATGTTCAAGAGAATGCCTTTTGGTCTGGCTTCCGCTGCGGCGGTATTCCAGAAAATTATGCACCAAGTCTGAAGAGGAGTGAATCAAACAATCTGCTTCCAGGATGACATTCTAGTGTACGGGAACTCTGTAGAAGATCATGACCGCATCCTTCGACTGGTATTCACTAAGCTAATGGACGCGGGGTTGACTGTGCAGAAGTCTAAATTCCAAATTCAGGTGACTTCAGTCTACTACCTGGGTCACTTAATTTCGGGCCAGGGTTTTAGACCAAAGAACAATCTGCTTAAAGCGGTAAAAGATACATCTTACCCACAGAGTAAGGATGAACTCAAATCATTCCTGGGCCTGATGGAGTACATGGCGAAGTTCGTCAAAGATTTTGCATCCAAATGCGATCCCTCACGTGAACTGCTCAAGAAAGACAGAGACTTCGAGTGGCTGGACCAGCACAGGATCACTGTAGACAAGATGAAGGAAGAAGTGTTGCAGTCACCAGCTTCAGGTTCATTTGACCCCACAAAGAAAACTATACTTACCATTGATGCCTCTAGAAAAGGTATGGGGGCCACTTTGTCACAACGGGACGGTAAGGAGGAAAAAATAATCGCATTTGCATCCAGGAGCAGAAAGCAATTATTCTGTAATTGAGAAAGAAGCACTGGGTATTTACTGGGCAGTGAAGCATTTCAGGTTTTTTCTATGGGGAGTGAATTTTACAATCCGCACTGACCATAAGGCACTTACGTTTATTTGTACTGTAAAGGGAACGGAGAACTGTACACCGAGGATTGGCAAATGGATCCTAGGACTAGAAAACTTAAATTTCAAAGTACAATATGTTCCAGGGGTCGGGAACAAGCTAGCGGATTACCTGTGAAGGGCACCTGTGGAGAGTGAACAAACGGAGGAAATGCTAGACAGCCCCATCATGGTGGTGGACGAGCCAGCACTGACGGAGGAAGAGTGGGTAAAAGGAACAGAGGAAGATGGAGACATGCAGAATCTCAAAGAGCTCATCATGGAAGGATGGCCCAGCAAGTGCAGCAATCTCCAAGATCGGATCAAGGACTTTTGGGAAGTACACCACGAACTAAGCATCATAGGAAACCGTGTCTACAGACAGAACAGGATTGTACCACCAAGCAACCTCCGAAAGAAGATTGTAGAACTAGCTCATGAAGGGCACCTAGGACGCAGCCTCACCAAACAAAGAGTGGGGGAGAAGTTCTGGTTCCTCAGAATGGATGCAATGGTGGAACAATTAGTTAAAGATTGCATTAGTTGTGCCAGAAGTGACAAAAGCAAATCCCTAAGGAAAGCACCCTTATCACCAGTGGAGGTACCCGCCAAACCATGGAGCAAACTTGCTATGGACATCATAGGGCCCATGGATAGTCTGGGGGTCCAGGAGAGGTTCATGGTAGTTCTAGTTGACTACACTTCGCATTGGGTCTCTTACAAATTTTTCCATCACACAAACACGTGCGGTCCTTGAATTTCTGAAAGATGTCTTTGCAAAAGAAGGCATACCATCATCCCTAGTCACTGACAATGGGGTACAGTTTACGTCACAGCTCATGATTGACTTTCTGACCAAGATGAACATCAAACATGAAAGGACAGCCCTTTATTGCCAAAAGGCCAACGGGTTAGTGGAAAGGGTTAATAGGCTCATCAAAGAACACATTCAGCTAGCCACCCTGAATGGGTGGGAAATAGAAGCCTCCCTGCGTGACTGTATATGGGCATACCACACCACCCCCAATCCAGTAACAGGTGTTTCCCCTTTTGTGTCCCTCAGAAGGAGAGAACCCTGCACCAAACTCAACCCTGGTTGGTTGGAGGGGGGGGCGTCAACCCCAATCCTGGAGTAGCTAGCATGAGGGTGAAACTGCACCAGGAGAAATACAAACGCTGGTATGATAAAAAGAATGGTATAAAATCCTCTGGGTGGAGCGTTGGGGAGATGGTGCAGGTGAAAAGGAAAGTGCAGGGGTAACAAAATGCGAGCAAGTTCTATCCTCCCTATAGAATAGCGAAAGTGTTCAGAAATGTAGTTCGTTTGGAGAATGGACAATATTGGAGCTGTGACAGAGTTACAAGAAGTAATGTGTTTTCTGATGATGATTAAGGGAGATGTGTTGTAATCTCCATCTGTAATGGTACGCTCCTCCCACCCCTTCCCTCTTCTCCCTTTTGGTACAGACCCCTGAAGCTCACCTTGGAATGTTGACAGCCCCATGTCAGTTCGAAGAGTTGGATGACCAATAAAGCAGACTTGTCATCTTCCTTGCAGTTTACTTTCTTCTTTATAACAGAAACCATCTCCGC
Organism: Lissotriton vulgaris; assembly: GCF_964263255.1. NCBI lineage: Eukaryota > Metazoa > Chordata > Amphibia > Caudata > Salamandridae > Lissotriton > Lissotriton vulgaris. The sequence goes on from NC_141697.1 coordinate 924,261,286, forward strand.
CTCTTTCTACAGAATTGCTGGGTCAACTGATTAGGCTCAGGGCTACACATGGAATTTCTACGCTACCAGACTGTTATTGTTATATTCAACAATTTGGGGAGGTTAGAGTATGTTTGATGGGGCTCTCCAGGCTCCCCCTGTTGGGGCCTCAATGACTTTCCCGCCGCAACAGGTACTCCTTGTTCAAGGAAGTAAAGGGGTAGGGGTGGAGGGGTTGGGAAGTTTTGTTTTGTTATGTTAATTAAGTCACAGATACCGAACGCAAACTGAGAACACACTCCGCCACTAGCACACCGCAACAATGGGATATATATGGACATCAGATGGCATTACATTCTCTTAACACTCAACTAAGTGAGCTAAACATAGTGTCCTGGAATGTCAGGGGGTTAGTTAATAAGATCAAGATAGGGGCGGTGTTTAGACTAGTTAAACGCTGCAAAGATGATGTTCTCCTACTACAGGAGAACCATCTTCTTGGGAATAAAACCCCATGCCTCAACTGATTTGGACACTCCGCAATATATCACTCTGGGTTGTGCAGGGTGCCTGAGGCACAGCGGTCCTGGTGCACCGCCGTGTTCCGTACACCATTTCTAAACACTGGTTAGACCCTGGGGTCGATACACTATTGTATTGGTACACTGCCGGGTGAACAGATAACCATTGGCAGCAGTTACGCCCCACCCCCACTGGGACAAACATTCATAGATATGGCTTCACAGATGTGGGGAAAGCTTCCTGAGGGCTTAGTAATTATCTGGGGCGATTGGAAGGGCGTCATGACACACCGGGATCGCTGGCGCTCTACAAGACAAGAACCCATGCCAGCAAGTCCAAACTCAATCTCCTGGCCGACACACTGGGGTGGTCAGATGCGTGGCGTGCTCAACACCCCTATGAGAATGGCTACACATACACCTTGGCAGTACACAACATGCTATCACGACTCGATTATGTCTTCCTTCCCCATAGCTATGTGCATAGGGTAGCATACGTCTCCACCCTTTCTAGGGGGCAGACCAATCATTCACCAGTTCAGCTTAAGTTACGCCTTAAATCGCAAGGGTCTTTATACCGAGAGCATATGTCCCCCGGGTACCTTAAAGATCCCAATTAACAGGAAGTCCTTCTAGGAGCTATCACTGAGTATGTTTCGACAAACACCAACACTGCCCTGTCCAAAACCATCCTATGGGAAGCTCTTAAACCTACACTCCGAGAACAGACGAAAAACGTAAACGCCTCTCCCAAATATTAGATCTAGAAGATCGTCAGCGATCTCTTGAATGACAAGTAGTAACTGGGACTGCCTCGGGACCGCAACATATCCTCCTCCAAAACCCAGCAACGAATACACCAACTCCTTACCAACGAGGGGCCAGAGACTTGGTTGGCCACACAACACAGGATTTATCAATGGGTCCAGCAAAATGCTGCACCGACTATGCCAGGCCAAGTCGGCTCCTATCCCCATTCCGGCACTGCGCAGTGCCAAGGGAGAACAATACACTTCCCCAGAAACAGTGGCCTAATCCTTCGCCGCATAATATGCCTCCCTATATCAACAAAGAAAATACATAGTGAGGCCCTTATTGACGAACTTCTCTCAGAAATATCACCTAGCCGAATTTCAGATCAAATACGAGAGATATTAGATGCTCCTATAACCTTAGACGAGCTTAGGGTGGCACTGACCAACATCCACCCTGGCAGAACACCAGGCCCCAACGGATTCCCCAGTGATTTTTTGAGGCTACACATGACAACAATGGGCCCACATCTTCTCGCGGCTCTTCACGAGGCACTTGAGAAACGCATTCTACCCCCAGACTGGCACCACGCCGAAATCGTAGTATTTTTAAAGCCCGGCCGCAACCCCCCCCCCGAAGATCCTGCCTCATATCACCCCATTCCCTTGCTCAATTTTGAGCCTAAACTCCTTGGCAAAGTCCTTGCTGATCGTCTCAGCTCGTGCATTCAAGATCTCATCCATCGAGATCAATTTGGCTTTATGCCACAGCGATCCACGAGACATAACATCAGACGGGTCCACAATGCTCTTGCTAAAGCCCAAGAACAGGGTCGCCCCACGGCCGTTTGGTTGACCGATATCGATAAGGTGTTTGATTCCTTAAGCTGGACTTACCTTTTTAAACTCCTTCACGCCTTAAACTTTGGACCTCCATTTCTAGCATATATCCAACTGGTGTATACAGACCTCTCGGCCTCAGTGCGAGTGGCGGGTCATCGGTTGACCCCCTTCTCTATCAACCGGGGCATACGGCAAGGCTGTCCCTTATCCCTGCTATTATTTGCCATGGTCATAGAGCCTCACGCTATTTGGGGGCGTCAGGATCCACTGATTAGTGCATTTGAATGGTCGCATGAATGCTCCGACAGAATCGCACTATATGCTGCCAATTTCCTCTTTTTTATGACCGACCCTTGGTCCTCTGTCCCACGTATCCTTCAGATCTAGTGTGTACTTGGAGAAACCTCTGCATTAGGCACCAATCCCTCCAAATATATACTTTGCTCTGTTTGCGGGGACCAAAAACGCCAGAGCTGAGCGGCGCTGTTATCCCATGCCACTGAGGGGTTTAAGTATTTGGGGGTATTCATTTCATCATGCCCTACGACTTCATGGCCCCACAATATCACCCCACTGCTCACAGCGGTTTGAGATGAAACCACAATTTGGTCACAGTTACCCCTATCACTATATGGTCGATCAGGCATCTTTAAAATGGTTTCTCTGTCCCGTTTATTATAGCGGCTACAATATTTTCCCTATAACATCCCCCATTCCTGGTTTACTCTATGCTCTATTGATCTCAGTCATATAAAATCATAAAAGCAGACAAGTTAAAACAAAAATTCTAAATATTCTTTACATTAAAAATAAAGCTATACTATAATACCCCATTTCATTGTTTTCCAAATGCACTTAATACCACAATATTGTATTGAGGGATAAACACTACAAACAGAATAATCCTAATTAATTTAGTACGTTCTAACCTGATCTCTAAGCAGGTTGAGCACTAATACTTTTCCTTAGTCACAGTAAACTTTTTAAAAAGCCAGCCATAACTCCAATACAATAGTCACTAATTGCAAATATAAAAAGGCAGGTCGACATTGCTTCCACCCCACCACCCTTAACAGAGGCAAAACCCATCTTGATCTTTCCTTAACGTAGAATTTGCAGAATAAAATCACATGGATAGTTGTTTGTGGAGACAAGTCATCGCAAGGACAGTGACGTAATTCTCTGGACCAGTCATTCATCTCTGGATAGCTAATTAATCGATGAAAGGTACCAAACCTGAATTAAACGAGTTCAAACATACCTATCATACCCCCCTAAACACGTAAAAGATATGGTTGAATATCATATGTTATTAAAATTGATTGATGCTGGGCTACTGCGGATTTATTCATCTCCAGTACAAGTCTAATTGTCTCTAGGTAGGTCATGCTAGTTGCTTTGAACTCTTTCCTAGAGATGGAGTTCATTGTCTCTGGGGAAGTATAATAATCTAAGTGCCCAAGGTCAGGCAAAATATTTTTTGCATATTTCAACCAAGTGATCTTGTTAGCATAATCCAACTTCATTGTGTCCTTAATAATTTCCTTATTTAGACCTGTATAAATAGAGGTCCAAATTCTATACCAGAGTAGCACTGGTTGTGCTTTAATAACATCTGAGACATATGGAATCCCCAGCTCACTATGACAAATAAAAACAGGGGAACGAGGGCACAAACAAAAACCAGGGGAACTGGTAGGTACAGCTAAAATAAACCTTAAAAAGGCATTTTCAACCTTTTGAATAAATGAAGAGTCATAGAAACCCCAAACTCCCTACCCGAAGGTCGCTATGCTCACGCATTTTGCCTGATAAATCTTAAGGAGAATCCCCGGGCCTTTAGCCCATTTTTCGTGAAATATTTACCACATTCACAGTCGACTTCATAAAGAGAAAACTCCTATTCTTGACCGCGGTCCACAGGAACCAGTGCTGTCAAATAAAACACCCAAATAGGTAAATGCATTGTGTGAGTCTACCCTATTTACCCCCCCCCCGCCAGTAGGGGGCTCGTACAATTATGTCTCCCCCATCCACAGGTCATGACAAAAGTTTCTTTGGCATTCAATTTTAGTCATAATTCGTCCATGAAACTAGTATATGAGGCAAGGGTTTTTTGCAGACCTAACGGCGTGCAGGCCATAAGTACTGCGTCATCTGCGTAGAGAAGGGAGACTATCGGACGTTTATTGGCATACGGTGGATCCCTCGCCTTTCCCACTAGCTCCTGTTCCAAAGCGTTGGTATAAAGAGTGAGCAGGAACGGTGCCAAAACACATCCTTGTCTTACCCCCTCTCTACTTTAAACGATGCCGTACACTCCCCTTTAGTTCCGTATCGAACCTTAGCGGTTGCCCCTATATTCAATTGTCTCAGAAACTGAACCAGGACGGGATCAAACTTTAAGTCAGTCAAGATATTCCACAATTTCAAGATCAACGAACGCCAAATACATTTTCCCTCCCTTTGCCTGAGTGTGTTTTCCAATTAAAATGCTGAGATTAAGAACCTGTTCCTTAGTACCTAGCCCCTGTCTAAAACCATATTGAACTTCTCTTAAAATGTTATTGTCTACTGCCCAAATTTACAACCTGCCTAAAACAATCCTTCCAGCTGCCTTCATCAGGGACTCTAATAGGGATATCGGGTGGTAACATGCAGGGTTTTCCCATTCCCCTTTTTTAAAAATCAGTACAATTATTGACTCCGACCAGGTATTAATAAAACCTTTTGCACAACAGACTTGGAGGACCTGTGTAATCAACAGGGTCCATAATGAAGGGATTGATTTAAACAAATCAATTGGCAGCCCGTCTGGCCCAGGGGCCTTACCACCCTTACTTGCATTTATCGACCCAATGACCTCGTCATGTGTAATTTGAAAGTCAATAGGTGAAAAAACAAGGGGGCCTCCCCCCTGCTGACTCAAACAATCTATTACACTTCCTGTTTCCTCCTGCATTTGAGAAGAAGTCTACCCATGTCTTCTCAACTATTGCCACTTCTATTGTCGGAATATCAGACTTGATAAAGAATGGTGCATTTACTGCACGTCAGAATGAGGAACTGTCCTTACTCAGGGAGGCTTCATGGAGAGTAACCCAGGCTTTTTCTTTTAACTCTTTCATTCGTGATCTACTAGCTAAGTTATATTCCTTCCTACATTCTCGAACTTCCTCTTTATCTCTCTCTGACTTATGAAGGGCCAGCTTTAGTTTTGTGAATGTTTTAGTGCAATTTGAATCAAACCACCCCTGTCTACTTGTACATCTACCCTTGCTTTCTACTCTAAGCAAGTTTTGAATAATTAATGTGATTTGGGGGAAAGCTATTAATGTATTTTCATACGAAGTAGATTCCCCCAAACACATTAAAATTGGATCATTAGCCTTAGTTATAATTTGTTTATTTAACTCAGCTGTCTCATATCTAGACCAACGTAAAGAGTATCCATTCAGTCTACCCAGTGGTATATTCTGGTTCCAGGCTATTTGATTGTTTCTTTGTCGCTCTAAGACAGTTGGGCAGATAATATTAATGCTTAAAGGAAGATGATCACTCATTACATTTTTGTGGATTTTATAGTTTGTAATATAATTTGCATGACGGTTAGGGGCAATTATAAAATCTATTGTGGATTCTAATCCCCTACTTATAAGAGTATGCTCAAAATCCGTTCATGGGGAGCACAGACAGTTAGCAAAACCGAGGTCGTGTGAAAACAGATTTTCATTAAACATCTGCCCCCTATCAGTATGCACAAAATGAATCAGGGGATCATCCTCTTCTATTGTTAAGCCACATTTTCCAAACCCAGCTGGCGGACATAAACCAATATTAAAGTTGCCTCCCCAGATAGTGATCATTCCCATATCACTGGTTGCCTTTAATTTACTGAGATAATAACATAGCATCTTCAAAATAGCCCCCAGCTTTTCTTTTTTGGCATTATTATAAAAGTTTATTACAGTCAGGGTACATTTACAGTCTAAGCGAACCATTACTATTTGGTAATAGGTTTCAGATTTTGTCATTTCAATTTTATAGTGCCCTTACCAAATTCAAACCATAAACACAAATTCCTCCCTTAGGTCTCCCAGGTGGTGAATGAATTGCTGGTATGTGATATGTCTTAAATCCATTTATATGGACTTAGTCTATCACCCAAGTCTCTTGTAAGCACACAATATCGAATTTATCAATGAAGTCCATCACTCCATATTATTCACTTTGTTTCGTAGACCAGCTGTGTTCCAAAAAAGAACGCTAACACTTTTGGAAGACGTTAATCCAGGGACAGGGACAGGTTCAATATGACAAATGGGTTCAGATCTAGATTGCACACCCTGGCTGGAAACTTTGGGCTCACCCAGTTCCAATATACCACTAATTGTGGGGCTGGACCCAAAAACTTCAGCCCCATTTGAATGGGTTTTCCTCAAATCAGTTATCAATACATTATTTTGTTTATTCGAACAGGGTTTACAGGAAACCTGGATATCAGGATTCTTAATGATCATACTCTGATCTTGTTGGGTGATTAGTCATTCGTTCTCGTCCAGTGATTGGAGGGGCCCAAATCTATTTGACACCTCAAGATTGTAGGATGGATAATCAATAGGCTGTATAAAAGGGTAGTTTCCATTTTGCCAGGTATAATACTTGGGCTGATAAAAAAAACAAAGGGAGAACTTTAATACCAGTATGGGCAATATTACTGTCCCGAGCTCTTAGTAAAATTTCCCTTACCAGGGATGATGTTCCAAATGAAAGGATGACACAGTCACCTTGGAAAACTTTCCTACTGTTTCCAACCCAACCAATCCGCCTCACCATTTCGAATTCTCTGAACATATCACTGGTCAGTCCTATTCTACTACCCAAGCAATGTATGGCTTTGTTCCGCAGTGTGATCCAGGTTTCGTTTTCCCCTATGGATGGAGCTGGGACATTGGCCAAAATTACAGTAAAAGGAGTGGCAGCCGGGGGTAAATTTAAGTTGTGTGAATTACTTAAACTTTCCAGTGGACTAAAAGGTGTTGGGCTTGATCTTGATGTTAGATCGCGTACATGTCTCTCACCCATATGTATTCCCGACCCTCCTGTCACTTTTTCACTTGTCACTCCTCCCATCGTTGATAAACTACTATACGAGTTTACTATTGGCTGTAGATGTATCCCGTTCCCCTTAACATTGTCGCTTTCACCCATTTGCCTCTTCGGTACTAAAGGGGTATCATTCGGACTCATACTCGGAATCTTTGGGGGAATACTGGATGGACCCGAATAGTGCATACTCCCCTTTTGTATGACCAAACTCTGATTTCCAAGGGCCTTCTCCAAACCTGCTTCAATGTTATCCAACTTAAGCAGATGCACACAGTCATCCTATTGTTGAGGTATCGCTGCAGCAGGTATATACGCATACTACACCGCATCTCATCGCTTAGTCATTAATGAGTGGTGGTATAGTTCACAATCAGACCCAGCCTATGCAGTGGAATGACTGGCAATAGAGGGCACTCCCTTGCAGAAGTTCCTCTAAAGTAGGATAAGTCTTGACACCCTCCCCCAGCCAGCAAAATAGTTATACAACTATGGTGATGCACAGTGAAACCAATGGGCTGGATGGGATGGCTGACACAAACGACCCTGCTATGGCAGGGCACATATATATGCTCCGTCTCCACACTTGTGGGCTTTCACAAATGGGACCTCCTTGGAATTTCCACGTTGGGCAACATTATGCAAGGCTGTATTCTTAAATACTTTCAACAACTTCAAGCTGAGTTTCAGCTACACAAGTCACAGTTCTACAAATATTTACAATTGAGACATGCCATGAATCCCCAAATCTGCCAACTAGAGGAATTACCCGAGTTCCACCCTCTCGAGGGCCGCCTTCTATTGGGAGACTTAGGAGCGCACAAGATCTGACAAATCTACCAGACCTTGACCCCCCACACATGAAACACATTACATAAGACCCGGGCAGCCTGGGAGATCGATTTACCGACCATGACCGATGAGGGCGGGACGAGGCCCTGGCTAGCCCCTGGAATGCAGTGGTTTCTTCGCAATACAGACTTATTCAATTTAAATATTTACATTGTGTGTATTATATTAGATCCCGCCTGTGAAAAATGGGCGTTATCCAGTCCCCCAATGCCTTCGCTGCGCGAGTGCTGAGGGCACATTTTTGCATATGGTGTGAAGCTGTGAGGTGCTGAAATCATTTTGGCGGAATGGCGTGTCCTGACTTGGACCATCCCACATGATCCCAGATTGCTTCTACTTCCCAGCACCGAAGATATAGGTTGAAACTGATACAAACAACATCTGTTGTTCCTGGGCCTAACACTCGCCAAACAGGACATAGCCCGGAAGTGGAAGGCGATTGATCCGCCGAGTCTGGGGATGGAAGAAAGCCATGGATAGATGTATGGGTGCTGAAATGGGCTGCCTGCAGAATCACAGAAAAATTTGGTCTGGCTGGGCGTCATATTGAGGTATTTATTTACCTCCTCTACCACATCCAACCCTCCATTATGTCCCTAGTAACATGCATGTCACATTAATATGCCATGGACTGACAACCTTGAATGTGGATCTACACACGTCACTACACACGGCTGTGGGCAATCAATGGTGTTTGGTGTGACCTGTTACTTGATTGGCCTGATGTTTTACAGACCAAATTGAATTTAATAACATGGTACTTTCATTATCGCTTGTTAATTGTAATATATGTATAGGGCACTGCCGCTTTGTACCTATGAAAACGAATAAAATTTGTTATGAAAAAAAAAGCAAAGATCATGCAGAAAGGCACATCTCCCATCATCTGGCTGTGGAAAATCTGGATCTCAAAACCGTACTGTTAGCACTCTTTGTGACGTCACTTTGCGGGGTCACTTTCCTGATGTGATTGACGGCTACACACAAATTATGCCAAGTCTTTGACTTTCCTGTGAAGTCAGCTGTCAAGGCTGTATAAACCTGCGAAGTTTCGGTAAAGACGCAGTCAGGACTTGCATGGTTGGGTCTGGCACATGGGATGCAGTCTAATTTTTCAGCGGCATCCTTTACAAAGAGACGCCACAACCACAAGCCACACACAAACGCAGCCATGTTCTCTAACGATGCAGATTACAAAGTCCAAATCCAAGAGAACTACAGTGCTTGTTAGTATATAAAAAACTGTTTTTGACTTCCCTGATGTCCATTTCTCTGGCCAGTATTCTCCCTTGCTTCTTTCTGGAGATCTGAGCCCAAAACCTGGGCTTCTTTGGGTGTTATCCATCACCTGAAATTCAATATCAAGGAGTACTTCAAGGAGTCCTGCAAAGACAAGAATTAAGAGAGTCCTTTCCAACAGAGGACTGCAATACAAAGGTGGTAAGGTGTGCATCACAATTATTGAGTGGATGTGTACATCCCGTACTGGATGCTCCTCTTGTGCTCATCAGTCTCTGGTTTCCTTGAAGTTCCTGAAACATAGAAACAGTATATAGTTAACTTTTGAGAAGTGCACTTTCCACTCATAATGCTATTGCCTTAATTTACTACTAGGACATAAAAGACTTTTTGTTTGATTTTCCTCTTACCTGGTCTGCAATTAAGTGTCTGCTTAACGATCAGGCCGGCCATTTAGTGGGAATGACTAAATATTTCCCAAAACTGATTGTCATCTACAACTTCCTTTAGAGAGATATCGGGTAATTAAAGGGGATCCTTAGAAGAGCATTTCTAATCAAATATGATATGACAAAGGACTCATCTAATTTTATTGATGCATTTTCTTTCCTAGGAATATTTTAAAGGCCCATTTTTGTCCACCCGGTGAATTGCACCCATGTTGGGAATGAGGAAATTGTTAGGTAAGCAGGGAGAATAAAAGAGAGAGTTTGTTCAGTATAGAATCAGATTTTGTTGAACTTTATGCACTTTCTTTTGTTTTGGTAGATACTTGTGTACATTCTCCTGTTAGTAACTAGAGGGAGAGCCACTAAGACAATGGCCTAAGGAATACTTACGCTGAGAGAGACCAAGCTGAAAAGGAAAGTTTATTTATTTTCTCAATTCACTCCACTTTTCCCTGGACACTGGCCTGGATTGGATGATGGACAGTATACAGGCCGTGGCAGTGGTTGGGTGGCATTGAAAATTCACTTATTTGACTGTATCTCACTTCTACAAAGTCACACTGCCAAAGAACAGGTTAATACTTAAATATTACAGAATAGCAGGCCCATGCATATAATCTTGTTTGAGCAAGATGGAGTCTCTGTATAACTATAAATGAACTTTACGACAGAGATAAAAAAAAATTTGATAAGCACACATTTATGCAATCGGTTGTTACAGAATCGTTAAATCTAAAACAATGGAAGAAGGACTGTATTTCTCATCCATTCACCTTTAATCGGTTAGGTTCTGAGTGTGGGTGGGCAGAATAAAAAGAGCTTCACTCTTTATTGGGGTTACAGGATGGCCTAAAAGATGTATTAATGCTTTAATGCAAGTAGTTAACCCTCCAGAACATTGTGATGAACTCATTGACTTGGTGGTCAAATTGTAGCACTGATTAAAGGAAAGAAAAACTGACTGTGGCAAAACTGATTAGAAAGTAGATCAGAAAAGAAACCAGAACCTAAAATGGTGGATGAAAACTAACCTATGCAAATTGGGGGGCTGAAAGGGGAACTTGAGCCTCTTACTAAAGAAGAGAGAAAGAGGCATTGAGATCAAAGACGTTGCCTCTATTGTGGAAAGGCAGGACAATTTTTAAGAGAATATACTAGCAGTCAGAAGATTCACTTAATTATGATGATCCATACAGATCACCAGGAACAAGTCCAATTTGATTTCATTTCTGCACCTCAATGTTAAGTAATTCTTGGGATGCCTTAGTTATATCAGTATACCCCAACAATCGATTGGGCTTCTAGAAGTCTCACATTTTCGTCCCTCTATTGTCAGAAACATTGTTTTCAGTGAACAGGTGCTAATCAGAGATTTACGCACTGTACTGTGGGAAAGAGGGATTCCATGATCCCTGATGTTTATGAGGACTTTAGCGTTTAGCACCTCACCTTTGATTGTCGCTTAGATCTTCCCTGTAGCAGAATCTATGCCCTCACAGAACATGAAAATCTGTTCCTTAGGGAATATTTGTATGAACTTCTGGAAATTGGGTTAATTTGTCCATTTCAAGCTCCAGACTCATCTCCTCTATTTTTTGTCCCTTAAAATAGACGAAATCTTAGAACATGCATTGATTATAGGGCAATTAATCGTGTTATAGTGAAGAACAGATAGTTCAAGTTTAGAAGGGAACAATTTACAGTAATTTGGATATAAGCGGCGCTCATCGTCCTGTACACATCCGGAAAGGGGATGAATGAAAAAACACTTTTAGAACTAAGTTTGAACTTTATGAGTAACTTGAAATGCCCTTCAGGCTGTTCAGTGCCCCGCCTGCCTTTCAATAGTTCATTAAAAAAAGTATTGCATGAGTTCATTGATGTTTGGGAAATGGTCTATGTTGACAACATATTGATTTATTCAAACTCAATCACCAAACACATTAGCCATGAAAGATCTGTATTGCAGAAATTATAAGATAACCATTGTTTTGCCAAATTAGAGACCTGTATATTTCATGTCAAGTCAAGAATAACTTTATTTGGTTCAAAATGGACCATAAAAGTATAACATACATACAAAATGAATAGAGTTTACATGTTGAATTGATACAATAATATGTCACTTGACTCAAATACTCAGCAGTATATAAAAGAAATTTAAAATTCAAGTTTCTAAAAAGAAAAGCACCCATTTCATTTACATTTCATACCGTTTCCTTATTAAAAGTACAATTCTAATAAAATATAATACTGCAGTACAAATAACTTCAGTGGACAAAGAGCGTAGGAGATTAAAACCCTCCTGGTAATTACGGGGGCGAGTTTCTCTTAAAAGTGGAATAAGGAACCGTTCCCTTGGCTCTTTGTAAAGCGTACAGAATAGAGTAAAGTGCAAGGTGCTTTGATATGCTGAACTATCTCAAGGGCAAGGAGTAAGGTTATTGCACCATCCAGCCTGTTTGGAATAGGCCACTAAAAAGTGCAATGTGCAAAGCTGAAGCTTAGTCAATAAAAATATGAATTGCGCATTTGCGGTTAAGGACAAGTAAAATTGTTGTTGTAAAAGGGGCCGATCTATCTGAGGATGCAGCCCTGATTGCCGCCGGCGATTATCAAGCTCAATAAAGTATGCATCTTTTATAATCAGTTTCATATTTGTATTTATGCTGGCAGGATTATCATAATAATGCCCTAGGCCTATTTCATTAAATTTTCCTTTCACATAGCGAAGCCATGGGATAGCCTTGGCATTATCCAGCGTCGTGCCATCCTTGATCATTTCCCTTGTGAGCTTTAAGTCTTCTCACAGCCAGACTTTAGCCCAGAGAGTCGGTGGGGCAATATTAATCTGATCCGTAATACAATTTATCCCTACCTCGGAGTAACAGAATGCTGTGGAGGCACTTTTTGGGATCATCAACAATATTTTTAAAAACTTGTTTTCTAGTGTTTGCAGTTGTGTACTTTTGTTATCTCCCCATACTCCTGCCCCATAAGTAGCAATGAACAAGCATTTTGATTTATATAAAGTAATCAATTCCGCTAATGGCTTGTGGCCTAACTTACATGCAAAGCGAAAAAGGCCTTCCACAGCACTGCTAGTGTTCAGCACCCTAGATGTAATAAGAGGGTCCCAGTTCAGTTTAATATTAAAAACATTCCCCAGGTAAGTAAAGTTGGAAAGCTTATCAATTGTCTTGCCCTTTGCAATAAATTTCCTAGATTTGGTATGACTTGGACCACAGACCATGATGTAGGATTTAGTCAAATTTAGGTCCAAAGCGAACATAAAATCAGTACAAGCATTCTGGGACTTCTGTAGGGTATTTGCAGTTAAAGCCATTAAAACTGTGTCGCCCGCATATGACAACAATGGGACCGGTTTGCCTCCAATTTTTGGGAAGTCTAATTTCTCATCTTTTAGGGCTGATTCTAGGCCGTTTGTATACACGAGGAAGAGAAAGGGGGCCAGTATGCACTCTAGACGAACTCCCTCTATAGAAACAATGTGTCCGGTCCTCTCTCCCCCAGGTCAAATCGTATGGCTACTGGAAGGGGCGCGTGTAACCTACGTAGGAGGGTGATGAGAGGTTCCTCGAACCCCATTTCCAGCATCATGGACCACAATTTACCCCTGTTGACTGTGTCGAAAGCGCTGGACAAGTCCATGGAGGCAATGTGGATTGATCCCTTCCTTGCCTTCATGTACTTGCCCATAATCAGTTAATTTCATGTCACTAGTGTAGAGTTTTTGAGATTTATCATTTTTCGTAGAGGGTTTCAAATGGAAAGAAAGAAGGAAGAAGCCACTGAGAGTTGGAAATCCTCTCAAACTATGAAAGAGGTGCAAAGCTTCATAGATTTTGTCAACTTGTATTTACGCTTTATTAGCCGTTTCTCTGATATTGTTCCTCCCATCACAACTTTGTTGAAAAAAGGATACAATATCGGTGGGATTCTGAAGCTGACAAAGCTTTTATGTCTCAAAATAAAGGTGTGTTCGGGTCCTAGACATCATGAAAATCTTCGGCGAAGTCTCGGGACTCTGCCTGAAACCGCAGAAATCCACTCTTTGGATTTTGGGAGACCACTTTGAGGTTGGGCCGTGGGCCTCGCCACTGCAGAGAGCGGTCGGGGGTCTTAAATATCTGGGAGTGTTCCTGACGACCACGCCGACAATAGCCTGGGAGCGCAATGTCGTTCCCGTGTGGGACAGGGTGCACCAGGAGATGAGGTGCTGGTCCCGCACGCCCCTCAATATATATGGTAGATCCGCCATTTTTAAAATGGTGGCGCTTCCCCGCCTGCTGTACCAACTACAAAATCACCCATTCCCAATACCGCCACAAAGGTTCCGATTAGTCAACTTGGCGCTCGGTCGATTCTTGTGGGCCGCTGGCGCGTCGCGGGTAGCACTGAGGACCTGCTTTCTGTCCATGTACTGTGGGGGACTGGCGACCTCGGATCTTCTGTCATACTACCAAGCATCACATTTGGTAGTCCTAAATGATTGGTGGTACAGTGGCAGAGAAGACCCGGCATATGCCCTAGAACGGTACCTAATGGAACCAGACTCCCTACACACGGTCTTATACTCGGGGCAGCTGCGGAAGAGATTGCCTAGGGCAACACAAGTTGTATTTCAGATTTGGCGACAGTCATTGCGTCGTTTGGGATGGTGGGGAACACTGATGGGGGAGACCCCACTCTGGCATAACGGGCGACTACCGGCTCTGATGTCCCTCCCAGGTTTTAGGGGCTAGGACATGATAGGAATCTCAACATTGGGTCAAGTTCTAAGGGGCACCACACTTGAATCCTTTCAGGACCTTAGCGCAGAATTTGACATGCCCCACACGCAGTTCTTTCGATACTTACAATTTAGGCACGCGCTGGCACCTGCGCTTGTGGGCCTAGATACGCTACCTGAATTCAGCCCGATAGAGGCGAAGGTATTTATGGGGGATCTAGAAGACAAAAAGATTTCCAAAATATACCAAACATTAGTGACACATTGTTCCTCAGACTTACAGACCCTGAGAGACCGCTGGGTGCAGGATGTGGGAGAGTTGGAGGAGGAAGACTAGCGGGAGGCTCTCGAGTCCCCCAGGGGGGCAGCAATAGCTGTCCGCTTACCCCTCATACAATTCAAATACTTGCACCGTGCTTATTATACCAGAGAGAGATTGTGGAGGGCTGGCCTGATTGAGTCCCCGGTGTGTTTGCGATGTGGTCATGAGTTAGGCACCCTTTTACATACAGTGTGGGAATGTAGTGTCCTGGCGAGATTTTGGACGTGTGTGTGGGACTGTCTGCTGGGGTGGGAACTCCCCCGTACGGCGAAACTGGGCCTGCTCCATGTGCTAGAAGGGGTGGGCGGTAACGTCTACAAGAGACACTTGCTGCTGCTAGGGCTGACACTGACTAAACGGGATGTAGCGCAGGCCTGGAAGGATCCCAGGGCTCCCAAGGTGCTCGGGTGGAAGAAAGGACTGGACTTTTGAATGGGACTGGAGAGGCCGGTGTTTGAGGCCAGAGGCTGCCCCACAAAACACTATAAAATATGGAAGCGATGGGCAGACTACAGGGGATTGTGGCTGGAGCCTCCGCCGCCGCCCAGAGGCGAGGATGGACAGTTGTAATGGGCATGTTGCGACAAGGTTATTTCTACGGACAATTGTATGCTTACCCTAAACAGTGTCGAAGAGACATCGTGTTGCAGGACGGGGGGAGGGGAGGGTTGGGTAGTTGGGGGGTGGGGTGGAGGGTGGAGGGTTTGTCAATTAAAATGCATCGCACAATATGAAGCATGATTGTTGTCACAGCCCCTCTGGGGTTCGGAGCACTGTGTATGTCTATCTCAGCGATCTTAATAAAAACAGTTTTGAAAAAAATAAAGGTGTGTTGTGGACTCTGTAATTAGTTTTCCAGACTTAACCCGTCCTTTCATTGTGATTGCTGATGCGTCACAGGGGGCAATCAGAGTACTGTTGTCACAGTGTGATCCATCTACTGAGGAGTTACATCCGTTGCCTATTTTTCTCACAAATTAAATCTAACAGAAACGGAATATACAGTTGCAGATAGAGAGATACTGGCCATAAAATTTGTGTTTGAAGAATGGCATCATTACCTCCTGGGCTCCCAACATGCGATAACTATTCTGACTGACTACTGTAATCCGCTGTATTCAATATCAGCCTGTGCCCTTTCTGCTAGACAACAATGTTGGGCACAATTTTTCAGTGATTATGATTTTGTTAATACTTTACAACCTGGGAAGAAAAATAGAAAAGCTGATGATTTATCAAGCTATGGGTATGCTCCTATCGAACAGCTGATTGACCCTCCACAAATTTTACCAAGGGCCACTGGAATTATGCGATTGTATGGCTGCGGTGCTTTTTGTATGATTATAGATTTGCTGCAGCAGGTCCAATTTTATTGAAGAGTATCCAGTAATCCAACATTGCTTGTATGTAGTACATAAGAAGACAGCTAACACGTGTTTTGTCTTAGACCACATTTTCAAGGCTGTGAAGTTAATAATAAATGCACACATCAGTACATGTAATATTTTTTTCATTGATTACATGTACCTATGTGTGCATTTAATGAAGTCCAACTTAAAAAAAATCATCTAAGACGAAACACGAGTTGGCTGTCTTCTAATGTACTAAATACAAGCAATGTTGGATTACTGAATACTTTTCAATAAAATTGGACCTGCTGTTGCAAGCAGACATTCCAGGACTTTGTAGTGCTCTGGGTGCATCGATACAAATTAGTTATGTGGAAAAGGCTTTTTAATGTGCATTATACACTAGCATGGTAGCATAGTGCTTTGCCCATTGAGCACACTTGAATTTGTATTGTATTTACGTACCCTGTTAATGGGAGGTGCAGAATGTTTCTTTACCACTGCTACCAATTGTTTCTGTTTATAAATTTGCAGCATTCGCCACATAGTCCATCATTTGCTGCGAAATCTGCAGATATTAGCAAAAAACAACTGTTTCAAGTTAACCGGTTAAAACGGTACTAACAGGGCCGGCCTTAGGCATGAGCAAGCTGTGCACCTGCACAGGGCCACCAAACCCCAGGGGCCACCACACCAATATATATCCTTAATATATTTATCCTCTGAGGATGGATACATATTTGTGTGGCGGCCCCTGGCAGGGATTTGGCGGCCTCCGGCTCAGTTCCACTTCTAAACACCCTGACCCCCACCCCCTTTACTGGCCTCCGCGCTCTGCCCCACCCGGACCCCCTCTTCCGGGGCCCCCTACCTACGCTCCCTGCCCAGGGCCACCATGACCCTAGAGCCGCCCCTGGTACTAAAAGCGCAGCTGCAATGGAAGGTCTTTGCGAAGGGTGTTAAACTGGTACTAATGAGAAGTAACCAATGCCCAGACAGTGTTAACAAGTGCAAACATAACAAAATAATAAATAAATACTATCACACGATGTGCAGCATTATGCTGCTTTATTTGTCTTTTCTTGGCACATAATTTATGCAAACCGGCTGAATAATTTGGCTCTCCCCTGCCACATAATTCTAGAGGCCCTGATTATTCCGTATAAATTGATTGGTGGGTGTCATGACTGTTAATTAATTTATGACTCATGTTCAAACAAAAGCAAAAAGAACAGATGATGAACGGAATGCTGAACAATGCAAACATTCACCCCAGTCATACATCTGGGTTTAAACCAATTGATGTTTTTGCTCACCACACCACCCCAGTTTGGAACCAACCATATGCAAATCAGTCGTGACCCTGCTCCTCAAGAGAACAGCTCAGCCCGAACTGACAAGCCAGGTCCTCCCTGGACCGGAAACAAGCATCCTGCGGCCGGTTTCGGGATATCACCCCTCATCAACCTGGCTAGCTTGAATCCAGTGGCACGGTGAGCACAGGAGCCACCTGGGCATACGCTTCCCACTTAGGGCAACAAAAAGAGCAGATGATGGATGGAATGATGAACAGTGCAAACATCCACCCCTAGTCATACATTAGGTTTAATCCATAGATTTTTTGCTCACCACACCACCCCAGTTTGGAACCAGCCATATGCCAATCAGTCTTGCCCCTGCTCCTCACGGGAACAGTTCAGCCCAAATGGTCAATCCCAGTCCTCCCTGGACAGAAGATAAGCACCCTGGGACCGGTTTCGGGGTATCAACCCTCATTCACCAGGCTAACTTTAATTCAGTTTTGCATATAGCCATGTCTGAACTGGGGTGGCAGAGTGGGCTAAAGAACGGTGATGGATTAAACCCAGATCTTTTGACTGGGTGTGAGTGTTTGATTGGTTCAGATGCTCCGTCCATCACCACTCCCTTTTTGTACCCCTTTTGGCCGCCATAAGTGTGGCAGGGTATGCTCAGACGTGAGTCCCTTGCTCACTTTGCCACTGGATTAAAGCAAGCCGGTCTGAAGATGGCTGTAATGCCAGAAACCGGTCCACGGAAGCTTGTTTCCGGTCCAGGGAAGGCATGGCTTGGCAGTTCGGGCTGGACTGTTCCCATGAGGCACAGGGTCAGACTGATTTGCATACAGCCATGTCTGAACTGGGGTGGCAGAGTGGGCTAAAGAATCGTGATGGATTAAACCCAGATCTTTTGACTGGGTGTGAGTGTTTGATTGGTTCAGATGCTCCGTCCATCACCACCCCCTTTTTGTACAACTTTAATTCAGTGGCACAGTGAGCACAGGACAAGTCTGGACATGCACCTCTCACTTAGGGTGACAAAAGCAAAAAGAGCAGATGATAGATGAAATGCTGAACAATGCAAACATTCAGCCCCAGTCACAGATCTAGGTTTAATCCATTGTTTTTTTGCTCACCAAGCCACCCCAGGTTGGACCCAGCCATATGCAAATCAGTCTTAACCCTGCTCTTCATGGGAACAGTCCACCCCACGCTGCCAAGTCAGGTCCTCCCTGGACTGAACATAAGCATCCTGGGACCAGTTCAAACAGAGCAAACCCCGAAAGGAAGCAAAAATGTGCTAAGCAAACTTTGAGGGGCTAAGGAAAATCAGTTGTATTATGTTATAGCATCACAGTTTCTTCCCACAAACTCCTAAGAGAAAGCCTTACATTGGAGTCACTCTAGTCGACTGGCAGGATACGAAGGAGAAAAAAAACTCTAGATTTGTTGAGATTACATTTTTGGTGGCCTACTGTAGTCAAAGATACCAAATGATTTGTAGAAACGTATTCAGTGTGTGCTCAGAGTAAGGTTTCTTACAAATGTCCCATTGGTCTGCTCCAACCTATTCCAGTTCCAACATGTCCGGGCGACACAGTTTCTCTTTACTACATTGTAAAATTACCTCGCACTGCCGAGGGGTTGAACACTGTTTTGATAACTAAGAACAACGTGACGAAATGGCACAGTTTACCCCACTAACGGGGTTACCGTCTGCTAAAAAATAGCAGAAATCTTTATTCAATCAGTAGTTTGGTTACATGGAATTCCTGCAGTGCACGAACCATGCAGATCATCATGAGGTCGGCATGAAACTTGGCAGCAAAGCAATCTGGAAATGCAGGTTCACCTCCAATATCCATGATTTAATTGGCTACAAACATTGTGGAACAGGAGGTGGTATTTACCACACCTGGTAAATACTGATAGCCAAGGTTATTTGCAGGGTGGGGCAAAAATATCTAGTTCTGAGTTTTTCAGATTGGAATAGGCATAACATGGAGAATCAGTAATTCCCGCACCAATGTACCGTATTTTCCGGCGTATAAGACGACTTTTTAACCCCTTAAAATGTTCTGGAAAGTCGGGGGTCGTCTTATACGCCGGATGCTAAATTTGAAGGAATGTTTTCATGTGTTTTTACATAGCGCGGACTACACCCGAAGGTGTCAGACTGCTTCTGCATTATATAAAAATGGGCTGATGTAAGCAACAATAACAATGGACAAATTACAAAAGCAAACATTAAGTTACATGGATCAAAAGTGACAATAGCGAGCAACCAAAATACATGAGGTAGCAATCGGTACATTCCTGGAGAAAAAGTGACAAGTGTGCAGGTTACCAAAGCATACAAAGCATACAAAGTACGAGCCAAAATAAAATAAAATACATTCTCAAAATGGCTATGTAGGACTGCGTTGGACTGCACTGGGCACTGGAAGTGGGGGTAGTCTTATACGGCGAGTATAGCACGAAACCTACATTTTATTAAGCAAAGTAGGGGGTCGTCTTATACGCCGGGTCGTCTTATACGCCGGAAAATACGGTACACATTTTGCATTTTTTTCTGGTCATCCCCGTGCCCCACTCCCTTGGAAAACAAATCTAGGGTTTCCCTGGCAAATATCAGCAGAGAACAATGCTGACAGTTGCCAGTTACCAGAGAGACTATGTGGTGTAGGTTCAGCCAGGACAGTGATCTAATGGCAAAACCTTCATTGTTCAAAGATGTGTTTTTTGTTACGTTGGGGAAGGGTATTAGGTACAAACGTGGGGCTGTAAAATCCCTTTGAGAAACGTTACACAGCATCCAGGGTCAGAGAAGCATGTACATTTGGAGAAAGAACTCCTTCAGATCCAATACTCTGCGTCTCCTGAAGAGATACGGGTGAAATCAGTTTGTGGTGATATTATGTGAATTGTATTCATATAGGGCCCGATTCACAGAACTAATTTAAGACAAAATCCTAAACTTACTACTTTTGGTATTCACAGATGGAACTTACTACTTTTGGTATTCACAGAAGTTAGGATTTTGTCTTAAGTTTGTCTTAAGACAGACTTAAGACAGACTTAAAACAGACTTAAGTTAGGATTTTGTCTTAAGTCTGTCTTAAGTCTGTTTTAAGACTATCTTAAGACAAAATCCTAACTTCTGTGAATACCAAAAGTAGTTAGTTTAGGATTTTGTCTTATGTTAGTTCTGCGAATCGGGCCCATAGTGCTTACTACCCCGGATGAAGCGCTGAAGCACTTTACGGCAAATAGCACACTACTCCGGAACCTAGTTGAGCAGTTAATCACATGGTTATTGCGACTAGCCATTTGCACTCACGAAATAAGTGCACAAGTTTACTCCAGGTATTTTGTGATAGATTATATTATTATCAGTTAGGTGAGATCATTAGTGGGCTATGAGGTTTGTAGGTGAATGGTTGGTGAGATAGACTAGCAGAAATTAGGTAATGTTATGTTACAGGGACTGGGTTTTAAAGAGGAGAGGCTTTTAAAACATAGTCTGGAGTATCACAACCAGTGCTTAGTTTGAGCCGGTGGTTTCCGGTGCTCGGCACTGAATTGTCAACACTAGCACTTAAGACAGTCTGTCACATGGTGGCACAGTTTGTCAAAATTAGAAATGAACACAACAACAGTTGTTTATTAATTCAATATACATAAAAAATTACTAATACCTGCTGCCCAAGCAATTCTAATAGCTTTGGGGATCTGGAATAGTCCGAACTGTCACACTTGTAGGAGTGTGATGGTTAATAACTGTGTTGTTTCTCTCATTGGCATCGCCCTGTAGGAGCAATGGATTCTGCAAGCTGCAGTGGCCTCTTGATAAGGGACCTGGCACTTATGCTTTTTTTTACAAATTAAGCACTGAATTCCTAACCTCAGTACAAGGTATATACACTGCACAAGGGGAGATGGTGCCGAAAAAAGAAAAGGTCTCATTTAAAGAGCCTCCCTCACTATTCTGTAATTCAACTTTTTTCCCTCACTCACAAAAAATGTTTTATTTGGCACTGAACAACAACAACAACAACAAAGTTTATTTAGACAATAGTCAATTCAATTCAATTCAAAATTTCTTTATTCGACTGACAGAGAAGCAGTCATAAAAGCACATAATACAGTAATATACAATTCATTCATAGATAGAAAAAAATTATCTTCTGTTAACCATATGAGAAAAAAATGAGCAATTTACAAGAGAATTATTTTAAAAAAAGACAAGATACAGTAGTCCTATGTGGATATACTTAATCAAGACGAAATTGTATCTGTGATATAATTCAGTTTGGAGTCATCCTTCCATACTTAATCTATACTTCAAGGCTGTTTTTAAAAACTTGCAGATAAAAAAGTACTGTCTTCATACAACATTTGAAGGTATAGCAGTGCAGGCTTAATTTGTATAAAATTCATCTTTTTAAGCAACGGTTTTAAAAACATATTACGTGGACTTGAGTAATAAGAACATAGGAATAAAAAGTGAGCCAAGTCTTGCGGAGACTTATTGTCGCAGCCGCAAGCTGGCAACACTTGACCTCTATGGGCTCCACTTGGCACAGCTAAGAGCAGATGGTAGAGATCAAATCGAAATCTGCTCAGCAGAAAGCGTTCATATCTGGATATATTCCATGATAAGTAAGGTTCTGAGAACACACAGGTCTTTATTAGTGCGTGGCTCCTTACGCTGGACTTTTTAAACTCAGTTTCTTCCCTGTCGAGTTGTCGCTTCAGATAAAAAGTGTTTTTTACGAAATTGACATCTTGCTTGGTGGTGTTCTGGGGTGTTAAGTAAAGGTCTAATCTACCCAGATCTTTACAGCAGTTTCGAATGTATTTCAACCAGGGTAACTTGAGTTGTCCTTCCCAAGTAAGGGCTTCAGCTAGGATGTTATGAGTCAATGGAATAGATATATTGCGCCAACAGCTTAACCAGCAAAGCAAAGGGTTGGCAGCGATTTTGTCAGCTAGATACGGGGTGCCCAGTTCCTCATGTACAGAGAAGTTTGCGGTACTCTTTGGCAAGCTCATGACCTGTTTCAGAAAGTTGTTTTCAAGAGTCACTAGGGTATCTACTGGTAGGAACCCCCACAGTTCACTTCCGTAACATGCCACCGCAACACTTTTTGCCTGATAAAGCTTCAATATGGCGGACACTGGAGTGTTACCCAATTTACGAGCAAAATCCATTATGCCAGAGTTGGTCCTCAATATTTCGCCTTTCTTTTTAGTTATGGCGGGCCCCATTTGAGTTTGTGGTCAAACAGTACTCCCAAATACGAAAATGTTTTTGTTAGTGGTATGTTTTCCCCATTGACTGAGAAGGGGTATCGTTTTTTGGGAGTTAATCCAACCGTCATAACAAAAGATTTGGAATTGTTAATGTTTAGGCCACGTGAGGACATGAATTGAAAAAAGGAATCCAGTAATTTTTGGAGTCCGAGTGCGGTTCTGGATAAGAGAACGGCGTCGTCCGCATACAACAGGACCGGTACGCCTGTTTTCCCAATTCGGGGGTAATCCGTGTCTGTTTTTACCAAGTGATCTTCAAGTCCATTTATATATAAATTAAAAAGAAAAGGTGCTAAAATACAGCCCTGCCTGACTCCCCGGTTAATTTTAAAATCTCTCGTGACTTTCATGTCTTTTGTGAAACGCACATTTGCACGGGTGTCGTTGTGTAAATCGGCCAGAAAGTTGATCAAGTTATTTTCTACGCCCATATTTTGCAGGACTTCCCATAATTTGCTCCTATCGACACAGTCAAAAGCAGAGGAAAGGTCCATAAAGGCCATATACAAAGTTCCCTCTCTTGCTTGGGTGTATTTACCACTTATTAGATATAAATTCAGACACTGTGTAGTTGTTGCATGTCCTGGTCTGAATCCATACTGTGCAGGGGTCATTATGTTGTGTTGTTTGGCCCATGCATTCAGCCTCCTTAGTAGAATCCCGCCCACTACCTTCGCAACAGAGTTTATCAGGGAGATTGGTCTGTAACAGGCCGCTTTTGCTCTGTCCCCCTTTTTGTAAACAGGGACGATAGTAGATGCTCCCCAAGATTTAGGAGCCCCCACTTCGACCCCGGCATTGATGACAGATGTGAGAATGGGAGCCCATAAGGTGATATTAGATTTGAATAGGTCAGGTGGAAGACCATCAGGGCCCGGGGCTTTGTTACTGGATAGACCAAGTATCCCTAGTTCAATCTCTTTAGTTGAAAAATGTAGCGGACTGCTTTCAGGGAGATGAAATGGTTCTGGAGACTGTGGGGCGTCGCTCTTGAAGATAGCTCCAAAGTGAGTGATCCATTCATTCTCCGGTATGACTGTACCGAGACTCTCATCATTTGGGTCGCCAAAAAGTGGTTTATTTATTATGCTCCAGAATTTTGAGCTGTTGCCCAAGGTGGAGGGGTCGAGCAAAGATTCCCATGTTTTAGTTTTGATTGACTTTTTGCGTGAGGCAAGGGCATTTTTGTAGTCTGCTCGAAGGGCCTTAATAAGTGCAGAATCTCTCGGTTTGTTTTTAAGAGCAGCTTTTAATTTGCGATTTGCGGAAGAACAAGCATGATCAAACCAACGAGGGTGTTGAGCAATTGATCCCTTGGTTGTTACCGTCAATAGTTGATCTATTCTTTTGGACACTACAGCAAAGGCGGATAAAATAGATTCTGGTGGAGCGGAATTTGTAGCACAGAGCTTAAGTTCATGTTCGCAATGTAAAGCAACGGCCTCATACAATTTGTCGCTGTTTACCAGATTCCATTTTAAGCGGCGGTTATTGTTGACCAACTTAAGTGCCCCAGGGTCCTTAATGTTTTTATGGAGCACTGAGGGGCCGCATTGCAGTTCAAGGTGCAAAGGATTGTGATCACTATGAATGCTATCAAGAATATCGAAGTTTGAAACCTGTTGGGCAACCCCAGCAGAAAGGAGAATATGATCTATAAAAGACCCTAACTCAGATCCTTTGTAGGTTGGATCTTTGAAGGAAAAGGAGTCGTCTTTCATAGATAGTGCCATGGTCAAGTTCATGGTATCCGTTAGAGTGTTTAGTTTAGTTCCACGATGGCAATGTGTGAAATGGGGGCCTGTTCTAAGTCCGCAGCCCAAGGATCCCAAAGTGGTTAAGAGAGGATTACCGCAAATGTGTGTGTTAAAGTCACCAAGAAGAATTTTATCCTGTGGTAATTTTGATCCAAATTCATTTAGGTAACTTTCAAGTCTGACAATATTACAGTCATTCGAATTTGCGACAGAGTTGTAGAAGTTAATTAGAGTTATAGCTTTCTTGCCCCTTCTGAGAGTCAGTACCTGCATGTTCCTGTTATCCAACTGCACTTGGTTAATCTGCATTTTGAGGGACAGACTAATGAATATTGCCAAGCCCCCCTTTGCTCTGCCGCTGGGGGAAGGGGATGCGGGAACAAAAAAACTTTGGAATCCCTCAATGAAGGTGTTGTTTTCTGTTAGCCATGTTTCTTGGAAACACAAGATGGTGTATTTTTTAACAAAAACTTCCCACGACGGGTCATTAATTTTTTAGGCCAATCCTGCGATATTCCAAGACAGTATTTTGATTGTATTGGGGACATAGTGCTCTAAGTTTAATGCAGATGTTGTGACAGATAGAGAGCACAGTTCTGGATTGTCCCTTATCACAGGGTTCGTCCTTGGAGTTACAGGTGATACCTGAGGTTGGCAAGCTGTCGTTGTGGGAGAAATACCTGCCTCATCCTCTAAGAAGGCCGGGGCTTGATTTGCTTTAGGGCTAACTGAGTGGCTTAGTCTCATCGTGAAGGTGGTGTTGGATGGAATGACCACTGGGGAATTAGATGTTTTAGGTGGAATCCTCATATTTTCTACCTGGCTGTTTGTTTTCTCAGAAAGTGAAACGGGAAACAAGTCAGATGACAGTCAGTCAACCTCTTCCAATTGGTCGTGGCTGAGAAGAGCATCGTATCGGTTGGCTGTAGGGAACCCGTAGTCATTATATTGTGAGGTAGTGTGGTTAAAGGCTCGATGGAAACCATGCCCATGACGTTCAGCTATTTCTATTGGTTGGTAATTATGGACTTTATTTCCCCATGAATATGAATATAGATGTTGGTCTAGGCCCATTGGTGTGTCTGGGCGGGGTGGGACAAAGGCCGGCCAGGGTTGATTATTCTGCTGTGTCCTGTAAGATCCTTCTTGGGTATAATTGTAGTTTGTTTTATTCCTGTAAGTATCTGAACGGACTGGATAGAAGTAGCTAAGACCCATGGTTCGAATCAAGCTTTTTGTCCCAGGGCTTCTCCATCCTGCGATGAATTTCGCCGGTCCTAGATATTTGAAGGTGACCACGATACAGTCACCCTCTGTGGATTTAAAGCGAGTGCCCACCCACTCTACTCTTTTAACGTGTTGGATGGTACCTATTATGTTTGGGGGGAGGGGCCTATGTATGGAAAGCCATTGCATTGCTTTGTTCCTCAGTTCCTCCCGTGTTTCCTCCCTGTTGTCAGCAACTTTTGGCACCCCGATCATAACTATTGTATAGGGGTTGGACTGTGGTGGCAGGTTAATATGTGTTAGTGGACGTGTTGTAATAGGTCTGGCAGGCTGTGTTCCTATGTCTTTGAGTTGAGTGTTACCTTTAGGAGGGGCCGTGCGACTTTTATCCTCAGATATGCCTACGTTAGTACTAGGTAGGTGACCCTCTGCAGCCCACTCGCTATCATCCTCGTCTATTTGGGTATTTGGTGTGTCAAGCATGGGTATATTTGTGATCATAGTAGTGGTGGAAGCTGATTGTGAATTTGGCGTTTGAACGGTTAAGGGTAGGCTCTGAGGTTGTGGATTATTTAGTTTTCCTGTGTTCTTTGATGAGTTATCTACTTGTTTCAATGTTTTTGAGTTTTTTACATTAAGGGTTGATGAAGATGGAACAAAGGTGGTAGGCGTATTAGTTGTTTTAAGCAATCTGAGGATACTAGAGGATATATCATTCTGTGCCCTCTCAAATTTGCTCAGCGCCCTTTCTATGTTATCGATCTGATGGCTAATGGGTTGTAGAATTGTTTTGATTAAGGCAACGATCTCTCTCATTGTTGGCAAGATCGCACTACTCTGCTTCTCAATGTGTCCTGTTTCCTCATTAACTAAGGAAGTACCTGTTTTGGAATTAGTATTTCCACATGCATCGTAGACTAGTGGGGAAATTGATAGGGGTCCAACCCGCGTTGAGACAGGGAGTTTCTCTAGACTATTCTTCTGCCACATGTCTTTAAGCGATCGCTTGGGTTTGCCTGATATGTGGTGGATTTTCCTTTTAGGAAGTATGATTCTGGGCTTTTTTCTCTTGGATTTTGGAGGGTTGCATTGTTTTGGTGGTTGGGTTTCAGTTATAGCAATGGCTAATGGGGCAATCTCCACAGTGTGAACTTCCAGTGCGGAAGCTGGATCTTTTGCTTGCTGGATGTTATTTGCACTACTAGTTAGTATCATAAGGCTGTTATCCAGGGTGTTCGCTAATAGCTCCATGGAAGAAGAATTAGAAGGTTTTTCCTTGATGTGTGATCTTGGTAGCTCTGAAAATGATTGCATTAGAAGGGACTCCTGTGATGAGGCCGTGTCCTCCATATTTGGATCTTCTGTACTAGTATGTGAGGACAAATCTGGGAAACATAAGTTAGGCGTCAAAGAGAGCCTCCTCTCAGTGTCCTGAATGGCATCCGCCACAACATTGATTGTTTTTTGGAGCATTTTATCTATAGCAGTGATAGTAGGCAAAGGTGTACTCACTGTTTTTAATCTGCTGGTTGATCATGTGGCCATCGGGGTTTTACAGGTTTTGGTCATCTTTGTGCAGTGTTAACAGCCACTTTTCTCTGATTATACTTAAGGCTTCCGTAGGGCGTGCTTGGGGGGGTGGCCCGACCCGGCCACTTCAGGCCCCTGAGGGCCACAGAGGGCCCGCCCTTTGCCCGGGCTTCGCCCCGGGCGTCCCGCTCGCGTCCCGCGACGCGGGGTCTCTCCGGCTTTTATGCTGCTCTTTGCGCTCTCAGGAGCGCGACCGCGTCACTGTGCATGCGCCGCCGCGAGGCCTGCCGGGATTTGTGGTCTCCCGGAGCGGCGGCGCGGAGTCCGGTGTCCTGGGACTCTTGGCGGTGTCGGCGGCGTCCCCTGGAGCCTTCGCTGCTGTTAAAATGACTCGTGGCGGTGGCGGCAGAAAAGGTAAAGGACTCCCCCGCTTGCCGGGTCTCTCCGGCTTTTATGCTGCTCTTTGCGCTCTCAGGAGCGCGACCGCGTCACTGTGCACGCGCCGCCGCGAGGCCTGCCGGGATTTGTGGTCTCCCGGAGCGGCGGCGCGGAGTCCGGTGTCCTGGGACTCTTGGCGGTGTCGGCGGCGTCCCCTGGAGCCTTCGCTGCTGTTAAAATGACTCGTGGCGGTGGCAGCAGAAAAGGTAAATGACTCCCCCGCTTGCCGGGTCTCTCCGGCTTTTATGCTGCTCTTTGCGCTCTCAGGAGCGCGACCGCGTCAC
This sequence comes from Lissotriton vulgaris, assembly GCF_964263255.1. Classification (NCBI taxonomy): domain Eukaryota; kingdom Metazoa; phylum Chordata; class Amphibia; order Caudata; family Salamandridae; genus Lissotriton; species Lissotriton vulgaris. The sequence continues at coordinate 924,289,301 of NC_141697.1, forward strand.
TGTGCACGCGCCGCCGCGAGGCCTGCCGGGATTTGTGGTCTCCCGGAGCGGCGGCGCGGAGTCCGGTGTCCTGGGACTCTTGGCGGTGTCGGCGGCGTCCCCTGGAGCCTTCGCTGCTGTTAAAATGACTCGTGGCGGTGGCAGCAGAAAAGGTAAATGACTCCCCCGCTTGCCGGGTCTCTCCGGCTTTTATGCTGCTCTTTGCGCTCTCAGGAGCGCGACCGCGTCACTGTGCACGCGCCGCCGCGAGGCCTGCCGGGATTTGTGGTCTCCCGGAGCGGCGGCGCGGAGTCCGGTGTCCTGGGACTCTTGGCGGTGTCGGCGGCGTCCCCTGGAGCCTTCGCTGCTGTTAAAATGACTCGTGGCGGTGGCGGCAGAAAAGGTAAATGACTCCCCTTTTTACTCGTGGCGGTGGCGGCAGAAAAGGTAAATGACAATAGTCTATAAACCATACATAGAACAATGGATCTCACATAGTGATAAAATATTTAAAACCACAATTCATTTTACACATTTACAATACTTATAAAACCATAAAGCATAAAATTGGGATACTCTATAATTTTAAACTCTCCCACTCTCCTTTATTGCCTCCATTACATATTCTCTTGTCGCTTTCAGAAATTTCCCCAACGCAATTGTAATATCCAAAAATGACATTTCTGTAAGGAGGTCAATGGCATCAGAACGAGAGGTCACCTCATATTTTAAAAAAATTGGACGTAAAAAAGTTTTCCGAATTGCTAAAATACAAGTACAATCAAACAATATATGTAAAATATAATTTCTTACTCCTAGACCACATTTACAAGTACCATCCGGATGGATCAGGGCCTCTCTCATTTTTCTTTCGATCTTCCATGGATTTAGGCCCACTCGAACCTTCAAGATTTCATGTCTTAGCCATCTGCTTGGCAGTAAATCCAGGTATGGGAACCAGACCTCCTTTTCCCATTCATTCTTTACCCAATTCACCGATTTTTTTAACCTCAGATAGTCCATGTCTTTTGATCTGGAGTATTCAAGCCCTTGGTCTCTAAGCATTTTTTTAGTGCAGACTATATTTAACAATGGTAGGGAGAGGCTCAATTTCAATTGCGCGGCTACCGTCTGGAGGGTTTTCTTCACGTCTCGTGCCCAGCGTAAGCTGCTTACTCGAATTTCCTCTCTGCACCAAATTGAGACCTTCTCATCACCACCAGGCTCCTGTTGGTTCCAAAATCTTATTAAGGACATTGCGTCTTTACTCCCCATGATGTTGATCCCATCTCCATTCTAATAGCTTGGATCATGGAGCTATTTGGTAAGGACAGCAACATTTTCAGGATTTTACCTTCTTCCCTGTCCCACCCTCTTTTACCACTCAGAAAAAGCACCTCTGCTCCATAAAGCACTTGTGGGGGGATCATAGCTTCAAAAGCCTTTAAAAGCGGTCTGTGAGACATATCACCATAATCTTTATTACATTTCTTCAGACCACAGACCGAAGAATAAGCCTTTGCTGTTTGTGCCTCCAAGTGGGTGTTCCACTTTAATGAGCTATTAAACCAGAGGCCTGAATATTTATATTCACCTACTACATCTAATTTATCCTGTCCTAAAAACCAGTTAAAATTGTTTACCCTCTTTCCAAAACACAAGATCTTTGTTTTTTCCATATTCACAGTAAAGTGCTTGTTATCACAGTACTTATTGAACACATTTAGTTTCCTTTGGAGGCCCATTTCAGTTTGATCCAAGATCACAAGGTCATCAGCATATAAGAGACATGACACTTTGTTGTTATTCATTCATGGGCTCGCACTTTTTTCAACTTCCAAGGCCGCTGGAAGGTCTGCCAAGAAGATTTAAAAAAGCAAGGGTGCCAAGACGCACCCTTGTCTCAGACCATTCTTTACTGAAATGTTATGGGTTAGTGAGCCCTTTATGTCTCTAATGACCTGGGCCCAATTGCCACTATGTAATTCTTTTAAAATGTTCAATATATGGGGGCGTGGCCAAGATGGCGGGGTGAGCGGACGCTTCTTCCCGCAGCTCCACCGACCCGCCCGGGCCCGAGCCCTTTTTCGTCAGCTTCTCTCCCCCCGCTGAAGCTCGGCGGATGAGAGATGGACGACGGAGATCTTGGGGCACGTATTGATATCACTTTAGCCCCGGTCGCTCCGGTGGAAGCACCTTAAAAGACTGTTTCAGGACAGCGGAGCGCCTAGGGGGCGGAGTTGGTCGGAGCGCTGTCCGGACGTCCCTGCTGGGGCCTAGTGCTGAAGTCTAGCGATCTGGTGTGGAAACCGCCCCGATGCTCGACGGGGATTGCCTGAGGAGTATCGGCTGTGTGACTTCCCTGCACGGGGACCCTGCCGTGTGAGCGAGGTGGTGCCAGTCTGGCGGTGGTGGCCTTCGGAGGGGCGTGCACCAGCTCCGGGCCGATAGACGACAACGCTTGGAATTGGGGCCAGATTTGCTGTTTCTCCTTCTTTGCCCGACAGCCCTGGTTGGAACTTTTCCCGCGGGCCTGGCTTCTGGAGTGCCCCCGGTGCCATCACCGGGCTTGACCGATCTTCCCGGCCCCGCCCGTCCGCCATCTTGTCTTCACAGCGTAGGAGAGGAGGCCTCCGACGAAGTCGCTTGTAGTCGCCTACTGCACCTACGCTCTTGCACGCCTCTCCCTTCCTGCGGGACACTCCGGCTGAGGTTCCCCCATTGTGGGCCCCTGATGAACTCCTAGCTGGGCGCTGATCGACCCTTAGTGACTGAACTGGCCCGCCATTTTGGCATCGGTGGCGCAGGTCCCCTATCTGGCCTGGAGTTCCTTCCTGAGAGACTCCATTGGCCGCTGGGACCTCCTCGAAGTGGCCGGAACCCGTGTCCTGGCTTCGGTTGGTCGCGACATGGCAACAGATACGGATGGCTGGGAAAGGAGGATCAAGGAAGGGGGACCGTACTGTGGTAAATATTTGATTTACCGTCCTAATTTCTATGCAGGTAAGTACTTAAACAAAAATAACTCAATCGGAAAGAAAGAAACAGAGTCCGTGGTGTTAGAGTTCTTAGGGGTTTTATTCCTTAGAAAGGAATGGTACCAGACCGGATATCATATTCCTGCCACCACAGGGGTGCAGGAAGGGATAGAGCAACATTTTATTGACAAGACATAGCTTATATACTTAAATCGTATTATAGGAACCAATACAGTAGGCGTAACAGCTGAGAGAGACAAGATAAGACACACACGTGGTAGTGATACGTAATTAGAAGGCGTGAACTAGGCGTGAACATAGAGGTGTGTGCTAGAAACGTCACATGTAAGTGTCATAAGTGGGTGGCAACAAAAGCTGAATCTTGCAATGTCAGCAGAAATCTGAGGCCTGGATGCGCGCGCAGCTGCATGACGTGTGCATGACGTATGACTGGAGGGTGCAGGGGACTTGACATTTACACCAGCGGAAAGAGACAGAAGTCTGGCATGTCAGATCAACTTGTACCACTATCATATCTGGTATCTGATGTTTAGGAACCATATTATCTGGACGGAAAAGGTCTCTGGGGCAGAAGCTATTCTATACTGACTGTGAGTGCGTGTATAAGCGTCTAAGGGTCTGCATGAGATGCGAGGGGGCATGGGCCTTCCATGGTAACAGAGGCTATGAATTACTTGCACGGAGACAGTGAGGCCGGGCCCTTTGCTCTGCAGCTGGGGGGATGTTTACTTAAACTAGTAGGCAGGAATGCATTTTCGAGGAGCGGAACAGATAATTCGAAGGTTGAATACAGTCTTGGCAGGCAGCAGGCTGAGCTAAGCGCCGTGGGCCGCGCAGGGAGTAAGGCAGAGGTCACGGGTACAGAGGCAGCCCAGGCTGAGGCGTTCGGAGTCAGAAGACAGAAAAAAGGCTCGATGGCAGAATTCGGGGCCTGCTTCGCCAGAGCTGAAAAACGTGTAAAGTACACCACAAAAAGACGTTGGCATAGCATACTTAGGAACTGAATATTGAACCCGTTCATGGCGGGTCTGAAAGAGGACATGTTAACGTTGGACGCAAATGTATTTGCGTCTTTATAGCTGGCACAGGAGGGAAGTTACATGCACTTTAAACTCGTACATGGAGACGGTGGGGTACACGTTAGGGAACATTTCTTGACCATAAAATTTATATTTCCTCATTCCCTCCTTGTTCCCTACGGACCCTTCATGATATATCGATCCTCATGAATCGATCAGTCTGTTCTTGTAACATCATTTGCTCTTCTTTCTTCTTTTTGCGTTTTGAGTGAAAACTGGAATGTGCAATGCACGATGTGGCGCACAGTCCACAAATCGCTGGTCCACATTGTAGGCATAGGCAGCAACTGAATACTATGACAAGGGCAACGCCTAGGAAGGATAGGATCTTCCATCCCCAAGCAGTCAATGTTGTCCAGAACCAACCGGACCAAGTCCAGGTGCCTGGATTCTGATGTATCAAACTTGCAATTTTATGAAGACGTGTAATAGCTTGGTATACCGTTGGCGCGTTTTCTGGAATGAAAACACAGCAACTTGACCCGATGACCTTACAAGCTCCGCCTCTGTCTGCCAAGATGACGTCAATAACGAGACGGTTTTGAAGAACAACAACCCGCATGGCGGACTGCTCCTCTGTTAGGTTGCCTAGAGCGGAGGCAGTTTCATTCACTACTGCTTCGAGTGTTCTAGTTAATCTTCGTATTAGTTTACTGTTTTGGACGGGGCCTGTGAAGAAAAAGAATCCCTTATTGAAATCTGTGTATTGTTCCCATGCCGTTTCAGTATAGTCGACAATCGGGAGATCTCTTCTGAGTCTACTCTTTACTAGATTTGTATTTCTGTGATAATCAGGAGGGGCTAGGAAAACAGGTGGCAGAAGGAAGGCAATGTAACAGGTACCATCCCAATCTGGAGGTAAGCGTATGTATGCGGTATGGCCACAAACAAAATAGGAATGACGAGTAGCTCTAAAGGAAGACTTGCCATGATCACTGAATTCGACCACGGTAGTACATTTACTATGACCTAAGTGTACTGAACCCTTCTTTCTGACACATAAGTCACCTGTGACTGGTAATACTGACATAGCAGGGAGAACTGGTGCAGCTTCGGATTCAACAGTAAGAATCATGAGGTTAATTGTATAATTACCTAATCCATATACTTCATTTTCTAGATCAGTTCCTGTCCTAATGGGAAGTCCCTTCTTGTCAGGGTAGCAGACGTTGAGCAGAACTAGGTTCAGGTTTCCCCAAATCCAATTCCCCTCGAAAACAGCAATAGCAGAATCTAAAGAATTAATTAATCTAAACCATGCACCACAGGAGCCATTGTGAGTGAACGGGTACGGGAAGAGAGGCAGAACTCCCTTATATTTCTGATAGGGAGGGAGTCGGCCACATATCCAACAGTTTGTAGCATTGTTAGTCTGATGGGAGTGATGTAACATACTAATGAATGTGTTGTTGCGCAGCGCAAGCCTGTATGATAGCTCGTGAGGTGGTAATTCGCTAAAAGAGTAGTGATGCTAATCACCCCGTCTTGACATACTCAAAGAACAGCTCTCAGTTTGCAGATATGATCCAGTACCCGGTAAAGACGACAGAATGTTGATAGCATCACTACGTTTACGGCAGGCTACAGATTATCTAGTGTTATTCCCAGATATGCCTGATCACCTAGATAGAATATATCATTTTGTCCAGACTGGGGAAAACCCTGAAAGTATTAAGGAGGCCCTGGCACATCAGAAAGTTGACAATCAAGCATATATACTACGTTTTTTCATAAATTGCTTAATAAGAGACCGAGACAGGCCAGAGACAGACCAGCGTGAAATGGAAGTCCTAAGCAAGTGGGGTCAAAATATAGCCGAAGGAAAGCATGATAAACAGAATTGCATAGCTAGCATGTACAAGAAAATAAGAAAAACAGTAATAGAAATACACGAAAAGGAAAAAGAAAATGGCTCCTCCCAGGAGGAGGAAGGACCTGAAGAACCAGAAAAGACTACAGACACAATAGCGTATGTAGGTAAGGGAACTTACCTTAGGAAAGGCATTCGCCCAGAAAGCAAGAGAGTTTTTCTCTCTGGCATATCAAAACCGAATTCTCCTGAACATCAGTTTCAAGACACTGACAAAATGATATATTCTATCTAGGTGATCAGGCATATCTGGGAATAACACTAGATAATCTGTAGCCTGCCGCAAACGTAGTGATGCTATCAACATTCTGTCGTCTTTACCGGGTACTGCTTCGAGTGTTCTAGTTAATCTTCGTATTAGTTTACTGTTTTGGACGGGGCCTGTGAAGAAAAAGAATCCCTTATTGAAATCTGTGTATTGTTCCCATGCCGTTTCAGTATAGTCGACAATCGGGAGATCTCTTCTGAGTCTACTCTTTACTAGATTTGTATTTCTGTGATAATCAGGAGGGGCTAGGAAAACAGGTGGCAGAAGGAAGGCAATGTAACAGGTACCATCCCAATCTGGAGGTAAGCGTATGTATGCGGTATGGCCACAAACAAAATAGGAATGACGAGTAGCTCTAAAGGAAGACTTGCCATGATCACTGAATTCGACCACGGTAGTACATTTACTATGACCTAAGTGTACTGAACCCTTCTTTCTGACACATAAGTCACCTGTGACTGGTAATACTGACATAGCAGGGAGAACTGGTGCAGCTTCGGATTCAACAGTAAGAATCATGAGGTTAATTGTATAATTACCTAATCCATATACTTCATTTTCTAGATCAGTTCCTGTCCTAATGGGAAGTCCCTTCTTGTCAGGGTAGCAGACGTTGAGCAGAACTAGGTTCAGGTTTCCCCAAATCCAATTCCCCTCGAAAACAGCAATAGCAGAATCTAAAGAATTAATTAATCTAAACCATGCACCACAGGAGCCATTGTGAGTGAACGGGTACGGGAAGAGAGGCAGAACTCCCTTATATTTCTGATAGGGAGGGAGTCGGCCACATATCCAACAGTTTGTAGCATTGTTAGTCTGATGGGAGTGATGTAACATACTAATGAATGTGTTGTTGCGCAGCGCAAGCCTGTATGATAGCTCGTGAGGTGGTAATTCGCTAAAAGAGTGTTCGGCAGTTACATTGTAAGCAGATTGTTCATGCTTGAAGATAGGGTAGTATATTGGCAATAGTATACTAGCAACAATAATCAAAAGACTTAGGAAAAACATAATCAATAATGTCACTATACAGTGACTGCGGAGTGATTTACAGTATGTACGTTTCTTGAGTTGTCTCTCTTTCTCTCTATCTCGATCTAGGGGATACATGTCAGAAACTATTTAACCGATTCACCTAGGGGAGGACTTAAACAATTAAACTGTCTGACTTGCTAGATCGAAGTTTTGTTCGGTACTCCTCTTGGGGAGTTTTCTCTCGCTTGGAAACTTTACAGTCACTAGATTCGAGGCAGTCCTTTGAGGGGGTGGACGAGTCAGTTTCTGGCAGCAGTTCGTTGCATTTTTTAATATGACTCGTGTGGATCCACCCCTTTCGGCCTTCCACCTTGATCGCGGTCCTCGTGGTAAGAAGGACGATCTTCGGCTCTTTCCAGCGGGGCTCCAACGGACTTTTCCTGTCGAAGTTGCGAATCAACACAGCATCTCCGGGACGGACATCATGTGGCTTTACATCGGTGTTGTCGGGAAAGGCTGCGGCAACCTGTGAACGACATGATTGGAGTGCAGACATCAAGGAGGCAAGGTAATCTGTCAGCATATTACAATCATCATCGGTGATTTTCTTAGGCATGGGCGTCCCCCACATATTCGGTGGTCTGCCAAAGACCACTTCATACGGGGCTAGCCCTGATCTCGAATGGGGGACCATTCTCATGTAAAACAGTGCAACGGGCAGGGCGACTATCCAGTCGACCCCTTTCTCTTTACAGATCTTTGCAAGGCGTGTTTTCAATGTCTGGTTATGCCTCTCCACAAGGCCAGCGGCCTCGGGATGTCGGACACAATGGAATTTCCACTGATATCCCAGCAGAAGGGAAACCTGTTTCATGAGCTCGGATGAGAATGGCTGTCCGTTATCTGAGTACACGATACGAGGCAAGCCGTACCGTGGGAAGAATTCTCGAACCAGCTGCCTGGCAGTGGTCGGGGCAGTGTAATCTGGGACTGGATATGCTTCGGTCCAACGGGAAAGTGCACAAACAACTACGAGGACATACTTAAATCCTCGACAACGGTCCATCTGGATATAATCCATCTGGAGGACTTCAAAAGGGTGATCGGGAGGATGAAATCCACCTTGCTCTACAGGGACGCTTTTACCTGGATTGAACTGACAACAGATCATGCAAGTACGCACTTTCTGTTTTGCTGCTGCTCGTAAGTGTTTGTTGTACCAGAGATTCTGTAAGCTGTCTAACATAGCTTTTTCTCCTAGATGTGCTGGACTATGTGCTGTATTTATTATGACTTGAACCATAGAGTCAGGGAGAAACCATGTAGATTTTCCCTTCGTCATCCATCCTTGATCTGTCTGAATCCCTCCTAGTTCAGTCCATTTCTTGATTTCATCTGGAGTGGCATGTGTCTGAATATCGATTACATCTAGTGTGGGATCCCTAACTGACATACACTGTGTCGGTACTATTGTCTTTGTCACATCAGTTGTCTGGGTGTGAGTTAATGCTGTATGTTTTGCTGTTTGGTCTGCCAGGTCATTACCCTGGGAAACAGAATCTGTAACTTTAGTATGTGCTTTACACTTCATGATGGATATGCCTGAAGGCAGATGTATTGCATCTAACAGGGCTTGAATGAGGGAACCGTGTTGGATCTTGGCACCATGAGAGGTCAAAAAACCTCTTTCTTGCCATAACACTCCGAAGTCGTGTACGACTCCGAAAGCATAACGGGAATCTGTGTATATGTTAACATTTCTGTTCTTGGCTAGTATGCAGGCTCGGGTCAGAGCGATGAGCTCTGCTGCTTGAGCAGACAGTGTGTCAATACGATGTGTTTCTTTGACTTCAGTTTCAGTGGTCACTGCATACGCGGCCACTAACTCTCCTGTACTTGTTCTCATGCATGAACCGTCCACATAGAGTGTCAGGTCTGGATTTGTCAATGGAACATCTGTTAAGTCTCGTCTGGGCTTTGTTACTGCATTAATGATCTCTATACAATCATGCGGGGCTGGGTCTGTCATAATCGAAGGTAACAATGTTGCGGGGTTTAGAATGCTACAGCGTCGGATTTCTATGTGTGGCTGGAATAGCGTCAATTCATAACCTGTCAGTCGTGCTATAGTCAAGTGTTGAGTCTGGGTTCTGTTTAAAAGAACCTCTACAGAATGTGGAACTTGTACTGTTAATGGGTGTCCTAATACAATTGAATCGCTCTGTCTGATAGCTAGGGCTGTTGCGGCAACTGACTTTAAGCACGCAGGGAGTGCCTGGGCTACTGAATCCAATGTACTTGAAAAATAAGCGCAAGGCTTATGTGAACCTGCTTGGTCTTGAGTGAGGACAGACAACGCTGTACCATCACGTTCTGTAACAAAAAGTGTAAACGGTTTGCTGTAACATGGTGTCGCTAGAACTGGTGCTTGACATAAAGCTTTCTTTAATTCCTCAAAAGCCTGTGTATGTTCCTGAATCCAAGGGAGGGCAGTCGAAGTCGCTGCCTCCTGTGTTGTCAACTGAATGAGTGGTTTAGCTAGAAATGCATACTGGGGAATCCATTGTCTGCAGTACGAGGTGAGGCCTATGAAGGCCCGCACTTCCTTTTGTGTCTGGGGTTGTGGCATATTTACAATTAACTGGATGCGATCAGGAGTGAGCTGTCTCCCCACTTTGGACAGCAAGTGACCCAAGTACACAACTTGCTGAACACAGAATTGTAGCTTCGAAGGAGACACCTTGTGTCCCTTGTCGGCCAGAAAATGTAGAACCGTCAGTGATGCTTGCTCACATTCGGGCTCACTTCGTGCGGTGATCAGCAGATCATCGACGTATTGCAGTAAAGCAGTGTTAACTGGCATTTGGATACAATCAAGTTGTCTTTTCAGTGCTTGGCTATAGATGCTGGGGCTTTCTGTGAATCCTTGAGGTGCGCGTGAAAATTTGAAACTTCGTCCATTTAAACTGAATCCGAAGAGATATTGGCTCTCTGGATCAATGGGCACACTGAAGAAGGCGTTCTTGAGGTCAATTACAGTAAAGAACGTTGCTTCTGAATCAATGGCAGTCAATAAGGATGAGATATCGGGAACCACAGGGTACTGTGGAACAATGCATTTATTCAGTTCTCGTAAATCAATCACCAGCCGATATACTGGCGGTGCATTGGGATCAGTACGTTTAGGAATCGGAATGATAGGGGAATTACAGATATTGGAGTCGGTCTATACAACCACTCCTTGGGCAATAAGCTCTTCAATGATTTCCAGTAAAGCCACTACAGCATCGGGTGGTAACTTGTATTGTCTGATTCGAGGTAAAACAACACCTGGCTTGAGTGTAACACGATATGGTGTAATATGCATGCAGCCTACATCGGTTGGGCCTTGTGCCCACAGGTGTTCTGGTACATTTTTCAATCTGACATCAAACTCTCGTAATACATAGTGACCCTTGAAGTCTCGCAGGAAAAGTCTAACTCCTTCCGGAGAGCAGCATATCACGGCTCCTAGAGCCTTCAGTGTTTTGATACCTAACAAGTTTTCTGGACATGATTTCGTGAGTAACAAGTCTGTAACACGTGATAATGGACCTACTGCTAAGGGGACAGGTTTCGATACTTCATTTACAATAGGCTGTCCTGAAAAACCAAGGGAAACATTCTGTGAGCCTGAGAGGGGTGCCCCTGGAACTTCATCATGGCTGATCGTTGTGCGGCTTGCCCCTGTGTCAATTAAAAACTTTCTGTCTTTTCCCAATACTTGACTGTGTACATAAGGACCTTCTTGATCTACAGGAATCTCAATAAGAGGCAAGCCAACCTCCCTCTCTAGGCTGTTTCATGTGTATCGCTGATAATCGGGGTAATCTGATTGGGCATACTGGCACATCTGCCGTGAAACTTGCTGTGTCGCGGCAATGGGCTGTGGCTGTGATGCCGCTGCGGCCTGTCCTGTATGTGATGAAGCATGCATAGGCTGTGTGTTCTGTGAAGTCTGTTGTTGGCCCTGGTCTTGTCTAGGCGGATGCGGCCTTTCTTTAGTTTTACCTGTTGCTATATTGTGTTTCAGGACTGGACATTCATGTACGTAGTGACCTGGCTGCTTGCAATAGTTGCATGTCCCTTTAACGGGAGCTGCTGAATTATTTGTCTGTGTCCCACCCTTTTTCTGACCGTCAGCCGGAGCTGTCTGCGCAACTAGTATTTTCATTTTCGTGTCTTTCATACGTCTTTGTTCATGTTCTTGTTCTTCTCTGATTCTGTTCTGGTGATACTGTAACATTTGTAACATCTGGGATGGCGTGTTTGCTTGCCATGTGCTTTCGACTTTATATACTCGATTCTTAACTTGCGTTAGGGAATTCTCTACTAATTTACTTACAAAAAGGTGTGGGTATGACTCGCTACTTGGTTTCAGGCCACTATTTATAATGAAACATTTCTCGAATCTTGAATAGAAGTCACTAGTATCTTCATCGTGTTTCTGTTTACAGGCTGAGATTGCATCCCAGTCTTCCTTTTTAGTTGTCAATAATCTTGGCAAGACCTGTACTATCAAACCTGGTAGTGCTTTAGCTTTTTCCCCAAGGCCTAGCCCTGGAGTACGAATCTTTTCCTCGTCTTCTATTTCAGTCCATATAATCTTTTTCTCTCCCACCTCCCATTCTCTTTCCTTGAGCTTCTCGTAGATGCCGGTAGGCAACAGAACCTTTAACAATTTCATAATATCAGTATAGGTGTAATCTCCCATTAGTAACATATCCTTAAGTTCTCTGTGGAAACCTGCAGGGTCTTTATCATGACAGGGTACTAGTTTCTTCATCTCCAATAATTCTAACTTGGTCAGAGGTGTGTATACATACACACGTTTCAGGGTATGGTCGGTACCCATGACTGGGTGTACTTCTCGTAATGGGTTCTGCCTTTCAATGCCATGAAGACGCTCCATATGATACATTTTTCTTTCTGGGGGCGGAGCGGGAACATATTGTGGGCCTAAGAAAGTGTTATATCTGTGCCGTTGTTCTAGAATTATTTGAATTAACTTAGTACTTAGGCCTCTCCATCTATCCATAAGCAGTGCTTCTAATGTATCAGGTAAAGGACCTGGATCAGAATGTTGATTTCTGTATAACGTGAGGAGGTGCTGAATCATGTATATACCTGCTAATTTCTGCTCGTCTGGGGAAAGGTTCAGAAATGTATGTGCTACGGTGTCATCATTGTATATATTAGGATTGTCAGCCCATAGTACTGCTGACCGGGCTAGTTCTTGTTCATCCATAGAATTGAGTACATGGTACCCCATTCATTCTCAAAGCATTTTGTCAGTGTCTTGAAACTGATGTTCAGGAGAATTCGGTTTTGATATGCCAGAGAGAAAAACTCTCTTGCTTTCTGGGCGAATGCCTTTCCTAAGGTAAGTTCCCTTACCTACATACGCTATTGTGTCTGTAGTCTTTTCTGGTTCTTCAGGTCCTTCCTCCTCCTGGGAGGAGCCATTTTCTTTTTCCTTTTCGTGTATTTCTATTACTGTTTTTCTTATTTTCTTGTACATGCTAGCTATGCAATTCTGTTTATCATGCTTTCCTTCGGCTATATTTTGACCCCACTTGCTTAGGACTTCCATTTCACGCTGGTCTGTCTCTGGCCTGTCTCGGTCTCTTATTAAGCAATTTATGAAAAAACGTAGTATATATGCTTGAGTGTCAACTTTCTGATGTGCCAGGGCCTCCTTAATACTTTCAGGGTTTTCCCCAGTCTGGACAAAATGATATATTCTATCTAGGTGATCAGGCATATCTGGGAATAACACTAGATAATCTGTAGCCTGCCGCAAACGTAGTGATGCTATCAACATTCTGTCGTCTTTACCGGGTACTGGATCATATCTGCAAACTGAGAGCTGTTCTTTGAGTATGTCAAGACGGGGTGATTGGAGCATAGGGTGTTTCTGCATATCCCTAAGGTGTAATCTGTGTGTTGCTGGCGGGGTCTGGTAACCCCCTGTTGCGCCTCCTGGGGCGGAGGCTTGGGCATTATCCCTCTGTGGAGTCTGTATATGTACTTGAACTGGTCTCTTAGTAGGATCAAGTAACAATGGATTTGGTATCTTAACCTGAGGTGGGGGAAGTGGTGGGGGTGGAGGAACAGGCTGTCGAACGGGGGAACTCTGTTGTGGTAATGGCGGAATATGGTCTGGAGGCGGGTTGCCACCTCCATCACCGTCAGTAGGCGGTACACGGGCAGCTGGGTTGGTGTAAGCGGGCGCTACGTCATCTAGATATGAAGCCAGAAATATGTCTTTAGTAGTCCTGTGATTTACTTTAGTTGGAACCAATGGTGGCGGCAGATTTTTCGGTATTTCTGAATTGGCTTCAGGCGAACCCTCGGCCACTAAGTACATACCATTTACAAGATTGTTTCGTGCACGGTCTACTTGTTCGGCTTTTACTCGGATCCCTTCATTAACCAATTCGTTTTCTCTGACTCTATCCGGCGCTTCTCTAAGTCTATCTTCTCTTCGGAGTTCTTTTTCGGCTCGTTTATGCGATTCTTTACGCCATAACTCTATAGCATCTTTCTGTGATTGTCTGGCTTTCTTTCTCCATAGTGCTTCTTCTATTTTCAGGATGCACTCGGCATCCCATGTTCCTGTAGCGGGCCATCTGTATTTTTCTTCTAAGTGCTTAGTATAATCGGCCCATAAATCTAGATACAGGATGGCGTCTATGCCATGCTTGTGGTACATGTAATTTCCAGGCGTGTCCCTAGGGGGGATAGGAATTTCTTCCTCTAGCATCCCTTTCCTAGTTCCTATCTGCTTTAACTTATTGAAAAACGGCATCTTGTCTACTTAATACTTGATATTCAATCCTTGCTACTGAACTCTGAACACAATTAGTTACACAAAAACACAATAATGCACATTAAACAATCACTCATACCACGACATTAATCACATGAGAGAACATTTTGAACATATATCTCTACCTTCGGAACCAGATGTACTGCTAAACAGCACAGATACACTGTCGAATACAGTGCAAGAACTTGAATAACGGATATACTGCTAAACAGTACAGATACACTGTCTAAAACAGTGCAGACCGCGTTTGTGTACCCAAACCCGTCTTTACCGGATACATAGTAATGCACCCGTCTAGATACGTCCCAGCAATGGTACTCACCGGGAAGCACGGAAACAGAAGGCCTCGGAAAACTCGACTGGACTGGACCGGACTCGACTCGACTCGACACGTGGATACTTCGGAAAACTGGTGGGCCTCTTCACACCTCGGACCTTGCTTCTTTCGGCTAGGCTCTGGTCGGGATCCTCCGCACTCCTCACCGCCTCGTCTGGGTGCTGATCGCAGTCTTCGTCACCTCCGTGGGCCAGAGGGAGATACAGGAAATCCTGCCAGTACGCGTAGTTCCGTCTAACTGATGGCAGGGGACAGAGCTTGCAACGCACCAACCGGCGCGTGAGGTGGGGGAGGGGTCCCTATTCGGGCGCCAAAATAATGTGGTAAATATTTGATTTACCGTCCTAATTTCTATGCAGGTAAGTACTTAAACAAAAATAACTCAATCGGAAAGAAAGAAACAGAGTCCGTGGTGTTAGAGTTCTTAGGGGTTTTATTCCTTAGAAAGGAATGGTACCAGACCGGATATCATATTCCTGCCACCACAGGGGTGCAGGAAGGGATAGAGCAACATTTTATTGACAAGACATAGCTTATATACTTAAATCGTATTATAGGAACCAATACAGTAGGCGTAACAGCTGAGAGAGACAAGATAAGACACACACGTGGTAGTGATACGTAATTAGAAGGCGTGAACTAGGCGTGAACATAGAGGTGTGTGCTAGAAACGTCACATGTAAGTGTCATAAGTGGGTGGCAACAAAAGCTGAATCTTGCAATGTCAGCAGAAATCTGAGGCCTGGATGCGCGCGCAGCTGCATGACGTGTGCATGACGTATGACTGGAGGGTGCAGGGGACTTGACATTTACACCAGCGGAAAGAGACAGAAGTCTGGCATGTCAGATCAACTTGTACCACTATCATATCTGGTATCTGATGTTTAGGAACCATATTATCTGGACGGAAAAGGTCTCTGGGGCAGAAGCTATTCTATACTGACTGTGAGTGCGTGTATAAGCGTCTAAGTGTCTGCATGAGATGCGAGGGGGCATGGGCCTTCCATGGTAACAGAGGCTATGAATTACTTGCACGGAGACAGTGAGGCCGGGCCCTTTGCTCTGCAGCTGGGGGGATGTTTACTTAAACTAGTAGGCAGGAATGCATTTTCGAGGAGTGGAACAGATAATTCGAAGGTTGAATACAGTCTTGGCAGGCAGCAGGCTGAGCTAAGCGCCGTGGGCCGCGCAGGGAGTAAGGCAGAGGTCACGGGTACAGAGGCAGCCCAGGCTGAGGCGTTCGGAGTCAGAAGACAGAAAAAAGGCTCGATGGCAGAATTCGGGGCCTGCTTCGCCAGAGCTGAAATATGTGTAAAGTACACCACAAAAAGACGTTGGCATAGCATACTTAGGAACTGAATATTGAACCCGTTCATGGCGGGTCTGAAAGAGGACATGTTAACGTTGGACGCAAATGTATTTGCGTCTTTATAGCTGGCACAGGAGGGAAGTTACATGCACTTTAAACTCGTACATGGAGACGGTGGGGTACACGTTAGGGAACATTTCTTGACCATAAAATTTATATTTCCTCAGTACCCTGCCGGACATGCTTGGCAGGGCCCAGCAGCAACGGGACAGAGCGCAACCGTCCCCGAGCTCTTCCCAGGCCGCGGCGGACACGGAGCAGGAGAAGTGAGTGGCTGGACGTCCACTTTTGTTATTTTCTACAGACCTGTCCGTTTTGGGGCATGACTGAGACAATGGGTTGTTTGAGTTGGTATTTGGCTAGTTGCCACTGGGTTGTTCGGGGTGGGGTTGGGTGTTGTTTTGGGTTTGGGGAAGAACCGTCCGATGTTTCCTATGTACACACTTGGCTTACTTCTGCTTGTCCTGCGCTGCTGCCCTGCGCCCCTCCCCCTCCGGTTGCCTGCCCACGGCGTAGCGTCTCCGGCCTCTGGAGGTTATGTCGTCCCTGAAGGTGGTGACCCTTAATGTTAAGGGCCTGAATAACCCTGTTAAGCGTAGGGCGATTTTGTCTTTGCTAGAGGGGACGCAAGCTGATATATGCCTCCTGCAAGAAACCCATTTGCTGTCCCGCGATTGCCACAGAATGCGCTCTGCCAGGTTCCCCACCCAGTTTTTCTCCTCTGCTGCGTCCAAGACTGTGGGGGTGGCTATTCTGCTAGCGAGCTCCTTTAAGGGGGAGGTGTTGTATAAATTGGCTGAACAAAAAGGGAGGCTTTTGGCTTACCGCCTCCGCCTGGGGGGAATATCGTTTACTGTTGGCTCCTTGTATAGCCCGAATGACCATCAGGAACGTTTTTTAGATTCGGTGCTGGTGGATGTAACTGCTTCCCCCGATCGTCATGTCATATTAGGGGGTGACTTGAATATTGTCTTCGATTCTGCAGTGGACAGGTCGGCGCAGCGGTTCCCGCAGACTGGGGAACTTTCCCAGGCCGGGAAGGCCCGTATGGCGAACTGGATTTGCATGACCTTTGGCGCACCCTACAGATAGGGATTACTCCTACTATTCGCACGCGCACCGGACCTACGCACGGTTGGACTACTTTCCGGTTAGTGGTCCGATGCGTGCCGCTGCTACGGCAGCGGACATTGGGGTCCTGACACTGTCTGATCACGCGCCAGTCGTGAGTGAGTTTGTGTGGCCGGCGTCCTCCCCCTCTCGTGGGGTGTGGCGCCTTAGAGACACCCTTCTGCACAAGAAGACGGTGGCGAAACACATCGAGGAGGCGATACGGGACTACCAGGCACACAATAGTAACTCGGACACTTCGTTGGCGACACAGTGGGCGGCTCTGAAGGCGGTCCTCAGGGGGGAATTCATCTCTATCTCCTCGGCAGAAAATAGGGAGCGGCAACGGAAGAGGGAGGAGCTGACTTCCCAGGTCAGGGAGCTTGAACAGGTCCACCGCCGTACGGGTGCCCCGAGGGTCTGGAGGCAATTGAAGGCTGCCAGGAAGTTACTGTCGGCACTGGACATGGACAGAGCCGAATACGCAGCGTTACGGTTAAAGCATGCATTCTACACGGGAGGGGATAGGTGTGGCAAGCTTCTGGCGCATAGGCTACGAGTCGTGCAACAGCGGAATGTGGTGAAGGAGCTCTTGGGTACGGATGGGGTGGCAGTCTCGGGTGATGCGGAGGTGGCGGAGGCCTTTTGTGGGTTCTATGAGGCGTTGTATACCGGGGAGCCCTCCTCGCCGCGGGACACCGCGGACTACTTGGAATCTGTGACCCTTCCGGCGCTTGACTCCGCTCAGGCGGAACATCTTGAGCGCGATATCCATGTTGAGGAGGTGGTCTCCGCGATTGCCAGGCTCAAGCATGGGAAGGCCCCGGGCCCGGACAGTTACACGTCCCTGTTTTACAAAACCTTTTGCCCGGTTGTGGCCCCTATCCTCGCTCGGTTGTTTAACTCCTTCTCCAAAACGGGAGCCATCCCACCGGATCTCCTACGAGCGACGGTCTCGGTGATTCCGAAACCCGGGAAGGATCGGGCCTTATGCGGCTCATATAGGCCCATCTCGCTCTTGAATGTTGACCTCAAGCTGTACACGGGGATTCTGAAGTCCAGGCTGGTCCTGCACCTCCCGGGCCTGGTGGAGGCCGATCAAGCTGGATTTGTGCCCGGTAGTCAAACTGTCGACAATACCAAACGCGTGGCACATATTCTGGAGAAGGCTTCTCGAATCCCGGGCGAGCGGATGCTGCTGTCGGTGGATGCCGAGAAGGCCTTCGACAGAGTTCACTGGCCTTATCTGGAGCAGGTACTCAAAAAATTTGGCATCGGCGATAAATTCTGCTCGATGGTTTTCAACTGCTATAGGCGCCCTTCCGCAGTGGTGAGGGTCAACGGGTGCAGCTCCCGTAGTTTTGCGATCGAGCGAGGCACGAGGCAGGGGTGCCCTCTTTCCCCACTCCTCTTTGCTCTCTACATGGAGCCGTTTGCCCAAAGGATCCGCCAAAACCCAGACGCGGTTGGGATCAAGATGGGGCGGTATGTCCACGCGGTAAGTCTCTACGCGGATGATGTCCTGCTGACTCTGGATGACCCCAGGAGATCCCTTCCCGCCTGCATCCACGAGTTAAATGCTTTTTCACGAGTGGCCGGTTTCAAAATAAATATGGGCAAGTCCGTGGCTTTGGACGTGTCTCTGGCTGCGGACACTAGACGGGACCTTCAGCGGCTCTTCCCCATGCAGTGGTCATCGTCCCTGGTGCCATACTTGGGGATTCTGCTGGCGCCGATGCTACCTGCGATGGTGACGGCTAACTACACCTCTCTCAGTAAGAAGATCAAGGAGGAACTTGGCCGTTGGGGCAAGGGCCTGTTGTCTTGGCTTGGCAGGATTGCGGCGGTCAAGATGACGGTTCTACCCCAGATCCTATATCTTTTCCGAGCCTTGCCGCTCCAGCCTCCGGTGGGTTGGATCAGACAGACGCAAGCTGACATCGCGCACTTTGTCTGGCAGGGTCGCAAGCCA
Organism: Lissotriton vulgaris; assembly: GCF_964263255.1. Classification (NCBI taxonomy): domain Eukaryota; kingdom Metazoa; phylum Chordata; class Amphibia; order Caudata; family Salamandridae; genus Lissotriton; species Lissotriton vulgaris. Next base: position 924,308,130 of record NC_141697.1, read on the forward strand.
CGGATGAAGAGAGCTCTCTCCACGCTCGCTCCGGAGGCGGGGGGTCTTGGTATTCCGGACCTCCGGAAATATTTTCAAGCGGCGCAGTTGCGATACCTTGTGGAGTGGAGCAGGTGGGAATCCGACAAGCACTGGCTCTTTCAGGACCAGGCGGTGGCGGGGCGCACCCTCCAGGAAGTTCCATTCTTGCACCGTGCTCACCGGCCTCCCAATCTTTATGCCTCCTTTGTCACGAGGGTCCCCCTGAGGGTGTGGGACACGGTCTGCGAGACTCGGGACCTCACCACGTTCCCCTCGCCGTTTACACCCATTATGGATAACCCGGATTTTTCCCCAGGGATGGAACCGGGCGTGTTCTCCCATTGGCGGTTGGCGGGCTGCCGGGCGCTCTTTCAGATTTACGGGCCGGAGGGGGTGGTCTCCTTTCAGCAGCTTCAACAGGAGTTCCGCCTGACAGAGTCTGATAGACTGCGATATATGCAGGTCCGGCACTGGGCGCTTCAACCCCAGGTACAGGACACCGCTGATCGTCAGATAACACCTTATGAGCGGTGGCTGGTGACCTGGGCCTCGGATGCTAAATTGATTACTGATCTTTATAAATTCTTACAGCCTCCTCCGTTTCACTATTATAACCCGGGCAGGGAACGATGGCACAGGGAATTGGGCAGGACGCTTAGCCACAAGGAGTGGGACCAGATTGCACAACGGGCGAGACACTCTGCGTACCACACCGGCCTCACTGAGACATTCACCAAGGTATCCACGTACTGGTATTACACCCCTGAGAGATTGTACGAGATGAATAGGCATATTGAGAAGGAGTGCTGGAGGGGTTGTGGTCAGGTGGGGACCCTCACACGCATTCTTTGGGATTGTCCCTTGTTGGTCGCATATTGGAAGGAGGTTCTTGATGAGGTGGATGCACACTTTGAAATTGAGCTACCGCGCTTTCCGGCGTATGTATTACTGGGCCTTCCTAATGGCCTGATGTACCCGCTGAAGTCCCGTAGGGGCAGGCAGATCGCGATTGCGCTAGGCTCAGCGGTCCAGAACATCCTCATCCACTGGCGCACTACCACGATCCCCTCCATCACTGGCTGGTTGCACAGGCTTTGGCATGTGCTAGGTATGGAAAAACTGTCACTCATGGTGGCGGGGGATATAGACCAATTTGACGAGCTGTGGCAACCCTTCCGGGCGTTATTAACTACGGAATTTAGGGAACTCACCTGTCCGAGATACCTCAGGCTCCTAAGGTTGACGCCACCGGTGATTCCAGCTGATTAGGGGTGTAGTGGGGCGGGGTCCCTGGAGGGGCGGGGTGCGGTGGGGTGCAGGTAGGGTTTCTAGCGATACATTGGACGGGGGCGTTGGGGGGAGTTGGGGTGTTTGGGGGAGGGTTCTAGGGGATGGGGGGTAGGGTTTCTGTTTGTTACTGCTTGGTATTTTCAATGCTCAGACTGATGGTGTTGACCATTCTAGGAATCGAAGTATTGCTTCTGTTGAACCCTTTTTATTTGCTTTTGCATCCTTTTCACAGCGGCCTGGTCCACCGTCGCACTCTTGATGTCAGCTCATTTCTTTGCTATGATGTATGTACCTCTAACCTCCTGTTCCCTCTCCCTATGTTTTTGTCTTAATAAAATGCTTTAAACCTAAAATGTTCAATATACCCTGTGGCATTCCATAGTTTTCCAGTACTTCCCACAGGCTATTTCGGTCTACTGTGTCAAACGCCGCTTGGAAATCGACGAAACAGCAAAATAATTTGCCATTTTGTTCCATCGATTTCCTGGCCAGTGCCCACAGTGCAGAACAATGATCTATCGTGGAGTGGCCTTCTTTAAAGCCCCCCTGTTCAACCGGAATGATAGATCTGTGTTCCACCCAAGCTTTTAGCTTACTAAGAATTATTTTTGAGAACATTTTTTCTCCTATATCCAATAGGTTAATTAGCCTATAATTCTTCGGGGCATGTACATCACCTTTCTTATGTAGCGGTCTTATTATGGCTCCCTTCCAGTTTGGGGGCATAATCCCTTGGTCTAAAATTAAGGCAAACATTTTCGCGTAGAATTCCGCCCACCAAATCTGGTTTGAATTTAATATCAGGGCTGGTAAATTATCTGGGACTGCTGCTCTAGTTAGGTTCAGTGTCTTTATTGTCCTAAGGACATTTGTTGTTGAACATTCTTGTTTTAGGTCCTCTACTAGGCCTCGCCAGTCCCCAGATTCCTCACTTCCAGACCCCCTCCCAGGGGAGTATAATTGCTGTATATACTTTGCCCACGCCCCCTCTTCCACTACGCAAATCATTGGAGCAGCCGAGGGTCCCGTTGCTGACTGGATTAGCTTCCAGAACTGCCGTGTATTTTTGGCTTCGATTGCTTCCAATAATTTGCCCCAACACATTTCTTTATAGGTCCTTTTAGCATTACGGATTAGGGCGATATATTCCCTCTTTATTTTTACTAGGTTTTCTGCCCTGGCTTGCACACATTTTTTCCGCAGGCTACGTTCTTCTCGCCTAACTTCTCTTTTCTTTAATAAGCAATCCTGATTAAACCAAGTTCCTCGCTTTGCTTGTGACCTTCCATTGTTCTCATTGGCGCTTACATCATACCTTAATTCTAAATTTATGCTTTCCACTACTTGAGTTATTTTCTCAACATACCAAGTTAAATTTTGGCCGCACAAGTGACCTAATTGCACCTTTTGTTGCAGACTAGTTAACCTCTCAATATATTTTTCAGTTAACCGAGTGGTTATCCGCTTTGGATAATCCATCTCTTGAGGGATAACTATATCACATGCTAAATGTTGGGCGATTACAAGCTCTAATTTTAACATTTTATGATCACTACATTCCGCGGGGTCGATTTTAAAGTCTTTTATCAACTCAAAATTCCAAGCCAACATAAAAATATAATCTATCGGGCAATTTTGAGTCCCATATTTAAAAGTTTTCTTTGCGGGACAATCCTGAGTTATCCTCCCATTTAGACAAAATAAACTTTTTGTCGCTAAGAAGTTGCCCAGGTTGGCCGCATCAGTCGTTATTTTAATTTCCAGAAATTTGGCTTTTTTCACTTCACAAGCCTCTAGAATTTCAATATACCACTGATCAGACAATTTTGGATTTAATTTATGATTAAAATCTCCCAGTAGCAACATCAAATCATTTCCATACTTATCACACAGTGTATCCATATCATTCTTAAAATATAACAATTCGTCCCCATATTCCTTCTGTGAGCTCCACTGCATATACACATTTAGGATCAGCATATTTTCATATTTTTTATCAGCAAATGATGTTTGTATTCTACAAGCCAAGAGCCACTTAGATGTCACGGGTATCTGAAAAACTGTAGTTAATAAACATGTTGAGATCAAAGTCAGCAACCCACCAGCTGGGCGGCCAGAGGTAGATTTTTCTGCTGGTCGGTAAATTTGTTTAAACCCTTCCACTACAGAGGGTTCTCCACAGAGCCAGGTCTCTTGTATACAAATGATTTCACACTTTTTTGCGAGTTCTTTCAGAGCTTCCTGTTTTACTTGGGTACTCATCCCATTTATATTCCAAGAGACCATATATGTGCTCATGTGCTCTGTGGCTGCCCCCTTACCTATTCTACATCGCTTAGGGGATCATTTATAGGTGATTCTTCCCTATAGCTTTGTGAGGGGCCTGCCGGGCTTTCAATATTACTCCAATTTTTCCAGGACTCCACTAGGTCCGAATTATTTATCACTATATTGACGTTTTCCCACCCTTGTTCCATTTCTCTTCCTGGTAGCTTCACTTGTCTCTTACCTAGCCCTGCATGGTATTATAAAAAGGATCTCTGCTGGGGCACCATCAGGCCATGTACTAGGTCTTCTTTGGGCACTAGTCTGATCCCCTCTTTTTGAATCTCCTGTTCTGCATTTATTATTGCAGTTGAGGCCAGAACGGAATAGAACTGTACATTAGTGACCTCCTTACCATCACCCTTTACCTGAAATCTCACATGTTTCAAGTCTTCTGTGCCTATGCTTTTTAGGTTTGGGCAATGCGCAAATATGTTAAGAAGGTGGGACCTATTTAAATAAGCGCTCTTTTTTGCTTTTTTCCCACCCCTTCCCAATTTTATTTGTTCAAAGTAGAGTGACTTATTTCCTTTATCCATCTCTTCTCCAGGATTACCCTCACCCTGGTATAGTTCTATATTAATTCTGCGACCCTCCTCCAGGCTTCTTTCCCAGTATACCTTCTTTTTAGCTGGGACCTTCCGGGCGGGTACGCTCACTTGCTCAGGGGCCACCTGTCTAATATTTTTTATCACCTTTTCCTGGTGAGTTTGCTTCTTACAGTTGCTTTCCTCTTTAGCTAAGCTCCTGCCCCAATTCTCTGATCTTGTTCTCATTAGTCTGGATTCTCTCGCCATTTTAAAGAGACTGGGACTTTGGATCTTGTACTACTGCTTTTGTTAACTCATACCTTTCTTCATAATTTTTTGTCACTCTTTTGCTCAACTTTGCTTTCCCACCCCTTCTTACTACTCTTACTCTTTTTGGTAAGCCGTAATTCCTAAATTCGCCTCTTCTTTTTACCAGCATTGCCCATCTTGACACATAAACTTGTTTTTCCCCGGAGTGGGCTATATCAACTTGACTTGCTGATGAGGGATTAGTAATTCCACCTTCCTCTTCCCCTTTCCCTTCCCTCCCTTGACTCGTAACCACGCATCTACGACGGGTCTTAACATTGAGGGCATTTGTTCCCTAATACCATGTAATTCTCCCTCAATTTTGGACAAGTGCATTTTTTGGCTTTTCAAAATATCGTGATTTAGCATTGTTACTTCTAACAATCCTTGTAGCGATTTTTGCACCATTAACATCAGTTCCAGGATTGAAAATGCTGGAGTTTCTGACGACTCCAAGTTTATCTCAAAGTGCAAGTTTTCGCCATTTGTGTCGCCATTTTTGTCCAGACCGACAAGGTCATTACTTCTTGTTCATGCCAGTTTTTCTGGTCCATCAAGACTTACATCTAGGTTTGGGGTTCTTTCTTCACTGTACCTCGAGCCCAGGCTAACTACCTCCTCCGGCGTCTGTCGTAACAATCGCGGGGAAGAGGAAAGTCGCGGTGACATTATTGTCCCCTTTTGGCCTAGGAGGGACTGTACTGATCGATGACCAAGTCTACTGAGTCTGCCAAACAGTCAACAAAGATCAGAGACGTGCCCCCTTTCAATGGGTCCTCCTCTTCTTCGGTAGCCATGGTTTTAACTGGTGAGAAGACCATTTTAAAGTGCTTTCCCACAAATTATTTTATTGTATGGGTCTCTACATTCCCCTTACTTCCTCCCTGTTGGGCTTCTTTGGGGGGTTTCTCTTTATTCTTTTGAGGACGTTTGGTTTTTTCCTTGACCCTCGGTGATGTCAAGCTCTCTTGGTCATCCTGTCTATTTTCGCTGTTGGGATTTACTTTCCTTATTGATCCTAAAGTGCTTTTATTTTTCCGTGGGGCCATTTTAGTCCTTAAGCACTTTCCCTCAAGTGCTTTAATTAAAAAAAAACAGTTTAGTTTAAATAAACTTAAATATTAGTACAGAAATTACTTCCAATTACCTCTGTTGTGCCTTGTACTTGCGCTCGTGCCCCGTGCCCTTCTCCACTTCTCCTTAAAACATTGTTTGTCCTGGATTGGGTGGATTATTCTGCCAATTAGTCTAAGTTTTCTACCTCCACACCCTCAGTTTTAACTCACATGAGGGTTTAACGAGGGTATAGCCAGAAAGGGTTTCTCCTTTTTTCTGCTGTAGCCCAGGAGACTACACCCTTAACTTCCTCTTATCCCACCAACAACTTCCACCGGCTTCCTCAACCCCTCTCTACCTCTGCAGCACAATTAGACCCCAAGGGGGGTGGAGGAGGGGGGTTTCCAACTACACTCGCTGGACTATGGCCGCTTTTATAGTTATTAGTTCAATGTATTTGGCTTTACCGGGACTAGTTCAGCCATTCATTGCAATCCGGTATTTAGCCCAGGTCTCCGTGCTCTATGCTCCGTGAGGGCGAGGGCTCTGCCTGGACACACGGGTCCCACAGACGCCGGTCACCTCGCTCCTAACTCCTCTCGCTCCTCACGCTTTCTTTAGCGATTTTTACTCACTCGGCGTTCGGCATATGCTTATGCCGTAGTTCACAACGGCCCGCCGCTCAGCTCCAGCAGCCGGGCGCTCCTCGCCCTCTGACTCTCACGTCACGTTGGGGTCACGGGGTCTCAGCAGTACGCAGCAGTATGGCAACAACAGAGGCTGCCAAAAATCACTCTGAGACCTCAGAGACTTATTTGGCACTGCCTGAGAGCGTCTCACCAATATACAGTCAGATTAATACAATTTTAGTAACCTAATCCCATCAAAGTGTAAGTAGTGTATGTTGATGCATGTAGCCATTGTAGTATATGCATTGTATTTATAAGCGCAGCAGAGTGACGGAGGCCTGTGAGTACCATTTTGAAAGCCCCTGTCTGTTCCTGTGCCAAGATGGGGGTGCTGTTGCTTTCCCAGACAATGGAAGTGTATCAGGAGAAATGCAGGATGGAGGAGGCAAGGCTTCTATAGAAATTCAAATCTGTCTTTTTGCTTAGAGTGGCTTCTGACTGATCCTCCTATAGCACTGCCACTGGTGGATGGTGGGGGAGAAGGGGGTAGCAGTCCCTGTTGTTCAGAGTGAGAAGGGTTGTTTAGGTAGAACCGCCCTTTTGTCTCCTTCCTGGACACTGTCTTTGTGGCTGTTCATAGGCAGGTGCAGGTAGTTCACACCTCCTTTTGCCTCTGTTTTGGGGGCTCCAAGCTGGAGGTTAACCCACTGTGAGGACATCACCCCACATAAAGGCTGTATCGGCAGAACAGGGTAGAGTCAATTTAAATGAAAGCCACCCCACACCAGTTCTCCTACCGGCAGATTTCTGTAACAAAATAGCACAACGTACCAGACCAGGTACGTTGACCCTCGTCTGTGAGCATGTTTTGCTTCCACATCTGTCTCATGAACGTAAACACCAGGCCTGTAAGACGTATGGTGAAAATATTTATGTTTGCCCTCATCGAGAGCATGTGTTCGGCTGCCAGACTCAAACAGGAGAAAAACACTAGGTCTGCTCAGGCGCGCAACGCCCACTGGACTGAAAGGGCTTGCCGCCCCGTCTCAGCCCAGCTCCTGCAGCTCAAGCTGCTGAGGGCTCAGCTGGGCAATGTCTGGAGTCTTATCTCTAACACACCCAAGTTTTTCACAGGTCTTTAAAGACCATTTGCATATTTACATACCTTTGTTAACTGGTTACAGAGGCTCCATTTTTTTTCTGGTTCCAGTACCCCCTGGGCCCCCACTCTGCCTATTCCTTACATTGTATTTTACATTTACTGCCATAGTGTGAGAATGCATTTCATTCCACCTTCCCACCAAACTGTCAAAAAAGCTCAACATTGAAAATGCTTGTTTCAGTGTTGTTGAATTGTCTGGCATCAACAGGCAAGCCTTGCAAAAATCCCAGGAAACTCTTACTATCTCCCAAACTATCATTTTCAACTGCAAGAAGACAATAAATACTCTGTCAGAGAGAAAATAGGAAAAGGAAAGCGAAGAAAGGTTGCAAGTCAAAATAAGATTCCAGGACAGTGGCAAAAATTCTTGTGTGATGCAGAGAACAAACAGGAGTTGTCCATGTTTCTGGCCGTGAAGATTGAGAGCAGTGAATTACCCCTCCTGGCAAGGAAGTAGTTTCAAACATATGGAGATGGCATTCTGGTCAGAGGCAGTAACCTATCCATGCCAGCCGGTAACCACAAAGAGGTAGATACAAGACTAGTCTTAAATGAATAACATTCCCTGCAATAAGGCTCTGTGTCTTGTTTGATCCACACTGTGGTAGTAATTCTGACAGGAAAGTTTCACCAGCTGCAAAATCTGTGTCCTAAGGTCAATATCTGGGTAGCGTTTGGTACAGGGAGGAACTTTTCCTACATCCACTTTTCTGTCATTGCTCAGACCTCGGAAAAAGGAGAATTCCACAGCCTTACCGGTGTTTCACAGCTTCACTGGCTGTGACACTGTCTCGCCATTCCTTGGAAAAGGGAAGAAGTCAGGATGGATGGTCTTGAAATCGGATTGGTGTCGTTACAACGCAGGCTATTACAACGCCTGCTGTTACAACGCGGTTTTTACATCGCATACCACTACAACGCATAGTGCTTTTAAGCGCTGGATAGTGATTTATTTATTGACTATTCCAACTCCAGTCCCCGTGGATAGTAGGGAAGGTGTTGGATAGTAAATTTAATATATTCCCTATCCTAGAGCGCCCCCTAGCGCAATGCGTTGTAATGGTTTGCGTTGTAATGGTTGCGTTGTAATGGTAGTGCGTTGTAATAAATGCGTTGTAAGTGATGTTCCCCCTTGAAATCATATCCGGAAGTTACATCAGCCTTCGCCAACATTGCCAGGAATCCAGTCATAGCAGTGAACATTCAGAGTGACAGCTTCTGGATTCTTGAACGCTCCACCGAAATCTTGTACCAGAGAACAAGCCAACTGGAGTCATTGAATGAAGCCCACAGAGAAATGGTTTGTCAGCAAAACAAGACAATGGAAACAATCCCACCAACATATTCTGCTCTTCTTGAACATACAAAGCGTGCTATTTACCAAGCAGGGTTAATGTGCATATGTGATGTACCACAGCAGGAGCTACCCACTCCGGAGGGATGAGAGGGAAAATGGACAGAGACAGACAGTGCTGGACCCCGTCGTAGACAGCTCTACCAGTGGCATCTAAGGCATGTGGCGTGCTTGTCAAATGTGGCTGTAAAGCTGCAGGTGGTTGCACAGGCAAGTGTACTTGCAAGAAGGAGCTGTGGACCTGCACTGAACTTTGCAAGTGCAATTGCATCAGAAACTGAGCTCACAAAAGTATTTTTTAGGAACATATCTGCAGATTTCAAAGTGCTGTTTTTACTTTTAATTCTTATAAAAGTTTATTTAACACAGTCGAAATCTGCAATTAAATGAATTTTATATATACTAGTTCTTGTTTTACTTTTCCTTCAAGTACTCATCTAAAGTCAATAACAGAAGTCTTAATGCTTACCCTGTTCCTCAGTGCCTCATGCGCAGCCCGATTTCAAAAAAATGTCACGTGACAGGATCCCTGATCGTGGATCCTACTGAAAACTGTTAGCATACGACCAAGCAAAATTCCACACACTGTTGGTGCTTTTGTCCAACCTTTCCCCATGATCTTGCTAACGTACCTCACTACTGTGTTGGAATCCACTCATCGCCGAAGCAATCCGGGCAGCGGAGGAGCTCGCCTTCTTCCTCTCGCCAGTCTGTTATGTTGTGGGGGGTGGGCACAGTGCGTTAAATAATGACTTGACTCAGACAGTACATGTGGGTTACTAAACCAGACTTGCGCCGGCCACCCTTATATTAACTAGTCCGCATCGCAGGCAAATATCAACATAGGACCAATTGGGGAATGGTCCCACTTTCATCCCCTAGTGCAACGACATTGACTGCCTCTGGCACTTGTACTACTTTACAGCAATCACACTAACGCATTACCTCCTTGTCCGTCTCCCTCACCCGAGCCATTATTAGGTGAGTGATAACTCCAGTAAACAAAACATTTCAAAGAAAAAAAATCTCTACATTCTAGTTTCACATCCCTCCAATATGGCTGACTTTCTTTTCAGGGGGGTCATCTTCACAGAGAAAGTGCAGAGGTCAATGGACTGGTGGCTGAACACAGACAATTTGTCAAAGGCTCTAGTTCCCTACAAGGTGGTGTTGACGGAGGCCAGCCAGTTGGGTTGGGGGGCTACTCTAGACTCCTTAACAAGGCTGGGGAAATGGACAACATTTTAGGCAATTTAACACACAAATAACTGTGGGTCAAGAAGAATGTGTCTTTTATAGAGTGTGTCAGGGTGACTGAGTGTGTGTTGAATAATTTGTTAGAACAGCACACAACAGAGTATCGCACTAGGAGGGAAGATATCCATCAGTTTATCGTCCTTTGCCGCCCTGTCATCATTTGAACCCTTCCCAGGGTGTGGAAGCTGAGTTGTTGCCACTTCACCAAGGAAAGGGAAGTGCGCGGTAAAGGGAGTGGTAGTTACTCGATAACTGAGGAGCAGTGCAAGAGAAAATTTATGAAAATCAAAAGGAGAAAGGAGAAAAAGGTGCTCTATGTTAAAATTGGATAATGAACGCTGAGGAACTTTATTCTGGTGACGTTCATTTCCAAGGTTAAAAAACAAATCAGTGCAATACAACCAGTGAGTAACCCTAATAGTCACTGGTTTGTCATGGTGGTCGACATGTTTCTGCGGTCTAACGATCACTAAGTATCACCCGCTTCATCAGGACCTAAAGTATATGCTACTGCTCAATGTGCGAAAAAATAAGATATTTGATACAGATACAGATATCACCTGATCAAACCTGGTAATCCTCCTGAGTGTGTGGGGGAGGTCCAGGGAAGGCGTCATCAAGACACAGACAACACAGATAAAAAGACACATACAAAGATAAAAACGACATTAACAAAATTAATGTAAGTCATTTCGCATTATCGACTCGTAATATGGCATTCCTGTTACGTTAATTGCCAATCACTCATCAACTGTGGTGCTCTCGCTCACCTTTAGGGTAAGAGGAACGTGCCACTCCTCGCCTGGCTACAGCTCAGGAAGATAGTGCACCGCTCTAGAATGTAGAGGAAATGGGATGTAAAGTCAAAAAGACCCTTGCGAGTGCCTGACATGTGGGCGCTACAACAAGTAGAGATATACCAATATACCCCGATTTTCCTGGGGTTTGTTTCCTTACTTTTAGTATCGTGGGCATGAGGTTTATCACCAATTATCGTTGGAGCAGAGGGGTGAAAGACCGCATGCAACTATTATCATTTTACAGACTCGGCGGCGTACCACGCGGTTAATGTGTGTGTAATATTAAAAATGGAAGACACCGAGATGGCTTGATTGTTAAGCTATGTCGCTTATATTCTGATTGTTTAATACTGAGAGCGCGATATCCCTTACAAAATATGTCAAGACCTATTCCCTTTGTGTAAATAGCTCTAATGATAGGGTACCTAGTAGTGCTATATGTCCGCTAGACTAGGCTTAGCTTGTTACCCCCAGGCTGTCCGCGCTCGTTATCGGGAGCATGAAGCGTAACTCACTGTTAATAAAACAAAACAGGTATAAACAAGGATGGACTAAGTTTGCTTCCCACACGCTGTCCGTGCTCGTGTATTAGCGGGAGCCTAGTGCGCGATTCACTGTTAAACAAACGGGTCTAGACTCCTGGGTTTACCTGCCCGTCGGTATACTCGGCAGCCGTCTGTGCTGCTCGGGGAGGCAACGGGAAGGAGGAATCATCGTTATTTGTTTGTTATGGGAGCCGTAATCACGTGACGTGAGTATGACGTCATGTGTGTGCGACGTGGTATCCCGGGAAACGTAGTCTGTATCACCGTGATATTGATTTGATGTTCCGGTTTACGGAAAATGACTGATTAAAACTTCGATGGTTATTCAGAATATATTGGACTAATTGCAGACGTTTGAAAAATGTCTTATAGGGATCGTGTATCGCGCTGGTAATGTTAGTGTGGCACATCAGTTTTCAAGTACCTATGATCGGAGACATGCCGATATAATACAATGAGACCTGGTATGCAACTATCATTATATCGGCATGTCTCCGATCGTAGGTACTTGAAAACTGATGTGCCACACTAACATTACCAGCGCGATACACGATCCCTACAAGACCTTTTTCAAACGTCTGCAATTAGTCCGATATATTCTGAATCAATATCACGGTGATACAGACTACGTTTCCCGGCATACCACGTCGCACACACATGACATCATACTCACGTCACGTGATTACGGCTCCCATAACAAACAAATAACGATGATTCCTCCTTCCCGTTGCCTCCCCGAGCAGCACAGACGGCTGCCGAGTGTACCGACGGGCAGGTAAGCCCAGGAGTCTAGACCCGTTTGTTTAACAGTGAGTCGCGCACTAGGCTCCCGCTAACACACGAGCACGGACAGCGTGTGGGAAGCAAACTTAGTCCATCCTTGTTTATACCTGTTTTGTTTTATTAACAGTGAGTTACGCTTCATGCTCCCGATAACGAGCGCGGACAGCCTGGGAGTAACGAGCTAAGCCTAGTCTAGCAGACATATAGCACTACTAGGTACCCTATCATTAGAGCTATTTACACAAAGGGAATAGGTCTTGATTTATTTTGTAAGGGATATATCGCTCTCAGTATTAAACAATCAGAATGTAAGTGACATAGCTTAACAATGTCTTCCATTTTTAATATTACACACGCATTAACCGCGTGGTACGCCGCCGAGTCAGTAAAATGATAATAGTTGCATGCGGTCTTTCACCCCTCTGCTCCAACGATAATTGGTGATAAACCTCATGCCCACGATACTAAAAGTAAGAAAGCAAACCCCAGGAAAATAGGGGTATACTGGTATATCTCTACTTGTTGTAGCGCCCACATGTCAGGCACTCGCAGGGGTCTTTTTGACTTTACATCCCATTTCCTCTACATTCTAGAGCGGTGCACTATCTTCCTGAGCTGTAGCCAGGCGAGGAGTGGCACGTTCCTCTTACCCTAAAGGTGAGCGAGAGGACCACAGGTGATGAGTGATTGGCAATTAACGTAACAGGAATGCCATATTACGAGTCGATAATGCAAAATGACTTACATTAATTTTGTTAATGTCGTTTTTATCTTTGTATGTGTCTTTTTATCTGTGTTGTCTGTGTCTTGATGACGCCTTCCCTGGACCTCCCCCACACACTCAGGAGGATTACCAGGTTTGATCAGGTGATATCTGTATCTGTATCAAATATCTTATTTTTTCGCACATTGAGCAGTAGCATATACTTTAGGTCCTAATGAAGCGGGTGATACTTAGTGACCTTTAGACCGCAGAAACATGTCGACCACCATGACAAACCAGTGACTATTAGGGTTACTCACTGGTTGTATTGCACTGATTTGTTTTTTAACCTTGGAAATGAACGGCACCAGAATAAAGTTCCTCAGCGTTCATTATCCAATTTTAACATAGAGCACCTTTTTCTCTTTTCTCCTTTTGATTTTCATAAATTTTCTCTTGCACTGCTCCTCAGTTATCGAGTAACTACCACTCCCTTTACCGCGCACTTCCCTTTCCTTGTTGAAGTGGCAACAACTCAGCTTCCACACCCTGGGAAGGGTTCAAATGATGACAGGGCAGCAAAGGACGATAAACTGATGGATATCTTCCCTCCTAGTGCGATACTCTGTTGTGTGCTGTTCTAACAAATTATTCAACACAAACTCAGTCACCCTGACACACTCAATAAAAGACACCTTCTTCTTGACCCACAGTTATTTGTGTGTTTAATTGTACTTCTGTTCAGGGGCTATAACTGTGTGGTCATTAAACATTCCCTGGGACCCTCCATTCACAAGTTTGTTGTTTTTTGCAACATTTTAGGCAGCCTGCTCATCCAGTTTGAGAGAGCTCAAAGTAGTCCAACTAGCTACAATAGAATGTGCACCTCATTTGTCAGGCCATCATGTACAGATAAGGACAAACATCAAGATAGTAATTAGCTACATAACCCATTGGGGGGGGGTTGCACAGTTCAGTCTCTCAACCTATTAGCCTAATAGATTTGCTCCTGGGGAGAGACCAATGTAGTTCTTTGAAATGTATTTATTTCCCAGGGAGGGAGAACTAGGCCTCCGACAAGCTAAGCAGGGTGTTTCCCCCAATAAGTATGTTATCTTTAATGAAGAATGATTTCCTACAGTTGCAGGGGAAGTTTGGCTACCTGAGGATAGACCTCTTGGCCTGGAGTGAGAATGCCTTACTGCGTCGCTTTAGGAAGTTGTTCTTCCAGTTTTGTTCCAGATCCTCAGTCAGAAGATTCTTTGTTACATCTATTGGATGTTAAGAGAGCTGTTATGGTATATTTAGATAGCATTATCTGTCAGGTGGACAAATTGTTTGTAACCTTTGGTCCAGCTGGTAATGATTTGAAGAAATCTAAGTCCATGATAAGTGTATAAAGAAAGCAATTTTATTGGCTAATAAGACTCAGGGTAGAGAGGTGGGTAGCCACATACAGGGCCAATCAACAAGATGGATCTCTACCTCTTGGACAGCTTTAAAAAGTGTCTCAATGGAGGAAATCTGTAATGTGGCTACATGGTCCTCTCCACATACATTTATGGATCACTACAGGTTGCAGGACAATGCAGCTGCAAATGTATCTTCTTCAGTATTGAATACAGGCACTGAAGTTGTGTGAAGTAAACACTGTTTTGTGAATAAAAACTACTGTTTTGGGCATCAACAAATCAATGGTGTTATGACATGGAATTTCTGGTAGTATGAAGCTGAGCAATGCTTTGGTATCAGCTCATGCAGAAATGACTGTGGCAAATAAGACATAGGTGGGGGTAATGCCCCAGTCAATTAACCGGCAATCTTCATTACTCTGAGTGCCGGTCTTCCTCCCCACAGTCAAAGTTTCCTTTGGCTCCTGACCTAATTAAGGTTTGGCTTCATTAATTTTTCGAGGCTTGTTAGAGACACAGAATGCTGTAGGGTGGACTTGCCTTTTATGCTGCGAAAGAGGAAGATGTAGAAAGCTATATTGGAGGGTGGGGACACTAGAATGTAGAGATTGTTTTGCTTGGAAAAGTTCTGTTCGCCGGAGAAATCACTCAGCTAGTAATGACTGTGGCAAAGAAGACCTGGACTAAGAGTAATGAAGATTACCAGTAAGTAACCTGGGCATTTCCTGCTGTCGCAGGCTTTTTGGATGCATGCATCACTAACATGCACTATACCTGTGAAACACAAGCCTTTATATGCAAATCTACATTTTTAAAACAAGCCTGCAGGCGCCATGCACTGCTTTCACTAGACGACCTATTGTATCTAAAAAATACCTCTCTAAAAAGGGGGTTTTAGCCCTGCCATTACTTACCATTTGTTGGATTCATTATCACTATTCTTTGATGACTTCTAATTTCGCAGCACTTGTAATGTAGTCACTTCCTTGTCTTTGTGTGGAGCATGGACCAAGTACCGATTCAATTACCTTAATTAGTGTCTGTTGTGATTAAGTTATTATTTCTTCTTTTTTGTATTTTTAAATAGTGCGCCTGGGCCCACCGAAAGGTTTTGATGAGCCTTACATGAGTACCAGTTACATTACACAACTTCAGATTCTATTTTTGAAACTCTTCGCTGCTAGGCCTCCCCTCTCTCCCCCCACACCCCCTTCTGTGCTAAGCCTTTTTTTGGTTATTTGGGGTAGTTTGCACTTAGGCCCTGTAACTTTTTGATAACTTAAGGTATCCATGCCAAAGTTGCGTCCTTTTAACAACAACATCTTGAGGATTCTAAAGGTACCCAAGGTTTGTGGATTCCCCAAGCGGGAACCGAGAAATTGGCCAAAATACAGCTAATTTAGTTTTTTTAGGAAATATGGGGGAAAAGTGCTGCAGAAGAAATGTCTGTTTTTTTTTCCCTGCAAAATGTATCAACAAAGGGTTTGTGGTGCTAAAATACCATCTTCCCAGCTTTCAGGAACAGGCTGACTTTTGCCAGAAAACCAACATTTTCTACACAGTTTTGCAATTTTACTGGCCCTAGCCTATTTTCCTATTTTTTGTACTTTCAACCTCCTTCCAGTTAGTGGTAGAAATGGGTGTTAAAGCAATAAAGGATCCTGAAGAACAAGACATTTCTGAAAAGTGGGGGTGTGGCTTGCAGCCCAAGATGGTGGTGGCCTAAGCGACGTGCTCCGGGCGGGGCACTTGATCCGCGCATTATCCGGTGCCTGGTGCCGGGTGATTTCACTCGCTGCCCGCACTCTCACTTGGCCTGCAGCTACATAGCATGAGGCTTGTGACGTGCCGGAGTGCACCGGCAGCGACGTCAGAAGCTGTTGAGCAGTTTTCTGCGCTGTTGGCCTCACGCTGCTGCCTCTTGGCCTCCTGGGCCGGAACCGGGTACCTGACCCTCCGCCTGCTGTCTGCATCGTTCCTTATTACACCCTGCATGGAGTGAGGTCTGAGGTGCATCGGGCGCCCTTCCTGCAACGCCGGAGACTGGTGAACTGACCTTCAAATGCAATCTGGTGCGGAGTGGCTGTGATGGCAATTCTTTCACCTGGGATGGCTTGTGTGAGTGGCGCCTCTGCAGCCGGAGTGGCCCTGTTGGAATGGCAAACTGAGCTGGAGTGGAGGTACCTCCAGTGCCCTTCTTTCGGAACCTTCCTCCCACATGACGGCGAGTGTTCTCTGAGAGCTGCAGCGAAAAGCCTTTTTTCCCCCTGAGAGGAGCTGGAGGGAATGCACCCAATATCTAGCACACAGGGTGAGCATTTGCTTGATGTGCACAGGCTGTGGCTGCTATCATCTGATGAGCTGCCTGTGACAGTACGGCTTCCTCTGCCTGATGGGCCTGGTTGCGCGGGGGAGGTGACTGACAGGGGCCCGTGAACTGACCTGGTCCTGCGAGGGGTGAACTGCGCGCATAGTGAGGAGGAGTGTTACCCCCCCATAACTGCATACTGGCTCGAGATTACCGAACGCAAGGAACACTGTCCTGCTGAGTACTGAATCTGCCTGGGCTAGTGGACCATGGGTGGGGGAAGCCTCGGACCGCCTCGAAGTCGAGCAGACGGAGTTCTCGCTGACCACCCTTGGAGTCCTCATCCAGCAGATCTCCGCGGATGGAGGCAGCACAAGCACCCACCCCGTGGGGGATACACTAGATGTGATCCTGAGGGAAATTCTTGAATCACACTCTGCACTTGAGAGTCAGCTGGGCACACTCACGGTGGACCTGAACTTACTCAAAGAGGACCACCGTAATCTATCTGATAAGGTTAAGAATCCTGAACACCTGCTGGACACAGTGGGGCCTCAAATAATTGATCATGATGGCCAGTTGAAGGAAATGCGACAGCAGATAGAGGTCTTGCACACCCGTGCTGATGATGCGGAAGGGCGGCGAGGTGAAATAATCTCTGAATAGTGGATATGCCTGAAGGTACGGCGTGGCCCAAACTTACAGACTGTATCGAGGACTGGTTGTAGACTGTGGTAGCACCCACAGGCTTATCTCCTCATTTTACTGTGGAGCAAGCTCACCGAGTGCCTGCGAGACACCCAATACCCGGCTCAGACCCGCGTACAGTGTTGGTGAGAATATTGAACTGTAGGGACCGAGACCGGGTGCTGCAGGCGTCACGGGAGCAAGCTCCGCTACTAGTAATGTGAGGGTGTCCATATTCCCGGACTATATGTTGGCTGTTCAACGAAAACGCTTCTCGTTTCTGGAAGTCAAAGCAAGAGTCCATGCGGCTGGCTTGACATTTGCATTGCTTTTCCCAGCCAAACTCAAGATCAACCATATCCAACGGTCTTTGTTCTTCGACACCCCCGAGAGTGTGTGGGAATGGCTGTAAAGGAATTTCCCGGATGTACTACCAGAGCGGAGAATGGATTCTACGCAGATGAAATCTAAGCGTACCCCCCGTCGGCGTAGAAAGGGCATGGTCACACAGAGCACGGGGCTTCTTCCCTGCCCCACCAGCAGGTGATGGAGGGGAGGTGGGAGGCCCTCCGGGCGGCCGAGGCGCTCAGACTCCCAAGACCGGAGATCAGCACTAGTCCTTCTGAGACGGCCAACTCAGACTCCGACTCTGGGGGTAGCATGGCCTTGTTCCCGTCCGTATCTACTCAGTTCAGTCAGGACCCATTGGGCTGAGCTAGGAGGGTCTTTTGAAAGAGGACTGATGCTGACCGGCTGGAGCTGTACCCACCCACTCCAGCAAATCACTGATTATTATGCTTAACTCCGTTTATCACTGATCTTTATTATACAATGTATAGGTGGTGCTCCTGATTACACATGGGGGTTACAAGGGGATCGTATATTTACATGTTGCCCCGGCCCGACTTGGGCAGGTATTTCTACTATTGTTTGGGTACTTTGAGTATTACACATGGAGCCTACCCCCACAAGCGACAGCAAGAGTTCTAAGTGTAGGATGTTAACACCCTTTCTTTGCACAGTTTGGTTGGATGAGATTTTACCTCTACTCCTCGGAAGATCAAACACGGGGTACCACCGGGGGCATCATTAAGCCCGACATTATTTAATGTCTATGTATCCTCTCTTGCATCTTTTGGTAAAAAATGGGGCATCAATATCTGCTCATACGCAGATGATACGCAACTGATGGTCACCCTTAATGGCGAAGAGGACGCTAAAAACAGGCTGCTTAATTGTCTTTCAGAGCTATCCAAATGGATGCACAGTCACTATTTGAAATTAAACGCCGACAAATCAGGAATCCTCCTGTTCGGCGGATCCCAACAGCTCTGGGATAATACCTGGTGGTCTAATACTCTTGGCATACCACCTAATCCAACTCTGACAGCAAGAAATTTGGGAGTTCTTATTGACAACACCCTGTCTATGAAACATCATGTCACCACAATATGTGGCAAGGGCTTTGCAATACTAAAAATGTTAAAACAAGTTTTTCCATGGATTCCCATTGATTGCAGACAGATATTAGTCCAGTCATTACTAATAAGTAGGCTGGACTATGGGAACTCGTTGTTTGTCGGCATGGCAGACTATTTATTTACGAAATTACAACTTGTCCAGAATGCGGCAGCTAAAGCAGTCTGCAACAAAAAAAATATGACTCTGCTAAGAGCTGTTTGAGAACTTTACATTGGCTCCCTATGAGGCAAAGAGCATCTTTTAAAATGCTGTGTATCACTCATAAAACCCTGCATGGAACTGGCCCCAATATTCTAAAAAACAGAATCAAGTTTAATGCACCGACCCGGAACCTTTGTCCACAATTTACAGTGAAAGCAGCTACTACACGAGTAAAGAGAGCCAGAATGGGCGGGCGTGCTTTTTCACACTTAGCTGCTAATATCTGAAATGATCTGCCAATAGATCTAAGGCTCACGGAATGTTACCTTACTTTTAGAAATAAATTAAAAACTTTGCTGTTCCCTATAATAGAATAAACTTCAGCCTTAGGTAATCACTCACAGCATACTTTTATAATCTTAGCGCCGTGATATCCTGTCAGGATGAATGTTGCACTTTAAAAGTATGAATAACATAACATAACATAACATAACATGAGGTTCTGTTGTTGGACCCAGTATTGGGGAATGTTTATGTTAGTTTAATGCTTGCCGCATATTCTGATTGGAGGTTCTGGGGGTGGGGGTGGTGGTGGTGGGGTGGCAGTGGGTTGGGGGGCTTAGGGTTTTGCACCTACTAATGTCGGTTGAGAAACCTTATACAGTCATATCCTGGAACGTTAGGGGGATGGGGTCGCCCGTGAAATGACATAGAATCGTAGCTCAACTACATCGTCGCAAGGCTCAAATAGTATGCCTCCAAGAGACGCACCTCGTGCAGACAAAATCCAGTAAGCTGCAGAGGAGGTGGCGGGGCCAATTTTATGCTACACCGTACTCCGCCTTTTCTAGAGGGGCTGCAATATGGTTACGAGTGGGAATCCCCTTTGCTCATTGTGTGTCCCAAATAGATGACCAAGGCAGGTATGTCCTGATTTATGGGACCCTGGATGGTAGGCAGGTAGTGCTGGGCTCCATTTATGCTTCAAATGTGAATCAGGATGCCTTTCTCTCCAGGTTAACACAGGCACTCTCAGCTTGAGTACAATACCCATGGTTGTTAGGTGGGGACACTTCAATAAGCATGGGCGTAAAATCCGTTCCGCTCGCGGATTTAGCAGATTTTCGGTATATTCGCAATCCGCGAACTCTCGCGAATTTGCCGAAAATCCGCAAATTCGCACGCGGCAGATTTTTTTGCTATTGGTGATACAATATTGCTGTGCGCGGCATTCACTTACTGTCATTCAGCGTTTGCCGAGTTGTTTTTCTTGATATTTTGTGAGTGCTGCGCCATTTTGGATCTTGCTGCGGGATCCCGCGGGAGTTTGGCGACCGCGATTACGTCATCGCGGCTTGCCACCTTGCACAGCGAGAGTTTGTCAACGCGAGTACGCCGTGATCACGTATCGCGGGAGTTCGCAATTGCGAACACGTAGATGCGGCGGGCAGCAACAATCTCGCACTTCCCGAAATTACAAAATTCGCAATTCTGCACAAGAAATCCACCAGCAAGCAGCATAAACCTTCTGAAAATGATGATTTTTATCAGAATAACTCCTCAGGTTGACATTTGCCTGCACTTTTTTTTTGCAAGGAGTCCATTTTGGGGGATGGGGGGGGGGGGGTGGGGGGGTTGGTGGGAGGAAGGAAGTGCCCCACAGTCTCCAACTTCCTGTTCCTGTCCAGCAGGCTCCTCCCAGTGCTTTCTTCATGTGCTGGTCACTTTCATTCGGATCTTGACCTGGAAGGATTACTTTTTGTGGATGCTGCCGGATATTTGGATTTGAGGCCTTTTTGACTTTCTTTGGATCACTTTTGGATAACAAATTTCACAAGTAAGTTTGTTTGGGGCATTACAGTTGCTGCAACTACAATTTTGGAATTTTCGACTTTTGGGCTGTTGTTGGAGCCTTTTGCCCAGGGGTAGTAAATGGTGCATGGACTGAGTCTTTCTGTGGGGTATCTTTAATGTAAACATCATGGAGGGCATGGATGGCATGGGATTGTGCTGATTTTTGTGTGTTTTTCGATTCTTTTGGCTGCGGCTGGGGCCTTTTGCCCAGGGGTAGTGAGTGGTGCATGGACTGAGTCTTTCTGTGGGGTCTCTTTAATGTAAACATCATGGAGGGCATGGATGGCATGGGATTGTGCGGATTTTTCTGTGGTTTCGATTTTTTGGGCTGCTGTTGGGGCCTTTTGCCCAGGGGTACCCAGTGGTGCATGGACTGAGTCTTTCTGTGGGGTCTCTTTAATGTAAACATCATAAAGGGCATGGATGGCATGGGATTGTGCTGATTTGTGTGTGTTTTTCGATTTTTTGGGTTGTTCATGGGGACTGCCCATTTGTTGGGGGCCATTTTGAGTGCTGGTACAGGCAGGCCCTGGCCATGCGCTGGGAGGCAAGGGGCCATTTTGAATGCAGGCAGTGTTCTCAGGCCTGCACCCATTTTGCCTAGCTTTCATCCATTATGCCCAGGGGTAGTGAGTGGTGCATGGGCCTAGTCTTTCTGTGGGGTGTCTTGAATTTAAACATCATGGAGGGCATGGATTGCACGGGATTGTGCTGATTTTTGTGTGTTTTTTTATTTTTTGGGGTGTTCATGGGGATCGGCCATGTGGGTGGGGGCCATTTTGAGTGCTGGTACAGGCAGGCCCTGGCCATGTGCTGGGAGGCAAGGGGCCATTTTGAATGCAGGCAGTGTTCTCAGGCCTGCACCCATTTTGCCTAGCGTTCATCCATTATGCCCAGGGGTAGTGAGTGGTGCATGGGCCTAGTCTTTCTGTGGGGTGTCTTGAATTTAAACATCATGGAGGGCATGGATGGCATGGGATTGTGCTGATTTATGTGTGTTTTTTGATTTTTTGGGGTGTTCACGGGGACAGGCCACGTGGGTGGGGGCCATTTTGAGTGCTGGTACAGGCAGGCCTGGCCATGTGCTGGGAGGCAAGGGGGCATTTTGAATGCAGGCAGTGTTCTCAGGCCTGCACCCATTTTGCCTAGCTTTCATCCATTATGCCCAGGGGTAGTGAGTTGTGCATGGGCCTAGTCTTTCTGTGGGGTGTCTTGAATTTAAACATCATGGAGGGCATGAATGGCATGGGATTGTGCTGATTTTTGTGTGTTTTTCGATTTTTTGGGGTATTCAAGGGGAAAGGCCATGTGGGTGGGGGCCATTTTGAGTGCTGGTACAGGCAGACCCTGGCCATGTACTGGGAGGCAAGGGGCCATTTTGAATGCAGGCAGTGTTCTCAGGCCTGCGCCCATTTTGCCTAGCTTTCATCCATTATGCCCAGGGGTAGTGAGTGGTGCATGGGCCTAGTCTTTCTGTGGGGTGTCTTGAATTTAAACATCATGGAGGGCATGGATGGCATGGGATTGTGCTGATTTTTGTGTGTTTTTCGATTTTTTGGGGTGTTCATGGGGACAGGCCATGTGGGTGGGGGCCATTTTGAGTGCTGGTACAGGCAGGCCCTGGCCATGTGCTGGGAGGCAAAGGGCCATTTTGAATGCAGGCAGTGTTCTCACGCCTGCACCCATTTTGCCTAGCTTTCAGCCATTATGCCCAGGGGTAGTGAGTGGTGCATGGGCCTAGTCTTTCTGTGGGGTGTCTTGAATTTAAACATCATGGAGGGCATGGATGGCATGGTATTGTGCAGATTTTTGTGTGTTTTTAGACTTTTTGGGGTGTTCATGGGGACAGGCCATGTGGGTGGGGGCCATTTTGAGTGCTGGAACAGGCAGGCCCTGGCCATGTGCTGGGAGGCAAGGGGCCATTTTGAATGCAGGCAGTGTTCTCAGGCCTGGACCCATTTTGCCTAGCTTTCATCCATTATGCCCAGGGGTAGTGAGTGGTGCATGGGCCTAGTCTTTCTGTGGGGTGTCTTGAATTTAAACATCATGGAGGGCATGGATGGCATGGTATTGTGCTGATTTTTGTGTGTTTTTCGACTTTTGGGGTGTATAACTGAACTGATGTTCCTCTGTCTTCCATTGCTTTTAGGTGCACAAGACTCAAGAGAACCACCAGTGCCAGGAAGAAGTCCTGCAGCAGTGTGTGTGCAGCATAACTTCACGTGACGTCACGTCTGGCCACAGACAACTCTGCAACTCGTGCAACTGCGGCCTGCTGTTTTGACCTCTGAAGAAGATGAACCCAAAAAAAGTTCCCCGTAGCTCCTCTAGCAAGAAAGTTGCCAGTAAGGAGCAGAAGAAGCAAGTTACCAAGGAGACTGGTGTGCTGCCCGCCACATTTTTGGGGAATACAAAAAAAAGTACGCCTGCAGCAGCGGGATCTGCTGGGGACCAAGCTGGGAGCAGCACCCCCGCTCCATTGGGCTCAGTGCCACCACCACCATGCCAACTTAAGTCCAAGCCCTTGAGTGCTGCAGAGGCAGCCAGTCTACTTCTTCAATCACCATCGACCAGTGGTGTTGGCTCATCGCAAGAAAGTAGCAGCAATGTCCCTCAATGAAACACAGGTTGTTGTAACTCATCTGCCGAGTGTTGAACAACCACAGCCGCAACAACAACCACATGTGCAAGTACAAGCCCATGTACATGTGGAAGGAGAGGCAGCGCAAGGAGATGCGCAAGCAAAGGTGCATGGAGGGGCACAAGTGCCCACAATAGTTGTTCCTCCCGAAGTAGGAACAAATCAGGAAATCGACATTCAAGCCGAGGTATCATTTGAGGAAGCCACTCCTGATCATTCATTGTCTTCCACATCCCTAGCAAGGAAAAGATCAAGGATGGTGTCTACATCTTCTTCAAGCCCACCTCCTTCTGATGATACGGATCAAACTTGGGAACCACCACTGCCGTCTGAGAGTGAGGCACACCATGATCTGACAAAGTTAGCTAAGCGTAAAAGGAAGGTCCCCGAAAGTCTCATAGTTATGGAGTGTGATGACGCTCAACAAGAAGTGACGTATACTCCTGCTGATGAAGACTCTCTCGACGACGACGCAGTCATCATACACGTCACTCCAGCCTCAGCGGGCATGCAGCAAGCAGACATTTTGACCCTAGCCAGAAAAACTGCTGAGCGTGATGATGTTGTCCACGAGGAGGCAATGGGAATACCACCATCATTGGAGTTAACTAGTACACCACCTACCGCTTCCATATTTCTTTCCCGCCAGAAGGGACCTCCATCCACCTCGACCTCAATTAGTGGTGGTGCAAGTGCACAACGTAGTAAAGTTCGGCAACACACATCCTCCACTTCATCTGGCATTAGCAGCATGACCACCACCAGTATCGCCTCCTCCGGCCCCCACAGACATTTCAAGTCCGCAGTTTGGGACTTCTTTAGTGTTTGCTCAAAAAAGGAAAACATAGCCATTTGTAGCATTTGTAAGCTTGCAGTTAGTCGTGGTAAGTTAGGTACCAACTATGGTACCGGAGGCCAGAGAGGTCATCTTGAGAGACAGCACACTGTCCAATGGTTTGTGCACCTAAAGGAGATCAAGGAAGCCCGAATTGGAAGTCAACAAACTGTAAACGTTGATGTTTCATCAGATGATGACAAGGAGGAAGAAGCGTCAAACACTTCACTTACACCCAGTACCCCTGTCAGGAGCACACCCCCTGTGAGCCACACTACGAGTGTGGGAGAGAGTGAGACACCAATGCGAAAAAGTTCATCATCGAGCGTAACTGGGTCGAAGAAGTCATCATCATCATCCCGTAAAATTGTCCAGGCCAACATTAGAACCATGTTGTTTTCAGAAGCGCCATTTGAACGCAATCACCCACTGGCGCGTCTGTATAACACTAAGCTGGCTAAAATGCTAGCTCTGGACATTCTCCCTTTTTCTTTTGTGGAAGGGGTTGGTTTTCTAGAATTAGTGGCAATGCTCAGCCCTAAATGGAAGGTTCCTAGCTGGTTCTATTTTGCCAGAGTTGCGGTTCCAGCACTACATGAAGATGTGCTGGAGGTGATTGGGGCAGCTTTGCAGAAAAGTGCTGTTCACACTATACATCTGACAAGACATGTGGACCAGTGGCACAGGCACTGATTACATGTGCATCACTGCACACTGGGTCTCTTTTTCAGGGGTTAAAGCAAAGCTAAACGCAGGTGTTGACCCGGACAACGTTTTTAAAGCTGCTCGGAAACATGCAACACTAGCCATGTTTGGCATGGAGAAAAGTCATACAAGAGAAAACATTTTGAAGGAGTTTAACACAAAGGTCTTTCAATGGCTGTCCCCAAAAAAACGCACGATTGGTTATGTTTCCACGGATAATGGCGCCAATGTAGTTAAGGCCATGGAGCTGGGTAAATATTTCAGAGTGCCGTGTTTGGCGCACTGTATAAACCTGGTTGTTAAAAAATTCTTGAGTGAAGAAAGTCCAGTGTGCGAGTTAGTGACCACCTGCCGAAGAATGTGCAACCATTTCAGCCATTCTTTTAAGGCCCAGAAGCATCTGAGGGGCCTGCTACATGAACATCGAATGCCAGTGAAAGTACTCATCCAGGAGGTGCCAACACGTTGGAACTCAACCTTCTACATGCTTGAGCATCTGTATGAGCAGTTTACGGTACTCGATCAGTATTTCTTAACACTGGGTACAGCTCAGAAGGACCTGAGGCTAGATGCGGCGCAATGGGAGCTAGTTAAAAGCCTGACAGACATGCTTCGTCCTTTTGAGGTCTTCACGCGTGCAGTCAGCAGGGAGGACTGTAATGTGGGAAAAGCTATCCCATTGTTGCGCATGCTGGAGCACCAACTGAAGGCAAAAAGATGAAGAAAATCAAGAAGCTTTTGTTTTTGCGGAGAAATTATTACAGCGCCTACTTGGCGATGAACGTCTTCAAATGATCCACTCAGAACAGCATTACATTTGTGCTACTATTCTGGATCCACGCTACAAAAAGGCACTGGCAGGCAGAGCATTCTTTGCTTTTGGTGACGCAGATGTTAAAAAGTACAAACAATATGTAGCTGTGTAAGCCATGAGGTTTGAAAGAGAACGGCAGAAAATTGAAGGAAAAGGCAGTACATCAGCATCAGCAGGCCATCCCCAGTCAAAAGAATCCACTTCTGCACCTGTGGCTGTGCAGAAGTGACCTCTCAGCCGTTAAAGACACCGGCAACCGGATCATCTGCACCAGACACAACAGTAACATTGGGTGAAGAAGAGGATTGGCTAACTCAGATTGGGTTTGCTTCTCAAAAGGTCCCAGCAAAAAGTAAGCAAAGTGGAGGAACCGTGGAGAACCTTCAGTCGATGGTGCCGGACTATCTGAATGACTCAACAGAGATCTATGTTAATGCTGACCCATTGGCGTATTGGCATGGGAAAAAAGAATTGTGGCCAGAGATCTCCAATATAGCTATAAACTACTTGTCTTGCCCACTCGCAAGCGTGTCTTCTGAACATGTTTTCAGTGCTGCTGGTGGCATTGTAACTCGCAAAAGGACCCGCCTCTCGCCTAAAAATGTGGAGAGGTTAACAATGATCAAGATGAATCAGCACCTCATACCACCAGATTACAAAGTACGAGAATACACGCCGGAAGAAGATGAGGAGGACAGCAACTTAGATGAGGGAATTTCTTCTCGGTTAGGTGACCTACTCCTGCCTGAATTCGCAGAGTATGAGGACAAACTCTTATTCCCTGACACCGAGCCCTGAAAATGAGCCAATGAATCAATAACTTTCTTTTTCGTCCTTATTCACTTTTATTCCTGTGTGTCTGTCTTTCTTTGTTTTGCACAGTTAATATAATTAAAACTTTAATCACCTAATCACAAAAACAAGCCCATCAGCAGAACTGTCTTTACTTATTTGCATATTGATTTGAAGGTGCCGCAGTCTGCATTCCTCAGGTTCACAAGTTCACAAGAACATGCTCCTCTATCCTCCTCCTCCAGACTCCTATTTCCCTCAAAGCAGAGGGCTGGATTACGCCCAATGAAGAAAGACTCTGCACTTGTGGGGGTGTTCTACTTCTTTGAGGGTGAGTTGGCGGGTCTTGGGGCATTGCTGGGAAGGTCTAATACAGGATAAAACTGGTTTGGACAAAATCAGACTTGAAAACGTTTTTGCCTTTTTGCTCACTATCATGTTTTCTGGGGCCTGTTTGGGGGGCTTCCTGGTGTTTGTGGGTGGGTTTCGGGGTCTGGGAGCACTTCTGGCACAGTCTAATGTTGATTGCATTTGTTTTCTAGGACATCCATGGTGGAAAAAATTGAGTCATGACCTAGCTGCACAGCGCGTTTGGACAGAAGGCCGAAAAATATTGTAAGTATGAGATTTCCCATTTTTGCTTTTTGGCTGTTTGGGAGTGTTGTGCTTTTTTGCGGGTGGGTTGGCAGGTCTTGGGGCATTGCTGGGAAGGTCTAATACCGGATAAAACTACTTTGGACCAAATCGGAGGCAAAATGTTTTTTGTGTTTTTGCTGACTTGCTTGTCTTTGAGGTGCTCTTTGGGCGGGTTCCGGGTGTTTGTGGGTGGGTATTGGGTTCTGGGAGCACTGCTGGAACAGTCTAATTTTGATTGCATTTGCTTTTCAGAAAAACCATGGTGGAAAACGGGAGTTATGGCCTAGCTGCACAGCTCGTTTGGTCAGAAGGCCGAAAAATATTGTAAGTACGAGATTTTCCATTTTTGCTTTTTGGCTGTTTGGGGGTGTTGTGTTTTTTTGTGGGTGGGTTGGCGGTCTTGGGGCATTGCTGGGAAGGTCTAATACCGGATAAAACTTGTTTGGACAAAATCAGACTTGAAAACATTTTTGCCTTTTTGCTCACTATCATGGTTTCGGGGGCCTGTTTGGGGGGGCTTCTTGGTGTTTGTGGGTGGGTTTCGGGGTCTGGGAGCACTGCTGGGTATGGATACTTTTGATTGCAAGAGGTTTGAAGCAAATCCATGGTGGCAGAGGGGAGTTAGGGCCTAGCTGCAGAGCGCGCGCGGAGTGATTTTGGAAATTGCCCTGGAAATGACTAAGTCCCCATTTTTGTACTTTTGCTTTTTGGCTGTTTGGGGGTCTTCTACTTGTTTTCGCCTGGGTTGACGGCTCTGTGGCCATTTCTGGGAAGGTCTAATACCGGATAAAACTGGTTTGGACCAAATCGGAGGCGACATTTTTTTTGCGTTTTTGCTGACTTGCTTGTCTTTGAGGTGCTCTTTAGGGGGGTTTCTGGGTGTTTGTGGGTGGGTTTTGGGGTCTGGGAGCACTGCTGGCACAGTCTAATTTTGATTGCATTCACTTTTCAGGAAATCCATGGTGGAAAACAGGAGTTATGGCCTAGCTGCACAGCGCGTTTGGACAGAATTGAAAGAAGGCCGAAAAATATTGTACGTATGAGATTTCCATTTTTGCTTTTTGGCTGTTTGGGGTGTTGTGCTTTTTTGCGGGTGGGTTGGCGGGTCTTGGGGCATTGCTGGGAAGGTCTAATACCGGATAAAACTGGTTTGGAGAAAATCCATGCAGAAAAGCCTTTTGGCACTTTTTGTAACTTAGGGTTCGTTAGGGTTAGCACTAGCAGCAGGATTGCATGTGTTTCGGGGTGTTCTAGATTTTTGCAACTGAATTCTGGGGTCTTACAGCACTCGTGGGAATGTGTAATTTTGGTTGCAAGTGATTTGAAGAAAATCCATGGTGGGAAAGGGGGGATTTGGCATGGTTAAAGAAAGCGTGTGCCACTATTCTTAATTTAGGGCTCGTTAGGGTTAGCAGTATTTGTATTGCATGTGTTTGGGTGGGGGGCTGTTTGTGGGGGGGTTTGAGAGTCTTGGAGCGATGCTGGGTATGGATACTTTTGCTTGCTTGCAAGTGGTTTGAATACAATCCACGGTGGGTAAGGGAATTTGGGCCTACTTTTACTTTCAAAGTACATTTTGTCACCAGTTTTCTACTAGGCCTCGTTTTTTTAGATCTGATTGGGGGTCTTCTACATTTTTGCGACTGGCTTTAGTAAGGGTCTGGGTGGGAGCACTGCTGGGAAGGTCTAATTTTGTTCTAAAACACAGTTTACAGTACACCTAGCTTGAGGGGAAAGATCCACTAAATTAATTTGCCCATACTTATTCATCCTTCAAAAGGAGACTCAGACAGAGTACGCAACTTCAAAAATATTGTACTGTCTATTAGGAAACTCAAAGTGTGACTTTTTGCACTACACAGCGTACATACCTTATATTTATTTGTCAGTGGTGTTCTAATATCACTTCCTGTTTTTCCATCAATAATTACAGGCCGGGTTTCAGTCTGTGCAATGGGAAAAAAAGGATGAAGTCAGGCTTCACATTAGCGAGCCGCAATTCAGCATCCACCAGGCCGTCAGTGGACAGGGTGTCTTCTGGTCACCAACATTGATGGACGGAGCGTCAGCTGGAATGGAGGAGTCCCGCTAATAAGAGGAATGGTTTGATGCATGCAACTTACCAAATTCAACAGGACAACTACAACAACATACAGATACAGTATCCGTTCTTTTCTAATTATCTTTAAAGTAATGTGTTATTGCTGTGAACTTCTATGAGTGTGAGTCTGCATTTCTTGGATCTTTGCTTTTAAATTCATCCCTACAGCCATTCTATAGGTTTTACTTCTGCTATTTTTTAAACCTAATTTAATGTAAGAAGTGTTTCTCTGAGTGCAGAGATAGGCAAGTGAAAACGCTGCAGCCCTGTACTGTCGCATTCTGTCATTCACGGTTGTCGAAAGTACTACTTACTTTTCAGTAACCATGCATGCAGTAGTGCATGCACTTCCTTTATGTCACTTAAAAGATTTATGGTTAGCTTTGTACCCGAAGATTTCTTTATCTTCAATTATTGTTTGTCCATGCTGTGCTTTTTTTTTCTTCTCTCAACAAAACTTTCCCCCCAAAAAAAACCATTCCCATCCATTTTCAAAACCCTAACCCTCTTCCCCCGGGCTGTGTGGTTTTGATTGATGTGTGACTAAATGACAGCAATAATTCCACACGCTTGCTGGGGAGGATAAGGTCATAGTAACAGGCTGGTGAAGGAATCCGATGATATATTCTATTCTTACTCAGCTTGACACTCAGTCACTATTGGCAAAGGAAAGCAGATTTTCATGTGCGCCATCAACTTGGTAGGTCATCAAGATTAGAACATCCTTCTCCTAGACGTGGCAAATTATTACGCTGCTGTGTCCTTCACCTTCGGCACTATTTTTTGTAGTAGTAGCCAATGTCAAAGAAATTCAACGCAAGTACTAGTTATACTTTCATTACTTTACCCTTTGTTAGGCTACATTGTGGCACTGTTCTAGTGTACTGTCACCTGCTATATTCTCTATCGTACCGTTCTAATGCTACGGTAAGGACAAACAAGGTTTCATATTCCTTTTTTTCAGATGCTGCAACTGCCACTGTGTAACACCACTAGTACCAATGCAATGATGACATTTCATCCGCCCAGGATTGCCAACCTTAATCGCCATTTGCCATGCAGCCAGCCCTGTGCCTAGCCCTATTTCCAAACACAAATTACAGGTAAGATAAGCGTTTGAGGGGAGGAAGTATAATGGAGTATTAGGAGAGACGAGAGACTGACGCTAGTACTAGTAAAGTCCTAGGACTATTGAATTCACTTACTCTGTGAGAGGCACTTAGTTTTGAAAACATTTGGGCAATTAATTACACAACTTGAATCAAGATGCCACTTCAGTTTCACGCAAACAAAGTTACTGTTAAACCCCCACCCACCAGCCTCAAAAGCAGTAAAAAAAAACATGTATGCTAAGATAAAGTTTAAAGTATATTTATATCCCTGACAAAAATAATCTCCCACAAGACCCAACCCACCCCCACTCCCTAACCCCAACGAATGTCCGAAAAAAAGTCCAAAAAAGTGAAAAAACCCAACTCCCAATTCCCACCCCCCAGAAGTCTTTAAAAAAGAGGCAAGGGACAGTCTCTCCTCCTACTGCTGGCTGCTGCTGTTGACTTTCCGGGCCAGGTCTGAATGCTCCTTGCGGAGGGTCTCGATCAGGGTTTTCGTGTTGAGCAGCTCCTGCTCGAGGTAGGAAACCCTCAGGGAAAGGCGGTGCATCCGTTTTTTGCAACTGCTGTGGGGGGCAGCTGATTTCTTTGCTGCTCGGCGGTGGCGGGTGGCTGCGGCAGCGGTACCCCGGCTCCGTACCGCTGGAGAACTTCTGCGCTGACTGGGTGACCCAGGGAGCGCGGAGGAGGATGCAGCTGTGCCGGGAGATTTTGTTGTAGACTGCGTGTCCCCCTCCTCCTGGGCCACCAGCGGCCGATATTCAGCGACAGTGGCCTCCAGCCTCCGTTGCCGGGCCCGTCTAGCCAGCTCCTTCCGGGTTGGTTTGGAAGGAGCATCTATATGAAGAAAGAAAGACATAGTCTGTAACCAATGCTCTTTAAGATTAACACAAAATGATTCAGCAGAACGTTGTGTCACAGTAGAACTAGCAACTTGCAAGTGCAGTACATAACTATTGTGGCCAGTATCTATCTAACCTCCCACTTCTTCACCCTTGCTCTAACATTAGTGGGGGTTTAAGGAATCAATTCTACGAGCACTATGGACTCACTCCATTAGAGTCGACTATGACAGTACACCAGTCTTATTCTTCTTCTTCTCTCTTGTTTAGCAAAATTGGTACGTTAACTTCTGCAAGCCGGCATAATGCCAAACAAAACAGGTGATGGACCGAATGTGGATCAATGTCACACATTCATCCCAGTCAAAAGATCTGGGCCCAAATCCATCGTTTTTTTGCACTCCACACCACCCTGGGTTAGACAATGGCGATATCCAAATCAGCTCTGACCCTGTGCCCAAAGGGAAAAGTCCAGTCCGAACTACAAAAGCCATGTCCTTCACAGAACGGAATCAAGCATCCGAGGACCGGACCGGTTTCGAGGTAACACCTCTCATCAGCCCGGCTAGCTTGACTCCAGTGGTGTGGAGTGCCTGGGACCCACGTCTGAGCATCCCCAGCGCACTTATGGCGGCAATTGCAAACAAAACAGGTGATGGACCGAATGTGGATCAATGTCACACATTCATCCCAGTCAAAAGATCTGGGCCCAAATCCATCGTTTTTTTGCACTCCACACCACCCTGGGTTAGACAATGGCGATATGCAAATCAGCTCTGACCCTGTGCCCCATGGGAACAGTCCAGTCCGAACTACAAAAGCCATGTCCTTCCCAGAACGGAATCAAGCATCCGAGGACCGGACCGGTTTCGAGGTAACACCTCTCATCAGCCCGGCTAGCTTGACTCCAGTGGTGTGGAGTGCCTGGGACCCACGTCTGAGCATCCCCAGCGCACTTATGGCGGCAATTGCAAACAAAACAGGTGATGGACCGAATGTGGATCAATGTCACACATTCATCCCAGTCAAAAGAACTGGGCCCAAATCCATTGTTTTTTTGCACTCCACACCACCCTGGGTTAGACAATGGCGATATGCAAATCAGCTCTGACCCTGTGCCCCATGGGAACAGTCCAGTCCGAACTACAAAAGCCATGTCCTTCCCAGAACGGAATCAAGCATCCGAGGACCGGACCGGTTTCGAGGTAACACCTCTCATCAGCCCGGCTAGCTTGACTTCAGTGGTGTGGAGTGCCTGGGACCCACGTCTGAGCATCCCCAGCGCACTTATGGCGGCAATTGCAAACAAAACAGGTGATGGACCGAATGTGGATCAATGTCACACATTCATCCCAGTCAAAAGATCTGGGCCCAAATCCATCGTTTTTTTGCACTCCACACCACCCTGGGTTAGACAATGGCGATATGCAAATCAGCTCTGACCCTGTGCCCCATGGGAACAGTCCAGTCCAAACTACAAAAGCCATGTCCTTCCCAGAACGGAATCAAGCATCCGAGGACCGGACCGGTTTCGAGGTAACACCTCTCATCAGCCCGGCTAGCTTGACTCCAGTGGTGTGGAGTGCCCGGGACCCACGTCTGAGCATCCCCAGCGCACTTATGGCGGCAATTGCAAACAAAACAAGCTACCCGGGCTGATGAGAGGTGTTACCTCGAAACCGGTCCGGTCCTCGGATGCTTGATTCCGTTTTGAGAAGGACATGGCTTTTGTAGTTCGGACTGGACTGTTCCCATGGGGCACAGGGTCAGAGCTGATTTGCATATCACCATTGTCTAACCCAGGGTGGTGTGGAGTGCAAAAAAACGATGGATTTGGGCCCAGATCTTTGGACTGGGGTGAATGTGTGACATTGATCCACATTCTGTCCATCACCTGTTTTGTTTGCAATAGCCGGCATAATGCCAGCGCAGTCAACTTCCACCCGAGAAAAACAGACGCCCGCCATGCTGAGTGAGACAGACTTGCGTTACTGTACCAGTCCAGTACATGCAGGTGGTGATGCTCTTACTTTTCTATTACGGGTGGCACTGAGAATACTCTGTTACAACGGCTACTGCTTAATTAATTTAACTTTTACCCTACAGTGCCAATGAATACTAGAAAAGGAAAATGAAGAAGATAAATAATCTGATTATCTATCACTGCCCATGGTATGTATTTGCTTACATATGGGATGACTTTAGGTGCTTTGCTTTTTATTGAGTGAACAGTGATACTTCCACACATGAATGACCGAGTTCTACTAAACTTATTAACAGAGGTAGTGAGTGGCCATCGTAATAGCCGGATATATGCTGTGCTTGCAATACAAACTACTGCTACTATTCATGGTAGTATTCGGACAAAATTACAACTTCTTTTCCTTGCCTTTCCTACACTGGGACGGACGTGCGGGTGGGGTGTTACATGCTCTTCAAAGTAACACTTAGTTCATCCAGTGACCGTCTACTCTCTCTAGATACACATATGCTATCTAAGAGTCAGATAGTACCATGATCCAGGCATCCATCCATTCAAACTATGGGGCAGATTAGGATTGCGGATTTCCCGCATCCTCCGGGCCGGCGGAATCCACCACCGGCCCGGAGGATGCGGGAAATCCGCAGCGGACTTAAAAAGACCCTCCGCCAGATTAGGATGGCTGGAGGATCGTTTTTCAGTCTGCAGCTTTTCCGCCACGGTCGCCTCCCCTCCGCGGCGGAAAAGCACTAACATGGCTGGCGGTGTCTATCAGACACCGCCAGCCATATTAGGATGTCTGGAGGAACATGCCTTTACACGGCGGCATTTCCGACGTGCAAAGGCATACGGATTTTTGTTTGGGGGCCCGTTGCGGGCCCCCAGAGGTGAAGGGGGGTGGGGGTGCACATGGGGGGTACCTATGGTACCCCCCTGCATTTGCCTGCACAAAGCGGCAGGCACCGCGCGGTGCCTGCCGCTTTGTGCATGCAAATGCACAACTTACATTTTTATCATTGCGGCGGGTGCTGCTTCAAGCAGCACCCGCCGCAATGATAACAATACAGGGTGGCGGTCACATCCTAATTACCACGGAGGGACCGCCGCTGCCCCTGCGGATGGTCCCTCCTACTCTATGGTGGCGGACGGACTCAGGTCCGTCCGCCATCATAATAGGCCCCTAAATGTCAATCATTCTTCTTCATGTCTCTCATCTGGACAAACCTTACGTTTTCTCACAGGGAGCAGCACACTATGCAGTCTGCAATCTCAATTAGTAAGGAATATAAGAGTTTACCACTGCCCGCCACTACCGTGGCAACCCGCACAGCAGTTTGGTTCGGCACTTGCACCGCCTCCTCCCCAGAGCTTTCCTCCTCCACCTCCGCGCTGGGCCCAGCACCAGATGTTCCACCTACAAAGTACATTTAAGAATGTTAGATGTCATAGACATACACCACTCACCAGTATTTTGTCTAGGAATGAAGAAATGAGAATACAGAAACCAATCTAATAATTTGTGACTGTCTACTCTAAAGTAAAAATGTCCCTTTTTCCAGGGAAGGGTGTTGTCTTGCTGCACTTTTTGGCACAACTGATTAATGCTTGCTTTTTAACACGCACCATTTTCCTCATAACAGATAGAAGCTTCACTTCTAAGAACAAATCATTAGGATGAAGGGACCATTGATTCAGCACCAAAAAGAAAAATGAAAGTTCAAACCAGGTGAGGGCTCGGCTCGCCCACAATAAATGTGTGAAATAAAAAATGACTAAGCACTTTTCCATTTTTAATGAACAGTTTATGTTTTATGACAAGCTTGATTTTAATAAATATTTTTACTTTTAATAAAGCTTTAAAACTTAAATAGACTCTGTGGTTTTTGGTCATGAGTGAATGAGCAAAAGGTTTTGCAATTTGCAAGCATGAGTCCGTGACTCGGACACTTCTGGACTCTGACTCCGTACTCTTGTCCTGCGTTGGATAATCATCATTGGGGATCAATCACCGATGAATTCGGGAGCTAAATGACTCTGCCATACTATCTAGTCAGTAAGGAGATTGGGGGTTCTTCAAAGTCTGATATCACAGAGGTATTTGGAAAGAAAGTCTACCTGCGCCTATTATAATTGATAAACAATGCACTATTTAGTGTCCATAGTTCTGTTTGTGCAGACTTGTCCCTGCAACAGTAGTAGAATGGATTGTCCTCCAATCCAAACCAAAAGTAAAGTAGTATCTTATTCTTTCTTGGTGGTAATTCACCTTTTTATTGTTAGTAATTGTCAAAGCATAAACATTTAGAAGACTTGAAAAGACATTATGGACAATCCCAGAGGACTGCACTCAGTGCATAGAGCTATTGCTGACAAGAATGGGAGTTTCGTTTTACACCTTTTGCCAAATGTGCAATCTTAGTTAGCTACACAGACAGACTAATAAGAATAATCTAGTAATACCACAGGGAGTCATAGTCGAGGCAGGATAAGAATTTAGATACAGTCTACAAGAAGATCAAAGACGATTTAGAAAAAATCGAATGAGGAACGCTAGGAAACAATAGGTACTCTGTATTGAAATTAAAACTTACCGGGGCCAGCAAAGGAGCCCTCGCCTGACCGATCCTGGCCTTGTTCAGCAGCAGCAGCCTCCTCCAATGCCCTCTTGCCCCTGGGGGGAGCTGATGTACAACACGAAAGAAAGAAAGACCAGAAAACATGGATGATATTTGTCAACCAAATGAAACATTTCAAAAGAACAATAACAAAATATTTTGGCGAAATAGCAAATGGACAAGTATTCCACGGGATATATTGACCCATCTCATGTGGTCTACTACGATATTAGTATTGCTTGATTTGCGGACCGTCGACTTGGAAAGTTATGTAACTCACTAAACAAACTACTAAAAAAGTTCGCCTAGTACTGGCAGGCAGCAGTCCGCAGCACGCGAAGTGACAGACAAAGTCCATCGTGATTGCAGATCAGCGACAACACTAAAAAATGTCCTACTACATTAACCAGTCATTAAAATACTCAAACTATCAATCCACCACCACTATTTCTTCTTATTGCCAGGTGTACAAAGGAAGGACTGGACTTGAGTCTGTAGGGGCTGATTTAGAAGCCCCTTGTGGCTCTTTTGCTCCACTGTTGCGTGACTTTTGTGACGCAGCAGCAGAACAAAAGAGGAGCCATGGTGCGGCGTATATTAACAACGTGACGCATATGGGAGATGCATCACGTTGTAAAGCCCTGCGCCATCAGGGGGCGTTCCGGCGCAAGGGAGGGCGTTCCTGTGCAGGAACGCATCCTAAAAGTGGCTGAGGGAAATCTACAAGATTTTGATCAGTCACTTTGAGGACAATGATGCGTGACTCAAACCCTGCGCCTGCTTGAAGCAGACGTACGGCTTGAAGCAGCATTGGGGAGAAGAGCACCCCAGAGCATTGATGGAGCTGCGCCAACGTTGCGACGCAACTCCAGCAATACGCCGCCTTTACGGCACAGAAGCGTAACGCTTCGGTGACGTTTTGGGCCCATGGTGTGCCGCATTGTAAATACGGCGCACCATGGGTGGTGGTGGCGTGGGGCACAATTACTGGCGCATCCCTGCTACTTTGCAGGGATGCGCCGGTGTCACGATTCCGGAAACCTCAGGATCAGGGTGATGCCGAAAGGGGTCCACCTCCTGATTTCCCCACACTCTGACTGTACAAATAACACAGAGCGTAGAGGTAATCAAGCGAGGGATAAATCAGGGAAGGTAAGGAAGGGGTCTGGAACGGATGGGATAGCTGAAATGACAAGAAAGAGAAGATTATCACACCAATTCTGACTACTCTCATTCAAGTCTCGCTAGTGGAACGATACATACCAGTTAAATCAGGAGGAGGACCTCTTTTCTCTAACCTTAGATACTTCTCTAGACCAGAGGGCTCCCTATAAGAAAACCACTTGTTATTATGTATTCCAATACTTTCAGCAAAGCATTCAAAAAGACCACACCTTCACCACACATACCATATACTGCTTCCTTTGAGTAGAGAATAGTTTTCTCCAGTAACCCAGTTGTTTTAGTTTATGATGCCGCAGCAGTTCCAAAACAATGAAGATCAGTAATCCATGATATCCTCTGATTATGCACTTTCAATTCATCCAAGGACAAAGATAGAGTTCAATTTAATGTTCCTAGCTGGGCCCAACTATATTTGGAACACTAACAAAAAAAGAGAACAAAAAATAATGCTTCCTCATCCGAGGCTTACCAGTTTTCCCATCATTATAATAGTTCTGAAATGTGGTTGCACGATTTTTTGTGTCCTTAGCAACCCGAACAGACACAGCGTCAGCTGCCTTCACCTCGCGGCAGCCGCTCGCGGTAAAGACCAATGCACAGTAAAAACTTCCCAGTGCTGACACGCTCTGTAGAAATCACAAGTTCCAAGCGAAAGTGCCCATAGCCACGAGCACCCTGAAACCGGGAATCTTCCCTCGCGGCAGCCGCTCGCAAACGGGAATTTCTCCTTTAAACACAGGAAGCCTTTTTCTCCACCGCGTTACACCAACCCGGCGTCTTCCTGTAACTGACAAGTTTATCTTTCTACGCGGCAGCCGCTCGCGAACAGAAAGAAAGATAAGGGAAAACCTTCCCTCGCGTTTCTCGTTTGGCAACGCTTGAGAATCTTGCCAGGCAGAAACTGCAACAAGATATCAAATCCAAGACTTTGATTCTGGAAACAAAAGCTCTCAACACAGGGAACGCGACCACACTCGTTTTCCAGATTCCAAGGAGTAATCATTTACAGCGCCATCTAGTGGTCATCATTCTTATATAGACTCTGTTCACACCCTTAAAGATGGGAGTTGTAGTCCTGTAGGCGCAAATACTCGAATCCTGACAGTATGCCCTCCTCAACGGCGCCTTCTAGCACCAGGTTTCCCAGGATTCCGGGCATAAAATCGTCGAACCGCAAGAGGGGCATGTACTTCAGTACAGGGTTCCCAGGAGTCATCCTCCGAGTCGTATCCTTTCCATGATATTAAATATCACAGCTTCCCTCGTTGGTATTTAGAGTCCAAGATACGACGCACCTCATATTCCAACTGACCATCTCTCAGCACTGGAGGGACCGCTTGACGCCTCCCAGTTCTGGCGGGTTTCAAAAGACTGCAATGAAAAACCGGATGGATTCGTAAGGATGCTGGCAACTTCAGTTTGTAGGCCACAGGATTCACTACCCGCAGCACTTCATAAGGTCCGATGAACCTAGGATGGAAGATACTGCGGTAGCGGAAACGAATGTTTTTGGTCGACAGCCACACCTTATCCCCCACTTTGTATTCTGGACCCTTCTGACGACGACGATCTTCCCACTTCTTATACGAAGTTTTTGCCCTTTCCAAGTGCAGTTGTACCCGTCTATGGATCTTCAGCAAAGCTTTCATCCTGGCAGCAACGGTGGGATGGTTGTGCACATCACTAGGGATAGTTACTGGCAAAATGTCAGCATGATAACCCGTGTTGGCCCGAAAAGGAGATTCCCCCGTAGAACTATGCCAAGCGTTGTTGTAGGACAGTTCGGCTAACCATAACAAAGAGACCCAGGAATCCTTAGCCTCTTCAGCGTAGCATCTCAAATATTTTTTAAGCGTTTGGTTAAGCCTCTCGGTTTGACCATCCGACTGGGGATGAAAGCTCGTAGACAATGCATCCGTTACTTGTAGCGCCTTACACCAAGTATGCCAGAACCTGGCGACAAACTGCGGTCCACGATCCGAAATGATGACCTTAGGTATTCCATGCAACCGCACCACTTCAGTCAACAACAACTGCGCGGTTTGGGCAGCCGTAGGGAGATTGCGACAGGGAATAAAGTGTCCCATCTTGGTCAGGCTATCCACCACTACCAGAATGGCATCGCAACCCTTATCCATCGGTAGTCCCAGCACGAAATCCATGCTTATCACTTGCCAAGGTCTAGAGGGGGTAGGAAGAGGCATCAACAACCCCTTACTCCTGGTTTGTTCACTTTTAGCTCTTGCACAGATTTCACACTGCTCAATCCAAGACTTTACATCGGTCATCATTCCTTCCCACCAGAATTGTCTTTGTAGCGCCTGTAGTGTTTTTGTGTGTCCCGGATGACCTGCCACCATGGCGTTATGACACCGGTTGAAGGCCATCAGACGTAATTCATGCGTGGGAAGAAACAGGGCATTATTCTGCATTGGTAGTCCATGTTTCAGTGTTCGGTGTTTTTCTTTACCCGCCCAAACCTGCCACTGTGATGCGGGACGTTGTTTACGGACTGCTTCCAGGAACATCTCAACAGTAGTGGCACACACCACTCTCTCCGGAGGCAGAATCGACAACTGTTCTCCCTTTGATGATGCTCCGGGATCCAATTGGCGGGACAAAGAGTCTGCCTTTCGATTGTCAGCCCCAGGACGAAAGGTAATAGTAAAGTCATATTCTGCGAAGAATAACATCCAACGCATTTGACGTTGTGACAGGTGCCTAGCCGTCTTCATAAATTGCAGATTTCGGTGATCAGAGAACACCGTAACAGGATGTTGACCCCCCCACAAATAAGGCCTCCACTCCTCAAAAGCCCTTTTTACTGCCAACAGTTCTTTTTCTGCCACTGTATAGTTCACCTCTGCAGGATTCAGTTTTTTGGACAAAAAGGCAACAGGGTGCAGCTGCCCTGTGAATTTATCTCTTTGCGACAAGACTGCTCCAATGGCAATGTCCGAAGCGTCAGCTTCTACAACGAATGGAACATCAGATTGTGGATGTCTCAAAATAGGGGCAGAACAGAAAGCCTTTTTCATCTGCTCAAAGGCCTCCCCTGCCTCCGAGGTCCAGCAGAATGTGACACCCTTTCTTAGCAACCGGGTTACTGGAGATGCTAGTTGTGAGAAATGAGCAATAAATCTCCGATAATAGTTGGAGAAACCTAGGAAGCATTGTACATCCTTCACACTCCTAGGAACAGGCCAGTCTTGTACTGCCTTCACTTTTCTATCCGCCATCCTAAACCCTTGAGGATTCAAGATCACCCCCAAAAACTCCACTTCAGTCACTCCAAACTCGCACTTACTTACAGTATAAGCAGTGTTCCTGCAATTTCTGGAGGATCAAAATAACCTGACTGACATGCTGAGATGGATCGTCAGAATAAATCAATATGTCATCGATATAGATGACCACAAAACGGTCAATGTATTCCTTCATTATGTCATTTAAAAAAAACTGAAACGCCGCAGGGGCATTGCAGAGCCCGAACGGCATCACCAGATATTCAAATAGCCCAAAACGTGTTTTGAATGCCGTCTTCCACTCATCACCGGCCTGAATCCGCACCAGATGATACGCCCCTCGAAGATCCAACCGGGTGTATATGTTGGCCTCCTTCACCTGGTCTAACAGGACGGGGATGAGTGGGAGAGGGTAACGATTTTTTATCGTGATCTTGTTCAGCTGTCTAAAGTCTATGCAAGCGCGCAGCTCACCGTTTGCCTTAGAAATGAAGAAAAGAGGCGAGGCCGCTGGGGAACGTGATGATCTTATGAACCCCAACGAGCACAGATGTTCTAAGTACTCTTTCAAATACCTCGTCTCAGAATCAGACAACGCATAGACCCTACAAGTAGGAATCTTGGAACCTTCCACCAAATCAATTCGACAATCGTAGTCGCGATGAGGTGGAAGTTTTTCCGCCTCCACCTTGCTAAACACTGCTCGGTACTGATGGTATTCAACTGGCAGAGTCACCTCTTTCTCGGCTGCAGTGGCTACCCTATAACTCTGGGCCAAGGATAGAGTAGGTGATCCCTCCTTGTCCTGCAAACATTCGGATACACAAAACTCTGAAGTGAACTGGATAGTTTTCAACTTCCAATCCATCAAAGGATTGTGTTTCCACAACCACGGCATCCCTAGGATGATTTCATATTGCGGAGCCTCAATCATATTTAGTACGATGGATTCCACATGATCCCAGGGATGTCCACAAAGAGTCAGTTCTAAGGCTTCAGTATGTTCTACAATAGGACCTGACTTAAGAGGGGTGCCATCCACCGCCAACACCAACTCAGGTAATTGAATGGGAACTTTCTTTAACCCAAGCTTCTGCACCAAGCCATAGTCTATGAAGTTTCCCGTAGCCCCAGAGTCCACCATTGTGTTCACAGATACCCTTTGCTGTCCTGACCCCAGATACATGGGCAAGATAACATGAGATACAGCTTCCATTCTATCCACCACTCCCAAGGACGGTATTCTCCATTCCTTAGGAGGAGGAGGACTACTCTCAGCCCCTTCGTCTGCCTCCTGTAACGCATAGGTATTTTCTGCTACTACAGCAACCATCTTTTTGGCAGGAAAAAACAAACCCCGTTTTTGGGGTTTAGCCGGACATTCTCTCACATAGTGCCCCTTTTTGCCACAATACATACACAAACCCAGGGCACGTCTGTTCTCTCTTTCTGCCTTGGTTAATGGGGGACGAACAGCCCCTATTTCCATAGCCTCAGGACCTGAATCCTTCTTATGGTTAACACTCTCCACCTCATATCCGCTCCAAGTGTGCCCACCTCTTTTTCGCTCACCTCCCCTCTCAGAAAGGCGGTGATCCAAACGCAGGGTCAGATTGATCAACGCTAAACAACTCGTGGGCTGGGGATCGATCTGGGCCAGGACGTCTTTCATATCTTCATTCAACCCCTGGTAGTACAGTGCCATTCTTTTCTCTTCGGGCCATGCTGTTTCCCCCACCAATCTATTAAAGGTTGTCATATAGGTTATTAAATCCTTTCTCCCTTGACGTAACCCCAACAAATCACGATCTGCACTAAGGGTGGTAGCCCTTCTGTCAAACACCCTCTCAAACTCCCTTCGGAATGCATTCCAGTCTGTTAACAAAGGGTCGTCTTTGCGCACCAAAGGAACTGCTCAATTTGCGGCCTCCCCTGTCATGTACGATATCGCGAAAGCCACCCTGGAATGGTTGGTAGGGAAGGAAGCCGGCCTACATGAAAAATGCAAAGTAATCTGCGTCAGGAATGTCTGAATCTTAAGAGGGTCCCCTGCATATCTCTCTGGACTAGCCAATGGTATCGGCGGGGGCACTGTGACCTGTATTTGGGGTACTCCTGCAGAAGCATCAAAAGGGTTTCTTGCCTGCCTATCAAGCCTTTCCTTC
Organism: Lissotriton vulgaris; assembly: GCF_964263255.1. Taxonomy (NCBI): domain Eukaryota; kingdom Metazoa; phylum Chordata; class Amphibia; order Caudata; family Salamandridae; genus Lissotriton; species Lissotriton vulgaris. The sequence goes on from NC_141697.1 coordinate 924,350,447, forward strand.
AGAGCAGTAGTTTCTGCACGAGAATTCACCAACTCCTGCTGAACAATAACTAATGCCTGCATGACTTCTTCGAGTGTGGTCATCTTTCAGCACACCCTGACCGGGAGGTTCACTATTTTCTTGGGTAAATGATTCTGTCACGATTCCGGAAACCTCAGGATCAGGGTGATGCCGAAAGGGGTCCACCTCCTGATTTCCCCACACTCTGACTGTACAAATAACACAGAGCGTAGAGGTAATCAAGCGAGGGATAAATCAGGGAAGGTAAGGAAGGGGTCTGGAACGGATGGGCTAGCTGAAATGACAAGAAAGAGAAGATTATCACACCAATTCTGACTACTCTCATTCAAGTCTCGCTAGTGGAACGATACATACCAGTTAAATCAGGAGGAGGACCTCTTTTCTCTAACCTTAGATACTTCTCTAGACCAGAGGGCTCCCTATAAGAAAACCACTTGTTATTATGTATTCCAATACTTTCAGCAAAGCATTCAAAAAGACCACACCTTCACCACACATACCATATACTGCTTCCTTTGAGTAGAGAATAGTTTTCTCCAGTAACCCAGTTGTTTTAGTTTATGATGCCGCAGCAGTTCCAAAACAATGAAGATCAGTAATCCATGATATCCTCTGATTATGCACTTTCAATTCATCCAAGGACAAAGATAGAGTTCAATTTAATGTTCCTAGCTGGGCCCAACTATATTTGGAACACTAACAAAAAAAGAGAACAAAAAATAATGCTTCCTCATCCGAGGCTTACCAGTTTTCCCATCATTATAATAGTTCTGAAATGTGGTTGCACGATTTTTTGTGTCCTTAGCAACCCGAACAGACACAGCGTCAGCTGCCTTCACCTCGCGGCAGCCGCTCGCGGTAAAGACCAATGCACAGTAAAAACTTCCCAGTGCTGACACGCTCTGTAGAAATCACAAGTTCCAAGCGAAAGTGCCCATAGCCACGAGCACCCTGAAACCGGCAATCTTCCCTCGCGGCAGCCGCTCGCAAACGGGAATTTCTCCTTTAAACACAGGAAGCCTTTTTCTCCACCGCGTTACACCAACCCGGCGTCTTCCTGTAACTGACAAGTTTATCTTTCTATGCGGCAGCCGCTCGCGAACAGAAAGAAAGATAAGGGAAAACCTTCCCTCGCGTTTCGCGTTTGGCAACGCTTGAGAATCTTGCCAGGCAGAAACTGCAACAAGATATCAAATCCAAGACTTTGATTCTGGAAACAAAATCTCTCAACACAGGGAACGCGACCACACTCGTTTTCCAGATTCCAAGGAGTAATCATTTACAGCGCCATCTAGTGGTCATCATTCTTATATAGACTCTGTTCACACCCTTAAAGATGGGAGTTGTAGTCCTGTAGGCGCAAATACTCGAATCCTGACAGCCGGTAATTAAAAATCTGACCCTTAGTGTCTAGCATTAGGCAGTTCTTTAAACTACACTCATGCATAATTTCACAGGCCAATGAAATGAACACAAAATCGAAAACAAATAAGCATAGTAGCAGCGCTACTGAGAAGGAGAGCAGCGCACCTGAAATGCACAGAAGATTTTGAAATATAATTTACCTACAATGTAATCAGCAGCATTATTGCTCTTGGTAAAAAACAAAAATTTGCAAGATAATAACACACAGAGCAGGTGAAAACAGAGTAGTAAAGAAATAGCTACTACTACTCACCAAGCCTGGGGATCTCAAGGCAGAGCAGGTCGAGCAGATCGCGTTCACGGTCCAGGAGATCCGTCCAACGGTGGGTGGCCTGGTTGTAGGTGCGCCGGACCCGAGAGTGTTGGTACATGGCCCGGCACACCTTCTCCCACCGCTTCCGGCGCTCCCGGATCCCGTACCCGCTAGCGATCTTGCCACCTGCCATGATGGTCCTGGGGAGGCGGCGCTGAACATGAAAAACTAGTGCGGCCACCTCCTCCGCCCTGAAGATCTCCCGGGCTGTGACTGTCTCCCCCCTCAAACACCCGCATGGGAGCCGGGCACGGGGTGCGGGACCCTTCCCCTTCTCAGGATGCTTTCCGGCTCCCTTTACCATGGTCTGGGCAGAAAGGAAGCTAAATAATAAAGAAGAAATAGAATAGGGAAGAAGAAAAGAAAAGAGTTTAAAAAAGTAGTTTAAAATTAACCAAAAGTAGCAGAAAACACAAAAATATAGAGCTAGAAAAATAGAGGGATAGATAATAAGTAAAATAGATTAAAAAAAACTTCAAACAAACAAAGGATGGCAGAGATTCAGAGAGGATACAGAAAGCATGCCCAGAACCATAGCAATGAATGAGAAACAAGATGGCCGCGCCCGTTCACGACCGCGTGGGTAAGTTCGCGTGAGATTTTCCTCGCGATCACACACGAAATTGTACTAGCGAGCCGCACACTTTGCAAGATTAAACATCGCGCCCGGAAACGGAAATACGTCATGCAAACAAGATGGCCGCGCCCGTGAACGACCGTGAGGGTAACTTCACGCCGTTGCGCTACAAGCGGCTCGCTAAAACGCACAAAATCTTGTGAACTAACACGCCACAAAAAAACAAATCGCATATTCGCACAAATTTGCAGCTTCCGAATTCGATCTCGCGCAAATTCACGCCACGCGAATCCCGCAAAATTGCAGAAAAACGAGTTTTGCAAAACTGAAAGCACACAGCAGGTGCAAAAGTTCAAACTCATCATTAGTAACCATTCCCTGTAGTGCTTCCTGAGGGGCCCCTCCAGAGTTCAGTTGCCTACTTGCAACTATTCTATGACCCTGCTCTGACCCTCACAGCAGGCTTATAGAATAGCTACAAGTAGGCCACAAAGGTCCTGGGAAAAAAAATTGCACTGCAACAGAAAGCAAATTACAGATAAGGAAGCAGGTGCCAGACTGGAAGTTTAAATTCAGTGACACATTATTAAATCAACCCCAAATTAATTCATGTCAGTTGAAGCAGGGCAGGTGTGCTTGCTTTCCCCCCCCATAATGTAAATGTAAATGTAAATGTAAATCTATAGGCATTTATATAGCGCACTACTTACCCGGAGGGTCCCAAGGCGCTTCGACCGCTGCGAAACCCTTCCTGGCTTCCCTGAGAGATGGTCCCTTAATGGGTATCTCCAGGGTGAGACCAGGCATCCCCGGCGGTCTGGTGGGGCCGTTAGTGAAGATGAGGCAAGCTAATGCCCAGAGTTGCCGAGTGTGAACGCTGATCAGAGTGGGCACCGAGGCGAGAGAATTATCGAGTCCGCTGACCCTGGTCCAGAAACCTGCCGCGCCGGGAATCGAACCCTGGTCCCGGGCCGCTACAGTGATGAACCAGAGGGTGGCAGTGATGTACCAGAGGGTGGCATGGGTGAACCAGAGGGTGGCAGTGGTGAAACAGATGGTGCTGTGAACCTGTGATGATGAACCAGACGTAGAAACAACATAGTCGCGACCATTGAGAGCTGACAAGTAAGTTCGCAATTGCGAACTGGTACAAAACCCTCGCGAACTGGCAGAAAACCTTGCGAACACACACAAAAAACCGCAAATTCGCGAGAGTTCGCGGATTTTGCGGATTTCGAAATCGCGAATACGCAAATTTGCGAACGCCAGATTCACAAAATTCGCCCATGCTTAGACTTCAATGCTGTGTTTGATACACACTGGGACCATTTTTACCCCCCCTTACCGAATACCAGTGCTGTGGCTCAAGCTGCTGCTTTGACTAAATGGGCACAGGGATGGAACCTTTTAGACGTCTGGAGGTCCCAACACACGAATATGCAGAAATATTCTTTTTAATCCCATCCACATAGACTACACGACCGATTGGATCATTTTCTTTGCACTGTGGATCTGTCCTCTGCCGTACATCAGAGTACATTCCATGGTAAAACCATCTCTGACCATAACTTGAAGAACCGGGTTCTAGAACCCAGCGGCGCCAGGGATAACGCCCGATGTCTTCGAGTTCCCCTGCCTTGGCAAACAGAGACACGGGACACTTCTTGATGACGTCAAAGACCAAATTTTTTGGCTGCAACCAGGGACAGAGGTCTACGAAGCACAACACGGGTGGTTCGCTAGAGACTGCACAAATTCATAGACGAAAAAGTAGCCTCTTTACAAATCTCTTCGTTATCAGCAGCAACTTACAGATCGTCGACATACTGAATAAGAGCAGCACCATCAGGTAAAACAAGCAAGTCGAGTTGTGTCTTCAAAGCTTGACTATAGATAGATGGACTCTCACAATAGCCTTGAGGAGCGCGTTTGAACCGGAAACTTCGGCCTCCTAAAGAGAAGCCAAAAATATCCCTACTCTCCTTGGCAATCGGGATGCTGAAGAAAGCATTCTTCACGTAAATCACCGAAAACCACGTGGCTGTAGCCGGGATCAAAGTCAGTAAAGCGGTGATATCAGGTACAACAGGAAATTGCGGAACAACAATCTTGTTCACCTCGCGAAGATCGATCAATAACCTATATACAGGAGGTTGTGAAGAATCAGTTCTTTTCAGGACAGGCAAAACCGGACTATTGCACACATTACCTCTTGTTTCTTCAATCACACCTTTCTCAATTGAATCATAGATGATCGCCAAAAGTGCTCTTTCACCATCACTGGAAATCCGATACTGCGGAATACGTGGCAATCTAGCATTCACTTTCAACGTCACAACATACGGCGGAATCTCTAGAAGACCCACATCATTAGGACCAGTAGCCCAAAGATAATCAGGGAGAGAAGACAATTCAGGTGGAAGTCGATCTTTAGACAAGCACATTGGAGAGATCACTCTCTTACCTAATGTAAGTTGTACTCCTGACGGAGAACAATACAGTGTCGCATACAATCTCTTTAACAAGTCCAATCCCAACAAGTTCTCACCACAACCTGTCGTCAGAATGAGGGGTGACTCAAATTCACAAGGCCCAACAGAAATGGACAAAGGACTAGAAATCGGATTTCTAACCGGGGCGCCAGAAAAACCTACTGAAACATTCGTTAAGCCAGACAAAGGTGCGCCAGGGAGTTTAGAATGCATGATAGAACTCTTCACAGCACCAGTATCCAACAGAAAAGGCTCTGACACACCTGATGCAATCACTTCAACATAGGGTCCACTCTGATCTACTGGAACTGAAACAACTCCCTCTCTTTGTCTATGGCTGTCCTAGCAATCATTACCATCCACATTCTCACCTTCGACATAGTAGTCATCCGTATAGTACTGAGTCGTCCTACCAGCCGCACCATTCTGCTGATCAAAACAATTCATCGAATTCTGTGGAGGCAAAGAACATGCATTCTGAGGGAACACACCTCGTCCCCTACCTCTAGGTGCTTGTTGAACACCTCGACCTCTCACACCAGAAGCACCATTCATGCGCTGTAACAGAACCAGACAACTATTCTTAAAATGACCCTCATTTTTGCAATACGCACACTGATTAGGCCCCACGTTGGGCGCAAACTGAAGAACCGGGTTCTAGAACCCAGCGGCGCCAGGGATAACGCCCGATGTCTTCGAGTTCCCCTGCCTTGGCAAACAGAGACACAGGACACTTCTTGATGACGTCAAAGACCAAATTTATTGGCTGCAACCAGGGACAGAGGTCTACGAAGCACAACACGGGTGGTTCGCTAGAGACTGCACAAATTCATAGAGCGGAGCATCGTCTTTTATGCCAAAAATCATGCTTCAGGCAACATTCCTGGCTAGCATCAGTTACATACAAATGGACCAATCGTAAGGTGACATTTCAAACATATCGTATGACGACAATCCCACTTTCCGTTGTCCAGCCCACCAGACATGACCAAGCAAAAACCAACATTCCTATTCGAACGGGCCGGACAAACCCATCATAAAGACCTCAACCCATATCAATGATTAAGCCATAAAGGAAGGAACAGAAACAGATGAGAAGCAAGATAGAAGGGTGTGTGCGTGTACCATAAACTCAGCAATGTCCTGCTCTTTGATCTCTATCTGACCAGCAGCTTAACAAGGAACTGGCTCAACGAGGTCAGACTCGGGCAAAGAGTCAGTTTATCCAGGTCACAAAGATGTCAGCTAAAGGTGTACGTGTCCCAAGGACTCGTTCGGCCATGGTCATTGGCCTATGTGAGGGCAACCACACAAAATGGCTGCCGCACACAAAATGAAACCCGAAGGTTCGAACAGAATCCATGAATACGTAGTGTTCTCATTGATCAGTTATGACGAAAACACTCGTACATACCGCACTCATTATTTGCGGTCCGCTGATACCAAAATCGTCATGATACGACGACCTTTATGAAACGGGTTCAGAATCCACGGAACCACAGACCATAACTCTATAGAATTGACATTACATTGGGGTAGGGTCCCTACGCCTATACCAACTTGGCGGCTGCAACCCAGGACCTTGGAAGATCAAATATTTCATGCTAAACTAGCTGACACTATCAGTACATATTCTACTGACAACGAAGGCACTGCTTCGACTAGATCGGTTGAGTGGGAGGCATTTAAGGTCACAGTACTGGGGGCTGCTATGGGAAGCTTGGTTGGGGTCAGAAAAGAGGTGACCAGGGACTTGGTGGCCCTGGAGGACAAACTACAGGTGCTGGAGGTGGCAGCTCAGGGACAGGTGATGGGAGTTGAGCAATTACACGAGGCAAGGATTCGGCATGCCGAGTTATTAGAACGTCTCCGGACAGTCGACTTACACTGTACACATTGCATACTCATGCTGAAGCGGATAGGGTGGGCACGTTACTGGTGCGACTGATTGCTCCCCCATTAAGTCCCAGTCTCATCTTGGCGCTCTATGAGGCCCACCACTCGTTGTTGACTTCCCAGAGCGACAATAATAAAACTTTTCAAGAACATTATGCTAATCTGTATAGTGCACAAACTTTAGTGAGATTGGTAGAGACAATTCAATTCCTAGCGGGAATAGACCTTCCCAAGTTAACGGACGCATCCGTTGAGTTATTGGCGGCACCAATCACCATAGCGGAAATTAAAGTTGCAATTAAAGCACTGGCACGTAATAAGACCCCAGGGTCAGACAGCCTACCTGTGGAATTTTACTCCACCTATGTGGACGTATTGGCCACGAAGCTGCTTTAATTATATATCAACTCCCTAGAGGAAGGTAGGCTGCCCCCGACTACTAAGGAGGCCATAGTTACGTCCTTACTGAAACCAGATAAGACCCCCACTGACTTGGCGTCATACCAGCCGTTATCCATCCTTAATACAGAATATACAATTCTAAGTAAACTTTTGGCGTCCACATTACTTCCTCTGTTGCCTAAATTAATACATACAGACCAGTGCGGTTTTATCCCCAAGCGCAGTACTTCTCTTAAGATTCGTCAGTTACACGCCCTGATGCATGCAGTGATGGGGTAATTCTCGTTGGCTGGATGCTTATCTCTAGATAAATGGCAAGCGTTTGATACATTAAGCTGGTCATACATGCTTGCAGTGTTGGACAAGTTTGGTGTACCCCCCGAATACTGCAAATGGGTTCAATTACTCTCTACTGATCCCACAGCCCGCGCCAAGTCGGGACCGGTTATATCGCCTGCATATCGTATTTATATGGGAACACGTCAAGGTTGCCCCCTGTCACCCCTTTTATTTGTGTTGGCGTTAGAACTAATGGCCGAGCGATTGCGTTGAGAGATGGACCCATATGGCATACAGTTACCAGCAGTGATGCACTCAGTCTCTCTTTATGCGGACGATATGCTGTTATTTTTTAAAGATCTTGGCATGAACACGCAACCTCTTGCCAAAGTGTTCTCACAGTTTGGGGATATTTCTGGGCTGCATCTGAATGCCACAAAGTCAGTAGCATACTCTTTCTCAGGCACATACGAGGGTACTCACTTGCAGTTTGGTTCAGCACAGTTCAGACTGGAACCTACAACATTCAAATATCTCGGAATACGTATTTATAGGTCCCCCGCTGACACTATTGATGGGAATGTGGTGCGAACCATAAACTCGCTCCGTTCGCAAGTGTCATTTTGGAACACCCTGCCGTTAACACTGGTGGGCCGTCTAGCAGTGTCCAAAATGGTCATGTTACCTAGGCTCTTATACCATTTTGTGAATATCCCTGTGGCCCTGCCGGCCTGGATATTTTGGACACTAAATATATTACTAACGTCCTTGTGGTGGGGAAAGGGGAGACATAGACTGACACTATCTAAGATGCAGCTGCAGAGCACTGCAGGTGGTATGGGAGCACCCGATTTTAAAACTTACTGTATTGTTGGGCAGCTGCAATGGCTGGCATATTGGTTGGCAGGACATAACAAGTCGGGACCGGTTATATCGCCTGCATATCGTATTTATATGGGAACACGTCAAGGTTGCCCCCTGTCACCCCTTTTATTTGTGTTGGCGTTAGAACTAATGGCCGAGCGATTGCGTTGAGAGATGGACCCATATGGCATACAGTTACCAGCAGTGATGCACTCAGTCTCTCTTTATGCGGACGATATGCTGTTATTTTTTAACGATCTTGGCATGAACACGCAACCTCTTGCCAAAGTGTTCTCACAGTTTGGGGATATTTCTGGGCTGCATCTGAATGCCACAAAGTCAGTAGCATACTCTTTCTCAGGCACATACGAGGGTACTCACTTGCAGTTTGGTTCAGCACAGTTCAGACTGGAACCTACAACATTCAAATATCTCGGAATACGTATTTATAGGTCCCCCGCTGACACTATTGATGGGAATGTGGTGCGAACCATAAACTCGCTCCGTTCGCAAGTGTCATTTTGGAACACCCTGCCGTTAACACTGGTGGGCCGTCTAGCAGTGCCCAAAATGGTCATGTTACCTAGGCTCTTATACCATTTTGTGAATATCCCTGTGGCCCTGCCGGCCTGGATATTTTGGACACTAAATATATTACTAACGTCCTTGTGGTGGGGAAAGGGGAGACATAGACTGACACTATCTAAGATGCAGCTGCAGAGCACTGCAGGTGGTATGGGAGCACCCGATTTTAAAACTTACTGTATTGTTGGGCAGCTGCAATGGCTGGCATATTGGTTGGCAGGACATAACAAGTCGGGACCGGTTATATCGCCTGCATATCGTATTTATATGGGAACACGTCAAGGTTGCCCCCTGTCACCCCTTTTATTTGTGTTGGCGTTAGAACTAATGGCCGAGCGATTGCGTTGAGAGATGGACCCATATGGCATACAGTTACCAGCAGTGATGCACTCAGTCTCTCTTTATGCGGACGATATGCTGTTATTTTTTAAAGATCTTGGCATGAACACGCAACCTCTTGCCAAAGTGTTCTCACAGTTTGGGGATATTTCGGGGCTGCATCTGAATGCCACAAAGTCAGTAGCATACTCTTTCTCAGGCACATACGAGGGTACTCACTTGCAGTTTGGTTCAGCACAGTTCAGACTGGAACCTACAACATTCAAATATCTCGGAATACGTATTTATAGGTCCCCCGCTGACACTATTGATGGGAATGTGGTGCGAACCATAAACTCGCTCCGTTCGCAAGTGTCATTTTGGAACACCCTGCCGTTAACACTGGTGGGCCGTCTAGCAGTGTCCAAAATGGTCATGTTACCTAGGCTCTTATACCATTTTGTGAATATCACTGTGGCCCTGCCGGCCTGGATATTTTTGGACACTAAATATATTACTAATGTCCTTGTGGTGGGGAAAGGGGAGACATAGACTGACACTATCTAAGATGCAGCTGCAGAGCACTGCAGGCGGTATGGGAGCACCCGATTTTAAAACTTACTGTATTGTTGGGCAGCTGCAATGGCTGGCATATTGGTTGGCAGGACATAACTTGTTCGAAATAGGATATACCTTGGCACACTTGCAGCGGTGGAGGTTGCAGGCATTGCTGTGTCCCAGATCTGGCAAGATACGAGATCCTCCTTTTCTATTGTCCGTTGCCTTACACTACTGGAAGCAAGCCCAGAAATACGCAAAAGTCTTGAGTCCGTACGCTCCCAACATACCCCTCTGTGGTCTACCTACACGCCGTGGTGTTTTGTCTGCTGCTAGGGTACGGGACTGGATGCAGGTGGGCACATCCACAATTGGTGCTTTCTTCCTTGATGGTACGTTAATGCCGCATGACAAATTTGTCCGCGCTAATGCGGTGCCGGAGACTCTGTTTCTCACACACGCAGCGGTGGTGCACTATATCCGAAGGTACTGGTTGGTGGCACAGAGTGAACGCCCTAGATTTTAATTACTGCAGTCTCTCCACATTATGGGCCATGGACGCCACCTGGCACGCTGGTTGTACAGCGGATTGTGGGAACATCTGCAAGTACCACTATTGCCTCTCCGTCAGAAGTGGCAACTGACACTGGCAAGGGAGTTAGATGAAAGAGAATGGGACGCAGCCCTAGAACATCCCGACTAGTGTCTCGTAATTTTAGACTGAAGACAAATACAGTTACTAATATTCCACAGGGCTTATCTCACACCGCAGGCTATTCACAACATGTATCCCTCGTCACTCTGCTGACTTCACTCATATGCTGTGATCATGCCCTGCCTTGGGAAGGTTTTGGTTGGAGGTTACCCAAGGGCTCTCTAGACTTGTGGGGCACACCTGTTGGGATACAATGGAGGTGTGCCTGTTGGGTCTCTTTCCACTCCTGAATAAGGTGAAACTCCTACGTCGCTTCGCAGGGTTAGATGCTTGCGAAACTATTAATAACGCAGTGTTGGAAATCTCGCACAGCACCGCACGAGGGCAAATGGAGAGAGGAGGTCATTAGATGGGCAGTGGCGGAAGGGGAGGCACTCAGTTGTGAAGAATATAAGGGATTAAGGAAAAGACCGATTTCCCTAGAATGGGCCCACGTACTGGAACAGTTCAAAGCGGAAACAGAGGAATATGCCATGGACTCCCCAGACCCACTGTTACCCTAGAAACAACTACTGGATCCCTACATGGTGGATTGGGAGGGTCTAGTGAAGGCCCCCCTCTCTGTTTGTCCCCCTTGCTCCCCCCACCCCGCCCTGGATCACACTAGCAGCGTGTTACCTGTATTGACCCTCAGGAGCCTATCCGGACGGGACTGACTAGAGTACAGCGGCTAAGTTTATGGTTATGGGTTAGTGGGGAGGACAGAGTTGCGGGTGGGGTACTGAGGGCGGGGGGTAGGGGCCGGAATTGATGATGAATGGAGTACTGAGAAAGATTGTGTAAGCCAGATTATGGTGTACTTATAATTATAATGGGGTCATTGACCATGGGTTCATGTATCACATAGTTGTCATCCAAACTGCAACGTAATGTAGACCTGTGATATAACCTACTGTTGATTTACATGTATAAATGTACTCCAAAAACAAAAATATATAATGTAAGACAATATATCTCGTAAAACGCTAATCAAAATTATGTTAAAACAAAACAATATATACATTTCTGAAAAGTAGACAAAATTCTGAATTCAGCAAGGGGTCATGTGTGTAGTTCCTTCAAGGTCTTTCTATAGAAATTAACTATATAAATTAAACAAAATTGAAATTGAGTTGAAAAAACAGCCATTTTTGCCAACATTTTCACCTGTAACTTCTTCTAAGTATGGCAGATGTTTTAAAGCAATATGCCGTTACATGCGCTGGACCCTTCTGGTTGCAGGGATATATAGGACTTCTAGGTTCACAAAGAACCTGAGTTACCCAGAGCCAATAACTAAGCTGCATCTTGCAATGGTTTTTCATTTTGTACCGGGTATATAAAGAGTGAAAAATAGGTACCAAGGAAACCTATATTTTTCCGAAATGGGAACAAACAAAATATAGAGTTTCGAAGCAGTGGTTACTTGCACATCCCCGAAATCTAAGGCACCCATAGAAGCATGTGAGTTAGAGGACATTTTTCAAAAAGACTTCTTTTTTTACACATTGTCTTACATTTGGAAGGCAGAAATGCAAAGAAAGTCAATTGGTAATAACACTTGCTCTACTATTCTTTGGTCCCCTAAGTCTCTCGTTAAAAATTATACCTCAATTGTGGGGGTAGACCTTGTGTCTGCAACAGAAAACAGCCCACCACGCCACGTGGACACATCACATTTTCCCAGTGAAAACTGACCCTTTTTTTTGCAATGTGCCTAGCTGTGGATTTTTTACCTTAGCTTTGCCGGCCCGTAAGGAAGCCTAGCAAACATATTCATTTTTGAAAACTAGATATCTAGCGAAATCTAGGATGGGGTGACTTGTGTGCCTCTCACCAGGTTCTGTTATCAGGAATCCCTTGCAGACCTCAAACTTTGTAAAAGAAAAAACACACATTTTCCACACATTTCTGTGATGGAAAGATCTTAAGGGGAGCAACAAACTTCTACCAGCCCAGCATTTCCTCAAGTCTCCCGGTAAAATGGTACCTCACTTGTTTGGGTAGGCCTAGTGCCTGCGACAGTAAGCGGTCAAAACGTACTGTGGAGACTTCAAAATGATTGATTACAAAAAATACCTTGATTTGCGAGAGAGTCACCTGCGTTTTTTATCCAGGGCTCGGCGACTATCTAGGCAAACCAAACGATCCCAGACATATCTGAAGACTAGACACCTGGGAGTCCAGAGAGGTGTGACTTGTGTGGATCCCCTAATGTTTTCCTACCCAAAATCACCTGCAAACTGAAATTTAGCTGAAAAAAATCACATCTTTCTAACTTTTCTGTGTGGAAAAGTTGTGGGATCACCAGGCTGACACAAACTTCCTACTACACAGCGTTCCTCCAGATTTCCCAATAACAGTGGAACCTCACTAGTGTGTGCATGACAGGCAGAATGGACATGCCAATGCCCCCACTCCTACATATAATTTAAAACAAATCCCTGGTGCCGAGTGGGCTTTCTGACCCCCCCGGGGCAGGTAAGGGGCTATTGCCCTCCTCTGTCGCCCGTGGGGGAAGAAAGACTGTGGCAATTTGTGGGGGGTGGGGGCATTGGCATGCCCATTCTGGGCAGCTCCCACCCCTGAACTATGAATAAAAAATAATCCCTGGTGACCTGCGGGCTTTCTGCCCCCCTGGGGGCAGATAAGATGCTATTGCCTCATCTGCCTCCCGGGAGGGGGGCAGAAAGACTGTGGTATTTTGGGGGTGTGAGGGCAGTGGCATGCCTATTCTGGTCAGCTCCCACCAATGAACTTTGAAGTTTGAAAAAAATAATCCCTGGTGACTAGTGGGCTTTCTGCCCCCCCCCCCCCGGTGGGGCAGATAAGAGGCTATTGCTTCCATCTGCCTTCCGGGGGGGGCAGAAAGACTATCAATTGTATTTGGGGTGGGGGCATTGACATGCCCATTATGGGCAGCCCCTACGTATAAAAAAGAAAAAACCCTAATCCCTGGTGCCTAGTGGGCTTTCTCCCCTCCTCCGGGGCAGATCAGGGGCTATTGCCCCCATTTGCCTCCTGGGGGGAAAAAGACTTTGGCATTTTTGGGGGGTGGACAGTGGGAGCATTGGCATTCCTATTCTGGGCAGCCCCCGCCCCTGAACTTTATAAAAATAGCACATGGTGTCTAGGGGGGTTTCTACCCCCTTGGGGGCCAGAAATACTGAATATGCCCATTTCTAAATGGGGGGAGCAAAGACCCATGCCCATGGGGCGGATACCCCCCTCCCTAGTGCCTTGTGGGTGGATCCCTGCTTGGGAAACACCTTCCTGGGACAATCCCCAAGTAGGGATCCGCTAGGGAGAGGTATCATTGGAAAGAGAAGATTCTCCCCTTTCCAATTATACCTCTCCCGTGTTTTTAGGTGCTCAGGGGCTGAGATAGCCCTACAAGCACTGAAGCACTGAAACTGAAGCTAGCCGATCGGCTGATTTCAGTTTCATTTTCAATGTAATGAGGTCAGCGCGCAATCGTCATTACATAGAGGGATTCAGTGTACTTTTGCGCATGACGGAATGGTTCCGTCATAAGCACACGATCACTGGAGCTCATGATGGAACCATCCGTCATGAACACCGAAAGGGTTAAGGCAGATGAGATTAAGTGATTTGCCCAAAATCACAGGATGTTGAGGGGACACAGAGACTCGAATTTTGTTCCTCAGTTCCACCACTTCATAGCACTATTTTTTTTTACTTTTAGCCATACTGCACAGCAGTAGCAATGATTTATATTGCTTAAAACATTATTTTGGCTAAGCCAAATTGGCTTAGCCAATACATCTTACATAGGCGAGACCCAATGGCTTTTCTAAAGCTTGTTTCATGCCCAAAGTCCCCTTTTTCGGCGCAGGGTAAAATATTTTGGTATGACCTGGGACAGATTTTGCTACTTTACAAAAGCGAGATGATTATTTTGGATGTCACATCAGGCATATCAAAAGAAATAGTGTGCTCATATTGAGGAAAAGTCTTTCAAGTACTAGCGCTCTAGTTCACACTAGTCACCCAAGTTTACGACAGAATGTTTGACGGCGGGGAATAACAGTTAATACTGCGCGGGCTGCCGGGTCTCATCAGAGAGAGGGGGCGGTGTTGGCTATTAGTGTGTACATTTCCTGGCTTTGTTTCAAAGTGCAGTCGTTCGTCGGAACAAATACGTGTTTATTCGGTGCCCTACTTGCTTGTATCTAGTCAGTGAGAAGGGGGTGGGGTGTTTTCTATTGGATACATGAGGACATCCATAGCATTCTTTACGGCAACTGGTGAGGTGGCAATGTGACCCATTAATGCTTCGTGTTGAGGGGTCCACTGCAACCTAATTGCTTGCTTTCTACTATTTAACTCATAGCTAAGCCCCAGAATTCTAATTTTAAAAAAACGAACTGGACAAAACTAGTCACCCATGGACCTAGAGAACTTGGCAGGTATGCAAGGGTAGCTTCAGAGGTATCCAAGATGGCTGACTGCAAGGAGCTCCAGCCGGGAGCTCCCGGACTCGCTGTTCATCCCAGCAGAGCCCCTCCATCTAGCCACTGCGTATTCTGGAGTCGAGAGAGACGATCGCTCGATCTCCCATGGCGGACAGTAGAGCCCAGGGTTGTGGAAAGGGCCGACACGGTGAGAACCGCAAAGCAACAATGGAGAAGGTAAATGTGGGAGACCACCATCTTGGTGGTGAAGCCCACTCCAGCGGGAGGGTTGTGTGCTTTGTGACCCGTGATAAGCGTGGCTCAAATCCACCCGAGTGACTTACCGCACTCACCTATAGTCGCTATACAGGAAGTCAGCCGGACAGTGGAGAAGAATAAACAAAAGTCTTTATTAGGCCAAACAACACTCATATGAGAGGGCCCTGTCCGACCTCACTCCTAGGAGTGCGAACGAGAGGACTGACTCTCTGCATCACAGCAATACATTATAATGCAATACAGTAATGAGGGGTACGCCCCTTGTGGAAAATTACTGAGCCCCGGACCATGAAACAATGCTCTCATAGAGCAGGCATCTGCACCTGCGAGGGATACATTATTATCTCTACTCAAGGCCGTGGAGCTGGGTTTCGGCGTCTCCGGGCATGAGAATATTACTGATAAGGGGGCTCGTTAGTTTCGGCCACAGTAAGCTAAGAAATGAAAACTGCTGTCTTAGTACATTTCTGTATTCCTGCGGGAGGGGCATGAGCGAGCAGAGCCCGCAGGCACAGAGAGTTACACAAGATGGTGGCACACAGGCTAAGCTAAGAAACTAATATGGTCACACATACATTTGAATATAAGCAATGAGTGAGAATGTAAATTCAGCATAAGTGCATATACGAACCGCATTAGTTAGTCATATGATGCTAACTCGCACATCATCATAGGGTAATTAGGGCATCGAAAAGTGAATTCTATCAGACCCTCCTTTTAGCATCATTGGCTAACTATAGCCTCATTTATTTGCAAAAGGTAGTGTCGACATCCATTCTAGGGGCAGGACGTTATATCTTCAATCTAGAACATCTTCTGCAATAAACATTAACTAACTTGCATCAGCAGGAATTTCAGTAATCATAGAAGTGGCATATTGACCATGTAACTTCTTTTTCGGACGTATATTCGCAGCACACATTGAACAACATGGAGGGAGGCAATATATGCAAAGGCAGCAAGACAGAATTACACTCACCACTCCAACCAAACCCATCAATATTTTCCAACCCCAGGAAGAAAAGGCACCCCAGAGCCACCCTGTCATGAATCACCAACTCCTACAAGGGTAGTTTTGCCCACTCAGAAAACCCACCCCTGTCCCGTGCAACCAGCACGCCAGATATGTAATGTGTTATGATGTAGATCGTGTTGTACTTTCAGGTGTACATTCATTTTGGTTACAAACTGTATGGATTCATAATATCCGTTTTTGAGTCAAACATTGTTAATTTTGTGATGATTCCGATAAATGAGGAGATCGAAGTTATGAATACCACTTGCTGTTTTTGTTAGCACAATCACCTGAAGTAACCAGTAATGTTTTCGCTAGTAATATTGTGTGGTTAGTTATTTGTCAGAGCATGGGAGGGATGCAGGCACAAGCAAAGGAAACGCACGCTGAAGAACAGCGCTAGCGCATGTATCGGAAAGCACACGTTTTCGAAAGCACACGCAAGAAAATGTGCGCGTAGCGTAAAAGAGTCCTGGGTGTGGCTCAACTATAAAAGGCCACACCCAGCGCAGATCCACGCTTTGCCTTCCTCCGTCTTCCTGTGCAGGACCATCCTGGAGAACGCTCGGAGCCAGCAGACACAGCCAACGCCCCTGCATCTTTGAAGGTCTGCATCTCGACGAGTTCATCTCGGCATCGCGCAATCAGGGAAAGGAATTCGGACAACATGGAAAGTTAAGTGAAACCTTTCTTTACTGTTTAAAACCTGCAGGCGCCCAACGCAAGCAAGCAACTCAGCTTTCTGGACCAGCATTAAGGAACTTGAATTGGGACTTTCAGAAATAGACATTTTTGCTCATTTAGGCTTTGAGAAGAATCAAAGTTAACTTTGGGGCAATCATTCTTGTAGAATGTTTTGTATGCCTTTGTACCTGTATTTGTTTATAAGTTTTGTTTAGGAAGAAAAGGTGAAGTGAAAAGCAATCCAATACAGAGAGCGTAAGTGGTGTCTACTAATATTAGATAGTGAAAAGGAAGAATTAAACAATACAAGAAAGGAAGTAACTTATTTAAATTATTTCATTTCCAGTGTTAATTAGAATATTTTGGCAACTCAACTGATTCAACTCCATCCAACTCATCTTCCCTTCACTCTTCACAACGACAACTCGGACGTGAAGCCTAGGCCTTAACAGTCGCAGGTAGGCTTGCATAAAACTTAAAGGAGAATCTTTGGGGTGTAATTAGTGTGTAAAAGAATAGAGAATAGGGATTACAATAGTCTTCTTTATTGCCTCGCAGGTCGACAATAAGGAAGCAGGTAGCGTCCATGATCCGGCCTACCTCCCTGATTTCTATATGATGCCTCAGTGTAATCTACGAAATCACTAGGAATTACCTAGAATTTGGGGAAGTTGGTCCATAACGTCTCTGCGGAATCCTCTTACAAGTGGCCTACAGGTAAGACTACTTGTAACTTTGACAGAAGGCAAAGCCCACGACAAATTATTCCGCCCAGACGTTATGGATCCTTCCATTACAAGTTCTTTGCAGGAAATGGCGAATCTGTTAATTGCGATTCAGGCCGATAACGCCGCCCTTCGTAGAGAGGTTGCTGATATTCGAAGTAATATGCAACCTATTCCTTCTGGTCCTAGTACTTGGAATTTCAACCCTACTCAGAAGTCGGTGTTGAAACCAGCGACTTTTCAGCCTGGGTTTCAAACTTTGCACCCTGATTCTAATTCCTCTTCAACGTCAACTCAGATTCAAGTCGTAACACCAGTACCTGTTCCCTTAGCTCCTCCAGAAAGATTTTATGGAGATAGTAATAAGTTTTCTATATTTTTAAATCAATGTCATTTACATTTTATAGCAAAACCAGCAGCCTTTCCCGATGATTCCTCTAAAATAGCCTTTATTCTCTCATATTTAGGGGGGGATGCAGCTTTATGGTCAGTACCAATTGTCGACCGAGATGATCCAATTCTCTATAATCTTAGAACTTTTAAAAATACCATGAAAAAACTGTTTGCAAAACATGTCTTTGTCCAATCAGCAGACCATGAGCTTTTACATTTAAAACAGGGTTCTGCGGATTTGCTGCATTATATATCGCAGTTTAATAGACTTGTAATTGAAGCTCACTGGCCAGAAGAAAAGAGGGTTTCTCTTTTTTACAAAGGACTTAAAGACGAATTAAAGGACATGGTCACGCAGATTTTAGATCCGCCCGATACTATAGAAGATTTTATTGACCTTGTGGTAAAATTGAATCATCGATTATCTGAGCGAAGAGGTGAAAAAGGAAAGGCTGAGGTTAAAGTCTTTTCTTTTAAAGAAAGAAACAGTAGTATGAGAACAGAAAGCGTACCCAAGGTTGATTTAGGTGAACCCATGCAGATAGGTACTATCAAAGGTCCTTTAAGTAAAGAAGAAAAGGACAAAAGAAGAAAGTTAAACCAATGTTTGTATTGTGGCAAGTCAGGCCACTTTGTTAAAGAATGCCCAGTGCGTCCAAACAAACCTAAGGGGAAGAGTTCAGAAGTAGCTGTAGTACAACAGTCGGAAAACTAGCTAGCTCGACAAATCGAGAGGTCAGATTGTCGAGTAAGATTTCTAGTTTGGCCTCCATAACTCCTGAAATGACTTCCCAACATCTTAGTATAAGGGTCACTTTGCAATCTCTCGCAGAGTCTGGGAAAAAATGGACGGTAGACGCCTTAATCGACTCAGGGGCTACGGGCAATTTTATAGACACAATGTTTTTAAAAGAATTAGACTTCAAAACCAAATCTAAGGAACATCCTGAAGTGGTCAGAGCTGTGGATGGTAAAGAGTTATCATCAGGTTTGATTCAATTCCACACCGAGACACTTGTCATGACTTGTTTAAATGTCCACAAAGAAAACATAACCTTTGACATCATAGACGCACCTCAATTTCGCTTGATTCTAGGTATACCTTGGCTCACTAAACACAATCCCAAAATCGATTGGGTAGAAAGGACAGTGTTGTTAGATTCAACTTATTGTATATCAACCTGTTTGTTATCACAAGATTCCAAGGTACTGATTCAAGGTAGTAATTTTCCTCTGAACTCAAAAAGTGTGTTACTTTTGGAAGGAATTCCTGAAGAGTATTCTGACCTTCATGATGTCTTTGACAAAACCAAAGCTAATACCTTACCACCACATCGAGATTTCGATTGTCGAATAGATCTAGTACCTGGGGCTACCTTACCGTGTAGTCGAATTTACGCACTCACCGAAAAAGAAAATGACCATTTAAGAGAATATTTAGACGAATACTTGGCCAATGGATTTATTAGACATTCGAAATCTCCTGTATCCTCTCCTCTCTTTTTTATCCCGAAAAAGGGAGGTGAGTTGAGAACTTGCATCGACTACAGAGCTCTTAACAATGTAACCATCAAAAACAGATATCCACTTCCGTTAATTCCAACTCTCTTGGACCAAGTAAAAGACGCCGTCATTTATACAAAATTGGATTTGCGAGGAGCTTACCATTTGGTTAGGGTTCGAAGTGGCGACGAATGGAAAACCGCATTTCGTACCAAATTTGGTCTGTATGAGTATCAGGTTATGCCATTCGGACTCTGCAACGCTCCCGCAGCGTTCCAATTTTTTATAAATGAGGTACTTAGGGAATTTCTAGATATCTGTTGCATTGTATACATAGATGATATTCTCATTTATTCGAAAAATTCCACAGAACATGTACAACAGGTAAGAGCAATTCTTCGAAAACTCCTTGACAACTCCTTGTATGTAAAACTCGAGAAAAGCACTTTTCACACTACCAGAGTCGAATTCCTGGGGTATGTGTTGAGCCCAGAAGGCATCGAAATGGATCCTAAAAAGATCCAAGCAGTCCTAGATTGGAGTAGTCCTTCTTCAGTGAAGCAAGTACAGAGTTTTTTGGGGTTCGCTAATTTTTATAGGCGATTTATCTGTAACTTTTCGCATTTGATAACCCCAATTACCAAGCTCCTGAAGAAAGGTGTAAAATTTGATTGGAATAACGATGCAGAGGAAGCTTTTCAGAATCTAAAGAGACAATTTACCACAGCCCCGGTATTAATGCACCCGGATCCCTCTACTCCTTTTATAGTGGAAGCAGATGCTTCACAGTTTGCCATCGGAGGGATTCTATCTCAAAGACACAAAGAAACTGGTCAAATGCATCCAATTGCCTTTTTTTCACGAAAATTAACCCCTACAGAACAAGACTACGCAATCGCTGACAAGGAGTTGTTAGCCATCAAGGCAGTCTTCGAAGAATGGCGTCATTATCTGTTAGGTGCAAGACATCCTGTAACGATCTATACTGATCACAGAAATTTACAATTTCTGCGCTCAGTTAAGGCTCTCACTGCTAGGCAATTACGTTGGACATTATTCTTTAATGATTACAACTTTGTGATAACCTATCGACCAGGAAAAGAGAACCTAAAAGCAGATGCCTTGTCGCGTTTGGGAATAATTGAAGAAAAAGATAATTCCGCTGAAGGCACTCAAGCTGTTTTACCAGATCATTGTTTTAAGATAGGAGTGATTGTTTCTCATATAATGGAAGACATTAGAAAAAAGATTCAGGAAAAAACATCACAAGATTGGTATGATTTGTATCCTCTGTTACAGTTAAGAGATGGTTTATTGTATATGAATGAACAAATTTTTGTACCCACACCGGAATTACAGACAAGAATAATTCAATCACATCATGACTCACTTATGTCTGCACACCCCGGAATCATTAAAACCAGTCAACTAATTAAAAGAAAATTCTGGTGGTCTTCCTTGTTAAGTGACGTTAGGTCTTATATTGAGACTTGTGTGATTTGTGCACAGAATAAGACTCAACATCAAGCACCTAGTGGTCAACTGCTTCCTCTTCCGATTTCCCCTCAACCTTGGCACACGATATCTCTAGATTTTGTAGTAGAACTTCCAAAAACCAAAGAAGGTTATAACACTATTCTGACAGTAGTTGATCATTTCTCTCGTATGGCACATTTCATTCCATTGAAGAAAATTCCTTCTGCAAAGGAGTTAACACACATCTTTTCCAAAGAAATAATTCGACTACATGGTATTCCTTCGGTAATCATTTCTGATAGGGGTCCACAATTCGTTTCGCATTTCTGGCAACAATTAGGTAAAACTTTAGACATGGATATTCGCACATCTTCTGGTTATCATCCCCAAACTGATGGGTTAACAGAAAGAACCAATCAAACCATAGAGCAGTTTTTAAGATGCGCTTTGGTAGAAGAGGAAAAGGAATGGTCAGACATCTTATGGGTTTTAGAATTTGCATTCAATAACTTGGATAATTCATCCACCACGCTTTCACCCTTCTTCTGCACCTATGGGTTTCACCCTAAAAATATCCCAGAAACTATTCTGATTCCTTCGGCTGTTCCTTCTTTGGAAGATCACATTACGAAATTAATTCATGTACAAAATCAGGCTCAATATCATTTAGCTCAAGCAAAAGAAAACCAAAAAGAATCTTCGGACTTACACAGAAAACCACCACCTAAATATTCTATCGGAGATAAGGTGTGGTTATCCACAAAGAATCTAAAAATAAATATTTGTAAGAAGTTTCGTCCAAGATTCATAGGACCATTTGATGTTGAGAAAGTAATCAATCCAGTCAGTGTTAAACTACAGTTACCCTCCAAGTACAAATTTCATTCTGTATTCCATGTATCATTATTAAAACCTTGTGACCCTCAGAATAGGTTTAAAAAGAGTCCAGTACCCATTCACATCAATGGAGTCCCTGAGTTCGAAGTCCAAAAAATCTTAGATTCAAAGAGAAGTCGAGGAAAACTATTTTACTTGGTGCATTGGAAGGGTTATGGTCCTGAAGAACGAACCTGGGAACCTCTTTCCAATTTACAGAACTCTCCTCGACTACTGAGAAATTATCATCTTCATAATCCAAACAAACCAAAACCTGTTCCACACATCTTGGGAGGGCTCTTGAGAGGGGAGTACTGTCATGAATCACCAACTCCTACAAGGGTAGTTTTGCCCACTCAGAAAACCCACCCCTGTCCCGTGCAACCAGCACGCCAGATATGTAATGTGTTATGATGTAGATCGTGTTGTACTTTCAGGTGTACATTCATTTTGGTTACAAACTGTATGGATTCATAATATCCGTTTTTGAGTCAAACATTGTTAATTTTGTGATGATTCCGATAAATGAGGAGATCGAAGTTATGAATACCACTTGCTGTTTTTGTTAGCACAATCACCTGAAGTAACCAGTAATGTTTTCGCTAGTAATATTGTGTGGTTAGTTATTTGTCAGAGCATGGGAGGGATGCAGGCACAAGCAAAGGAAACGCACGCTGAAGAACAGCGCTAGCGCATGTATCGGAAAGCACACGTTTTCGAAAGCACACGCAAGAAAATGTGCGCGTAGCGTAAAAGAGTCCTGGGTGTGGCTCAACTATAAAAGGCCACACCCAGCGCAGATCCACGCTTTGCCTTCCTCCGTCTTCCTGTGCAGGACCATCCTGGAGAACGCTCGGAGCCAGCAGACACAGCCAACGCCCCTGCATCTTTGAAGGTCTGCATCTCGACGAGTTCATCTCGGCATCGCGCAATCAGGGAAAGGAATTCGGACAACATGGAAAGTTAAGTGAAACCTTTCTTTACTGTTTAAAACCTGCAGGCGCCCAACGCAAGCAAGCAACTCAGCTTTCTGGACCAGCATTAAGGAACTTGAATTGGGACTTTCAGAAATAGACATTTTTGCTCATTTAGGCTTTGAGAAGAATCAAAGTTAACTTTGGGGCAATCATTCTTGTAGAATGTTTTGTATGCCTTTGTACCTGTATTTGTTTATAAGTTTTGTTTAGGAAGAAAAGGTGAAGTGAAAAGCAATCCAATACAGAGAGCGTAAGTGGTGTCTACTAATATTAGATAGTGAAAAGGAAGAATTAAACAATACAAGAAAGGAAGTAACTTATTTAAATTATTTCATTTCCAGTGTTAATTAGAATATTTTGGCAACTCAACTGATTCAACTCCATCCAACTCATCTTCCCTTCACTCTTCACAACGACAACTCGGACGTGAAGCCTAGGCCTTAACAGTCGCAGGTAGGCTTGCATAAAACTTAAAGGAGAATCTTTGGGGTGTAATTAGTGTGTAAAAGAATAGAGAATAGGGATTACAATAGTCTTCTTTATTGCCTCGCAGGTCGACAATAAGGAAGCAGGTAGCGTCCATGATCCGGCCTACCTCCCTGATTTCTATATGATGCCTCAGTGTAATCTACGAAATCACTAGGAATTACCTAGAATTTGGGGAAGTTGGTCCATAACGTCTCTGCGGAATCCTCTTACAAGTGGCCTACAGGTAAGACTACTTGTAACTTTGACACACCCTTGTAGAGACCATGTCCCATTATCTTGGTGCAGTTCAGTCGCTAATCTATGCAATTTTTGTACTGCCAAGTTAACAGTCGGGGCGGAGTCAGGGATATAAATACAGCAAGAGGTCCCGATGACGCGACAGGCCCCGCCCCTATCAGCTAGTATGACGTCAAGGACCATCCTGTTCTGGATCGTGAATAATCTCATAGCCTGAATCTCAACAGATATGTTAGTCGTAATGTCAGCCTCAGTCAGAACCACTTTTTCCATCACCCTAGACAGTCGTCTAATAGCTCTACTGTTAAATATCGGGCCCCAGAAAGGTAGCAAACCCTTAGAGAAATCAGTCCATTGCTGATACGAGGTGTCCGTCTGGTCGACGTCATCTACCTGAAGTTCCCTCCTTTTACGCTGCTCTAGCGGCTGCTCCTGAGGACTGGGAAATCGACGATGAGTTTTGTGGTAATCAGAGGGAGCCACATACACAGGGGGAATCATGTAGGCTAGATAGCACACTCCACCCCAACCCTCAGGTAACCATAGGTATCCATTATCGCCGCAAATGAAATAGATACTTGGTGGGGCAATCAAAGAGGGGCTCAGGGGCAGGCGAATGGAAGCAGTGACATTACAAGAGCTATTACCAACCTTTATGGGACCCCTTCCCTCTATACAGAAAAATGGGGGAGGACCCACCACAGCCAGGGGTATCAAGGACTTGGAACTGTCGTTACTCTGTGGAGGGTGTCTGTAAGATAGAGTGGCGTTCAATTTTAGGAAACTGTCCCTCAGTCTGTCAGTATCATTTGGTATCAGGAATCGGCCCAACCTTTTCTCACATGTCTCTATGAAAGTCTGGTCAAAACGTCCATCAGTATATATTCGTCCAAGGGAAGCTGGGGGCAGAGGGCGTACTCGCATTGTCATTGTCCACCCTCTATTCTGTAGTCGAGGAGTCAGAGAATCTGGCTGCTGGAAGTATTTAACAAGACCTATAAGAGTATACCACCCCACACAACTATTCACTGGCGTCAAAGGAAGAGCAAGGAATCTGTCTTTCTTATAGGCAGCAGAGGGTAAAAGCCCGCAAACCCAACAATCAGTCAAGTTAGTAGTGGCATGTGCATGGTGCAAAGTCTTAATAAAAACATTTTCTTTGTAACCTTTACGCAACATTCTCTCGCCATAATCAACAGTAATCATATTGTGTTCAGGAACAGCAGTGGGTGTGGGTGCGAATACGTGGACGGGGTAAGCTTTGTCTAGAAAAAACAATATTCCAAGAGTCACTAAAAAGGCAATCAAGACAATTATTATGACCACAATCTTTCCTTTCCGGGGAAGGGCCAACCAAGGGGAATCAGGCACAGGTCTTGGAGGAGCCGCAAAAGGCTGCTCCTCATCGGGAATTGGACGCCCAAAGGGATACATTCTGTAAAATATCAAAAATCAAAAAATAGAAAAATCACACTTCTACTAAAAAAAAATAGTCCCAGACAATCCTCAACCGGCCAGAGGGGTTCTTCAACCCTTAAAAAGGGATCTTCTCCCTGTGTCCTTCAAAGCCTCACAGGCAGGCTTTTACCGTCCATACCTATTTCCCACGATGTTATTCAACAATACAGAAACAAGGGAAGCACTTAATTCGGGCCCCGCACCACTCTATAGTCCCAAAGAACACAATCTTCGGCTAAACACCAGGGCTCTTATAAGTCCATCCCTACCACTAAATCTTCTTATTCAGGAAGTCCACTAAGCCCTTCTTCCGGTGTCTAGTCCATCATTTTTAGCACTTTCATTTGTTATTTCCTTTTCGGGGCCTCAAATTATAGCGAGTGCTCCCTGGCGCTTCAGGATCAGTGAACAAGGCAGGTGTATCTGTGGCAAACGCTGGACTTTCTGATATCTCTTCACTAGTAACAAGGGGAGTAGTAGAGCTCACTGAAGTCTCAATTCCGCTACGCTCTTCTCCAATCAGTGAAGCATCCGAGAAAGGAGCATACCTCGGGATAGACTCACACTCTTGATCAGCGATGCCAACCTGGACCCATTTGTCATAGGGCAACGGGAGCGGGACTCTCTTTACATGGGAGGCGTGAGTCCACACTTTCCTGCCGTCGATCCGAAGTGCAGTACGGGTGGTGAGGAGCACCTGGCGTGGCTCTGACCACCTTGGCTCCAGACACGACTTCCGCTGATATCTTCGGACGACGACCCAGTCCCCTGGGTGGATGGCGTGTCCAGGCCCCTCCGGCAACGGCTTCAGAGTGTCTGCTACCTGCTGATGAATAGAACGAAGATCTTTAGTCAAAGCATACAGATAATCTGTCAATAAAGGGTAAGGTACTTCAGTAAAACATTTAGGCCTGGGCACTCCCCAGATATTGGCCGGGCGGCCGAATACCACTTCGTGGGGGGAGACGCCCATTTTTGCATTCACAGTCACTCTCGTTGAAAGCAAAGCTAAGGGAAGGGCGTCTGGCCAACGGAGACCTGTACTCTCACATATTTTGGCCATCTTGAGCTTGAGCGTGCCATTAAACCGCTCCACGAGTCCTGCTGCCTGAGGGTGTAAGGCTGAATGAAACTTCTGCGATATGTGCAAACCTTTACATATTTGTTTCACTAATTCTGCATTAAAGGACGTGCCATTATCACTCCAGATCACCCTAGGTAATCCGAAGCGGGAGAAATACTCCTTTATCAACATTTTTGCAGTAGACATGGCCGTGCAGTCTTTCGTTGGATACGCCTCCACCCACCTACTAAAGGTGCATACGACTACAAGGACGTACTTCAAGTTATTGACTCTTTCCATTTCGATGTAATCCATCTGAATCACCTCAAAAGGGAAAGAGGGGGGTGCAAAATTTCCAGTTGGGACAGGGGTACCCTTTCCAGGATTGTGTCTCAAACACACCATGCATTGACGGACCAGGTGAGTGGCCAATTTAGAGATATTCTTATTGCTCCACACTGGGTCTAACAGTTTGCATATGCCCTTTGCACTAACATGGGCAGGCCCGTGTGCCATCGTCACTACTGGAAGGACATACGCATTCGGGAGCATCCATCGTCTTTTGTCTGTCACATCCGTCCAACATTCATCCGCATCTAGTCGTCCCTGCCCATCCTTCCATGCTCTCAATTCCTCATCTGTCGCTTTACTCTGTATGTTCTTGACACTCTGTACAGTGTCTGCGAACATGTGAACATCTGGGACCCATCTAGCTGGTCCTGCCACAAACATTCGTGGTAATTTCTCTCTAGCAGTCTCTTTTGCTGTTTCATCGGCGAAAGCGTTGCCTCGCCCTACATCATCCACTATTGTCTTGTGTGCGCTACATTTTATCACAGCCAATCTTTTGGGTAGTGTCAGGGCCGTTAACAGTCGTAATATCAGTGGGCCATGCTGGATGCGTTGTCCGTGAGAGGTCAGGAATCCCCGTTCTGCCCAAAGTCGCCCATAATTATGAGCCACGCCAAAGGCGTATTGGCTATCAGTATAAATGTTCACATCCAACCCCTCACTCAACTCACATGCTCTCATTAAGGCAATAATCTCGGCAGCCTGAGCAGAATTGTAAGGTATTCTAGAAGTCTCCACCACCGTCTGTAATGTTGTTATTGCATATGCTGCTGTCGATGTACCATCTGGTAATTTAAAACATGACCCATCCACATACAACTCCCCATCTGGTTCGTCCAAGGGCCTGTCTGTCAGATCCACCCTCCCCTTTGTCTCCTCTTCAGTCCTGAACAAACAATCATGTATGTCATCGTCTTTGGTATCTGTATCTGTGGGGATAGGTAACAAGGTGGCAGGATTCAGTGTAGCACACCTTTTGATCGTAACATGGGGTGCAAAAAGAGTCATCTCATAACCCGTAAGACGAGCACTAGTTAAGTGCTGCGTCTGTGTCCTGTTCAGCAAAATGTCCACAGCATGCGGTACCATTACTGTGAGGTCTGATCCCAGTACGAGCCCTGCCGACTGTCTTATAGAAACCGCAGCAGCCGCCGTGGCTCTCAGACAACTCGGCAGTGCTCTTGCCACATTATCGAGCATGGCAGAGAAGTAAGCACAAGGTCTCTGCTTCCCCCCGAAACACTGAGTTAAGACAGACAACGCGCAACCTTCCGCCTCGTGCACGTAGAGAACAAAAGGCTTCTGGTAATCAGGTGTTCCAAGAACTGGCGCAGAACACAAAGACTTTTTTAGTGACTCAAACGCTTCTTGACATGCGGGGGTCCAGGGTAGGGGCTCGCGCACTTCCTTGGTAGTCAGATACAATAGGGGTTTTGTTAGTAACGCATAGTTAGGTATCCACTGGCGACAATACGATGTTATGCCCAAAAACGCGCGCACCTCTCGCTGCGTGTTAGGTACCTGCATGTTAGTGATCGCTTTTATGCGCTCTGGCGTCAATCTCCTCCCCACTTTCGAAAGGAGGTGACCGAGGTAGGTGACCTCCGTTCGACAGTATTGAAATTTCGGAAGGGACACTTTATGCCCCCTTGTAGCCAAATGGTGCAACAATTTCACAGTAGCATCCCGACAACCTTGCTCGTCGTCTGATGCTATTAGGATATCATCCACATATTGCAACATGACGTTGCCAGGTGGAAGTTCCAGTTCATCCAATTGTGCCTTCAGAGCCTGACTGTATATGCTCGGACTTTCAGTGTACCCCTGAGGAATTCTTTTAAAGTGGAAGCTGCGGCCAGCCAATGAGAATCCGAAGAGATATCTGCTCTCTTCATGTACTGGTATACTGAAGAAAGCGTTTTTCAAATCTAGGACAGAGAAATATTTAGCCGAAGGGGGTATCATTGTCAATATTGTTGTAATGTCCGAGACCACCGGGTACTGTGGCTCTACTATTCTATTTACCTGTCGCAAATCAATCACAAATCTATAAACATCAGGAGTATTATCAGTAGCATCAGGTGAACGCCTTTTGAGGATAGGTAAAATAGGACTGTTGCATATGTTCGAATCAGTCTCTTCCACTACACCAGACCGTATTAAATCTTGTATTATTTGTAACAAGGCCTTTTCTCCCTCCCTAGGAATTCTGTATTGTGGAATTCTGGGCAATTTGGCTCCCACCTTCACTCTAATTGACACCGGGGCAATATCCATTTCACCAACATCAGTATCACTGACAGCCCACAAGCTGTCGGGTATGCCTCGGAATTCAGGTGGTAACTTGTCATCCTTTGAAAAACACTGCAATGGGCGGGCAACATTCTGTCCTAGAGTAAGGTACACGCCATCCGGAGAACAATAAATGGTGGCATGCAATCTCTTCAATAAGTCTAAACCCAGCAAATTTTCTCCACAATTTGATGTCAATAAAAACGGTGAATCAACAGTAAAAGGGCCAATTGTCAACGTGAGAGGTTTAGAAATGGGGCTAATCACCGGAGTTCCTGCGAAACCCACGGATATATTATTTTTGCCAGACAGAGCCGCCCCTGGGACCCGAGAACGAGCCACTGAACTTTTCATTGCACCCGTATCCACTAGAAATTTTTGTTGAGACCCCATTAAGTCAGCTTCGACGTAAGGTCCCCTCTGATCAACTTCCATAAGTACTGGTCCCAGGCTCTGTCCTACGCTGTCCTAGTTGTGGGAGAACCCTGTCAGGTCATCAACTGAGTAATCATCGTTATAGTACTGGCCACCCCCACTCTGCAACTGTTGCCTTTTTGTATTATTGTCAAAATAATTTCCACCCGGTCTCCCGCCTCCTTCCGATCGTGCCACCTGTCTTCCAGTATCACTACCACCTCTTCCTCGCCCGCGCCCTACACCAGTACTCGACTGAAACAGGGGGCAATCCCTCCACCAATGCCCCTCCTGCTTGCACTTTGCGCACTGATTCGGTCCCAGCCTTTCCCTGCTCTCACCTCTCCCGAATCCGCCTCCGCGACTCGGCGCCGCACCCCTGCCTCTGCCTCTCGCCACCTGTTGCAACAAAACCCTTGTCTTTAAATCCTTAGCCTTCTTTTCCTGCTTGTCCTTGTTCTCATTTTCCCTATGCTCGTAATATTGCGCCATACTGAGTATTCCCGAAGGGGAGGACGTTGTCCACGTGCTCTCCGACGCTTGCAGTCTAGCTGATATTTCAGGCAATAAGTTTGTGACAAACCTGTTAACGAAGAGCCGTAACCCTCCATCCTGCGACACATCCTGCCCACTGAAATCCATAAATGTTTCCTCAAACCTCGTAAAGAAATCAGATACCGCCTCATCTTTTTTCTGCTTACAGGCCGTTAACTTATCCCAATCTACCTTTTTCGGGGGAATGAGAGAATGCATATACTTAATAATACGCCCTGGTAATGCTAGTATCTCAGCCTTCGGCTTCTCCCCTGGCTTGCGCTCCTTGTCCCAATCCTGCAGCTCCTGCCACGTACCTCCTAACTCCTCCACGTGATCAGTACCTTTCACTTGTCGCCACACATCAACCGGGACCAAAAGCCCGAAAAACAATTCAACATCGGCCAATGTCATCACAGTGGAAGACGCCGCTTCCGTAAGCTCTTTGTAATAGGCGGTCGGATTCTTTCTGGAATCCGGCAGCTGAGCCTTCAATGACAACACCTCACTTCTCTTCCATGGCGTATACACCCATTGCTCCTGGAAATGTGCATCAATTCTGTTCCTTGTAACAGCCCTCGTGACCGGGTCTAACAACTCGGGGACCTCGGGATGAAAAATAGGGTGCACCTCGCGCATTGGGTGGAGACCTGGGAAGTGGGGTGTACCAACAGAGGGTAATTCATTCCTGTATTGCAATAGCGCGCGCAGACTACTCATCACTTCTTTCACTCCTGTGTTTGTTCTATATGCTCCAGCCTGTATATCTCGTAAAACTGCCGGACCCACACCTCCATATCCCTGCTCCCATAGCGGTATCAATACATTAGACATGTGCCACAAAGCGTGCTGCTGCATCAAGGGCTCAAAATCTTTCATGGTGGACCAAATATCTTCGAACGAATAAATATTATTCCTGGCCCATTGACATGCCTGATTAGCCACCATACTTTTTTCATCTAAACCAACTGTAGAGCGTGTAAGCAGCTTCCGTACCTGTGAAAACAATCCGCTACCTGCGCCGCGACTCGGTGTTAGCATCTCCTGACTGGGGGTGGTACTAGCTGAAACAGTAGGGAGTGCTAAAGAAAATGGTGAGGGTGCAGGTGAAGTGGTCTGGAGTAGGGAAACGAGGGGTGTCGAGGGCAGAGATAGTTGGGGGGCACTCGCTGAAGGACCTGGAACGGCACTACTAGGGGCCGAAAGTGGCAAGGAGGGGTACAAGGGCTGTGGGGCATAAGGAGGAGGGGGTCGGGCATTTAAAATGTCCTCCATCTCATCTGGGTCGTCCTCTCGCACTACATAACTTTTATTTTCTTTCAACCTACAAAGTCTATCTGAGCGCTCCATACGTAGCGCATTCTCATTTCCCATCTGCTCACTCGCCTTCTGCGCCATAGTCTTGTTGGACCTTCTATACTCCTCTTTCTCCTCTCGCATCTTACGTTTCCTGGCCTCTTTCTGCCACACTCGCAAAGAGTCGAACATACTCTGACGGCTACGCTTAGCAAACAATTTGTCCTGCAAGTAGTCCAATTTAGCCTCATCAAAAGAACCCGTCAAAGGCCATTGTAAATCTACATTATCAGCAGTGTACCGGTGCCACAAAGTTCCAAACAAAAGCGGGACCAGCCCATGTTTGACATACATGTCAAAGCTCGGAGTCCCTTCAGGGGGTGCAGGTTGGCTCTCGGCCAGTCTAGTATCTGAGGGTCGACAACAGCATCCAAAGCATCGTAACTTACTAAAACACGGCATCTTTACTTCGGTGCGAAAGAAAACACTTCACCACAAACCAGTCACTAGCTCAAGCACGTTCATACACACATATAGACGTACATTAGAAAACCACGCACACATATACAATACCTCCAAACACGTGTTACCATATGGGACAAGGCCCGTCGACCAAGTCCTGGGGAACCTGGACCCTACCGCAGACCGAACAGTACACTAACTGTTCTGAGGACGGGGAACAGATCCGCCACCCGTGCGGCACTATGGATCGCTGCGCACTTTACCGCGGGAAACCCAGATCTCACCTCCACTGAACCACCACACTAGGAGTTCAGGGTAAGCACCGGAGTCTGCCCACGATGAGCCACGCCTTCACCACAGTACCACCCGGTCAGATCACTACCACCAATGACATCTAATACGTCCCCACCCTCGTCAAGTCTGTCAGAGCACCAACTCGTACTCTGAGTTCCCCGGAGCACACTAGCCCCAGGAGCACACCGGCTCCTCAAACCACTGGAGACACCCTAGTCTCCCGGAACACTCCCGTTCCTGAAACAATCAAAGGTGGACCACTCACCTTCCGTAGGCGGCACCGACCTCTACCGTTCTCCACCTCCGGCTGCCAGGACCAACACGGTCAGCTTCAAGTTCCGCCTTCTGGACCCCGGCGTAAGATCCGAACCGGGACCTCTCCCGATCAGCAGGGTGGGGCAGCGCTGCGAGAACCAAGCTCGGCATCAGATGGGTACCCGGACCCACCGTGCCGACCAGCGGGTCCCCGGTCTTCTGCTACCCCCTTACGGGTGAGAAAGATCCTTATCGCGGGGTCCCTATTCGGGCGCCATCTGACAAGCGTGGCTCAAATCCACCCGAGTGACTTACCGCACTCACCTATAGTCGCTATACAGGAAGTCAGCCGGACAGTGGAGAAGAATAAACAAAAGTCTTTATTAGGCCAAACAACACTCATATGAGAGGGCCCTGTCCGACCTCACTCCTAGGAGTGCGAACGAGAGGACTGACTCTCTGCATCACAGCAATACATTATAATGCAATACAGCAACGAGGGGTACGCCCCTTGTGGAAAATTACTGAGCCCCGGACCATGAAACAATGCTCTCATAGAGCAGGCATCTGCACCTGCGAGGGATACATTATTATCTCTACTCAAGGCCGTGGAGCTGGGTTTCGGCGTCTCCGGGCATGAGAATATTACTGATAAGGGGGCTCGTTAGTTTCGGCCACAGTAAGCTAAGAAATGAAAACTGCTGTCTTAGTACATTTCTGTATTCCTGCGGGAGGGGCATGAGCGAGCAGAGCCCGCAGGCACAGAGAGTTACACAAGATGGTGGCACACTGGCTAAGCTAAGAAACTAATATGGTCACACATACATTTGAATATAAGCAATGAGTGAGAATGTAAATTCAGCATAAGTGCATATACGAACCGCATTAGTTAGTCATATGATGCTAACTCGCACATCATCATAGGGTAATTAGGGCATCGAAAAGTGAATTCTATCACCCGGGCTCCCCAGACGTGTGGTCCTGGGTCCGCTGCTGTGCTCTGCCATACCCAATGACCGGTGCAAGGGAAACTGCTGTGCACCATCTGGTATTTGGGAGGCTGCGGCTGATCTTCGGCCGTGTGGCCCCGGGTTGATTGTTGCTGCCCCGCTGTGCCCAGCCAGTTGGTAGCAGGGAGACTACTGTGGCTGACATGAAGGCACCCACTCAGCCCGAAAGGTGAGCTTGCGGCCCCCTCTGACTTGGACATCCCAGTGGACCATCCCTTTCGGCCACCCTTTCTCCCAACTCCCAGTCCATGTGTCGGGTCTGTAGTAACGTAAGACACGGTCTAGTGTCTCAGTTCTTTCTGTAACTGCACACCTAACACCCACCCACCACCAGGCGTCACAGGTCATGTGACACTGGCCAATAAAGGGGCCGAGCGCACGTGCTCTGGGCCCATTACCTATCCCCCAACTACTGTGTCTGCGTCTCATTTACTCCTCTACAGCATGAGGGCCTAGCGCCCTCCCCAAACACCACAATGGCGACGAGGTCGGTAGTGAAGGCCATGTGTGCCACTGCCCAAATTCGATAAAAAGGGGGAGAGAGCTGCCCGCCTAGAGGGCACCCCCTGCAACACGGCGCGGCGTGCCGAGAAGCCTGTGGGCACATCGGAGCCCCGCAGCGACCAGGAGGCCAACAGCAAGCCGACCGGAGCCCACCCGCGTCGGCCGCCTCCAACAAGTGACACCAAGGAAGAGCGGACCGCCCAGTGCCCACCTGCGACGGCCGCGACCGAAGATCAGGCCCGCCGGCCGAAGGTGAGCCCGGGCGAGAAGCGCCCGCCCACGAACAATGCCCAGCAATAGGCAGGACCAGCGGAGCCCACCCGCGGCCTGGCAAAGTCGTCCCCTGCCCCCGCCGCGTGTGTGAGTGGAAGCGGTGGGGCATAGAGACTAGAGACGGCGTGGGACGGGGCGGCCAGACCCGCAATCACTAAGAACAACGAGGGGGAGGGAGCGGAGTAGCTACCCGCCTCTTGACCCCCCTCGCAACGTGGTCCGGGCAGTCAGCGGGCCAGCGGAGCCCAACCGCGGCCCGCCGATAGCACCCCCAACAAAGAAAGAACAAACAGTGCCAGCGGAGCCCGCCCGCGGCCTTTGACAAGCATGGCAGATCTCCGCCGCGCAGCGTGAGCAAGGTGAAGCTGCGGCGGCTGGAGACCGGGAAGA
Organism: Lissotriton vulgaris; assembly: GCF_964263255.1. Classification (NCBI taxonomy): domain Eukaryota; kingdom Metazoa; phylum Chordata; class Amphibia; order Caudata; family Salamandridae; genus Lissotriton; species Lissotriton vulgaris. The sequence goes on from NC_141697.1 coordinate 924,384,536, forward strand.
GTGGAGCCTCCCGTGCCGAGAAAGGAGCAGCGGGTAAATCGGCAGAGCCGGCGGAGCCCACCCGCGGCCTGCCTCGAGCGCCCCCCAAGCAGGGCAGGAGCGAACACGAGACTGGCGCCAGCACCCCCGCAAGAAGGTGAGAGGACAGCTTACGACAGGTGAGCCGCCAGCGAGCACCCCCCCCCCCCTCCGCGCAGCCGAGAGACAGTGAGAGGCGGCGGCAGGGGAGAGTGATAAGCAGCGTGGGGCAGAAAGACTGCATGCGCCCAATGCCGCCGAGAAGTGAGCCCCAAGCTTTCCCCCCAGCACCGAATGGGCATCGAGCACGTCTGGGGATAAAAATGAATAAAGGACTTACCGGGAATTCAGTGGCAGCGAGGCTGTCTGATGATGTGCCCGCCCAGGGGGTAATGACTGCAAGGCCGTCAGGAGTCCTGGGAGCGTAAGCTGCACAAGGCCAGCGCGATCCGGGGTGAAGACCGGGAGGTGCCTCGGAGAAAAAAAAAACACGGTGGGAGTGAAAGCAAAGGCTGCAGGCAGCCAGTTCGAGCATCACTGCCATCTAGTGGCCAAAGGACACTACTGCGCCCCCACAGTGTAACGCTATGGCACCTACTCACATGCCATAGAGAGACAGAGACTAACAAGGACAATTGTACAGCACACAAAGGGGCTCAGGGGAGAAGTAGTGCCCTCAGGTGCAGCTGCAGGGAGAAGACTACAAATTGCCACACCCGACCGGCAATCACGTCCAGGGTAGATTGCAAACAGCTACATACCCGAAATAAAGAAGCAAACCAGCATTGCACAAGCCTAGGAACGGCCAGCAACAGCACACGACTGTAGCAGCAAGTGAGGGCGCGGGAACGCGCCAGAAAGGCAAAAATGCGCCAAGCACGCCAGAGCACCAGCATCTACGCACCAGGAGAAGGAGTGAAGTAACTCCACGCACGAAGGAGAGCGCAAGGACTGACGCTCACAAGCAAGTGACCAGAAGCAGGAGACAGAACAAAAGCGCAGACCACCTGACGCACAGGGGACAAGCAGAGACCAACTGCCAGCGGAGCGGCACCTGATGGCCACAGGTTGTTGTTGCAACAGCAGGGAAGAAACTGCAGCACCGTCACCATGGGAACAGAACAGAGGTCCCAAGACTCCCCAGCAAGCAAGTGCGACACAGGGAGGAAGCGCGACGACCGTCAACACTGCTCCAGGGTCCCGAGAAGAAAGCAAGCACACCCCGTGAAGTAACGGGTGCCACTTGAACACTAGGAAGCAAGGAGTGGTGACGTAACCCTCCGCACAGAAATGCAGCACAGGAAGAGCGCGGAGAAAAGCGCGCCAACGCGATAGCACCAGAACGGAGCTAACCAATCAAACAGAAGACAGCAAAGCGTGAGGATTCACGCAGAAGACCAAAGCAAGGGTCAACCAACCGCAACACAGCAAGTATCCCGCAAGAGGACCGAAGATAGCCTGCCAGCATCGGCAGAGTGGACCGGCCAGAGGTCCAAGAAGTTCAAACACCAAGACACAGTCCACGATCAGCGACTAGCGAACTCCAACAACCACAACTCAACATGTAGCGTCTAAAGAGAGTGAGAAGATCGCAACGCCCGGTCCAGTCACAGACTGACGAGAGAAGACAGTGTCCGTGAACCAGGACAGGACCGGATGGAAGCAGGTGGAGTGCACGCTGCCTGGAGAAGTCTGGTTAGGAAGATGTAACAGCAAGGTGACCAGACCGCGTTGCGAAGAAGATGGAGAAAGGAGAAGAAGTCTGAGTGGCATGACGCCACCAAAGAAGGAGAAAGGAGAAGAGGTCTGAGTGGCACGTCTGCCACCACCGAAGAGAAGGAAAGGAAAAGAGGTCAGAAGCACGACGACGAGAATGGAGGATAACTAAGAGGAGTGTGGACTAAGACACCACAACACTCAAAAGGGGAAACACCGAGGAGAACGTGAGAGGTGCACGACAGTCCACACGCACGACCGGGATACAAGTAACACCACTGGAAGCAAGCATCCACGTGCGAGCCCGACAGTCATCCAGGAAGGACAGAAGCGAGCATGCCGGTCTGTTGGCAACACTCACCTCTGGGATGGAACGGACGAAAGGGCCGCGGAAATCCAGGGGCAGAGGCCTCAAGGACACCGATGGCAGCGGGTCCCCACGAGAGACGGACTGTTGAAGCTCACGCTGAAGATCCTGGAAGACCAAAGGTCGCACACGACTGAACCAGTGCCAACAACACCCTTTCAGGTGGAACTCGGACACGGAGAAGATGACCCGTAGCGACGTCCTTCAACACGTTTGAAGAGGCAAGGCGGCATGCACACCGGTCCAGTGGAAGCCTGGCAGAAAGGCCTCCGGGTCATCCAGTGAGAGGGGACACCCACGAGAGAGGGGTATCCGTGAGAGGGATAACCTGCAGCTGAAGGTCCCGTCAGGAACAGACACCAGTTTCAACCAAGCACTTTGAACAGGACGGTCCAGCGAAAAGTAACACACTTGGGACTCAATGAATATTTATACTTCTGCACGTTCACAGGATGTGGAACAGAGCGAGAGAGACTGTAAAGCCCACTTACAAGCTGCAAGTCTGCCAAGGCAAAGAAAAGACATTGCCAGCAATCAACGGAACCAGCAGTAAAGACCACCACGTGGGAGTCGTCGTGTAAATTATGGGTTTTGAATGAACTGTATTTTTCCCCGCAGGTTGAACTCTAGTTAGGGCAATTTGCTTAACTAAGGTTGGGAGGGATGTAGTAATGTAAGACACGGTCTAGTGTCTCAGTTCTTTCTGTAACTGCACACCTAACACCCACCCACCACCAGGCGTCACAGGTCATGTGACACTGGCCAATAAAGGGGCCGAGCGCACGTGCTCTGGGCCCATTACCTATCCCCCAACTACTGTGTCTGCGTCTCATTTACTCCTCTACAGCATGAGGGCCTAGCGCCCTCCCCAAACACCACAGGGTCCAGCAACACCGACACCAACCTATTTGTGATGACAAACCTAAGCACTAGACCAGAAACATCAAAGAAGTCCCTTTAACCATACTTGAAACCCGAATTCATACCCATCTACAACTCCAACCCTCCACCTGGACGGCCGATGACCTCACTACATACTTTAATACAACAATGACAGAGGTTTTAGACCAAGTAGCTCCACTCAAACTCAAACAAATGAGGCAAATCAAATCTAAACCCTGGTTCAACGTGGAGCTTAATAATGAAAGGCATCAACTCAGACAAACAGAAATATCTTGGAGACTAAACCCTTCGACCATGCACATAGCGCAACTTAGATCTGCTCGGCTGGCATACCAAAAACACATTTTTAGAGAAAAGGCGTCTTTCTTCCGCAGCCAACTAGATCTGGCGAAAAACAGACCGAGAGAACTCTTCAACATTGTCAAAAGCCAAAAAAACTGCACTCCCTCGAACGAAATCAAAGCCACCAAAGAGCGATGTGAAGAAATTGCCACCTTCTTCTCTAATAAAGTCTCAGCATTTGATCAATCCTTCATCCAAACCGCAAATCCTCCTTATCTCTTGACCTGCCTCCCTTTAATCACCCTTGACCAATCAGAAAGAGTTCTTACCAAGGACAATTAGATCTGCCTCCAGCTAAAAAACAATGTGCATTGGTCCGACTTCGAGCTAATGTCGGAAAACGAGGTCTTCAGTATAACTGCAAGCCTAAAACCTTCTTCCCACACTATGGACCCCCTCCCATCCACAATTATAAAATAACTCAACCATACCATTTCCCCTTTCTGGACAAATGTCATCAGCTTCTCTCTCATTTCAGGCTGTGTCCCAGACTCCCTTCACCTAGGACAAATCACACCCATACTCAAGAAACCAGGGGCTGACCCTAACGATCTCAAAAACTTCAGACCTACCTCCAACCTCTCATTCCTTGAAAAAACATCGGAAAAAATGCGTTCTCCACCTACTCAACCAACACATTGATGAGTTCAACCTCCTTGACACCTTTCAATCAGGATTCAGGAAAGGCTGTAGTACTGAAACATCTATGCTCAACATCTCTGACAATATTCACAGGGCTTTAGATGAAGGTGATGCCTGCCTACTCATCCTTATTGACCTATCTGCGGCATTCAACACAGTAAATCATCCAGCTCTTCTGGAGACCTTAAGAAAGCGCTCCGGCATTAATGGCACAGTACTAAAATGGTTCACCTCCTTCCTTCAGCACTGCTCGCAACAAATTAAAATCCACTCCTGTCTCTCGAAGCCAACAAAAGTCACACTTGGGTTCACGCAAGACTCGATCCTCTCCCCCTCCCTCTTTAATCTCTTCATGGAGCCCCTCACAATCATCTTGAAAAAATCAGGAGTGAATTACCACTTTTATGCAGATGACACCCAAATCTGTTACAAAATCAAATCACCCAGCGACATCCAACACCTCAACGTCGGTATAGAGACAAAATATCGACTCCAAAATATCGACTGGACATAATATCGAGTTTTAAATATAGACTGGACAAAATATCGACTGGACATAATATCGACTACAAAAATATCGTTTTTCAGGTAAGTGAAGTAATATCGACTGTATAAAATATAGATAGCAAAAATATCGATTTTTTAATAATATATAATATTTTATAGTGTATTTTTATGTAATAATATGTGTGAGTAGTGTGTATTAATGTTATAAAATATTTTATTACATGATTTTTGTTTTGTTAATAATTGCGTAATGTAATTCTGTAGCGGGTTGTGGGTTTATAGGGGAATAGGGTGGGAAGTAATTTAATAATAATTAATTAATTAATATATGTGTGTTAATATTTTTAATTAATAATTATTTCAAAATTAATTAATATTAATTAGTTAATTAATTAATATAATTTTGAATATATTTTGTATTAGTAAAAAATTGTTAATTAATTAATTGTAATTAGTTAATTACATTAATTAGAGTACATTTTTAATATATATAATTTTGTGTTATTTTTAAGTAATTAATTTTCAAATAATAATATTAATTATTAAAATAATTACACCTAATGTTCTAATATATTTATTTTATTGTTATTGTTAATTAATAATTAATTGGTAATTAAGTAATATTGTTAAATTTTGGGTAAAGGAGCATTGTTAGGGTTCAGGGTCAGTTTTCAGTTCATGGTTAAAGGGGTATTTTTAGGGTTCAGGGTCAGTTTTCAGTTCATGGGTAAAGGGGTATTTTTAGGGTTCAGGGTCAGTTTTCAGTTCATGGGTAAAGGGGTATTTTTAGGGTTCAGGGTCAGTTTTCAGTTCATGGGTAAAGGGGTACTTTTAGGGTTCAGGGTCAGTTTTCAGTTCATGGGTAAAGGGGTATTTTTAGGGTTCAGGGTCAGTTTTCAGTTCATGGGTAAAGGGGTATTTTTAGGGTTCAGGGTCAGTTTTCAGTTCATGGGCAAAGGGGTATTTTTAGAGTTCAGGGTCAGTTTTCAGTTCATGGGTAAAGGGGTATTTTTAGGGTTCAGGGTCAGTTTTCAGTTTTTGGGTAAAGGGGTATTTTTAGGGTTGAGGGTCAGTTTTCAGTTTTTGGGTAAAGGGGCATTTTTAGGGTTCAGGGTCAGGTTTGGGTTTTTGGGTAAAGGGGTATTTTTAGGGTTCAGGGTCAGTTTGGGGTTTTTGGGTAAAGGGGTATTTTTAGGGTTCAGGGTCGACAAATAAGATTTTAAAAAATTATTTTTATTATTTTCATTTATTATTTAATTATTATAATTTAATTTAAGTCGTTTTAAGTATATTTTAGTAATTAAAATTTAATATTAATTTAATTTAACACTGTTTTTAATAAAGTCGATATTTTTTACATCTATATTTTTGTTAACGATATTTTGTACTCGATATTTTTGTACTTACCTGTTTGTAGATACAAACTCGATATTTTGACTGTCGATATTTTGTCCACGATATTTTGGCAAGTCGATATTTTGTCAGTCGATATTATTTCAGTGATCCCTCAACGTCACTCTAACTAAGATCCAAACTTGGTTCAATGCAAACCACTTAAAGGTCAATCCAGATAAAACTGAATTAATTCTATTCTCTCCAAAAAGTAACCACCGTCCAATCCAAGAGTGGCTCAAGAACCTGGATGCCTTAAGCTGCCCCCTCGTCCTATCCGACTCAGTTAAGTCTCTAGGCATTATCCTTGACAGGAACTTATCAATGGTGGCCCACATCAAAAACTCTGCAAAAGGTGCGCTTTTCTCACTAAAACACCTCAAGAAATTGAAACCTTTTCTTCCCCATAATGACCTCAAGACAATAGTTCAATCCCTAGTTCTCTCTAAAATCGACTACGGGAACGCCATCCTTACAGGGACTTCAAAAGCTCACCTAGCCCCACTAAGGGCAGTGCTGAACATGGCCACTCAACTCATATCTGGGGTAAAAAGATTTGAACACATCACACTCATCTCCCTCAACTGGCTTCCCATGGAAGGAAGGTGTATTTACAAGCTGGCCTGCATCACACACAAAACCCTTCACTCTCCGTCCCCCAACTATCTAAACAACAAACTGGTAAAAGCAGTAAAATTTTGAACTCTGAGAAGCTCCAACTCACTCCTTCTTATCCCTTCGAAACTGAAAAAGAAAACCACTTAGGAGCGATAATTTTCTGGCAACGCTCCCAGGATGTGGAACACTCTCCCTAGAGTCCTCAGATGCAACCCTCCTTCCCCTGTTTCAAAAGGGACCTGAAACTCCATCTCCTCAACATATACTTCCTCGTCCAAAGTCAATAAACCTAGACTTCAATATCTGTGTTGACTCGTCTCTTTTGATAGAGCGTGGGTTAACCTGCTCATTTACCATACTCACCAGGGCCCATAAAACAACATTCATACTTTGAACAGGTAACTCTTTACGCTCCACAAAATTTGAGTTTTATCAAATAGGACCTATACCGTTTGACTTACCAACCCTAGTCACCGGTACCTAGAATCCTAAGGGATCAAGGGAGTTAGCAAGAAAATAGGTAGTAAATAACATTCCTTGTATGAAATAACCACAAACTTAGGGAGGTTTAAACACTTTATCTAGGAAAGTTTTAAGTGTCAGATGACCATACTAATTCAGTCAGAGTTTGTTATGATTAAAGCAAACTGATGCGGAAATATTTTACGAGACTTTCTTTAAGCATTGAGATATAGGGAAGGGAAGAAAAGGAAATAGTACAACAACATGCCCACTCTATTTCATATTTACCTAGAATGGTGTGAAGACCAACCCTGGCACGGGCGGGGATAAAGAACTGGAGACCCTCCGAAAGTGCAGGTGCCAACAGGATAGAACAGGTGTGTATCATTGTGCAATGCAGTCTAGTGCTTGGGGGGGCGGAACTAGAAACAGGAACAGCAGGAGCCGGGACCGGCTAGTGGGCAGTTAGAGTAGGGACACGGACGCAGTAGGAGGCGATTGAATAAAGCTCCTTAAAAGATAACTGAGTGTATGTCGTTATTTGAGTCAGGACACGACAACTGGAGACGAGGATGGTGGAGCCTGCCACCCACAGAACCTACCGCTGCTGAGACCTGAGTGGTGGAAATGAACCCAGCGCCCAGATCGAGAGGCCAGTAGTGATTGCACCTGCCATGTGATCTTTCAGACGTGTAGAGCCCAGCTGAGGAGCACTGGTGAGCGCTGAGGGTGTTTGAAGCGGAGCACTCGCTAGCGCCAAAATGACACTCAACTCCAATGCGTGCAAATTGGCCCGTCGGTAAGGAGGAGAAATCGGGAGCCCACCCCGATTATGCCTGATACTCTAGTGACCAGAAAGTGTCTGGGGCCCTGCGGAAGCCCCGTGGATGTGCCCAGAAGCAAGAGCGCTGTTCGCGCCAAAAAGGAGGAAAAGCTCACCCCCGATGCGTGAGACATCGCAGGCGCACTACGAAGTGAAGTCGGGAACATATTCCGAGCCTACCTGGATGGTTGTAGTGGCCAAGGAGCGTGGGAAGTGCAGAGGAAGCCCTGTTGCCCGTGGAAGTAGCTGCCGGTGAGTGCCTGATGAAGCTAAGTGAGTTGGAAGAATGAATGCAGCCAAACCTCGTGGAAAATGAGAGTTTCTGTTTGGCGGCCATCTTGGAGTCAGGCATTCTTGAAGGACACCCCTGTGAAATGCATGAGCGGCCATTTTGGAGTCAGGCATTGTTAAGCAAACAAGCAGTGATCAAGGAAAAGGCCTGAAGAGTAAACAAGCACAAGTCAATGCAACCAAGAAAGAACAGACAAACCCAAGCAAACACAAGAGTGAGTTAACAAACACGCATTGGTAAAGACAAGAAGAGAAACACAGCAAGCATTGATCAATGTAAGTGAACAAAAGGACCAAGCAGTGGCAAATGGAACAGCTGCAGTAAACAAACATTGGCAAGTGCCAGACTATATCAGTGAACAAGCCTTGACGGATGCAAGCAAACAAGCACTGGCAAGTGCAAGAGATAAATGGACACAAAAGCATGCAAGCTCAAATGATATAAATAAAGACAAGTAAAGACAACATTGGGCACAAACTGAAGAGAGCAGAGGTGCAGAAGACCCAGAAGAGGGCAGCCCTGCAGAAGACCCTGAAGAGGGCATAATTGCTGAAGACCCCGAAGAGGGCAGTCCTGCAGAAGACCCCAAAGACCCCGAGAGGGCAGAAGTGCAGAAGACCCCGAAGAGGGCAGTCCTGCAGAAGACCCCGAAGAGGGCAGAAGTGCAGAAGACCCCGAAGAGGGCAGTCCTGCAGGAGACCCCGAAGAGGGCGGAATTACGGAAGGACCAGAAAAGAGTATAAACAAGCCCAGATGAACACAGGTTCTGAAGTCAGCAAGCACAAGCAAGTGCACATCGTGAATGCACCAAGCACATGCAGATCCCGAATGTAATGAGCACGAGCAAAACAAGTGCCAGACTAAGCGTTCAGCACTACATGAAGACAGACAAGTAAAAGTAACAGAAGCAAGGAGAACAAATGATCCAGAAGCAGGAGTAAACAAACATCAAAGAAGCCTTCTCTCATCAACCAAGTGGTTGGACAACCTGCACTAGTCTGGAACAAAACGCAAGAAGAAGATGTCAACGGTGCCACATATCGTTGCAACAGCCCCACCGACTACCTGCAGTTAGCACGCAACACCAAAGAAAGCGGGAATTCGCAGAGACACGAGTCGCGCATGGTGCAGCTAAATGGTGGCCAGTTGACCTCAGGAGATCCAAGCTTATCTCACTGAATCATACCGAGACAGTCCTGCCACGGGCGGACAACATCCAATAATCACACGGGAGCGGTGAATCTTACCAAAATCAAAGGAAACGACCAAACAAAGACTATCGGCCGAGGAGGGTCGGCAGAAAAAGACAGGAAGCAAAGGGAACAGTCCTGTGAAGAAGACAGGAAGCAAAGGGAATAGTCCAGTGACATTGTCATGCCACCACATTCCACCATCATGTTGGTGAGAGAAGAAACACATACATCTAACCCCTGCATTGGAGTGCCACCCCCAGTGGCACGGACCGACAACCAGAGTTTGGGTCCCAAATGGAACCGGTGGTTAGAATCACTGGATGCATTTCTTGACATAACCGGAGAGCGAAGAGATGGCAAACGTCTACTACTACTACTTCAACTGGAGGGTCACGAAGGCCGACGCCTAATCAGAACCTTTTCAGCAAAGGATACAGGGACATATAGAAAACTCAAAAAGACTATACGTGTTCATTTCACCACAAAGGAAGATGTAGATCATGAACGCATCGTTTTCAATGCAGCACGGCGAGAACCAGGGGAATCATTACCAAACTTCATAAAGAGGTTACAAAAGTTGGTACGATACTGTCAATTCAATACACTCACAAATGAGGAAGCGATTCGTCTCTGGGCAATTGAGAGCTGTTCAAAACCAGACGCACAGAGCAAGATACTTCAAAGCAATTCTCACTAAAGGAAATCATCAGGAGGGCTGAAGCTGGAGAGCGAACCAAAGCGAGAGAATTGTCAAGAGAATTCCATGTCAATGCAAGAGAGGAAGATAAGCGAAAGGAGACATCCCTCATGGCAGAGCATAAAATACAAGAGGCAACCGAAACCAGAAATAGGGAGGGCGAAGACAGACTAGAGACAAGACAGCAGGAGAGACAAAGTGACATGAAATACTTTGAGTCAACAACGCGAAGACAAAAGACTGGGATGATCCAGGATCATGACAGCCCCACCGACATAACCTCAGGGAGTCATTCAACCTCAAGGAGTCACTCAACAAATGGTACAAACTATTCTGAAGAAGAGTCAAGTGCGACAGATCACACGGATGGAACCGATGACAGCCTGCTCAACAAGTATGAAGGAAAGACAAGTTACAGAACACCAGACCAGTCACGTCAACTCTGGGAGCCGATAAACAAACACACCCGAGCAACCTGCGGTTCACCAATTTTTATAGAAGAGTCAGACAAAGCATATAGCCGAGGAAAACACCACTCCCAGGACACAGACAACAGAGCCCCCAACAAGCGAGAAAAAGAAAGAAATCTCATAAGACTGGGTGATTCACTCAAACACCCGAAAATGATAGGCAAGCACACTCAGGACAACCTTGACAATGAGGGAACTGAGAAGAGACAAGTAACTTCATACGAGAGGGGCAGCGACAAAAGGCCTTGGGATCGAACAAAAGAAATAAACGCTTAGTTGTCAGACAATCTCTCCACTGAAACAGCGTGGAAGACATGTCGAGAGACATACCCCAAGAAATGTCCCAAAGACAGTTCTGACTCTAAAAGCAGTTTGTCACAGTCTACCAGTTCAAGAAGTGTATCAGTCAAAACACACTTGAAAGAAGGGTCCCGAAGGAAATCAGCAAGAGACTTCCCTGATTCAGAAGCCATGTCAGTACGATCACTCGGATCAACGGAATCAAGTTCACGACAAACCCCATGGCATCGATCACCTGAACGGACATTGGACTCAGAGAATGTTCTACCCGTCCAAAGCAACACATCTCACGCCGATGGCTCGGAACATTCGATCACCCCGTCTAGCAACTTGTCCTGTCCGTTGCAGTCATATCCGGACCTGAGGAGGGTACCTTCACCCCTGACGGGGTTTGCAAGGTTGACTCCAAGGGTTTTCAGAAGAAAGACAACCATATGGGACACTATACACTGGCGTGGGAAAAGACTGTCTCATCACTCCGTCAAGAAGACAAGGTGTGTTGGCAAAGATGGATCCGCATCACAAAGGCAAGAGGGGACGAGAACGGAACGTGCTCATGCCCCAATGCTCAAAGAGTTCAACATTTACAAACTCGAGTGGGAGCAGATAGGACAAATAGAGCCCGCAAATGAGTCCCAAAACCGAACCAGGACACTCAGTTCAGATAATGTCTTATCAGGCAGTGCTCTATCGTCCAATACGCAGGGCCGTGACCACGAGAGCATTGATGCCCCTGACCGAATGGGTAAAAGAAGTGAAACCACAAGCAGAGGCCTAGGAAAACAAGTGTCACAATGGAGAACAGACTGCCACTACTGCGCTGAGATATCAGTAGTCACACAGGAAAAAGAAACCATGACAACTGTGGAATCTCAGAACAAGCAGTTCACGCACAATGTCTCACATTTTCAAGAATGCGCTCCTGTGGTCAAAGATGTTTGTGTTGAGACAACAGAAAGATCGACCAAAGACAGGCCCATCACTGATTCAACCTTACTGATGCTTGAAGACCGGACTGAATCTGAGCTCATGCATGGAGACACATTCCTGTGGCCCAAACAGACTGTCTGCCGACTCATGGGGCTAAGTGGAAAATTACGAACTTGGTAGAAGTCCATTTCATTTTGTTAAGAAAGGGGGAGATGTAACATTGTGCAATGCAGTCTAGTGCTTGGGGGGGGCGGAACTAGAAACAGGAACAGGAGGAGCGGGACCGGCTAGTGGGCAGTTAGAGTAGGGACACGGACGCAGTAGGAGGCGATTGCATAAAGCTCCTTAAAAGATAACTGAGTGTATGTCGTTATTTGAGTCAGGACACTACAAGGTGCAGACCAGAAATCAGGATAAATATGGACCTGCACCCACAGCTAAAGTGCAATGCCAGCGTCACACCACTCTCTGCAGCTAACAGTCGGACCCCGATTGGGTTATCAAACTCCTTCCCAGAACCCCGATTGGGTTATCTAACTCCTTCCCAGAACCCCGATTGGGTTATCGAATCTTCTGCCAGAGTGCACCGCCAGCACCTCTGCTCTCGTTCGCCTATTGAGTGCTTTGGGTCAGTGACAGGTCAGCTATTCGTACAAGTCGGACAATCTAGCTAGCTAAGCCTACCTTAGATATACAATTTTCCAGGGCAGTGTACCACCCCCCAATGTTGCAAGTTGTGTATTCCCGTAATTTGACTGGTCAAAAGACGAGGAGAGGTCATCACACCATACCAGTCATGAGGTTACCTCATCCATGTATTCAAATTAATGTTCCCTCCCATAACTTTATTTTCCCATGCACTTTTATTCCACCCGGCAGTGAATGTATCAATATCAATAACATTGTATAATAAATTGTACAGTTCAGCTTCCTCTTGTGGGGTTGAGAGGTCAGCGTCCCATGCACATCTTCTAGCAAGTCAAGATTTGGCATCAGTTCAATGCCATGGCTTGTGGACTCGGGTGAAGTCAGCGCATGTTCAGTTCAGAACCCAAGATGGAGTAACCTTGTATTTGATTGGACCAAACACGAGCTAATAACAAAGTCAAAGAAGAACAGTTTTAGAACAAAGAATAAATGAATGTACTGTATACCACTTATCTCTACTCTTTTCCCATTATTTTATTTTAACTACAGCATTAAGGGTTAAGCAGAACGAACAATTTAGCAAAAGCAACTATGCAGGCTTTAGCATGTTAAAACATAGAGAAGCCATCTTAGTTCTAGTGCGCAGAATCAAAAGTTTCCCACCAAGCGGAGAAATAAGTCATGTCACATGAGTGTGACATACGCATGCGCAGTAGAAGATCCCGCGTTGCGGCAGCCATTTTAGTGCATTTGGATTACAGTTAGTAAAAGCACATAAGCGAGCTTCCCCTAGATACTAGAAATGTCGTGTGGTGCAATTATTTGTAAACAAAACATATTGGTTAGCATATTATTACGTTATTCTGAGAGGACTGAATCCAGGCAAGTCGCTTTACGTGCGCAACCTTGCTCCATCAATCCCCTCTTTGATGATATTTTATATCATCACTAATTAATGAAACAGATGCCAACTTTCACATTTCTCCCAACGCAATTTCTTCAAACTTTCTGTTTTGTTTCTTTTCATTATGCATGTGAAAGTTTTTCACTTTCTTGTACAAATTTCCATTCAACTCTTCTAATTCAATTTCATCAATATTTCTCTTCTTTCCTTTCTTATTTACTGTATATGTCTGTTTATGCTTACGACATTTGCAACAAATTATTATCGCCCAAATCAGCAGGGCTACTCCCACCATTGGCATCAGTATTCTACGTACAAAACCTTTTCCTACGTTAGAAAATCAACTACCGATAGAGGAGAGACCATCTGTAAGTCTCTTCCATGCACTATCAACTTCCAGTGGTTTGAGTTATTTTTCCAAATGTGTAATATTCTTTACATACCCTTTAATTTCAACACTTTTGTCATGTATGTAAGTGCAACAATGTTGCGCTTTCAACATTCTACAGACTCCGCCCTCTTTTGCAAATAATGTATCAAGAGCAAGTCGATTTTGCAAAACCCTTGATCTTATCACCACCAATTCTGTATTGATCATTAAAAATCCTCCAGCAGTGTCAGTCGATAAGCGATCCACCACTGTTGACACTTTGCAAATTATTTGAGTATTCAGAACCACTCCCACTGAAGGTATCAATGCACTAAATATATTGCCTACAATTTCTGAAAAACTAGCTCTTTTACTACGTGTTAGTCCATTAATTTCTTCATTGCTTCCAGTGATTGTATTCACATGATATACCGTTGGGAATACTATTCCAAAATATCAACTCCCATACCAATGATCTGGCAGTTTATAATATGCCTTGTTCCCACATATGTAATAAATTCCAGGAAATACTGGTTCAGTTCCATCTTTGAAACCCCAACCCCCAATTACCTTATAATTGTGTTCACATTCACTGGAACCAATGAATATATTGTTATAATAACTCGTTCTCTCCCTGTGGAAACAGCGTTTCCCTTTCTTTTCAAAATCCAGCAACTTAGCAGCGCGAATCTTGCCATTTAAGGTGAACTCTTTACTTTTAGCCCATTTAGGAATCTTTTGTTTCTGTTCTGTTGCTTTTCTCTGGAAATCCTCTCTCCTTTTCTCAACTAAGTTTAAAAATATTTTCTCTTTTTCATGTAAAAAGCATGGTAAATTGTTCTTGTGTGCTTCAAATACATCTATTGAACCTATTGTTAGAAAATATTCACCCATATAAGAGTTATGTTACTTTTAGTATGTACAGGATTCATGTTACTACGTATAGGAAGTTCAGAAAAAATCACATCTGAATTAGAATAATAATAGTGTAATGGTCCTTTCTTATAAAATAAACTAGCTAAAATACTACATGAAATGTCATATGTCAGGGGCAAATGGTGGTACGTAATACCCTCGGCTACAGATGTGGGTAATTTCATACAAACATAGCAATCACTTATTTCCATTGCTTCTACATAATGTACTACTAACAGGTTAGCAAATACATTCAAGTGTGTTCTATTTCTAACTCTACTATAGTGTAATCCTTCCTCATCTGATGCTTCTAAATCTACCTTTTGCAGTCTGAAACTATCTATCTTTTCATGTATATTTAACTTTTCAGGTGCATCTACTTTCTCATGTATGTTGGTTTTATTCTTCATGTTTTTACTCATTAGATAAGGAATAGCTACTGTCAGTCCTAGCCATGCTGCATATTCTACAGCATGCCTTTAAGCAATTTATTTTCGGTCTTCCATTAACGGTATGATAGCCATTTCTGATTAAGGAGACTTAGCTCCTCTTTGAGACTTTTTCCACAGAATTTTAACCTGTGAACCTTTTTCTCAAGTTGGTCTCACTTCTTCGGCAGTTTGGTCATCAATCAGCTCGTCATCACTTTCATCACTTAGTTCTAAATTTTCGAAATCTTCAAGGATGACATAAGTCCATTCTGGGCCTTTGAAATTGTTATTCAGCCATTTCAGTCATGGACTCCTCCTTCTCGGTTGCTCTATGGATGGTCCAGCCTGACTAGATATTTCATTTACTTGCCCTGGTTTTTCATTTATTGGTTTGAGGCGAAATTTCAGTCTTTTGACAAAACCAGGCCACTTATCCCCCTTTCTGAGTCTTTTAGCTGGCACTGTGCTTTGATTTTCTTCAAATGCTTTTTTATTCTCATTTAGTTGTGGCATAATTTGTACATTTTCATCTTCTGTATCCCTCTCTATCTGACTTTGTCCAGGTCTTGTTTCTGTCTCTTCTGCCTGGATACTAATCTGGCCTTGTTCAGGAGTGTGCTGAATTTGACTTTGATTTGGTGTTACATTCTTGCATTCCTTCATACTTTTTTATATTTGGTTTGCCTTCTTCTTCCTGAACATGTTTTTCTACAACTATCTGGTCCTGCTCAGGTATCTCGATCTCTTGTTTTTCTTCTTCCTGAGCCTTTGCCCAATACCTATCTGTCCCTCCTCAGACTCTGGAGCTGTGACAGGTATGTTGAATGTCTGAGTATATTGATCACTCCTTATCTGTTCCTCCTCAGAATTACTATTGGCTTTGATTTCTGTAATCTGAGTACGTTCTTCTATTACTGACTCATCCTCACTATCACTCTGTCTATCTAGATAGGTTTGACTTCTGGTTCTCACAACATCTGCAGGAATGTCAATCACTGGAATCCATTCATCCTGACTGGTGCTCGGTTGTTCATCATCAACTACTTCTGGATTAACTTCTTGAGACCCCTCAGCTGCACAACCTTCAGCTTCTGTTTCATCAGGTTCAGTCACTGTTTTGGTGTGACTCGCATGGATCCAATTCGGAATTCCCTTGAACTTCACAGCTGTGGTGGTAACCAATATCACTTGATGTGGCTTTCCCCACCTCGGAGCTAGGCAAGATTCTTGAGTATGTTCCTTTATCACAACCCAGTCACCTGGAATCAGATCATGTGCTGGAGTTGATTGTCTGACGACGGCGTCTTCTCCAACCTGGTGAGAGATAGAATGCACTTGGTCAGCCAGTTCTTTGCAGTACTCTAGTACTAAGTCATGAGATATATTTATCAGCTTGTGTCCTGGCACCCATGCCTGCCTCATTGCTCTTCCTATGAATATCTCATGGGGACTCAAGCCCATGTTTCTGTCTGGGATGCTTCTGAGTCCCATCAGAACAAGAGGTAAAGCATCAGGCCATTCTAATCGAATAGATTCATATAGCTTTCCCAATCTTGACTTGATTGTGTCATTCAGTTGTTCTACCACTCCAGAAGCCTCTGGACGGCATGCACAGTGCAGCCTTTGCTCAATTTTAAATGCTTCACAAATTAGACCAATTATTTCATTATTAAAATGTCTTCCTTGGTCTGATTTAATTGTTACTGGAAAACTGAAACGTGGAATGAGCTCTCTAAGTTGGAGTTTTGCTACAGTAATGCTATCATTTCTTCTCGTAGGGTAGGGTAGGCTTCCACCCATTTTGAGAATAAGCAATGACAAGGACATATTTCAGTCCTCGACAAAGGAGTAACTGAATAAAATCAATCTGTAGTCGTATGAATGGACCTTCGCCTTTCCAATCTTTTCCTGGTATCACTACAGTTTTCTCTCCAGGATTCATTTGTTGGCATATTAAGCACTTATGGCAAAGACTCTCTGCTACGTTCCTGAACCTCGCATTGAACCAAGTTTGCCTGAACAACCTAATCATGGCGTCCCGCCCTAGGTGAGAATCTCCGTGGTACATCCTAGCCATAGGAGCAAGCATACAGTCTGGTAACACACCATCAAGGTAAACAATGACACCATCTTCAGCTCTTCTCTGACAACCTATCTTTGCCCACTCTTCCTTTTCCTTTTGTTCTGCATCATTTTGCAAGTCTCTCACTTCCTCCCACGTTTTCACTCTTCCAAGCAACATAAGTTGGCAGCTGTTTCCACATGCATCAATGGTCTTGTTTATTGCCATTTTATTTTTGGCACAATGTTGGGCTAATTGGTCAGCATAGCGGTTACCTGCTGTAACTCTGTCGTTGCCAGATTGGTGAGCTGCACACTTGATCACAGCCACTCTTTCTGGTAATTGGATTGCTTTTAGCAAGTCTTTCACAAAATTTCCAATTTTAATAGCAGTACCTGATGAAGTCAGAAACTCCGTTTGCATCCAGAGTTGGCCAAAGTAATGCACAACCCCATAGCCGTACTGGCTATCGGTGTAAATGGTTACTTTCTATTTTTTTCCAATTTTGCAAGCCCTTGTCAATGCAATTAATTCAGCTACTTGTGCAGACTTGACTCCAGGTAAATAGTATGCTTCAACTGGGCCCCATAAAGTACACACAGCATAAGCAGCACTCAATCCTACTTCCTCATGTCGCATGCATAAACCATCTACAAATAGCTCATGTTCTGAATTTATTAATGGCTCTTCTCTTATGTCTGGACGAGGTTTGGTACAGTATTCTGTAAGGTCGATACAATTATGTTTGATTTCATTTTTGACTTCTGGAAAATGTGAATCAGGCAATAGTGTTGCTGGGTTCAGAATATTACACCTAGCAATGGTCACATTGGCTGCACCTAGAAGGATTCGCTCATACTTAGTCAGCCGACTAGGAGTCAAATACTGAGTTTTAGTTCTTGTTAACAAAATCACAACTGCATGTGGAACATAAACAGTTACTGGATGTCCCATAACAATGGACTCACTTTGCTCAAGACTCACTCAAGTCACAGCTACTGCTTTCAACCATCCTGGCAATGCAGACGCCACTGGATCCAGTTTGGAAGAAAAAATATGCCACAGGTCGTCTCATCAGACCATGTGTCTGAGTCAGAAATGAAAGCGCACAATTGTCTCGTGTATCACAAAATAATGCAAAATCTTTTGAATAGTCAGGTATCCCTAATGCTGGAGCTGAGCACAGACAATCTCGTAATTTTAAGAAAGATGACATGCTTTCGTCATCCCATTCTACTGGGTCCTTTGCTTTTTTCTTAGTCATTTGTATCAATGGTTTTGCTAGAACTGAAAATCCCACAATCCACTGCCTGCAGTAACCTACAACTTCAAGAAAAATTCTGATTTTTTTCTGTGTTTGAGGTAGATCCATGTTTCGAATTATTCTGATTCTTTCTGAGGTAACCCTTCTGACACCTCTCTCTATCTGGTGCCCCAAATATTTTACTGATGTGGTACAAAATTGCAGTTTCTCAGGTGATACTTTGTGCCCTCCTTCACCTAAATGATTCAGTAAATCAATGGTATCCACAACACTGTCATTTCGAGTTTTAGATGCCACTAGTAGGTCATCTATATACTGCACCAAGACTGAGTGTCCGGGCAGTATCAAAGATTCAAGACACTTTTTCAAAATCTGATTTAAAATCGATGGGCTTTCTGTGTACCCCTGAGGGACACGGTTCCAAACGTAGACATGGTCGTTGAATTTGAACGAGAAAAGATATTTGCTATCTGGATGTAATGGAATTGAAAAAAATGCACGACACAAATCAATTACAGTGAACCAACCTGCTGCCCACGGTATTTGATACAAAATCATAGCAGGATTTGGCACAACTGGGCAACATAGGACAACAATTTTATTAACTTTTCGGAGGTCCTGTACAACCCTGTACTTTCCGCTCGGTTTCTTTATGCCAATTATGGGTGAATGACAAGGACTGTTCATTATTTCTTGCAAAATGCCTGCTTCAACTAGACGCTGTATTTCTCCTACAACTCCTGCTTTTATTTCTGGGCTCATTTTATACTGTTGTATATTCGGGTAAACTGCACCTTCTTTTACTGTCACTTTTATTGGATTGACATTTGCCATTAATCCTACATTTTTCCCTGTGAAATCCCACACATTAGGTTTCACTGTATGCTGTAATTCTCTTGGCAAGTCTTCTAGAGCCAACTTTTTATTTTCAGTTTCCTGTTTTGCTAACATTAATTTATAAATTCCATCTTCATCTGGGGTTTGGATTTCAACACCACTTGGTGTGCAAAAGATAGTGCAATTCATTTTACACAGCCTAACAGGTTTACTGGACTAGAATCACATACCACAAACTTGTGCATCTCTTTAAAATTGCCTATTCTGACTTCCATTGGTTCTGTTGGGGTACTAATTGGTTTATTAGAAACGCCCGCTACTTGGATCGCTTCTCCCGAGAGTGGTAGGTTTGGAACATCTGCTGTTCTTACAGTAGAATGGGTAGCGCCAGTGTCCAATAAAAAGGTAACACCATTTCCTTCAACTTTTCCTTCAATATATGGACCTGACTGATCTACCGGCAAGGATGCGCCAAGTACGCACTCCTCGTCCTCCCCTCTCAGGCACCGTCAGAAACTGTCTTCATCAAAGTATGTGTCACTCAAAAGAAATTGTGGTGTCACTGTGTCCCTTTCACCACTTCCCTCCCAATTTGTAGTATCCACACTGTATGGGGCTTGACTCCCAGAATTTGGCATAGGCGCTAGTGGTAACTGATTCTGTATTACATGTTGTTGCTGTATTCTTAACACCTCATTCTGCGTCTGTGAATTTAAATTGTTAGTTTGCATATTATTCAATACAGCTTTACACTGGCTCCTCCAATGCCCCAGTTTTCAGCAAACCGTGACACGGGAACTTTTTCTTGGCCTCATCTCTATTGAATTTTCCCCTTGGCTTATCCCCACTTCCATTTCCTTGTGCCTGATTATTTTTCATCTTGCTTCATTGGAGTTCTTGCTGCTCTGCTAATTTTACTTGTGCCCACATTACCTTTTCTTCCAAATTCTTTCGTTTATTGTCTAACTCATCTCCACAATATTTTGGATATCTCAAAATGTCATCTATCGGCTTGGCCTGCCAACAGATTTTATGATCTTTAATCATTTGCAAAATTTCTGGTTTTAATCCTGACACAAACCGATAAATAAAATGTGTCATGTCTTTTGTATCAATGTTTTCCAAGCCACTGTACTGCTTGAATACCTGTAAAAGGCGCTCATAGTATGCATGTGCCGATTAAGCCTTATTTTGGGTAGTTCTGTCTATTCTTGTCCAGTCAGTTTCCTTTGGGGGGTACCTTTCCTTTCAAGTACAGTATTACTTGATTATACTTTTTCATAACTTCATCTGATGGGGCTCCTGTCTTCGGGTCTCTAGGGTACTCGTCAGTAGGCCAATCAACTGCAATCTTACATTCTGTCCATAAATCTACAGGGACAACCATGTCAAATAATCCAACTAAATCTTTTAGCAACACTTTTGAGACTTTTACAAATCTTTCGACCTGCCTGTACCATTCTACAGGTTTCTCTCTGAGTTTTGGAAAATCATTTGTAAATGATCAAATATCCTGTCGGGACCATGGGACATGCACATACCCTCCTCCTGGCACTTCTCTCATCAGACACAACTTTTCTACTTTTTCTTTTTCTTTTAATACATATTTAGATACAGTGCTTTTCTCTGGGGCTTCTTCCTTTTTCTTTATCAATCTAGCTTTCTACCTTTCTAAATCACCCCATTTTTGCAGTAAAGACAATAGTTCCTTAATTTGCAATTTACGACCTAACACATTCATATTTTCTAAATCTTTGTCAGAAAATTCAGCTCGATAAGGTTTCTGTAACACTTTAGATTTACCAATATCAACTCCCATTTCCAAGGCCAAACTCGTTAACTTTTCATGAAATATTTTTGTATTTCGAGTAATACTTCGACATATAAGAAACAATTCCTCTTCATTCAATGTATTTAATCTGTCTTATCCCACATTTCCAGCAAGCAATTCTTTTAATTCAACTCTTAATTTAAAAATACCAAATGTTTTTGGCTGGGATTTTGGCTTTTCTATTTCTCAGGACCATCTCTCAATTTCTTCTGTGGTAACTATAGTAGCACGTCTTTTACCAGAGTATGTTTCCATTCGCACCTCTCTAGAACTTGCTGGAGTAGTTTTCCTGACTGAGGTACTTACCGGTTCTCTTGTAGTTAAATCCATCAGAGAAATTTCCGACTCACATTCACTTGCTTGATCGTCCACTATTAATGTCTCTTTTCTTGTCTGCACTACAGAGTGGTCAGAACTGAAGGTTTAGGACTAGTCTTCTTATCTCCCTATAAGGGAAAAACAGGACCTACAGTTACTGGAATCATCAAGGCTTCAGAACTTGTATTCAACTGTGAAATTTTCTGAATGTAATAATTTCCCTGTTTATTTATCACTTCTCGTTCCCTTTCCTGTGACACCTTTTCCAATGAAGTCTCATCTATTACTTGCAGAACCAAAGGTGGCTTTAAGAACGGAGCACTAGCATTAACTGGGTTTAACTCCTCATTATAAGGTGGCGGATTTTTCATTACCAAATCCGCCAGGTAATCATCTTCAGGATCAACACTAGTCATTAGATGTTTTGTTTTCTCAGTACTCTTACTTCCTGTTTGTTCTTCTAAGGCTCGGACAGGATATAACCCTTCTACTAACATTGATTGTCTCCATTGTTTCATTTGCTTATCTCTTGTCTCTTTAACCGCATCATTGCTGCAGCAATTCCCGTGCTGTGCTGCAATTTTAAAAATCCCGGGTTATGTGACAAGGTGAACTCGTCACACGCACAGCGCAGGTAACACCCATGACGAGTTGACCTTGTCACACGCATCGAAGGGGTTAGGAAATCTGGGATAAAAATTACTCCAATTTCTGTCACTTATGGGTCTATCTCGTTCAAAAGCCTCAGTTTCCCATTCTTCTAATGCTTCGTACTGGGTTAATCTAGGTCTGGGATCTAATTCATTCATGCATGTTCTTAAATTATACAGAATCCTTCCATTAAAGGTACCATTTTCCGGAAATGCTAAAATAGCGTCATCTTTTGTGTACTCAATCCAGTTCTCTAACCACACACAAGTGTGATAGCCCCTTTCAACCAACATGTATGATGCTGGCATATTCGGTGGTGGAATAATAATCCCTTCTCTGGTTTTAATTGGTTTATCTTTTTTAAAGACATTTTTAACTTTCTTAATGAACGACAATTTTCTCTTATCTCCGTACATGATATGAGGTCTTCCTCTTTTGTATTGCTCTTGCGAAAAACCTAAGTACCTCATATCAGGTCTATTTCCTATTATTGCTGGGTCTAAATACCACATGTAATTTTATGCCACTTTGTTTTACAAGACACTTGATTGTTTACTAAAAGACTTCCAATACCAGGACGCTTCTTAATTTTTCAATGACCAATCGACAATTAGAATTCAAATAATTTCTGCCAATAGTTGCGCGGCCTTCCCGTGAGATGATTTCTCACGCTCCTGCACTCACCCCTCCTTTACAGTATTACCTCAGCTACACAGCCGCTGTCTCAACCAATACCAGCGTGGCTTTAAAAGTCATCAGTGCAGCTCCGCGACTGACTCCCTTCTTTGCAAGGTAGTACGAGAACTTACTTCTATTTACTTTTAAATGCACATTTCATTAATTAACGACGTAGAAAACACTCGCCACTGTGCCTGAGTGACTAATTCAAAGGAAAAAAGATTTGCACTCGCTGCGAGTAACTCCCTTCTGTTTATTCTTCATACACTACAAGTAGATCCCTCCATCTACCTTTCACGCAAGCATCGGAGAACCTGTTACTCCTTCGGGCTTACCCTTTCTAGGTGATATAAGGCCAACGTTTCACCAGCGAACCCCTTTGCTGTCAATCAAGTTCAGAAGAACCTGTTACTTCTTTAGTGTGACCCTTTCTAGGTGATATCACACCAGCGTTTTACTAGCGAACTCTTTGCTATCAATTATTCCCACATTTATACAGAAAGTCCCTAAACTAGTGCTTCCGGTTTTACCTAACCATGCACTTACTTCCACAGGCCAGTGACCTCACTGCAGTGTGGCTTCCATTTACCACCCGCTATTCTGCCTTCGGGGATTCCAAAACAAACATATCACAGGTACAAACAAGTTTGGTTAATACATAAATCAAATTCAAAATACAAGTCAATAATCCTAACAAGACTAACTACCTATCTTAACTAAACCCTAACCACTGCTCTGCTACCAAAAGAAACTGATAGAGCGTGGGTTAACCTGCTCATTCACCATACTCACCTGGGCCCATAAAAACAACATTCATACTTTGAACAGGTAACTCTTTACTCTCCACCAAATTTGAGTTTTATCAAATATGACCTATACCGTTGACTTGCCAACCCTAGTCACCGGTACCTAGAATCCTAAGGGATCAAGGGAGTTAGCAAGAAAATAGGTAGTAAATAACATTCCTTGTATGAATTGACCACAAATTCAGGGAGGTTTAAACACTTTATCTAGGAAAGTTTTAAGTGTCAGATGACCATACTAATTCAGTCAGAGTTTGTTATGATTAAAGCAAACTGATGCGGAAATATTTTACGAGACTTTCTTTAAGCATTGAGATATAGGGAAGGGAAGAAAAGGAAATAGTACAACAACATGGCCACTCTATTTCATATTTACCTAGAATGGTGTGAAGACCAACCCTGGCCATGGGCTGGGATAAAGAACAGGAAACCCCCCAAAAGTGCAGGTGCCAACAGGATAGAACAGGTGCAGACCAGAAATCAGGAAAAATACGGACCAAATTCGATCAGGACAGGACCACCGCAGATCAGGACCGGCACCCACAGCTAAAGTGCAACGCCAGCGTCACACCCCTCTCTGCAGCTAACAGTCGGACCCCGATTGGGTTATCAAATTCCTTCCCAGACCCCGATTGGGTTATCGAACTCCTTCCTTGAACCCCAATTAGGTTATTGAATTTTCTGACAGAGTGCTCCGTCAGCACCTCTGCTCTCGATCGCCTATTGAGTGCGTTGGGTCAGTGACAGGTCAGCTATTGGGACAAGTCGGACAATCTAGCTAGCTAAGCCTACCTTAGATATACCATTTTCCAGGGCAGTGTACCACTCCCCAATGTTGCAAGTTGTGTATTCCCGCAATGTGATTGGTCAAAAGACGAGGAGAGGTTAATCCACCATACCAGTCATGAGGTTACCTCATCCGTATAATCAAATTAATGTTCCCTCCCATAACTTTATTTTCCCATGCACTTTCATTCCACCCGGCAGTGAATGTATCAATATCAATAACATTGTATAATAAATTGTACAGTTCAGCTTCCTCTTGTGAGGTTGAGAGGTCAGCTTCCCAGGCGCATCTTCTAGCAAGTCAAGATTTAGCATCAATTCAATGCCATGGCTTGTGGACTCAAGTGAAGTCAGCGCATGTTCAGTTCAGAACCCAAGATGGAGTAACCTTGTATTGGATTGGTGTTAGACCTGGCACCATTGGTGTGGGTCTCCCTTCCATTTTTTGCCGTTGACTCAGGTATTTGTGCTGGTGTTAGATGCTTTGGGCACTGTGCCACTGCTATTCAGTGCCACAGTGCAAGTGCTCCCTATTGTAAATTGATGTATGGATTAGTGATTCCATGTTTGGCTATTTTGGTTTACTTGTCAGACCCTAGTCTAGTGCACTGAGTGTGCCAGGGCGTGTAATCCAAATGCTGCTGGTGGGCACTGTTCCCCCTAACCTGCGCGCTTGTGCACGCGCGCACTGAAGTCTTCCCGTGCGCGCAGTGTCTCATAATCAGCGCGCACATACCACTTAGTTCCCGCTAGGGCTCGTGTTCAACAGCAAGTGGCTCTGGCACTTGCTTATTTATTTTCTAATAGTGCGAGTCTGCTGGGCTGATTGTGGGCCTTTGTGAAAGTATTTGTGTTAATCGCAGTGCCGTCATGCACTGCAATTAATATGAATACTTTTACAAAGGCCCACAATCAGCCCCGCACTAGTACGAAAAGGAATGCAGAGTCTAAAACACGACGTGTGCTTTCAGAATCTGAAAGCACACGTCGTGTTTTAGACTCTGCATTCCTTTTCGTACTAGTGCACAGCTGCGAGGTTGATTGTGTGCCTTTGAAATGGAATTCCTTAATTGCAGCGCACACGGTGGGGGGGGGGGCAAATCTCATGGCCCACAATCAACCCCACAGCCGTGCACTATTAAAACAGGAAATTGACAACTTTATGTGCTCAGTACCAAAGAAACATTCATAATACAACTCTGAACACAGCAAATCAACAACATATATCTTATAGGAAACAAAAACATGGAAAATAAACAACTGATGAAAGGGATGTGCGGCATAGAAAACCCCGAGTTGGATGAAGCTAAATAGCGGGACTGCGTACCGTATGATTCCAAACCATCTGTAGGAATGTCCACATATAGACTGATGCATAATGGAGCTCCACGGAGCCTGCTTAAGGTTACACCTGATAATATGGGTAAGATGGGAGCGTTCTGAAAATGAGTATGGACGTGATAGAGATGTCGAAAGATAAGTATACAGCGAGAGCATACTTGCCCTTGGGGTGTGCTTCTAATATGGCAGAAGTCTGCGTAGGCCGAGACCCCTTGTACGTAAAATTACTTTAATTACTTTTTTCTGCATATTTATATAGCGCGAACTCGACCCAAAGGTATTGGAACGCTTTACATGAGCCCCGTATTTACATGACACATTCATTATTAATGCAGGTCAGGCTGTGGGCTGCAAGTCTCAACCATAGCTGGCAAGGTTTCAGATTGCTATGTGTGAGCAAAGAAGAGGAAAGTGAGACGAACAGAGCTGAAGATATAGGCAACGGAAGAAGGAATTACAGGCAAAGATAAAGTGGTGAGACAATATGATAAAAATTGATAGAAGCACAGAAAGAGTGGGAGAAACTAGAAGAGATAAGGAAAGAATGAAAGAGGACGACGCAAAGAAAAATAGGATGAACCAAGAAATGTAAGATAGAAACACAGGTGAAGAAAGAGGGAAAGGCCGACAGAGTGAGGAAGGGTCAACTAGAAAGAAGAAAAGACAACAATATAGAAGGTGAGACAATAAACACGGGATAGGTAGGTACATTTAGAGGGTGTCAAAGAGTCATAAAGAAAGAGAAACATATAAAGACATAATGAGACTGGAAACACAAAATAGAGAAAATGAAAACGAGAGTGGCAGACCTAACCTCATGCCCATTTGACCTGGTACCGGCAGCACCCCATATGTTGCCTGGGGTAGAACCCACAACAACCCTTTTTTAGGATAGGATCGCATTTTCTTGCACATCTGGGATTGTAAGAGGGAGTAGGGGAACAGATTCTTATAAAAAAAATATAACTGTGAGCGTTTTAAGAGATTAATTTTCTGTGGATAACGTGCAGCATCTTCAATGCTTAAAATGTGAATAATGTCTCCTTCCTACAAATGGTGCAAACGTGTTTCCTGCTCCGCTGTTGTTTCAGCCTGGATTCACCTGGACATAGATCGTCTGTCATCATTACCCCTGGTTGGAGTGAAAAGACCGCACAGCTGTTGGCATGTCTGTAAATGAAGAGATGAGACGGGTAGGAAAGATGTGGGATATAAATATAATCCTTCCAATTACAAACCCTCCTTCCACTGTTCACATGATCCAGCCTGGCACTTGTTGCCTGCCCCCTCTGATGCTCGAGCGAATCTGGCGCGCTCTGGTTAGAACTGCCAAAGTGAAGGAGCAACCCTGTGTGTTCAGTGTGAGACGCGAGGAGGCTAAGGGCGTTAGATTAAAGCAGGCCAAGCGAAGTTAGTGTCAAAACAGAGTTTTTTTTTCAGGAAAGGAGACAGATTAAGTAAAGTCACAGTATTACGGCTCGTATCCAGAAGGGTTCGCTCACTGGCGTTAGACCACAGCGCCGCTCCTGATTGGGGACGATAATAGCACTGATAGGACCCTTCATCCGTCTGTTGGACTCCACTGAAGACAAACACGGCCTAGCCTCCAGGGGGTCCTCGTGACGGTAATGATACGATACTTTCTTTGTATAGAAACAATCTCATATTCGGATACTCTGATGTACACTTTACGGTCAGAATTCCTCCTCTGGTGACCATGCTCCCGGGGCTCAACACAACCGATGGTTTCGGGTAAGAATCTGTATTGAGAATGACACATACAAAACAAAAATGCGAGAAACTAAACACCTTCCACCCCAGCTTGATTCAGCAATCGTCTCACGGGCAGCTTTTCCCTGAAACCTAAGTTGTGTCCGACAGCAGACAGAGTCTGTGACTTCCCTTTCAGAAAGACAGCAAGAGAGAAAAAGAAAGTCTGAAAAAAGCAAAGCGAAAAAAGGAAAGCGAGAAAGTAGGACACGAGAAAGAAAGAAAGGGTAAAGGAAAGAAAAGGAATAAGAGAAAGAAATAAAAATGAAAAGAGGAGGAAGGAGGAAAGAGAAGGATAGAAGAAAAAGGGGAAGAAAGTAAAGAAATAATCTAAGAGAGGTAAAGAGTAGGAAAGGGAAAAAATTATGAAAGAAGGCGACAAAAAGAATAAAGGAAAGAGAAAGTAGAAAAGAAAGAGGGAAAAAGGAAAAAGAGGATAACTTAAGACAGAACAGTTTCAAATGGACACAATTTGATCTGGTGGCTGTAAACTAGCAACAGTCAGAAAAGCAAAACACTCCTTAAGGAATTTCAAACAGCAATTGCCAGAGATGGGATCTGATAAAGATGGAATGTGCATCAGAGGCGCCCTGCTATCAAACGAGGCTCCAAACACAAAGGCAACACTAAAGTAATCATAAACCAAGAACACTGGCACTGAAGGGAACTCACTTGTGTGTGGATGTGCTCTTTGTGAAAGAGCAAAATGCAGTCACTCAAAGTATGGTTAACCAGTGACTGACGGAATGTTGTATGCTGTAGTGGGCAAAAGAAAAATGTTGATGACAACAACAGACCAATGGATTGAGAGGTGGCTGAAAACCCCTATATGTAAGCATGTGATACATAGTTTAATAAAATCAAAAGGTCTTGGGCTAACACCAGACCTAAAATGGAAGAATTTGAGTAGGTAGGTGGATTGTCAATCGCTGGCAACGGGGGACCTCCGCACTACAAGTGAGAAGAACCCTGCAGCATCGCTGAGCAGGGCAGCTCTGGGCCTTCAGCATAAAGAAGACACAAAGCAACAAACCAGCTGCGCACATACAATTGTTCAGTTCTGCCATGTATCCCCTTCCATGGTCTGCTATGGCATTAAGTCACTGTGCATAGACGAACCCCGACATTCAGCTCCCTTGTATCTCCTGTGCATGCACTTATTGTTATATTTATAGTACAACGCTTTACAAATCTGCAGATCCCCTCAGCATTCCTGCGCATGCACATATTGTTGTATTTAAAGTAGAACCTTTCTTTACAAACCTGCACTTCCCTCATCATTCCTGTGTACGCAGGAGGACTTACATTGGCCCCTCACAGTTGGAAGCCTGCTTTCCGAGATTACCTGTTCACACCTGAGCTGCTGCCGGTGCATGGCCTGTGGGCGCGAGCCGTGCCCTCTTATCTTCTCACGTTGGACCTGGGATCCTTGGGGCTCATGCACCAACGCACACCTGTCAGTGACTGATGCCAGACAGGGCTACCGGGGGCTCATGTGCAAATCACATGCTTTTACCTGTGAGTGCGTGCAGCATTTACCAGGAACCCTCTCCAAGGCAGGCATGTGCAGTTCAGCGCTTCCCATGCTCAGCCTCACGACATCAGAGCTGCGTAATCGGACAGTACGTAAACTGCTTACTTGAAACAATGACGCAAGCAGGAAGCACCTCGTTCAATTCTCCAGTGTCCTGCCTATAGCACCATATGGCCAACACTTGCTGCACTTCTGTAAATTCAGCTCCAACACTCGCAGTCACTGACTCCTATTCCACAGGCATTGTCAAGGTGCTAAAATTAGTGATTAATGCATCTTAGTGCAGTGTGGTGGACCATGCCTAATGCTTACTACTTGGCAGGGCTGGGGTATTCATGTTAATTGCAGAGCATACGCGTGGTCTGGTTTCCGGCGCACTTAGCCTTGGTTGCAGTGCTGTCTTGGCAGGGTTTTTGGCTCTATTTAGCAGTGATATAGACTTTAATCTTGCTCATATCTAGGATAGGTATTCTTAGCTTGTGTTGGCCCTTTTAAGCCCTTTCTTCCAGACCTAGAAGAGGCCATCTATTGCCTATTGGCTTTGGCCTGTTATTTTTGCTTATAGTAGAGGTTGGATCCTGTGGTCCTGACTTTATATTACACATTGGTATGGTTTATGTAGGCACTCTGACAGAGCTAAGGGTTATTTCATCCTTCTCAGGCGTATAGGCCCAGAACTAGAGGGACTCCATCTTGATGGAGCTGAGAGGCTTCAAGGGTAAAGGTAAAGTTTATAGTTAAAGCTGTTGTTCGCTTGGAGAGAACCGGCTCAGGCTGGCCCTTATCGAAGGAATGTATTTTTCTCCACTCCGAAGACACAACTTCAGGCTGGCCAGCTGGGAACGTGTCCTTGGTACGGGGAGGTACAAGAATTTGGTGGGCGGCAGGTTACTGGACGTAACTTTCCATGAAAGGACAAGCTTCCATATTAGCGAACTGCAGGAGAGGAGGAGTGTTCATTCCAGCTTGTGTGCAGTCCAGCTTGGAGGTCAGTTCAGCTTGGAGTCAGAGCAGTGTGGTTCTTGCAGAGGAGAGAACAGGATGTCTGCTGGAGCTGCAGAATAGAGTGCAGTTCTGGAATGGAGAAAGAAGGCAGACGATTGCTGAAGATGAAGAGAGAGAGCAGTGCAGAGAGCATCAAAGAAGGTTGTCAGCTGGAGCAATTGAACCAGAGGCGTGGTGATGTGGTGACGGAGGGAGAGACAGAGAGAGCCCTGATCCCACCAGAGTCAGAGAGAAATCTTCCTTCTAATAGGTGAGGTAGTCTGAACTAGTCCCCTTTACAATTACACCTTAAATTCAAATTTATTTATTATGTTTTGGCTCTCAAAGAGGGCCACATAAGCATATACAATACAAAGCAACACAAACACAGAAATTACAAGAGTTTAAAAGCACAAGATTCGATCCGCAATAGCTATACCACTAACAATCAATCCAACAAGGCCGGACAGACACAGTTTCTCCAGTAATATTAATAAATAGCTAAAAATCCTTTAAAAAAGTTAAAAATATAAGAACAGAACATTTCGTTTGGAGGGCAATAAAGTGCATGAAGAAAATCTTTTAAAGTGACAATGCTAAGGCGAAGACAGATTACTTTTAGCCATCGATTGCGCAAATTACGTAACATAGGACAAATCAATAATACATGCATACAGTCCTGGTTGTTCAGTTTACATAAATTGCACAAAGCAGAGGTGCCATACCATTTGGATAGCAGTAGATTAAGTGGGATTAAATCATAGCGTAATAAAAACCAAAACCTACGTATCCCATGTGGTAGATTCCATAGGGCATAAGGTTGTGGCTGTTTCAACCTATAGGAGGAGATGAGAGGCTCCGCGTTCCTTTTATCACCAACTGATTTTTTGTCGGAGAGGAAACAAAACTCCCACGAGGCCTCCTTAAGGACATGTTTTAACTGCGTGGGGGAGTAAGCGAAAAGAGCACAGAGAAAAGTTTAAGTATCTTCACAGCCCTTCTAAAATTGCTTACGAGTTTAGAGAACTCCTTAAAATTGCCCAATAGTTCGTTTTTGAGGAGAACTCGCAGGGTGCCATCTCCCGCTCTAGCCAAACTGGCCACCCATCTTATTAGGGCGCATAGACCCTGAACCCAGGAACTCCTGAGTCCAAAGTCCAGCCTACAGGCGACCAGTGGGCAAGCATTGTTAAGAGTCGAGAGGGATCTTAAGAGTTTCCCCTCAATCTTATGGCAAAAGTCCCAGTTTTTCA
Organism: Lissotriton vulgaris; assembly: GCF_964263255.1. NCBI lineage: Eukaryota > Metazoa > Chordata > Amphibia > Caudata > Salamandridae > Lissotriton > Lissotriton vulgaris. Next base: position 924,415,588 of record NC_141697.1, read on the forward strand.
CCTCTATTAATTCAATACCATACAAGATAGTTGCGGGGATTTTTGCTCTAAAAACTTCTAGAAGACTAGAAAAATGTCTTTTCCCCGTTGCCTGGTATAGGGACTTTAACCCATTGCCATGGGCAAGAGCTTTGCGGGAGCAGTGCTCTATATGAAGTTTCTCACTCATATTGGACGAAAATATTTTTCCCAAAAAGGTATAGGAAGTTACGACCTCCAATCTATGCCCTCCAATAGCCCAACCGTAATTTGTCGAGCGGCACTTCTTCTTACCAGCTATACACATCACTTTACTTTTAGTAATATTAATCTTCATGTAATGCTCCCCAGCAAAGGCCTGGAGAGCCTGTAGCCGGTTTGCAAGACCAGAAGGAGTCAAGTCAAGCATCAGAACATCGTCGGCATACATCAGGCAGGATATTGGGGTCCCTCCTATCATCGGTGCAATCCCCTCACTGGCGGACACGGCAGCAGGGAGGTCAGCCGTATATAAGGAGAACAAAAGGGGTGCCAGTAAGCAACCTTGTTTAAGGCCATTCCGAGATGGTATTTTGGCCGAAAGCCCCCTTTCGCCCCCCATTAAGACCCTGCACCAAGTCTCAGTGTGCAGAGCCCGCACCAGTTCCAGCAGGGGGGTAGGGACACCCAGCGTCGCCAGTTTTCTCCACAGCATTCCATGATCTACTTTATCGAACGCTGTGGAGAAATCAATGAAGGCGGCGTATACCACTCCTCCTCTCACCTGGACATATTTATCTGTGATCACCTGAAGGGCAGTCATGTTGTCTAGCGTGCCATGCTCCCTTCGGAAACCAGTCTGTTCAAACGGCAGGATATTGCCATCCTCGACCCAATCAGAAAGAGAACTAAGGAGACATTTCGCAAAGACCTTTCCGATGGAGTCGAGGAGTGCAATCAGGCGGTAATTACTAGGGCTATCCCTTGTACCCTTTTTAAAGATAGGGACCAAAATACTTCCTCTCCAGGAAGCAGGAACAGATTTGGAGAGGTGGCACGCCTTAAACAAGGGGTACAAAATTTTACTCCAACTTAAGGGATCTTGTTTAAGGACCGTCATCGGAAGCTCATCCGGTCCCATGGCCCCAGAGGGTCGCATATTTTTTATAGCCGTCTCGATTTCTTTCTCTGAGGGATGGAAAACCAGGTCTTCAGGGGCAGCATACATGAAATTATCAATACCTGTGGTCCCGTTCCCTGCATAGAGCTCTCGGATATGAGAGGACCATACTTCTTCTGGGATAGGAATGGGAATAGGGGAATGGCGTGTACCACATCCTTTCCCAATTATTGCCCAAAAGTCTTTAATGTTACCATGTGCAGCAGATTCCCTCAGTTTAATCCATACTTCATCCTCCCTATCCTTTTTAATTTTTTGCTTGAGTCTGCTTCTCTTTCTTTTTAACCTGGCGATTTCTTTCCCACGTTCCGGGGCCCTTTCAACATACTGTTCGCGAATTAGTTTATTTAATTCCCTATTTAGAGTACGCAATGTATTGGGTACTACCTCTCCTTTCCTAGGGGGAACAGTTTTTTTTGCGTATAATAAAATCTTTCGCATAAATTCTTCAAAATAAACTAATTCGCTGCCATTCCACTCGTTTATTACCATAAGGGTATCGGCCAATAGGTCCTGCACCCCATTAATGGCGGCACAGTTCCAGAAGCACCTTCCAGAAGAGGCATGGAAGGTAGCCTCATTGCCATTAAGCGACCAAGACGCCGTATTCAAAGAATTTAAGGACACTGTTAAAAACAATATACTATGATCGCTGAGTGGAGTAGGTATAATCTTTAGGTCCAGAATATGGGGAAACAGGCCGTAGTCGGCAATAGCATAGTCCAAAATTGACGACCCAAAGGGGGATTTGTGAGTATAATTAGCGGGAACGTCAGATGGAAATCTTCCATTTAAGATAATACCATCCCCAATCGCTAGTTCTTTTAACAAAATCTTCCCTCTTTTATTTGTCATCAGGTTCTCCGGAAAAAGCGTCTGGGGGATAAAATGTACCTCTTCCTTAACTTTATTCCTGAAGAGTTTTAGACTAGCATTTGAAATTTTGCAATTCAGATCACCTACAAGCAAAATTACAGTTCCATATATTGGAGAACCTGCTGCAGATTATTATTAAAACACTCCTCAGGGGGTATATATACATTAAAAATTACCATGGGATATTTTTTACCATCATGGAACAGATTTTCTAGAGTTATTGTGTGGAAAAGTCTACTGGGATCAATATAATGGGAGAATCTCCATTGTAATTTATTTGACAATAAGCAGGCAATCCCCCCCCTGGCATGCCCTTTCTTTGAGGGCGTAGCTGGAACTTCCAGGACGTAAAAATCTTTTGAAGGGGTTAACATATCAATGCACCATGTTTCCTGAATGCACAATATATCAGCACCCAGAGAAGATAAAAAAGCAAGTTTCTCAGGGCTGCTGTGGAATCCGGCCGCATTCCAGGAAATTATATTTACTGCGGTGTCAAAGATGGTGAAACAATTTGGGGTTATCCTTCGTTTTTGTTGATAATGCACTATGGAGCCAATTCCACCGGTTATTATCATCTATGAGTGAGGAATTCTCAGTTAGTGGAAGTGGCTTCACATGCGAAACTGAGCGTTTTCCCCTGGAAACCCAAATTTTCAGGTCTCTCAGGGGAGAGGTTACCCCGTTTTGCTCACCACCCCCAAACCCCTGGTTACATAAAAAATTTGTCTTGCCTGGGTTGGGGATAGGGAGAATGTCAATACCTAAGCGCTGAAAGTTTTCGGCTTGTTCTAGTATCAAGTTTGTTATAATAGGCGAATAAAATTTCACCCGTATGCTCAATACCCTACTTCCACCCAACAGAGACACCAATTCTATGTCTCTAGATTGAATATGATAGAGACTTTCAACCTCACTAAAACGTTTGAGAAGCCAAGCTCTATTTAACAAAAGGTCAGTATCAAATAAGGGTACAAAATCTAATACACGCACGCCCACCGGGGCCTTAGTAATATTTACAGAACGGGCCGGAGGACGATAATTTTCCGATTCAAGTGTTACAGCAAAGGGGGGGGGCCAAGGGGTTAAGAGCCCCAGATGGATAAGAGATTGGCACTCCTAGTGTGCTCCGTGAAGGAGAGCATGGGAGAGAGCCCCCTATTTGCGGTGTAGCTTCCTGCGTAAACAGACTACATTGTTCATTTTCCCCCTCTACAGAGGTTAAAGCAGTTAAGTTCACGTCAATGTCCACCTTTAAGGAAGTAGAAGAGGGTTCCACATTCATTTCATCATTCTCCCTTGCCGCTGTGATATTTTGAAAAATAATCCTCCGCTGCTTCTTCTTTCTGTATTTTCGAATTGGTTTCCTCTTGTTGGCTTTGTTAATTTTTTGTTTACCATTTTTTCCCCTTTCTTCTTTTACCTCTAGTTTATCGTCCAGGGGTTCTTTTCCGCACTCAGGCACGAAGATAGGGAATAACTCCTGGACCGTTTTAGGGCCAGCCAAAGCTTTATCCTCCTCCTCTATCTCCAGGACTATATTTTTGATACAGTTGGGAGCTGCAGTAAGTAAATCCTTGTGAGGATCCAGAGTAGGCAATTCATTCTTCCTATCCAGTTCCTCTCTAGTATCTCTGGATTTCCCCTCAGACAAGTAATACTCAGACTTGGGGGGAGAGGCCTTCCTCATATCCGGCGATTTCTGCAGCAATGTCTTTAAAATTTGAGTGACTGATTCAAGAATACAGTCCGAGCTGCCTACAAATTTCCCTAGAAGCAGTAAGATTGAGGCTAGGAGTTGTTCAAGCGCGATCATGGACTCAGAGATCGGCTTTTCTCGTGCTTCCACAGTGCAACACTTATCCAGGAGATTGAGATCGGGGCTCCTGGAAGTATTTAATAAGTCAGATATTTCATGGCCATTTAACGAAGGGGTGCTACTATACAGCAGTAACCCAGAAGGGGTGGCACCCCGTGGAGCTTTAAACTGCTCCAAAGATTCCACTTTAGCTGGGCTTACGTAGCGTCCCCATAGTTCCAGGTCAATAGATAGTGCAGACAAGTCACCCCCCGGCCTGTCATTCATAGGTGACTGAGGGATCGATGGTATATGCACTGGATCACCTACGGTCGTCAACTTCCCCTCTGTGGAGTCCCGTAAGGAAGACCCCCCTACCATTGATTGAGGGGCCCCCTGCTGTACCAGGGGTGGTTGGGGGTCTATGGTAGCTGGTGAATGTAATTCCCGGGCTTTAGTATCTGGTTTTTCTAGCGTAGCAAGTTTGGATTTTTTTAGACCAGATAGATCCCAAAGTTCAGATAGTTGGCATTGACCTTTCAACGGTGGGTTATTCACTGATTTGTTTCTTGTGCGGGTGGTAGTTAATTTTCGGCCAGGTTTTTCTCCCACTACCCTTCCTGAGCGTAGGGTTTTAGACATTTTCCACACTATTTTCCACAAAGATAAACTTAAACGAGAAATGTAGAAATATAAAACGGATAAAAGTCTGGAGTGACGTCAGCCCCTGACAGGCCAAGTAGGACCGAAATTCAGTATAGCTATAACAGTACTCGAATCACTCACACACCTACTCAAGTGGACACAAGTTCAATGAGGCGATAATGAAATGTAAATGACCGGGCCCAGCCCGGCCTACCTCGGTCACTGAGGGCCACAGAGGGCCCGCCCTTTGCCCGGGCTTAGCCCGGCGTTGCCCGCGCGCGTCCCGCGATGCGCGGTCTCCCAGCGATAATGAAGGCAGGTGAGGGGGGCGTGGCGGCGAGGTGTAGCTGGCCCCGCTGACTTGTGGGCAATGTGGTTCTCCTCCCTCTCGAGCCGCCAACAGCCTCACCCAGCGAGTGTTTCCCGCGGAGCGGGAAACGCGAGCAGTAACTCCCTAAGCGCTGCCAGATAGCGCTTGCAGGACAAAGGCGCTTAAAGTTCTTTTCAGCTCGCTACTTCTTTTCTGCAGCAACGGACACGCTCTCCTCGAGCACAGCAGCACTTGGTAAGTGATTCTCCACTCCTCAGCGGTCTCCCAGCGATAATGAAGGCAGGTGAGGGGGGCGTGGCGGCGAGGTGTAGCTGGCCCCGCTGACTTGTGGGCAATGTGGTTCTCCTCCCTCTCAAGCCGCCAACAGCCTCACCCAGCGAGTGTTTCCCGCGGAGCGGGAAACGCGAGCAGTAACTCCCTAAGCGCTGCCAGATAGCGCTTGCAGGACAAAGGCGCTTAAAGTTCTTTTTAGCTCGCTACTTCTTTTCTGCAGCAACGGACACGCTCTCCTCGAGCACAGCAGCACTTGGTAAGTGATTCTCCACTCCTCAGCGGTCTCCCAGCGATAATGAAGGCAGGTGAGGGGGGCGTGGCGGCGAGGTGTAGCTGGCCCCGCTGACTTGTGGGCAATGTGGTTCTCCTCCCTCTCGAGCCGCCAACAGCCTCACCCAGCGAGTGTTTCCCGCGGAGCGGGAAACGCGAGCAGTAACTCCCTAAGCGCTGCCAGATAGCGCTTGCAGGACAAAGGCGCTTAAAGTTCTTTTCAGCTCGCTACTTCTTTTCTGCAGCAACGGACACGCTCTCCTCGAGCACAGCAGCACTTGGTAAGTGATTCTCCACTCCTCAGCGGTCTCCCAGCGATAATGAAGGCAGGTGAGGGGGGCGTGGCGGCGAGGTGTAGCTGGCCCCGCTGACTTGTGGGCAATGTGGTTCTCCTCCCTCTCGAGCCGCCAACAGCCTCACCCAGCGAGTGTTTCCCGCGGAGCGGGAAACGCGAGCAGTAACTCCCTAAGCGCTGCCAGATAGCGCTTGCAGGACAAAGGTGCTTAAAGTTCTTTTCAGCTCGCTACTTCTTTTCTGCAGCAACGGACACGCTCTCCTCGAGCACAGCAGCACTTGGTAAGTGATTCTCCACTCCTCAGCGGTCTCCCAGCGATAATGAAGGCAGGTGAGGGGGGCGTGGCGGCGAGGTGTAGCTGGCCCCGCTGACTTGTGGGCAATGTGGTTCTCCTCCCTCTCGAGCCGCCAACAGCCTCACCCAGCGAGTGTTTCCCGCGGAGCGGGAAACGCGAGCAGTAACTCCCTAAGCGCTGCCAGATAGCGCTTGCAGGACAAAGGCGCTTAAAGTTCTTTTCAGCTCGCTACTTCTTTTCTGCAGCAACGGACACGCTCTCCTCGAGCACAGCAGCACTTGGTAAGTGATTCTCCACTCCTCAGCGGTCTCCCAGCGATAATGAAGGCAGGTGAGGGGGGCGTGGCGGCGAGGTGTAGCTGGCCCCGCTGACTTGTGGGCAATGTGGTTCTCCTCCCTCTCGAGCCGCCAACAGCCTCACCCAGCGAGTGTTTCCCGCGGAGCGGGAAACGCGAGCAGTAACTCCCTAAGCGCTGCCAGATAGCGCTTGCAGGACAAAGGCGCTTAAAGTTCTTTTCAGCTCGCTACTTCTTTTCTGCAGCAACGGACACGCTCTCCTCGAGCACAGCAGCACTTGGTAAGTGATTCTCCTTAATCTTGTCCTTATTCCCTAGGCTATTGTATGTCTAATCTTTTCCCTTTCAGCGGTGTGTTAAAAGTTCCTGTTACCCCGCAGATAAATTGTATGTCTAATCCTTTTCTTTCAGCGGTGTGTTAAAGCTACTGTTAGTTATAGAGAGCCCATAGATTTGTGTATGTGTACTTTATCATTGTTATAATAAAAGAAACCCCAGTTCTTAGTGAACTGACATGTGCCTTGTATTCTTGTTCAATCATGGTAACTTATGCTTCTAGTTGAGCATTGTTTGCATGAACGGATGTGAAATCCCGATCAGGTAAGGAGTGACCAAACAAATAGGAAGCGAGGGGACCTTTGATGCCAGGAGCAGAAGGTACATATTGCAATTTGGAAAGCCATACCAAGTTCTAGTATTGTAGTAGCAAACCCTTAGTGAATAGAGAGAGAGACTTCCCAACATAGAGAGACAGAGAGCTGAAGGTATTCATAGGAAAGTGGTCGTCATTGGTAAGTGGCGTTAATGAGAACACCAGGGAGGACACTGGTGTGTAATGAGATCGCCTCTAGGGAAAGTGGCGTTAATGAGAACACCAGGGAGGATACTGGTGTGTAATGAGATCGCCTCTAGGGAAAGTGGCGTTAATGAGAACACCAGGGAGGATACTGGTGTGTAATGAGATCGCCTCTAGGGAAAGTGGCGTTAATGAGAGCACTGGGGCTGCAGACCCATGTGTGTAGACACGCCGGATTGTGTGTCATATCTGCCCCAGGGTAGATTAGTCTGGGTCTGAGTGGCCGCGAGACTAGCTGATATGAATAGGATATGGTAGAAAACCTATGCATGTTTATTGCTATTTCCCCATCCTTAGGTACGAAATGTACATACATATATCCATACCCATTGTAAATACGTTCTAAGGAGGGAGGTGATTACGTTCTGGCTGGGTTAGAGGGGCGCCTAGGGGCTGATCCCATCTAAGCGGAAAATCCGGTCATTACATCTGGCGTAGTCGGCTGCTTACGAATCCTGTGTGACCTGGCCATGTGCTTTGATAATTTCCCATGTGTTGTGAGGGAGTGCCCTGAGCGCCAATTACATCTGGCGTAGTCATCTGTTTACGAATCCTGTGTGACCTGGCCATGTGCTTGGAGAGGTTCCCATGTGTTGTGAGGGAATGCCCTGATCGCCAGTTCCATCTGGCGTAATCGTGCGGTTTATGTAGCCTGTGTGACCTATGGGCTTGAAAAGTTGCAGTGTGAGGAGATTGTACTACATCATGGCATTTGGCTTATTCAGGGTGGAAGAAATGGTTTTCGTTTTGGTGTTTGAACTGTCAGGGTTGAAGGATGACATTACATGAGGGAGCCAGTAACATCTTTGTGATGGTCCAATTGTATAAATGTGTGTGAAAAATGCTTTTAAATTGCCCATTAAATTGCTTGCTGTGTCTGCTTATGCTGTGCAATGTGAAATTTGTTCAATGTAATATGATTTGTGGAGTTCTTTGTATATAGCTTCTTGTAAATATGGCTTGTGAATAGCGCCATGTAATTGTGGCTTGTGAGGAGCATGTTCTCATTTTGACTTGCTGTGTTCCTTGTGAATTGCGCCTTGGATATGTTCCTTGTGAGGAGCGTGTCATTTTTTTAACTTCTTGACTTCCTTGTAAATATGGCTTGTAAATAGCGCCATGTAACTGTAGCTTGTGAGGAGCATGTCATTTTTTTGACTTGTTGACTTTCTTGTACATATGGCTTGTGAATAGCGCTATGTGGTTATGGCTTGGATAGAGCATGTTATCATTACGTTAAGCAGGAGAGAGCTGGATCTCTTTCAGGTGCTTGGGGATAACGTTTTGAAGATGTGCGTACGTGTTATGTGAAAACGTGGAGAGATGAGTTCATGACTTTCCCATGTATCTGCAGACATTGGGGAATGATTGTGCTTGAGCTGCCAAAGGGTTAATATCTTAAATTGAGATGGCAGTATTTATTTTAACATGCTGTTTAACATGCATGGTTATTTGAGCTGACTCTAAAAGTCAGTGAGTGTTTTTATGATTGATGGTTTGATTTAACTTTTGTTGGTTTCTGGGTCTGCCTGTGTGCTTTGTCAGCTTAACATCTTGTGCTGAGCGTAGGGCTCTGTTCATTTAACATTCTTTTTGGATTGCGTCTACGAATTTGTGCGGGTTTGCCTTGGAACTGGTAACTTCATGTGTCTGACCCTTAGAGGTCGGTAAGTTATAAATCAACCAGTCGGATTGAGATAAGGGTTTGCATGGAGAGAGCAGTGTTCTTTTAAATGTGCTACTTAATATGCATCCACAGACGTGTAGAGAATTATTTTTGAATGCATGATTTAAAATGAGTGAAATATTAGAAGATGGCCCAGTTGGTGTGCGCGCGCTACGGGGCTGTTTTCATTAATTATTTCTTTGAGGGTTTTCCATCTAGAAAGGAATGTGCTGGCCGGTGTTTTGCAATGATCACAGGTTGAGAATAATCAATCATGCCCAACAGTGCACAGTAAAATGTGCTTTAATTAGTGTATTGCAACCGTGTGCTTTTATAAAAAATGTTCTGGAAAATATAAATGTGTATTTCCCTGATGCAAGCTGAACCTTTTTTCAAATGTAGATGTTTTAATATACAGCAGACCAGCATATGTAAGTCAACCCACTCAGTTGGAAAATAAATGGCTGTTTGATAATATATGAATTTGGCCCTTTTACTAGGTTGAATTGAAAGGCTTGCACGATAAATTATGCTGCAATGCAAAATTACATGTTGCCCCTGGTTGAAAAAAAAACAATGGTGAAATGTGTCTGCATTTTATGTTGTTTTAATATTATTTCCCTTTCAACAGCTGACAATATATTGTGATTTCATTTTTTATTTTTTGGATGCTAGTGTGTATAGTTAGGGTGGAGCAGAATATATTGTTCTATTTTGACTAAAAATGATAACTATGACACACTACCATCTTAATGCATTGCTATGTGTCCCTTACATTAGTTTAATTTGCATTTAGTTTCAAGGCTCGCCTATGTACTTTGACAAGCTGTTGATAGAAAGGTAATACCTTGCACGGTAAAAGCAGTGTTCATTAAACATGCTGCCTGATATATATATGTGCAGAGAAATATTAAACCCAACAGTCCATGATAATTCGTTTTTCAAATGCAAAATGCATGGGCTTGTGTGCAGAAGCAAATTGCCCTTTTTTGTGTGTTGATCTGCATGCTAAATAAATGCCCATGTTTCAAATGTCTTGCCTTCTAGCTGAATTAGTTAGACAAAAGTGTTTTTTAGAAAGTGGAGCTTTTAAGTAGCAGTACATTGTAACAGAATTATTTTAAAATGCTTGCATGTCACTTAATTACAAAAAATATATGCTCTTATTACTTATTCTAGTTTTTTAAGTTAATTTGGTCAGTTTTGAGAACAGAGGTTCTCATGGGAACAGAATTGTTTTGGCTTCCAGGAAATGTGTTTGACCTTGATTTTGCCTGGCTAAGGGAGGGTTTTTTCCCTCTAGAAGCTCCGAGCACTGCCTGTCTTGTTATTCTTGGCCAACAACCAATTTTGTTCCGCGCAAGAAATGTTTATGTAAGGGAGGGGTCAACTCGCTCTTCCTTGCTGTCGGCGCAGACAGCTTCATTGCCTCCAGATAAGGGATCCTTGTATATGCAGAGTAGTTGGCAGACTCTTGGCCCTTGGAGTTAGTTAGATACAGCAGGCCTGGGTAGGCTTCCCTGATTAGAGTCTAGAGATGCTTGAACCGAGTGCTTGGCAGCACCTTGCTCCTGCAATGAGATCAGCACTTGGCAGTGATTCAAATTACTTCACACTGTAGCCTGGCTTCTGCGTATTTTTTGGAGCAGATTCAAAACTCTGAGCACGAACATCTTTCTGAAGGGAGGAGCTGTCTCACAGAGGATTAGGGTATTATTAGGCCCCAGCCCTTCTGGCTGTGTATTAAAAAAAATTAGATTTTGCCCAAACAAATTTCAAAGTATATGATTTTAATTATTTCTTGACTTCAGAATAATGTTTTTAATTAATTAAGATGCTTTTTTTTCGACAATGAAAAGCACTTGGGGTGCTTTTTAAATGGAAAATTTTATCTTGCTAGATTAATGATACTGGTTTTCTCGTTCTAGGTTGCTGGGTTGTGGTGTTTGGTGCGTGCGTCGGCCCACCCCCCTCCCACTCCCTTTATTATTTTACTTTTTTATTTTCATGTTTTTATGTTAGTTTGTTATTTTTGGAAGATGGAACCAGACCAGACCAGACCGGATTGGTGGTGGATGAACGGCGAAAGAAGTGCTTCCTTGGTACCGGATACAGATGAAGATGCAGGGTGGTGACCTACACTGATGTCCCAAAATTGACTGCCTTGAACCCCAATATTATAACATTGGACTTACAACCTGCAATTGGCTGAGCTCGTCATGAGCATGGAAGGGGTTAACTATAATCTACGTTTGGCCGCCTCAGCGGTCAGGTTCAAACCCCATATATATTTTTGACAAAGACAATAGCACAATTTTTTTTTTATTTCTCAAAGAACCCATCATGATACGATTTCCCGCAAAAGGATTTTGTTATGTAATTCCTTGGCCTGCATTATTCCCATGTTTTTTCTTTGCAATCACTACGAACAGGCCCCACTTTTAAACAAAAAAAAAAATGTTTTCATGGTTTTGATGTTTATGTAGTACTATCTTTGCTTTTTAGGATGCAGTCACCTATTATAGTTTTCCTGTTTTCTGCAAAACAGTTTTGCCACTGAAGGATTGATACAGAAAATGTTTAATTTTTAAATGGTGGTGCACACATGTGTTCCACAGTTCGAAGAACCTGGGTGCTAACTGTTTTGTGCTTTTATATATACACCACATTTATATATATTTCTATGCATAGTGCTACACCAGCTATTTTGTAGGAATGGGGTTGTCTTTATTTTCCTGTTATTACACTTTCACTTTAATTGATTCAAGGGTGGTTACCCTAGACTTTAAGTTGTCCTGGGAGGTGTGTGTTTTAGTATGATTATGTCCTACATCTATTATTAATGTTTGCCCAGACCTTGAGAACCGTTTGTCATGTTTATTTCTCAGATTTCACCAAATTTTTCCTTAAGTTGACCAATGTCAGTAGGCCTCATTTAGGCCCATTGTTATTTTTATCCCACAAACAAGGCCCTACACCAATAGATTTCATGAGTTATCATTAGCTTAAGTTCACCGAAGTAGGTAGGCCTCATTTAGGCCCTTTGTTGTTTTCTCATTAGAAGTTGAAACACATTTAGTTCTTAAGTTGTCCGAAGTAGGTAGGCCCCATTTAGGCCCCTTGCTGTTTTCATTCAACAAATAAGTCCCTACATCATTAGATTTCACCAGTTATCACTAGAAGTTGAGGCACATTTAGTTTGAGGATGCTTTGGATAGTTTCTGTTCTTATCAGTTCACATCTTAGATATGTTTCAGCATTCAGGTCGAGGGTGCTTTGATTTGTTTTCAGTTCGTTGTTAGATTTGTATTCCCTACATTAAGTTTCAGGTGGAATTTCTTTAAGTTGTCATTCATTTTAGAGAGTTTTTTGGTTTTTGATTTGTTGATAGATTGTGTTGATGTTTGTTTATATGGATGTTGTTGTTTATAGATGTTCGCAAGATAAAGTCTAAGGGTGGAATGTCTTGGCAGGGTTTTTGGCTCTATTTAGCAGTGATATAGACTTTAATCTTGCTCACATCTAGGATAGGTATTCTTAGCTTGTGTTGGCCCTTTTAAGCCCTTTCTTCCAGACCTAGAAGAGGCCATCTATTGCCTATTGGCTTTGGCCTGTTATTTTTGCTTATAGTAGAGGTTGGATCCTGTGGTCCTGACTTAATATTACGCATTGATATGGTTTATGTAGGCACTCTGACAGAGCTAAGGGTTATTTCATCCTTCTCAGGCGTATAGGCCCAGAACTAGAGGGACTCCATCTTGATGGAGCTGAGAGGCTTCAAGAGTAAAGGTAAAGTTTATAGTTAAAGCTGTTGTTCGCTTGGAGAGAACCGGCTCAGGCTGGCCCTTATCGAAGGAATGTATTTTTCTCCACTCCGAAGCCACAACTTCAGGCTGGCCAGCTGGGAACGTGTCCTTGGTACGGGGAGGTACAAGAATTTAGTGGGCGGCAGGTTACTGGCCGTAACTTTCCATGAAAGGACAAGCTTCCATATTAGCGAACTGCAGGAGAGGGGGAGTGTTCATTCCAGCTTGTGTGCAGTCCAGCTTGGAGGTCAGTTCAGCTTGGAGTCAGAGCAGTGTGGTTCTTGCAGAAGAGAGAACAGGATGTCTGCTGGAGCTGCAGAATAGAGTGCAGTTCTGGAATGGAGAAAGAAGGCAGACGATTGCTGAAGATGAAGAGAGAGAGCAGTGCAGAGAGCGTCAAAGAAGGCTGTCAGCTGGAGCAATTGAACCAGAGGCGTGGTGATGTGGTGACGGAGGGAGAGACAGAGAGAGCCCTGATTCCACCAGAGTCAGAGAGAAATCTTCCTTCTAATAGGTGAGGTAGTCTGAACTAGTCCCCTTTATAATTACACCTTAATCTTGTCCTTATTCCCTAGGCTATTGTATGTCTAATCTTTTCCCTTTCAGCAGTGTGTTATAGTTATAGAGACCCCATAGATTTGTGTATGTGTACTTTATCATTGTTATAATAAAAGAAACCCCAGTTCTTAGTGAACTGACATGTGCCTTGTATTCTTGTTCAATCATGGTAACTTATGCTTCTAGTTGAGCATTGTTTGCATGAACGGATGTGAAATCCCGATCAGGTAAGGAGTGACCAAACAAATAGGAAGCGAGGGGACCTTTGATGCCAGGAGCAGAAGGTACATATTGCAATTTGGAAAGCCATACCAAGTTCTAGTATTGTAGTAGCAAACCCTTAGTGAATAGAGAGAGAGACTTCCCAACATAGAGAGACAGAGAGCTGAAGGTATTCATAGGAAAGTGGTCGTCATTGGTAAGTGGCGTTAATGAGAACACCAGGGAGGACACTGGTGTGTAATGAGATCGCCTCTAGGGAAAGTGGCGTTAATGAGAACACCAGGGAGGATACTGGTGTGTAATGAGATCGCCTCTAGGGAAAGTGGCGTTAATGAGAACACCAGGGAGAATACTGGTGTGTAATGAGATCGCCTCTAGGGAAAGTGGTGTCAATGAGAGCACTGGGGCTGCAGACCCATGTGTGTAGACACGCCGGATTGTGTGTCATATCTGCCCCAGGGTAGATTAGTCTGGGTCTGAGTGGCCGCGAGACTAGCTGATATGAATAGGATATGGTAGAAAACCTATGCATGTTTATTGCTATTTCCCCATCCTTAGGTACGAAATGTACATACATATATCCATACCCATTGTAAATACGTTCTAAGGAGGGAGGTGATTACGTTCTGGCTGGGTTAGAGGGGCCCCTAGGGGCTGATTCCATCTAAGCGGAAAATCCGGTCATTACAAGTACACCGAGACCTTACTCTGACGCACATAGAGGAAAAGAATTAGAGGGAACATTGCTGGTGGGCCTGCAGCACTGGTTGTGCCACCCACAGAAGCAGCCTTGTAAAATGTGTCTGAGGTCTGCCATTGCAGAGCCTGCGTGCAGTCTGGTACTGTCTTGCTGACTGGACAAGTGCACCCACTTGCCAGTCCCTAAACCTTCCCTTTTCTTCATATCAGTCACCCCTATGGTAGACCCATGGCAGGGTGCATTGGAGGTATAAGGTAAGACAAGCCCTGATGTGTGTGGCATTTCCTAATAGTGAAGTACAGCCATTTTCATTGTTCACTATTGCAAGGCTACCTGTTCTCCATAGGCCAGAATGGGCTGTTGGATTTGTTACATTTTATAATCCTAACAGGCTCAGAGAACATGGTAGAAATTCGAGTTTAGTATGCCTGAACTGAATAATAAAATACATCTTTTAGTAAAGTTTATTTTAATATTCTGTGTTTGCAAATACCACTTTTAGAAAGTAGGTATTTGCTTGTCTAACCATTCAAACCTGCCTCTGCTAGGTTGTGTATTCCTATGTCTGGTTTCTGTGACTGACTGGGCTGGGGATTTCCAGGAGACAGGCTGAGTCACCCAGTGGTGAATAGAGAGATCTGCATCTAGATGGAAGGGAGTAGTGCACCTGAACTCTGAATAGAGCTGTGCCTGCCTTCCACAATGCTGGCTCCACCCCCTGGGGAGCGGCTGATGTCTCTGCCCTGCACACTGAAAGAAGAGAAGGAGTCTTGTCAACAAAGTGCTCCAGGACAGTACTTGCCTTCCACAATGCTGGCTCCATCTCCTGTGGGACGTCTGATGTTTCTGCACTGCACTGTGAAAGGAAAGGAGAAGTCTGGTAAACAAAGTGCTCAGGAACTGGTTTGGACTAGGCAAAGGCCCCACTCCCCTCAGAGAACAAAGGATTTGGGGGTATAAATATTGGGACCCTGCTCCCTAGAAATTAGATCACTTTTGGACTACAAGAAGACACCTTTACTGAGGAGAGGAACCTGAAGAAACTGAGGAGAGACTATTCCCAAGCTGAAGTGCTGCTTGGGGGATTGGCCTGCAGTGGTTGCCTTACTGCCAAAGGAAGGAGAAAGGAACGTTGTGTACTTTGCTTTCAACTTGTGAAGGATCTCCAAGGGCTTGGAAAAGAGATTGCCTCCTGCTGAAGTCTCAGGGACAACAGACTTCACCCCCCAGCTCCCCAGAGTTCTTTTGGAAGTGCCTGCTGCTGTTTTGGGCCTTCTGAGGAACTGCGTGTCGCAAGGAGCTGGAAGCGCGACTCAACGAGAAGAAGCGTGTTGCTGTGCCTGCCGTTGCAACTCCGGAAAAAGGATGGTGTCGCCGCTGGAACTGTTGCTCTGCACCGCATCGGAGAGAAGCGTGCCGCAACGAAGAGGAAGCGTGTCACCGTCGCTGCCGTCGCAACTCCGAAGAAGGAGGGTGTCGCCGCTGTGGTTCTCGCACTGCACCGCATCAGGAGAAGAATCTCGCGACAAGGTCGGAGCGTGTCGCCATCGCTGTGCCTGCTGTCGCAACTCCGGAGGAGGAGGGTGTCGCCGCTGGAACTGTCGCATTGCACCGCATCGACCAAAAGCACCTTGCATCCCCGAGAAGTGCGCCGCCGTCGGAGCTGCTGCCGTCGCATCTTGGATGTCGCCACTGTAGTTGTCGCATCGAGCGGAAGCTTCACATATCGTGGAGAAGAGCGTCGCCGATGGATCTGTTGCCGTCGCATCGTAAGGGTGTCGCCGCTTCAGTCCACGCATTGAAACGAGAGCTTCTTGCATCTCCGAGAAGCGTGCCGCATCTGGAAGATCTTCACATCTTTATTTCTTTGTATCTGAACTTTGCCGCATTTCCCATCGCTGCGACATTTCTTGTCGTGGAAGGGAAACGCAACTTAAGGTACATTGATGCAGAGTGTCGCATCTAAGAAATGAACTGAATTAAGCTTTATCTACCATCTTAAAGTAATCATAGTGTGTATTTTTGTCGTTTATGGTCTTGTGGTAACTCTATATAAAGTCTAAGTATTTTTTATATAAAACCTGTGTGGTGTCCATTTGTAGTGTTGTCACTGGGTTACTGTATGTGGACACAACTGCTTAACTTACAATGCCTCTGAAATTAGACTTGACTGCTCGCGCCATGCAACCTAGAGGGTGAGCAGGGGTTATTTTAGGTGTGTAAACCCCTTTCCCTGACTAGAGGAGAGGGTCCCTATTTGTCACAAGTACCTACCTGTGCCAACTAGAGACCCCCAAATCTAACAAATGGTCCAAACACGAGCTAATAACAAAGTCAAAGAAGAACAGTTTTAGAACAAAGAATAAATGAATGTACTGTATACCACTTATCACTACTCTATTTCCATTATTTTATTTTAACTACAGCATTAAGGGTTAAGCAGAACGAACAATTTAGCAAAATCAGCTATGCAGCCTTTAGCATGTTAAAACATAGAGAAACCATCTCAGTTCTAGTGCGCAGAAGCAAAAGTTTCCCACCAAGCGGAGAAATACGTCATGTCACGTGAGTGTGACATACGCATGCGCAGTAGAAAATCATGCGCTGCGGCGGCCATTTTTGTGCATTTGGATTACAGTTAGTAAAAGCACATAGGCGAGCTTTCCCTAGATACTAGAAATGTTGTGTGGTGCAATTATTTGTAAACTAAACATATTGGTTAGCATATTATTACGTTATTCTGAGAGAACTGAATCCAGGGCTCGAGTCAGGGTACCACGCGGGTAGACGGCGTCCCCCCACTTATTTTCCAGGGGGGACACCGTCCCCCTGCCTATTAAAACGCCGTCCACCCTGTGCTGGCCTGCTCCTACAAAATGCAATAAAGTGCCCACCGCGCGCACCGACCAAACCCTGCATTTCCAGGAGAAGCTTCAACCTGCTGCTGATCACCACGCCCTTGCACCTGGGTTAGGTTAACTACGCCTATCGCAGCTCTTGCAACCCACCCCACCCCTTCTTAACCTTGCCGGAGAGTCGGACTCGGACCTACCAGTGGAACAGAGACATCTACGACAAATCAGTGGTCATAGCAGACGTCACTGGATGGGTGTTTCTGCACCTCAGCAGTCCCGCCCTTGTGCTCCATGCCCTTTTAATTTTCGGGCTTTTCTTGCTCTGGCTCCTTTCCTTTTTGACCAGATCTGGATATCGAAGCGGTTCGCCGTCCCTGCCTGGCCTCGCCTGCTGCCTGACCAGCTGGAGACATCCCTTCATGCATCTACGACCTACAAAGTCACCTAGGAAACCATTTTCGGCTTGGTAACATTGGCGACAGTTTCCCTTTTGAAGTAAGTGTAAGTTTAATGGCTCGACTCGTTTTTCCCTCAATTTTTTGTGCCCGTCTGCCCTCTGTTCCACTCGTTTTTCCCTTGTTTTTTGTGCCTTTCTGCCCTCTGTTCCACTCGTTTTTCCCTTGTTTTTTGTGCCTTTCTGCCCTCTGTTCAACTCGTTTTTTTGTGCCCGCTGTGCCATTCGTTTTTCCCTCATTTTTTAGGTCTCGCCTATTCTATCCCGCAGGGATAAATAGGCGAGATTATAGTAAGGGGAAAAGAAAACTCTACCTCGCTGCGGATCGCGCACAGTTCATGTGAGCTATGCGTGTGCACATCATCGCCAGCCACATCACACACCACCATTTGTCTGTGCCTCGGCATCAGACTTCAAAGGCTGCCGCTCCCCCGCCTCCCGCATCAGACTTGAAAGGAATGCACTGCCCCTCCCTACCACAGCAATGCCAAGAGCTTTTTTAATTTTTTTCCTACATGGCTCGTTACTTATTTCCTGCCTTTCTCTGGCTCACATTTTACTTTCTTCTCTGACTCATGCTTTTTTCGTCGGATCGTGCATTTCTTTCCCCACTCTTTCATCTGCTAGTGATTTTTTTCCCCACTCTTGTCGGCTCGAGCTTTCCCCCCCCCCACTCTTTTGTCGGCTCGAGTATCCCCTCCCCCACTCTTTTGTTGGCTCGTGCTCCCCCCACTCTTTCTCAGTGCATTTTTCCCCCACGCCTCACAATGCTGCACGCCTTACACTGTTGCCCGCCACACACTGCTGCACGCCTCACACTGCTGCACGCCACACACTGCTGCACGCCACACACTGCTGCACACCACAAACTGCTGCACGCCACACACTGCTGCACGCCTCACACTGCTGCACGCCTCCCACTGCTGCATGCTACACACTGCCACATGCCTCACACTGCTGCACGCCTCACACTGCTGCACGCCACACACTGCTGCACACCTCACACTGCTGCATGCCTCACACTGCTGCATGCTGCACACTGCTGCACGACACACTGCTGCACACCACACACTGCTGCACGCCACACACTTTTGCACGCCACACACTGCTGCATGCCTCACACTGCTGCACGCTGCACACTGCTGCATTACTCACACTGCTGCATGCTGCACACTGCTGCACGCCTCACACTGCTGCACGCCTCACACTGCCGCACGCCTCACACTGCTGCACGCGTCACACTGCTGCACGCCTTACACTGCTGCACACCTCACACTGCTGCACTCCTCACACTGCCGCATGCCTCACACTGCTGCATGCTTCACACTGCTACACAACACACTGCTGCACGCCACACACTGCTGCACACCTCACACTGCTGCACACCTCACACTGCTGCAAGCCTCACACTGCTGCATGCTGCACACTGCTGCATGACACACTGCTGCACACCGCACACTGCTGCACGCCACACACTGCTGCACGCCTCACACTGCTGCACGCCTCACACTGCTGCATGGCTCAAACTGCTGCATGCCTCACACTACTGCATGCCTCACACTGCTGCACGCCACACTGCTGCACGCCACACACTGCTGCACGCCACACACTGCTGCACACCACACACTGCTGCACACTGTTGCATTACTCACACTGCTGCATGCTGCACACTGCTGCACGACACAATGCTGCACGCCTCACACTGCTGCATGTGTCACGATCCGACAAACTCCTCGGGGTCAGGGTGATGCTTAAAGGACCCCATCTCCTGACTTCCCCACACTCTGACTAGTGATAAACACACAGAGCGTAGAGGTAATCAAGCGAGGGAAGGGAGGGAGGGAGCTGCAGTGGAAGGGATACCTGTAACGAGAGAACACAATGGTTAGGCAACACTAAATCCTAGCTACTCTCAATAATTCTCGCTATTTTCAACACCCACCTAAAGTAACGACTCTGGAGATGGACCCTTCCTTTTTTCTCAAATATATTCAAATTCCTGTAAGACCAAAAACATGGATTATCGACATCCACCTGGAACAATGCGGTACCTTTAATCACCAATCATTCTTCACATACATACCCTATCTCGCACTCCCTCTAAGGTTAAACCAATATCAAAGTTCTCTCAATGAAGTCTTGAGTAAGGTAAGGATTCCTGATGATAAAAGGGGGAGACCATGAACATCACAGAATCCACGAAAGGTAGTAACCCAGTTCAGGAGCACCAGAATTAGCTCCACTCCAGAGTAATCCCACGGTGAAGAAAGGTTCAAAAATAATATGGCAGTCACAATAAAATCAAAGAAGAAACAAAGGAGAATTATAATTCTCTTGTACCATGTTCATGCCTAAGGAGGGACGGCTTACCGGACATGCAAGTTCTCTCAACAGACAGCTGAGAGGATAGCTCCGTGAACTTCCTTGGGTAAACAGGTCTTGGATCCAGGAGAAAGGCAATCCACACCGCCCTCGGGCAGAGCAAGCCAGAGAGATCACCGTAGCAGCCGCTACTCATGGAGGCAGCGAAAAGCCTGTTCAGCCGAACAGGCAAGGTAGCCAGATGACAGGGGCTCAAGAAAAAAGATGGGAGTCCAGCCGGACTCAGAAGGCAATTCACCCCGCTGCAGCCGCTAGCGGGGAAAAGGTACCGGTGAAGCACCCTGTTCAGACGAACAGGACTAGAACACAGCACCGGCAAGCAAAGGAGTTCAGCCAAACTCGAAACTTCTGGGTTCCCGCAGCAGCCGCTAGCGGAACACGGAATACTGGAACACTGCTCAGCCGAGCATGAACTGGAGCCGGTAACCACGGGCTCGATTCAGGAAACAGCTTCCCAGCCGGAAAGCTCCAAAGCGGCAAGGCTGATCAGACGCGGAACCAGGACGGCATCTCGACCTCCCGTAAAGTCAATACAGTACAAATATCACGTACAACGCGCGGATGCGTCACGTGATCTAAATATAGCAGGGAACCTCCCAGAAGGCCTTCTGGGCAATGTAGTCCGATTGATTCTTAGGTAGGCGCCAAGATCAGTTCCTGACAGCATGCCTCACACTGCTGCATGCCTCACACTGCTGCTCACTGCTGCACACCTCACACTGCTGCATGCTGCTGCATGACACACTGCTGCACCTACACACTGCTGCATGCCACACACTGCTGCACGCCTCACACTGCTGCACGCCCCACACTGCTGCATGCTGCACACTGCCGCACGCCTCACACTGCTGCACGCCTCACACTGCTGCACGCCTCACACTGCTACACGCCTCACACTGCTGCATGCCGCAAACTGCTGCACGTCTCACACTGCTGCACGCCTCACACTGCTGCATGCCTCACACTGCTGCACGCCTCACACTGCCACACGCCTCACACTGCTGCATGCTTCACACTGCTGCACGCCACACTGCTGCACGCCTCACTCTGCTGCCCACCTCACACTGCTGCACGCCTCACACTGCTGCATGCTGCACACTGCTGCATGCCACACTGCTGCATGCCTCACACTGCTGCACACCTCACACTGCTGCACGCCTCACACTGCTGCACACTGCTGCATTACTCATGTTGCTCCATGCTGCATACTGCTGCATGCCTCACACTGCTGCATGCTGCACACTGCTGCACGACACACTGCTGCACGCCACACACTGCTGCATGCCACACACTGCTGGGCGCCACACACTGCTGCACGCCACACACTGCTGCACGCCTCACACTGCTGCATGCCTCACACTGCTGCATGCCTCACACTGCTGCACAACACACTGCTGCACACCAAACACTGCTGCACGCCTCACACTGCTGCACCACCACATCACTCTAGGACACCACCACATCACCCTAGGACACCACCACATCACTCTAGGACACCAGCACATCACTCAGGGACACCACCACATCACTCAGGGACACCACCATATCACTCAGGGACACCACCAAATCACTCAGGGGCACCACCACATCACTCAGGGGCACCCCCACATCACTCAGGGGCACCACCACATCACTCAGGGGCACCACCACATCACTCACAGACACCACCACATCACTCACAGACACCACCACATCACTCAGGAACACCACCACATCACTCAGAAACACCACCACATCACTTTGGGACACCACCACATCACTCTGGGACACCCCACATCACTCTAATACACCACCACATCACTCAGCCCAACCACATCATCACTCAGCACCACAACAGCATCACTCAGCACCACAACAGCCCTGTCCTTGCTTGCTACCAACAAACATTGCCATAGCCAATAGGACTCGCATTAGGAAAGTGTAAGCTATTGGCTTTGTGAATAACAATGCTATTAATTTATATAAATATTTTTTTAAATTGTCATTTACAATACCAATAGCTCACACTTTCCTAATGCGAGACCTATTGCATTGCAAATGCTTGTTGTGCCTTTCTGCCCGCTGTGCCACTTGTTTTTCCCTTGTTTTTTGTGCCTTTCTGCCCTCTGTTCCACTTGTTTTTAATGCTTGTTGTGCGTTTCTGCCCGCTGTGCCACTCGTTTTTCCCTCGTTTTTTGTGCCTTTCTGCCCTCTGTTCCACTCGTTTTTTGTGCCCTTCTGCCCTCTGTGCCACTCGTTTTCCCCTTGTTTTTTTATGCCCTTCTGCCCTCTGTTCCACTCGTTTTTCCCTCGTTTTTTGTGCCTTTCTGCCCTATGTTCCACTCGTTTCTTTGTGCCCTTCTGCCCCACTCTTTTTTCCCTCGTTTTTTGTGCCTTTCTGCCCGCTGTGCCACTCGTTTTTCCCTCGTTTTTTGTGCTTTTTGCCCTCTGCTCCACTCGTTTTTCCCTTGTTTTTTGTGCCTTTCTGCCTTCTGTTCCACTTGTTTTTCCCTCGTTTTTTGTGCTTTTCTGCCCTCTGTTCGACTCGTTTTTCCCTTGTTTTTTGTGCCTTTCTGCCTTCTGTTCCACTTGTTTTTCCCTCGTTTTTTGTGCCTTTCTGCCCTCTGTTCCACTCATTTTTTTGTGCCCTTCTGCCCTTTGTGCCACTCGTTTTTCCCTCGCTTTTTGTGCCTTTCTACCAGCTGCGCCACTTGTTTTTCCCTCCTTTTTTGTGCCTTTCTGCCCTCTGTTACACTCGTTTTTTTCTGCCCTTCTGCCCCACGTGCCACTTGTTTTTCCCTTGTTTTTTATGCCTTTCTGCTCTCTGTTCCACTCGTTTTTCCCTTGTTTTTTGTGCCCTTCTGCCCTCTGTTCCAGTTGTTTTATTGTGCCCTTCTGCCCTCTGTGCCACTCGTTTTTCCCTCGTTTTTTGTGCCTTTCTGCCCGCTGTGCAACTTGTTTTTCCCTTGTTTTTTGTGCCTTTCTGCCCTCTGTTCCACTCGTTTTTTGTGCCCTTCTGCCCTCAGTGACACTCATTTTTCTCTTGTTTTTTGTGCCTTTCTGCCCTCTGTTCCACTTGTTTTTAATGCTTGTTGTGCCTTTCTGCCCGCTGTGCCACTCATTTTTACCTCGTTTTTTTGTGCCTTTCTGCCCTCTGTTCCACTCGTTTTTTGTGCCCTTCTGCCCTCTGTGCCACTTGTTTTTTTGTGCCCTTCTGCCCTCTGTTCCACTCATTTTTCCCTCGTTTTTTGTGCCTTTCTGCCCTATGTTCCACTCGTTTCTTTGTGCCCTTCTGCCCCACTCGTTTTTCCCTCGTTTTTTGTGCCTTTCTGCCCGCTGTGCCACTCGTTTTTCCCTCGTTTTTTGTGCTTTCTGCCCTCTGCTCCACTCGTTTTTTTCTGCCCTTCTGCCCTCTGTTCCACTCGTTTTTCCCTTGTTTTTTGTGCTTTTCTGCCCTCTGTTCGACTCGTTTTTCCCTTGTTTTTTGTGCCTTTCTGCCTTCTGTTCCACTTGTTTTTCCCTCGTTTTTTGTGCCTTTCTGCCCTCTGTTCCACTCATTTTTTTGTGCCCTTCTGCCCTTTGTGCCACTCGTTTTTCCCTCGTTTTTTGTGCCTTTCTACCAGCTGCGCCACTTGTTTTTCCCTCCTTTTTTGTGCCTTTCTGCCCTCTGTTCCACTCGTTTTTTTCTGCCCTTCTGCCCCACGTGCCACTTGTTTTTCCCTTGTTTTTTGTGCCTTTCTGCTCTCTGTTCCACTCGTTTTTCCCTTGTTTTTTGTGCCCTTCTGCCCTCTGTTCCAGTTGTTTTATTGTGCCCTTCTGCCCTCTGTGCCACTCGTTTTTCCCTCGTTTTTTGTGCCCTTCTGCCCGCTGTGCAACTCGTTTTTCCCTTGTTTTTTGTGCCTTTCTGCCCTCTGTTCCACTCGTTTTTTGTGCCCTTCTGCCCTCAGTGACACTCATTTTTCTCTTGTTTTTTGTGCCTTTCTGCCCTCTGTTCCACTAGTTTTTCCCTAGTTTTTTGTGCCCTTCTGCCCTCTCTGCCAATCGTAGGATTAATTTGTGTCACAGAAAGCTATCACTTTTCACTTGCATTAAATTACTTGTATTCACTGTTTTTACATGTCTTAGTTCCAACGTTGCCAGCTGTAGGACTTTGTTGTACTTTTCACAGCAGAAATATTAACTTTGTTTAAATGGTGATAAATATTAAGAGACTGCTTAAACTACAAAAATATAACTGCGCACAAATCTAAGGTACACTTGCAAAAACTGCATTTTTAAAATTCGGATACTCTTTCATTCAGGCTTTAGGCAAAAAAGGTAAACGAAATATAGATTACCCGGGGTTTCACTCAGTACATCAAGTCACTTTTCATTAAAAAATATATTTTACTCATAATTACACTGAAAAGCACACAGGATTGTGAAGTCAAGTGTAGGTCACTTGTGTGTTCACTCAAAACTGGTAATAATTAGAATGACAGGGAATTGTGAAGCTGTTTTGAAGCAAAATATTTTGGCCATAATCACTGATTTAAAATGCGTTTTAAACTCGACCAGAATTCAGGTGCTAACAATTAAAGGTACTATAAGTATTGATTACGTGAGATGAAAATGTCACTCACCTCTGTAGGCAAGTGAGGGTATTTGGCAAATCCAGGCTAAATTGGATTAACTGCAAATGACTGTCCTCCTCAAAAGTCAATATGAGGAAATTACCAACAAAAAATCAAGCAAAAGAAAACATTTGAAATCGTTTGCTAACAAACAAAGTCATAACATTGAAACAAATCCCATGGTAAAAAAGTGTTCTGCGCTTATGCAGACTCACAGAGAACATAAACAAAGGAATGCTAGAATGACAGCCATGATAAGTGTGGCATTCAGTAAATGTAGGAAATGGCCACATGAGTTGATACCAATAGTCTTTCCTTTCCACAGTGTTTCTAAGAGCTACCACACACAGCAGAGCAAGCACTGTCATAGTCAATATGCATTGTCTTTTTTCCCCAGCGTTTTATATAGCGTGAACTTGACCCGAAGGTATCAGGTATCAGAGCCCTTTACATGAGCACCAGTTAAGTTACGTAACAACACGTTTATTTATTTGTTAGGCATTGGGAGATTTGCACATAAATGAGGTTTCCAACCTGTACATTTCCATATTTATTTCACTGATTGACCCGCACTCATACTTTGCTGTCTGTCGAGTTTTAGCTATTTAAGCTGGCAATTATTACATAACAATCAATCCACTGTAATACCAACATTATACCATAAATGTATGTTGACATTTCCAACTGACTTTCCTCTTAGTTCCCTAGCGGAATTGTTGTTAGGGCAAGGAAGCATGGAGGTTTCTAAGTTTAATGTTAAAAATGATCTCTTTTGAAAGGTCGCAATACAGTCAATAAAGGCAACCTGCTGTGCCGCCAACATCCAAAAGCGGTTTAACCTCTTCAAATATTAAAATGTGGGTGCTCAAGATTGATTGAAATCTATGGAATGCCTCAGAACCGTTTCTAAGGAATGAATGACCATGGCAGCAGGATGCCACAATTCCTTCAACTATGAAAATGCTTAGAGTTGCCTAATGTGGAATATTTTATTTGCACTACAGCTTACAGTATCTTGGGAGCCATCCTATTCAACAGATCTCCCTGACTTGCATTTGTCCTGCTCACACCTGCAATGGTCAATCCTGCAACACAGCAGGGCCGCATTGGGTCCAATGCTCACCCAGGACACAAAACAGATCACCAGGAAGTCGAACAGCCAGCTGCTGCCAGACAGGAAACTTTACCTTCTACCCCTAGCACGGATACTTCAACAGTGGTAGCCAAGAAAGGTAAAAAGCGCTGGTGCCCCTTCCCCAAAAAGGTTTGGTTCATTTATGACCACAAATCATTTTACTTTAATGTTCATACAGATTCCAGAACTTTCCACCACAAAAATGTGAGGAAAATGTGTTTTTTTGACAATTTTTATAGGAAACGAAATGAGCAATAGCACACCGGTAAAATTGAAGATCATCATTTGCTAATTGAGGGAATTTTTCTTTTTTAAAAGGGCATTGTGTGACTTTCTCCTTTTTTAGGTTTCGCCTGGCGTCCGCTGCGCAGCAGGGTTCGCGCAGGCGAAATCTTTTGAGAAGCAGTACGGGGGCTTTGTCCCGCCTGCTCTTCCATTGGCTAGCTCCATAAATGGAGGCTAGCCATTGGAAGAGAGATCTGTCCGTCATTGCCGGAGCAGATTCGTGGGCGTTCCGGCGATTTTTTCGCTCTCCGCCCCTTTGTGACGTCATTCAGGCGGTGGGCGGTTGTTTTTTGGTTTTTTTTTGTCTCTGCATGTTTGTTTCATTTCCAACATGTGCTTTGCAGGGGTGGGCTGCGTGATTTCACTTTCCTTGAGTTGCTAGCAGGTAAGCGGCATATTTTACTATTTTTTTTACCCCGTTACCGCCCCCCCTCCCGCTGTCCGTGAGCCCGTTCCCGCCCCCCTCCCGCTGTCCGTGTTCCCGTCCCCGCCCCCCCTCCCGCTGTCCGTGTGCCCGTTAACCAGCCCCCCTCCCGCTGTCCATATGCCCGTCCCCCCTCCCGCTGTCCGTGTGCCCATGCTTCTTGTTCTTCTCGTGCCTTGTTTGAGTTTTCACTTTTCAGTTCACCCCATAGCTCGTGTTCTTGCATTGTTGGATTTCGTGAACGTTGGCGCTTTCGTAGTTATCGCGTTCCCGCTCCCCCTCCCGCTGTCCGTGTGCCCGTCCCCGCCCCCTCCCGCTGTCCGTGTGCCCGTCCCCGCCCCCCTCCCGCTGTCCATGTGCCCGTGCTTCTTGTTCTTCTCGTGCCTTGTTCGAGTTTTCACTTTTCAGTTCACCCCATAGCTCGTGTTCTGGCACTGTTGGATTTCGTCGAACGTTGGCGCTTTTGTGGTTATTTGTTGTCCGATGGCGGTTCTCTTTTGCCACTGATGAGATCGTAGTTGCTTATGCATTGTCTCTGGTTTTGTTTTGGTGGTGTAGTTGTTTCTGGCACTATTACAGATATACTCAGACACGGCAGGGTTCCGTCTGACACTGTTATGGTACAAGTTATTATAGGCACTGTCGTATTGAATTTCTGAGAAATCTGAATTATTCTTTGGGTACTTTTGGTCCTTTTCGGGTACTGGGGTGGTTTTGGCCTGACACTCTTATGATTTTCTGGCACAGCACGTTTTGCTATGGCACAGTGCTGGTCCTATTGTGTCACTTGGGTTCTGTTTTGCAGTTTCTGTGTGTCGACTGGTCCTGTTGCATCATTCTCCTGTCGGAGGGGGTTGTATTCTGCTGCTGTTAGTATGTTGCAGTCCAGGCCCTTCGAACAAATGTTGCCCTTTTCTGGTTCCCACCTAGCCCCTTACGGGCTCTCTCCTAGCTCTCTTCCTGGTACGGCTTTCCTCCTGTCATCTCGTACTGCCTGAGGGTGACACATGAGAAGCGTGCAGCAAACTGCACACGGGACACTTGTTTATTTCTTGAAGTGACTTCCACTTACAGATCTTGAGCAGTATAGCCATGTATCAGGTGACAGATCTCACTAGCTCCTACCTTAAGAGATCAGATCAGATTTGGCAGAATTAGGTGTGCATTGCTTTTTACAGGTACATCGAAAACTCTGCATTTATATACCTTGAATGCCCAGCATTTAGAGTAGACCATAAAGTCCCCATTCTGCTGACATATAGGCTCTAATTGATATTTAACCTATTTTAGGAACCGTATCTGTATATGATTGTTGATGTAAGTTTTGGCAGATGTTGGAACGAGCTGTAATGCAGACACAAGGTATACATGTTAAATTTGGAGCAAATTGATTCTTTATCAAAATACTGAAATGTTAATCTCATATTTAGAATGAGCTGAAAATGTAAAAAAAAGTTGGTTTGCAGTACGAGCTGCATGTTCTAATGTTCATAGCTTTAAATACGAAGGTGTGTTGGAGACAAGGTTAAATGTCCTCACCTGTGTCATGTTCCCAGTTTGTGGGAAATTGTGGAATCTCAGATCGAAACAGGCATTGGTAACACCAGTAAGTCTCAACTTAATTTGCCAATCTATGTAAACACACACATTCACAAATGTATTTCCATGTGCTGCATGCACAAATGCTGTTTATTACATTAAATCCTGTCGTGTTGGCCTTGCCAGTGCTGGGAAAAAGGATTGTTCTCTGTATGGAATACATATAGGAAATAAATAATTGAATGTGACAAGCAGCGCGATGATTGAGTGTACAATTCAAATGCCCTTGTCCCTCATGCATTTCCTGGAAGGTAGAAAGCAAATAGGCACTAGCTTGAGGTCAGAGAGTATTACTCCACTGGAGGACGCCAAATCCCACTTTAAAGAATTTGTAACAGTACATCTTGCTGACAGATGCGTTGTCAATTGATTCCAGAAAAGATTGCTTTCTGTAAATAGTGCATGTGTGGGATAGAGAATTTCATGTGTGATGATTCAGTGTACTTTCGGGTGGATGTAAAGCCCATTCTGCTTATGAATAAGTTATTGATAACAGTAGGTCTTGGGGACAGCTATGCTGTCAGGCAAGACCTCAAACACGAGCATTAGCAAAGCCAATATATTTCACTCTTGAGACCTAGTGGCTTTACTACTGCTTTTTAGCCAGTCTGTTCTAGGGAAGTAACACTGATGGCACTAATTGGGTGGGGGGGAGCAGTACAAGGGGTATTGAGGAGAAGCCGTTGGTGACAGTAGGAAGGTGCAGCTGAGGGAAGGAAGGAGCACAGTCTGGGTATGAGGAGGAGAAGCAACGAGTGACCGAAGGAAAGGAGGTGGGATGAAGCAACATGGATGGCAGGCGTGGGACATCCAAAGCACAGTGGTATGCAGTAGTGTACGAGGTTGTTATTCCTCCACTATAGTTGTACGCTGTCCTCTTCCCAGTTCAGTGGTATTTGTCTCTCGCAGTTACAATTGCAGCCTCTCTCGTGTAGTCAGGACATAATGTTTCTACTTCTGAGGTTTCATTTAGCTATTTAAGGTACTCTGGGAGTTGTTTTCGTTTGAGTGGCAGGCCGGATACCAATTGTTCAGAATAGCCAAGCACTGGAAACAAGGCTGTGCTTGCTTCCCTGCCCCCTGGCTGTGCTTGCTTCCCTGCCGGTGCTTGCTTCCCTGCCCCCTGGCTGTGCTTGCTCCCCTGCAACCTGGCTGTGCTTGCTTCCCTGCCACCTGGCTGTGCTTGCTTCCCTGCCCCCTCGCTGTGCTTGCTTCCCTGCCCCCTCGCTGTGCTTGCTTCCCTGCCCCCTCGCTCTGCTTGCTTCCCTGCCCCCTCGCTGTGCTTGCTTCCCTGCCCCCTCGCTGTGCTTGCTTCCCTGCCCCCTTGCTGTGCTTGCTTCCCTGCCCCCTCGCTGTGCTTGCTCTTCTGAGTGGGTGTGTGTGGCTCTGGGTGGGTGTGTGTGGCTCTGGGTGGGTGTGTGTGTGTGGCTCTGGGTGTGTGTGCGTGTGTGGCTCTGGGTGTGTGTGTGTGTGTGTGGCTCTGGGTGTGTGTGTGTGTGTGTGGCACTGGGTGTGTGTCTGTGTGTGTGTGGCTCTGGGTGTGTGTGTGTGTGTGGCTCTGTGTGTGTGTGTGTGGCTCTGGGTGTGTGTGTGGCTCTGGGTGTGTGTGTATGTGTGTGTGTGTGTGTGTGTGTGTGGCTGGCTCTGGGTGTGTGTGGCTGACTCTGGGTGTGTGTGTGTGTGGCTCTGGGTGTGCGTGTGGCTCTGTGTGTGTGTGTGTGGTAGTAATTGCTGTCTGCTGAGCTCATCCGTAGGGTACAATAGGTCTCACATTTGCGAGAGATTAAGCTATTGGCAATGTAAATGACAATCCATTTATTTATCTGTTTTCAAAACCAACACATAAATACAAATGTTGTCATTTACAATGCCAATAGCTCTAACTTTTCCAAAGGCGAAACCGTTGCATTGTAAATGCTTGCTTTAATTGTAATACCACCACAAACCGGGATGGGTGGCTCATTGGACACAAACATTTTCCTAAGTGCAAAAAGTAATACGAAAAATATTTTTGCCAAGCAATTTTGCAATTTTTTCTCCTCACCAACCATCAGTGAATATGAGCGTGACCAATGCAAAAAATATAGCTGACCCAATGCTTTCTGCTTTCTACAGAAATAAGTAAACGCAAATCCAGAATCATGGATTTCTTTGCAAATGCGAACAAGAGATCTTGGTTCGAATCGGAAAGTAGCCTAGTACAGCCCAGTGCGTGCTTGAAAGATGTACCTGCACAACATACGGAGATTATGATGCCAAGCCAAAGATCGATTCAACCTTCTCGACTGGAAGACTCTTCAACAAAGATCCTGGATGTGGGCACCAGTTTTGAAAGGGATACCAGCTTGCCAGAGTGTTGGGACCACAATCAGTGGGCTCAATTTAAAGAAAAGTATCCATGGCTAACCAGTGAAAATGGCCGCCTTGGCTGCAACATATGCAGTGAGGTTAAGCTACTTGGAGCATCACAGGGTGTGGCTCTGGCTAGAGAATGGGTCACTGGGAGCATTGCTGCATCTGGCCTAAAAAAAGCAAGCCAGTTAGACTCACTTCGGAAAAAAATACATAAGCATAAAATTTCAGTAGCACATTGTAACGCATGTGATATCCGAGCT
Source organism: Lissotriton vulgaris (assembly GCF_964263255.1). NCBI lineage: Eukaryota > Metazoa > Chordata > Amphibia > Caudata > Salamandridae > Lissotriton > Lissotriton vulgaris. Next base: position 924,445,953 of record NC_141697.1, read on the forward strand.
GCATCCAAGGAGGAGGTACTGCAGTCAACGATCCTGGAGCAGCAGAGGCATTGTCATGTTTCAACGGTAAAGTTGTTTTGCACGCTTTATTTTTGTGCAAAAAATAATCGCCCCTTTTCAGACTTTACAGGTCTAGTAGCCTTGCAGGTTGCTAATGAGTCAGATATGGACTCGATTATACACAGCGATTTCACTGCAGCACAGTTAACTGATTGCATTGCTAAGGAAATGTGAAGTAAGCTTTGCATTTGCCTCTGTCACTTCCTATTGTGATGTCACTTCCTGCAGTGATGTCGCTTGCTGTTGTGATGTCACTTCCTGTTGTGATGTCACTTCATGTTGTGATGTCACTTCCTGCTGTGACGTCACTTCCTGCCGTGATGTCACTTCCTGTGACACCACCTAAATTGGAGAGAGCCCCCACTTCTTTTTTTAGGACTTGAGCCCTGACTGAATACAAGCAAGTCGCTTTATGTGCGCAACCTTGCTCCATCACTTTCTTGACATTCAAGGATAGTTGGTGACCGGACTGTTAGCCTCCTTCGTTTGTTTTCTCTCCCTCTCCTGCACTGTTTACCTATTTTTCATGTTGTATTTTTATCTCTGCTTTGCTTCCTTACCGCCTTCCTACTATGTAATGCACTGTTCTTCTGTCTTTATTGTGTGTATGTAAAGTGCTCTGATACCCACAGGTCAAGCTAGCGCTATATAAAACTTTTAAAATAAAAAATAAATAAAATATAAAATAAAATAACACCTAAGCAAACTTCCGTACCCCCATCGACACTCTGCGGGCCCCCGGGATCTCTGCGCTGCCTTTGTTGAGGCCACCTGGACAATAGTTGTGGGGGGCATCTGGACACACCAGCTCGAGGATTCCTCCACACCCTAGATCACTGCCTGAGTGCAACAGCACCCTGAAGGCCTAGCTGAACGTGCACAGCAAGAACCCCAGCAATGGAAAGATCATGCTCTATAAACAGGTAATATACATTTGTCCAACCGTAAATCGCTTCAACTCTTCTCAAAATATAATCTTGAGTGAATCTGCAACTTGTATATGTGTAACTCTAAGCACTAGTATCTGTAGTAGACATATGTACTTACGTACTACCATTCTTATGTGAGTTTAGAGTTTATTTGTTTCGTATATATTATGTTATTCATGTACTACGAAGTCCTTATGTAGTGTAACTGGTTCTACTCGAAAGCGCTCTGACACCTTCAGATAAAGTTCACGCTATGTAAAAAGGCAAAAATAAATCGGGATGGCGAAACAATTCAATACAGACTCTGGTAAAGACTAGAGCATGCATGATTCATCCTGTAAAGAATAGGTTGCTGTATGTGCGTCACTGGTGCCCGCCCACTTATGACGACTTACCGTGCGACAGACCAAACCCTGTACTAAGAGCACGTGTGCCAAAAACAGCTCCGCAGCCAATAAACAATTTGCAAGCGTTTTCTCAACCAATCCTATGCCACTGAAGTGACAGATGCCCTCCAACCAATAAACAGCTGACAGGACCTCACTAGCTAATCCGAGGCCGTCACACTTTCCCACCGCTAATATAGGCATGCTGCTGCCTATCTGATTGGTTGTGACATCCTACTGGGTGGGATACAAACCTGTAATTATACGGGACAAAAGATGTCTGTTAAAGAGTAACAACGTATTTCGTTTAACAAATAAAGGACAGTCCCGGTATGTTCTGGACAGGTGGCAATCCTGTCTACAGAGGGAAGAGGGGCGTTGTGTGGGAATAGGGTGGAACATTTCTTCGATGTCGTTGGGCCTCGAAAAAGAGGCGTGGTATGGGTGGTGCTGTCGGAGGGGGATGGGCATCAGGGATTGTCGGTCTGGAGCGAGAGCGGTTGATGTGGGTATTTGGGTGTGGGAGTATAGCAGTTAATCTCCTCCTATGCTGTTCTGCGGAAGCGGAGATGGCAAAGTCCTATCTTAACCCCCGGTTACCGTGAGGTGAGTAGCTGGGCGGTGGGTGAATTCAGAACTGCTGTCTCTTAGCTTCCGGTGCTTTATCTTAATGATCAAACAGTTCATCTTTGCTCGTGGCGGTTTATACCTGTTACTATTACTTACTTTAATCGTACCCAATGTAACTAACTCGAAGGACTGGAGGTAGGGTCTTTCTTGACAAATTGTAACGCATAACTTAGAAACCACTGCAGGTAGCAGCGGCTAGCAAGAATCAATGAGTGCCCAGGGGGGTGAAACCTAGTACGATTTAAAAGATTAAACGAGCCGAAGGGGCCATATCCTTTAACCAGTCGGATTCTTGAGTAACATACTGCTTGCCGTCGAGCGTTTCAGTTCGGTGGGGTTATTTAAATGTAATCACAATACACATCATTATAATGTACTTTTGGAAATACTGGTCAGTAACGCTAACGTCTAAACTGGTGGGCATCGAATTATACATGGAGGTTCCTTTAGCACCAAAACATTGTCCTCCGCCCAAGGAAGGTCATTTGAAAATGACATAACCATACCTTTCCGCCTCTTAACAGTAACACCAGAGGAAAGTTTTAAGTTTATTCAAGTTTGTAACAGAGGAAAATAAGAAGTAGAGTTTTTAAGCCCGTTGCAGATCTAAAGGTATTAAGTAAAAAAGGCAGTATGTCCCTGTTTAGGAAGGTAAACGAAAATGCTACATTTTAAATGACACATTTTGATGAAATTAACCAGAACTGAATTTGAAGCTGAAATTAGTTTATTCAAACACCAGTCAACAGTAAGCTCGTTAGCAGTACAACTGTCGAGTAGCTGACGGGAGATTCTTAAACATTCTACTGTAGCAACCAAGTGGTAGGTAGGTAGGGGGACACTACCCAATAGTTTGTAGTAAACCGTATCTGACCAAATTGTTAGAGGCTGAACAAATGATTATACCAGTAGATGGGGTGACCATATGTCCAGGGTGTGCCGAAACAACAACCCTAGACATACCAACATCCCTTCACTTTTCAATACTTTGTCCTAGTGTTAAGATAATCTGGGGGAGCATAGGTACCATAATGAAAATGTTGTTCACACTTCTGTTATACTTCTTTCTTGTTATTCCCAGTGGGGCTATTTTTGTTTTCTGACATCAAAAACGAGACCACTTGTCTGCAAGCATTGTCTCAGGATGCATTTTATTTATTTATTTAGCGATTTATAGAGCGCCTGGTGACCCGGAGGCATCCCCGCGCTATGAAATCAGTGGAGACCTGAGGGGAGGGGGAGGGATACTATTTGGGGAAAAGGTGGGTTTTCAATCTTTTGCGAAAGAGGAGGTGGCCGGATTCCAGACGCAGGCTGCGGGGAAGTGAGTTCCATCCTGAGGACGCTTTGACCGCAAAGCGTCGCCCACCGGTGCGCACCTTCCTGAATCTAGGGACAGTGGCCAGGCGTTCGTTGTCCGAGCGCAGGAGTCTGGGAGCTTTGTAGGGGGTGACCATGTCTTTCAGGACAGCTGGGCCTACACCGTTGATGAGTTTGTGGGCAGTGCACATGGCCTTGAATTCTACCCTCTGGCGCACAGGAAGCCAGTGTAGGGCCTTGAGGGCGGACCTGGCAGAAGCTCTGGGGGGGAGATTCATAATGAGCCGCGCTGCCGCATTTTGAGTGCGTTGGAGTTTCGACAAGGTGGATTCGGGAGCACCAAGGAAGACGGCGTTGCTGTAGTCCAGGCGGGCAAGAATGAGACCTTGAACCAGTAGTTTTCTGGATAGGGGAGGAAGGAGTGGAAGGATCTTGCGGATGGATAGCATGAGTCCAAAACAGATTCCTGCTGTTTTGGCTGCCTGGGTCTTCATGGTCAGCTCAGGTTCAAGCCAGACTCCCAGTGTCTTAATTTCTTTTTTCGGGGTTGGCACCTCACCGAAAACGTCTGGCCAGACCGACTGGGGAATGGATGTCCATTTCTTGCCCATGAGCATGATTTCAGTTTTCGCTCCATTGAGCTTAAGAGAGGACTCGCTCATCCAGATGAAAATGTCCTGGAGGCAGTTCCGTAGGTTGTCTGGGTGGTTGTCAAGGTGGGATAAGGAGACAACCAGTTGCGTGTCGTCCGCATAGCTCACTATTTTTAACCCGTAAGGGGTAACAACATCCTCGAGGGGGGCCATGTAAACATTAAACAGGGTGGGACTAAGCGAAGACCCCTGGGGGACTCAGCTAGAGAGTGGTAAAGAGGCAGAGTGTGAGTTGCCGTCCCAAACCTGGAATGAGCGGCCTGATAGAAAAGAGTCAATCCAAGCGAGCGCGGCGCCCGCGATTCCAGCCCCGGCCAGCCGATGGAGAAGGACACGGTGGTCCACCGTATCAAAGGCAGCACTGAGGTCCAGGAGGATCACTGCCACTGATCCTCCTGAGTCCAGAATGCGCCTTGCCTCCTCGATGACAGCGAGGAGTGCGGTGTCCGTGCCATGGCCGGGGCGGAATCCAGTTTGAGACTGACGCAGGAGTTTGTTGGCCTCGAGGTACTGGGATAGTTGCACGTTAACCAGTTTCTCAGCCAACTTGCTGATGCATGGGAGGAGCGAGATCGGTCTGTAGTTGGCCATGCCATCAGGGTCCAGTTGTGGTTTTTTGAGAAGGGCCTTGACAACAGCGCTCTTCCAGTTCGGAGGAACGGAGCCTTGCGAAAGAGAGATATTGATTAGTTCCATGATAGTGGGAGCTATGCTAGGGGACACAGTTTTTAAGAATCTTACAGGGGCTGGGTCGAGGGGAGAGCCGCTTTTCATCTTGGCCAGTGTAGAGACTACTTCGTTCAGAGATACTGCTCTGAATGTGGACAGCTGAGTGTATAGGCTGTTACCAATAGGGTTAGTGGCCGCCTCTTTGTCCGTGTGGTTGGATGGACTGGTAGGTGGGAGGGAGGCTAGTATCCGGGCAATTTTGGAATCGAAGTAGGTAGCCAGTTCCTTACTTCTGTCCGGAGGAGGTGGGTGCGATGAGGGTGGCACTGGTATTTTAAGTAGTTCTTTGGCTATGAGGTAAGATTCCCTCGCCGAGTTGGTGGAATTTTTTATTCTGGCGTCATAGTAGGCGGCTTTGGCAAGTTTCAAGGTGGATTTATATATTCTTACCGAGCTGCGGTAGGCGTCCTTACTGGCATGAAGCCAGTCCTTTCTCCACAATCTCTCTGCTTTTATGCACTCTTTGCGGAGAGATCTGAGTTCAGGGGTGTACCAAGGGGCAGGGCCCATTTTCCCGTTTTTTTCCTCACAAGTTTTTATGGGGAGGATGGAGTCGAGGGAGGTGGAAATCCACTCCCTGAACTGATTGTCCGCAGTGGTCGGGTCATCCGGGAGACTGGGGGCTGTTGAGTTTAGGGCTCTGGACCAGTCCTCCGCCGAGAGTCTGGCCCATGCCCTATCCCTGGTGAAGGTGGCTGGTTTGTGGGGTTTCCTGAATGCCCCTGGTAAGTGGATAGTGACCAAAAAATGGTCCGTCCACAGGAGTGGGAGAGACTCTTTAATTTGAAGGGGATGGATGTTAGTGAACACTGGGTCTAACAGATGTCCCTTATTGTGTGTGGCTCCGGAGTTGGCAAGATGGAGGCCGTAGGCTGCCAGGTCAGTGATCAAGTCGGATGCCCCTGTGTCTAGCGGGTCGTCGAAGTGTATGTTTAGGTCTCCTAAAATCGAAAAATTGGAAGTAAGATGGGCCAAGGATGATACGGATTCCAGGAGAGCGATCGCAAAGGGGCCAAAATGGCCAGGGGGGCGATATACCAGTAGGCCAGACAGGGTACTAGTCGGGCCTAACTGGATGGTAAAGAGGCAGCTTTCGGAGTCAAGGATTTGAGCATCGCTAGATCTGCAAGAGAGGTGATCCCGGTAGATGATGGCTAATCCGCCTCCTCTGCCGGTGGGGCGTGGTTGGGACTGGATAAGGAAGCCCGGGGGTAGAGCCATGACTACATCCGAATTCGAGTGGTCGGTAATCCACGTTTCTGTAAGGAGCAGAATATCCAGGTCGTGGTCTGCTATGAGGTGATTGATGAGCAGGGCATGCATGGGTAGCGATCTGCAGCTTAGTGTGGATATTTTAAGGCCTGGGGGTGGGACTGGAGGTTTGGGGAGTTGTAACTGGACTAAGTTGCAGACAATGCAGCTAGTAAAGGTCCGTTTAGATCGTGTACATAGTTGCAAGTACTGTCTTTGGTGGGTCTGAGACTAAGAAGGTCTCGACGGGAATAGCTTACCCTTGTGGGAACTGGGTCCGGCATAGGTTCTGGCCCTAAGCCCGGTCGTGCGCGGACGGGCGCAGACGGGCTTGCCTTAGGCGCTCCCGCTGCTTTCGTCCGCTGCGCTGGTATGGCCGACACATTTGAGGCGAGGGAGGAGGGCGTGGCCTCGTTTGTGGGCGTGTCTACGCCTTCGAGCCGCGATGGCGGTTAGAGGGGTTTCCCTGTCTCAGCGCTAAGATCCGCTGTGTCAGGGGGTCTCAGGAGGGCTGCTCGGCGCGCAAACGGCGCTCCCGCTGCGCTCGTCCGCTGCGCTGGTATGGCTGACACATTTGAGGCGAGGGAGGAGGGCGTGGCCTCGTTTGTGGGCGTTTCTACGCCTTCGAGCCGCGATGGCGGTTAGAGGGGTTTCCCTGTCTCAGCGCTAAGATCCGTTGTGTCAGGGGGTCTCAGGAGGGCTGCTCGGCGCGTTAACAAGCGCTTCCAGTGAAGGTGAGTTCGTTTTAAAAACAGTGAAAATACAGGTACATTTTAAAACTGAGCTAAATACAGTCCTCCGGCTTCCGCCTCAGAGGTCAACAAATAATAATGAGAACGCTTTCAGTCAGCGGTTATATAGTGCTAGGAGTGGGCGTGGCCTCGTTTGTGGGCATGTCTACGCCTTCGAGCCGCGATGGCGGTTAGAGGGGTTTTCCTGTCTCAGCCCTAAGATCCGCTGTGTCAGGGGGTCTCAGGAGGGCTGCTCGGCGCGTTAGCAAGCGCTTCCAGTGAAGGTGAGTTTGTTTTAAAAACAGTGAAAATACAGGTAAATTTTAAAACCGAGCTAAATACAGTCCTCCGGCTTCCGCCTCAGAGGTCAACAAATAATAATGAGAACGCTTTCAGTCAGCGGTTATATAGTGCTAGGAGTGGGCGTGGCCTCGTTTGTGGGCGTGTCTACGCCTTCGAGCCGCGATGGCGGTTAGAGGGGTTTCACTGTCTCAGCGCTAAGATCCGCTGTGTCAGGGGGTCTCAGGAGGGCTGCTCGGCGCGTTAGCAAGCGCTTCCAGTGAAGGTGAGTTTGTATTAAAAACAGTGAAAATACAGGTAAATTTTAAAACCGAGCTAAATACAGTCCTCCGGCTTCCGCCTCAGAGGTCAACAAATAATAATGAGAACGCTTTCAGTCAGCGGTTATATAGTGCTAGGAGTGGGCGTGGCCTCGTTTGTGGGCGTGTCTACGCCTTCGAGCCGCGATGGCGGTTAGAGGGGTTTCCCTGTCTCAGCGCTAAGATCCGCTGTGTCATGGGTCTCAGGAGGGCTGCTCGGCGCGTTAGCAAGCGCTTCCAGTGAAGGTGAGTTCGTTTTAAAAACAGTGAAAATACAGGGAAATTTTAAAACCGAGCTAAATACAGTCCTCCGGCTTCCGCCTCAGAGGTCAACAAATAATAATGAGAACGCTTTCAGTCAGCGGTTATATAGTGCTAGGAGTGGGCGTGGCCTCTTTGTGGGCGTGTCTACGCCTTCGAGCCGCGATGGCGGTTAGAGGGGTTTCCCTGTCTCAGCGCTAAGATCAGCTGTGTCAGGGGGTCTCAGGAGGGCTGCTCGGCGCGTTAGCAAGCACTTCCAGTGAAGGTGGCTCATTAGAATTCAGTTGACCATGGTTCACGGTCCTAACTTGGTCTTCACTAAGCCAGTCATTGCTATATGTGTTTGCAAAAATATAATTTAGAATGGATCCCTGTTAGACTTGGCTTTTTCAGCACATTTACCCCCCCATACTTTTTAGGTCGAGCGTAGCGAAGAACCTATTGTCGGCGGTTTTGGGGGAATCTGAGACAGCGTTCGGGCTCGCGCCTCTGCTGTCTCAGATTCCTCCTCGAGGGCACGCACGGCGCCGTGCACATCCCCTGCCTCCCCTTGACATGCTCTCTCAATCACACACAGGCAAAGTCACGCATGCGCACACACATTCCCACGCGCACCCACTCACCCCCCGCACCCACCCCCAAACGCAGGGCTTACAATCACACACAAACGCAAGGCTTACAATCACACACACCCTCCCAACCCCACTCATCGGGCACACACAGGGCTTCCATCACTGTGGGGGGGCGGGCACCGTCCATGTGCCCCGACGCCCCCCCTCACCGGGTCTGTTATACTCCTCACTCCTCTCGTCCTGTCCCTCCCTGTGTCCAGGCTCGGCAGTCCGCTCCGTTGTTTCTCCGCCCCTTCCTTCCTTCCTGCGTGTCACGCCTCTCCTTTCTCCCGGCCGGAAATCCGATTTGCGTGTCAGGCCTCGTTTTTAATAGAGGAGTCTCCAGGGAGTGCATCGTTGTGAGCCTCGGACAGGGTTCCTGGCAGGGGGTGCTATCGAGTGGGTCAGTCCTTTGTTCCCGGCTCTCGGGCGTCTCTCCAGTGCGTGCAGACTGACAGCGAGCTCAGCCGATCAGAGGCCTGTCAGCCCAACCCCGCAGTTAGAAGACAGCAGCGCAAGACAGCAACTCGTCAAACTAAGGGGCCACGTGATGCTAGCAAGCAAATACAACACCCCTGGAAATCGTGCTACCACCCTTGCTGCTAATCATACAAGCGGGCCACTACATCTCTCTAGCTGCAATTATTTTGAACAGCCCCGTACATTGTAAACCATCACAAGCGATATCTCTAGCTAAAAAACGTGATGGATCAAGCCCTGATCTGTTGACTGGGTATGAGTGTTCTGTTTAATTTAGATACTCTGTCCATCACCACCCCCTTTTCTGAATCGTTTTGTCCACCATAAGCGTGGAAGGGTATACTCAGATGTGAGTCCCTTGCTCATTGCACCATCAGGATTCAAGCAAGCCGGGCTGAAGACGGCTGTAATGCCAGAAACCGGTTTCCCGGAAGCTTGTTTCCTTCCCAGTATAAGAATTGGCTTGGTAGTTTGGTCTGCCCTGTTCCCATGATGCACTGGGCCAGGGACAGACTAATTTGCATATAGCCGGGTTCTGAGCTGGGATGGTGCAGTGAGCTAAAAAACGGTGATGGATCAAGCCCTGATCTGTTGACTGGGTATGAGTGTTCTGTTTAATTCAGATAGTCTGTCCATCGCCACCCCCTTTTCTGAATCGTTTTGTCCACCATAAGCGTGGAAGGGTATACTCAGATGTGAGTCCCTTGCTCATTGCACCATCAGGATTCAAGCAAGCCGGGCCGAAGACAGCTGTAATGCCAGAAACCGGTCCCCGGAAGCTTGTTTCCTTCCCAGTATAAGAATTGGCTTGGTAGTTTAGTCTTCCCTGTTCCCATGATGCACTGGGCCAGGGACAGACTAATTTGCATATAGCCGGGTTCTGAGCTGGGATGGTGCAGTGAGCTAAAAAACGGTGATGGATCAAGCTCTGATCTGTTGACTGGGTATGAGTGTTCTGTTTAATTCAGATACTCTGTCCATCACCACCCCCTTTTCTGAATTATCTAGTTTGTGAGCACTATTTTCTTTAATGATTTTTCCCCTATTCCACCCACAACACGCTTTCCTAGAATGCAGCACTGCCCGCTTTTATATTTTAATTAGTACTAATGGCCGGGCCACTATAGCGGTCACGCTTATTTATTTAATTTGCTAACACGGTCCTCTTTAACTTTAGCGGCCGTGCAACAAAACCTTTTTTTTATTTTTGGGCGAAAGCACCCCATGTTGTGCTTTCACTTTAATGGTGGGTGTGCCCCTTTCTTTAGGCGATGTTCTCCGTATTAAGGTTACAGCGAGCCCAGTCTAAAGAAAGAGGCGTGGCCGCCATTAAAGTGAAAGCACAGCATGGGGCGCTCTTACAAAAAAATATTTTTTGTGAACTTCACAAAAAAAATTTGTGTTGTTGTAAAAGCGCCCCATGCTGTAATTTCACTTTATTGGCGGCCGCGCCGTTTCTTGAGAGGCGGCTCGCTGTATCCTGAATACGGCTAAGCACGTCTAAAGTTAGGGGCGCGGCCACCATTAAAGTGGTCTTGCATTTACGAGAGTTTCAGCTTTTGGTATTAGAAATGACAAGGCCTATTTGTGGTGTTTTCAAAACACATAAATAAAAGGCATTGTCATTTACAATGCCAGTAGCTTAAACTCTAGCAAATGCAAGACTTATTGCATTGCAAATGCTTGTTGACCTTTTTTTGTTGGTTTTAGGAGTCTGGGCACTTTACCACTGCTATTCAGTGCTAAACTTCATATGCTCTCTATGTAAATTGTGTTTAGGGATTGGTGTTTCCATGATTGGTTTATTTGATTTACTACTAAGTTCCTATTACAGTGCACTGTGTGCGCCCAGGGCCTGTAAATCAAATGCTGCGAGTGGGACTGCAAAACACACAAGATGATGGACGAAATGTTTCACAATGGCAAAACATTCACTCCCAGTCACAGATCTGGGTTTAATCCATCGCTATTTTGCTCACCAAGCCACCCCAGTTCCGACATGGCCATATGCAAATCAGTCTCTTGACCCTGTGCCTCAGGGGAGCAGTCCAGCCCGAACTGCCACGCCATGTCTTCCCTGGACCGGAATCATGCATCCTAGGACCAGTTTCTGGCTATTAGCCATTTTCAGCCAGGATAGCTTGACTCCAGTGGCGTAGTGAGCAGGGACCCACGTCTGGGCATACCCTTCCCACATAGTGTGAACAGCAAAACACACAAGAGGATGGATGAAATGTTGCACAATGGCAAAACATTCACTCCCAGTCACAGATCTGGGTTTAATCCATCGCTATTTTGCTCACCAAGCCACCCCAGTTCCAACATGGCCATATGCAAATCAGTCTCTTGACCCTGTGCCTCAGGGGAACAGTCCAGCCCGAACTGCCACGCCATGTCTTTCCTGGACCGGAATCATGCATCCTAGGACCAGTTTCTGGCTATTAGCCATTTTCAGCCAGAATAGCTTGACTCCAGTGGCGTAGTGAGCAAGGGACCCACGTCTGGGCATACCCTTCCCACATAGGGTCAACTGTTTTTTTTATAGTAGGACTGCAGCACTGATTTTGCCACCCACACAGGCAGCCTTTCAAAGGTGTCTCAGACCTGCCACTGTAGTGTCTGCGCGCAGTTTTTACTGCCATATGGACCTGGAAAGTGCACCCACTTGCCAGACCCAAACCTTCCTTTTTCTTACATGTAAGGCACCCCCTAACTAGGCCCAAAGTACCCCCCTTGGGCAGGGCGCAGTGTATGTGAAAGGTAGGACATGTACTGGTGTGTTTTACATGTCCTGATAGTGAAAGACTGAATTTTGTTTTTCGTTATTGCAAGGGTATCTGTCCCATAGGCTGACATGGGAGTTGCTTTGTAACTAAATGGAGTTTAGGCTTCCTGAACTCCGGTTTTAAAAATACATCTTTTAGTAAAGATGATTTTGATATTCTGTGTTTGAAAATACATCCATGTGCCTCTGCCTGTTGTGTATTCGCTGTATGGGTTTAGACAGGTGCTGATTTGTGCATTCACAAAAGACAGACACCAAGGGGTGTTGAGGTGTTTCCTTCATTTCCTGAGTGACTCAGAGCCAGGCTAAATAGACCTGCTCCATTTAGACTAGTGGGAGGAGTTGTTGCTTGCACCTGAATGGGCTGTGTCTGTCTTGCACAATGTTGTCTCCACTCCCTGGAATGAGCTCGGCAGAACTGGATTATATATGCCAGTGGAACTTTGTTTGTGCTAACTTCAAAGGGAAATGTGGTATAAATATTGTGTCCCTGACCCCAGAACTTTAGATTACTGCTGGACTAAGGAACCTGCCAGGAGGAGTACTGCCCCCTTTGCCATTGTTGCTTTGTTGGGTTGGTCTGCAGTTGCTGCTTCTGTCTTGGGCAGGGAAAGGACTGGACTGCCCTTTCTACATTCTAAGTATCTCCAAAGGCTTGATGTAGAGCTTGCCTCCTGTTGGAAGTCTCAGGGAGATCAAAGACTTCAACATCTTCTGGGTACCGGCTTTTGGAACTGGAGGTTTCAGCTACCACAGAGGAGAGCGGTAACCAGATGCCGCCTCCGTGACCTGAAGGCACAGCAGAGGGCACCGCCGCACTTCGCACCGCAACCCTGGTCTTACCGCCGATGCTGTATGATGCCGCCACCGAACCGCTGCTTGTACCGTGACCATCCGGCTACTCACCTCCACGCTTCACACCGCCGCCCTGGTATCCAGAACGATGCCGTCACCGTCGCTGCTGCCTGCACCATGACCTGTGGACACCACTCGTGGGGAACACGGACCAGCGGACCACTTTGCTCCATAGCCCTGGTCTCACTGACGACGCACCAAGCTGACCTGGAGGCCGCTGTCTGCACCGTGGTTTGCGGGCACTGCTCGTAAGGTACACAATGTACCGCCGCATCCCACACCTCCGCTCTGGTCCACTGACACCAGCACCATTGACTCCTGATACCCAGCCGCTGCTGCTGCTTGTACTGCGACCTGTGTGCCCCACACACCGCATTGACTCATCGCCCTGCAGTCTTGTGTCTACCGATGAGTGCTTCAGCAACTGCGCCTCCGCTGTTGGTACTGTGAACTGTCAGCTTCTCAACGAGCACCGCCCTACTTCGCACCACAGCCCTGGTCTCGCCCAGGCAGCTGGGCAACCTCCACCAAGTCACTGCCTGCACCATGACCTGAGGGCTCTGCACGTCGCACCGCTCTGCTCCGCTTCACACCGCAGCCCTGACGCCGGCGCTTCTGACTTCGATTTCGAAGGAGTTCGACCTGCAACAAGTGTGACTTCAATGGCCTGACTTCCGGAACCGACGCCACTCCGGAGGTCACCACAAGGTCCAAAGGTACTAAGGGGTCTCCCTGACATGTAGCTGGACCGCAACGCCACGGTCGAACAGAAGTGTTGGATTTGTTGTTCATGACTCCGTGATAGCCTCGGATGGAGCTATCGACTTCAAGGGACTGTATACAAAGTCTATTTTTGATTTATTGGTATTGTGGATTACTGTATGGTGGATTTTTAAAATCTTTTTGGTCTTGTTTTACACAGATAAATATTGGATATTTTTCTAAAACTGGTGTGGTGTCCTTTTGTAGTGTTTTCACTGTTTTACTGTTTATGTGCAAATGCTTACACACTGCCTCTGGGATAAGTCTGACTGCCCATGCCACGCTACCAAGGGGATGAGCAGGGGTTATTTTAGACGTGTATTCCCCTTATCCTGACTAGAGTGGTCGATTCTGCCTGGGTTATGTTCAAACCCTAGCCAACCAGAAAATCAATTTCTAACAATCGCCAGATTTGAATTTCCTGTTCTGTGAGTGATTACCACAAAACTGTCCCTTTATATGTCAGTATTTAGCTGTTCGGTTTTAAGGTATATAACAATGTCACTAAAGTTTCATATTGTTACAGTCCTTCTGAGCTGTAGTGTGTTTGAATGTGGTCACATTGTTGTCAAATAATTCTCTTCCTGTGTCTTCTCCAACGTTTTTTTGCTTGCACAAAAAAAATTGCTAATTCTTGTTTATACAGCCAATAAATCTTGTCCAAGTCAGCATATACATAGATGTTTATTTTACATTCAGTGCAAGTAGAAAGGTCCCTTCAAGTGGAGTGAACGATGCACTTTTTTGGTTTTACACATAAGCTTGCCAGAAGTGGTTTGCTGATGCTACAGGAGGCTGCTGACGACTGAATTAAACATTCTGCAATTTCTGTTTGCATCTCTGAGGTGATGCTGTGTTATTCATTTGAAAACAAGACCCCCAAAGTGATTTCAGATACTAATTAGGGTTCACACAGCCTACAGAGTGCCTTGTGCAGAGCATGGCAAGATGGTGGAAAGGTAACCAGGTGAGACGTAATGAGTTTTCGGACGGAAAACACGCATTAGAAAATCCAATATGTTGTAGAGCAGCATGGGTAAAAGTTATTTTTAAAAAAAGCTTATACACACACCGCATCTTAGCACGCTAAAAAAAAAGATTTGATTACTGGCCTTCAGTTAGATTTCCTATTTATCACCGAATCTTGGCCTAAAGGGTGGTGTAATCCAGACATTGCTCTCGCCCACCCCCTGGTTATACCATTCTCAGGCAAGATCGAGCAGGGACTCGTGGAGGTGGCTTGGCAATTATTTTTCGCAATGCTTTTCAATGTGAAACTGTTTAAGCACCTTGAAAGGAGAAAAAAGTTTGGGTTTTTGTTTTAAGATTAGCCCTTATTTGTCTTTTGTAGGGGGCCTAATGTATCGCCCCCTAGACCCCATTTTTTTTGCGTTTCTGGGAAAAGTACTAACTCCTCTTGTACTTCATTACGCAAACTTTACTATTTTGGGACATTTTAAGTGCAGTAAAGATCCTGAAGTAGGCAATTTTACTGACATTTTAAGTATCACGGGCCTCCCATCAATTTGTTAACTGTCCGATCTACGTTGCAGGGCATACTCTTGATGGGGTCTGCTCTACCAACCCCAATTTGCTAATTGAAGCCCCCAGTCGACAGACCGATCGCATGTTGGTTTCTTTTAGAATTCGGCTTGAGCGAGACAGTTCTCCATCGCTGTCCTTGATCCCCAAACCATACAGAAATGGGGCAAACTGTTGTCTGACCCCAGTCTCTCTCCGTGCCTAGCTATTGCTACCCCTACCATGACAGGTAACATAGCAGAAGATGTGTAATCCTTCAATAATTGGATTACCGACAACATTAACAAATTAGCTCAGCAACTTCTTCTAAGAAGACGCTCTGATCACAGCCTTCAGCCCTATGGTTTACTCGGGCCTTAGCAGAACATCTGCACTGTAAACAATAAGAACGGAAATGGTGGCTGGCCTACAATGCAGAGGATTTGCTGCATTTCAGATTGGCATTGAAAGCATATCATGGTAAGATTTAAAAGTGCCCAAAAAGTTTGCCTTTCCACTCAGTTTGATGAAGCCCAATTTAATCAAAAAAACTATTTTCTAGATTTCTAAATCATTTCTACAACCTAAGGCAGTGGCTAAGGATATCCCACCCTCTCAAATCTTAAGCTATCAAATATCTTCATTTTTCGAAGAGAAAATACATGCAATCCTACATGATTTTATAACTAGTCCATCTTTGTTGGATGATATGGCGGGTAATATCCCTCAGTCAGGGCAAGCCATATTGTCCTGCAAATCAGGATCCCCAAACGATTCTTGCCCCCTTGTATTCTTCATAAAGTTGTTGACCTTGTAACTCCAGTGATCAATGACGTTTTGAATACTTCATTGGCCTTGGGGGAGGTCCCAACTGACTGGAGATCAGCAATTGATTGCAGAAAAAACATTTAGCTGGCCCTACCATGCTTTCTAATCTCCGGCCTATTTCATTACTTCCTGTCTTAAGTAAAATCATTTAAAAACTTGGCAATAGTTAATTAACTGCTTTTCTGAAAGATGCTAATATATTTCATCCTCTGAAGTCTGTCTTTCGCCCAAGACATTTGAGTGAGGCAACCCTGTTGGAAGCTGCAGATACCTTTAAAATTAACTTTGGATTCTGGGAACAGTGCAGTGTTGATTTTATTAAACGTATCCAGTGCATTTGATACCATCTCTCATGATATCTTGCTCCACCATATTAAGGAATGTGGAATTTCTTAACTTGCACTGTCTTGAATCTGATAGTTTCTTACAGAGCAGAGACAAACTGTTGCACTGGGTCAATTTTTGTTCCCTGAAAGTTCCACAGGCCTTGCATTATTTACCATATATATGCCCCCCCCTGATTTAGTTGATTACATTCTTTGGAATTCATATGCCCACAACACGCAGCTGATCTTCTCACTGGATAAAGCATACTTTGGCCCAGAGCTCAATTTTTTTAAATTGCCTCACTGTTGTCATTTGCTTGATGCAATCCAATCATTTAAAATGTAATACGGACAAGACCGAGATCATGCTGCTTGGATAGTCAAACTCCCCCCCCCCCCCCCCCCGCTCAATCTCTGCCAAACCTGATGCCCCCACCACCTCCTCCATCTACTGTTGAGGTTGTAAGAAACCTCAGAGTTGTATTTGATGCCTCCTTGTCTTTTTGTCCACAAGCTCTTCCAGTAGCAGGCACGTGTTTTACTACCTCCCATTGATGGCAAGAAAGACAGTTTGTATGCAGGATTCTCAAAACAAACTATCCAGAAACCTCAGGTCTTGCAACATTCGATTGGTTTTGAAACTTCCTCGGTGATCATCAGCCTCGGCAGCAGTGCATAAAAGCGTCCTTTTTTAAAAATTCTTTTATTTACATATAGAGCCTACAGATCAACTTGACCAAGATATTTAATGGTCAGATTCACACACCGTACCACCAAAGGGACACTGGGATCTACCCTTGTGAATAATCTTAAACCCTACCCTTTCATGCTCAGAACTCGAGAAATTAATCCTTCTCAATTCTGGGTACTAAGGCATGGAACCAACTTCCCAGCCATTTAAGAGTTATTGAATCTGAAGTAATTTTTAGAAAGCAGTAGAATACCTAGCTTTTTGCAACCTCTGATTCTCTGATGTATTATCATTTTCTTGTTTGCACTGCAATTTCC
The DNA here is from genome assembly GCF_964263255.1 of Lissotriton vulgaris. Lineage (NCBI taxonomy): Eukaryota > Metazoa > Chordata > Amphibia > Caudata > Salamandridae > Lissotriton > Lissotriton vulgaris. The sequence continues at coordinate 924,462,678 of NC_141697.1, forward strand.
TTGTTAGCGCCAGGATGCTTCCTTTGAGAGTGGCAGAGCGCTCTAAAAGTATTCTAATTCGTTCAGTGTAGGCATATTTTTTTCTCTGATGTTGCTACCACCATAAGGCCAAGTTACCTGATTCTGTCCACCTCCCAGTGCAGATATATATATATTTTTTCACTGAAAAGGCCAAAAGTTACATGGATGTTCTAGCTGGGGTCAGATTTCACTCGTACCAAGCCAGAGAAATATGGCAGTTATAGTTGCTTTATCTAACTATAAAGTACGCCCCGTAATGCACTTCTTATGACATCACGTATTACATCACTCAACTCTTGACCTGGTCAGTGACATCACTGATGACATCATCCACAGAACCATTCACACACTAACACTCCCATACAACCTCTTGTAAGCCCACTCACACACCCGTACAACCAAAGACATATTCTCGTGCCAACCCCTAAGCCATTTCTGGCCACAGGGATCCCATCCCCCCAAGGCCTGCCTCTTTTAATAAAAAAAAAATAAAATTAAAAAAACACACACACAGCTCGTCTCCTCGGCTGATTTTGTCCACCAGGGACCTCATTCTCCAGGGCCTGCCCTTTTTTAAAATATATTTATATATCTTTTTTTATAATAGGGAGGGGTGGCTGTGTGGCCCCGCCCAAGGCCGATTCCAGCACCAGGGATCCCATAGCCAGGCCTTTATATATGTTTTTTTTTAAATAGGGAGGGGGCCCGTGCGACATCCTGTGCTCCCGACATGCCATAGCAAACTGCAATGTCGCAGGGGTGGGCACTCCGGGATATTGCAGTACCCTGCCCTGGGTGGTGACAGTTCCCAGGGCCATGTAAGGCTCCACGATGGAGATAAGCTCCCGGGAGATGGTCGTTCCCGGGGCTGCATGGGGGAGGCGGAGTCCTCTTGTGCATTAATATTTATGTTAGTCCCAGGGAGGTGCCGATCCCCTGCATTCCTAATGTAAAGTGCCCCCACCTCCCCCGGAGAGGTGGCAGTACCTGGGCAGCGGGAAGCCATGTAAAGAATGTATGTGCCCTAGGGAGGTGGAGGTCCTCTGGGCTGCGAGGGGGGGGGGGGGGGGGCGCTCAGCCCCCTGCATTAATTATGATTGAAGCCCCCAGGGAGGTGACGGTCCCCAGGGCAGCGGGGAAGGCTTCCCCCGCATTCTTTTTTTTACTTCATCTCTGCCCCAGGGAGGTGGTGGTCCCTGGGGCTTTGAACAGCCTGTGGAGCCCCTTGAGCCCCCTCCCATATTTTCAAATACCCCCGGGCCCTGGCCCACCCGAGGGTCTAATTAAACAAAGCACTGGAGACTGTGCTTCGTTTTTTAAATTTATTTATTTATTTTCGGCAGGAGTTGCAAATCCCAACGTGTCTCCCACTGAATTAAAATAATAAATGCTTTTTTGGCCCTGGTGGGTCCTGACCCCACCTCCAAGAGGCCTAAGGGGTCAGGGTGGTTCTACCCTGCCCCCTTTTCTTTCACCTCCCCCCCCCCCCCCCCGTTTTTTTGTGGCTCCGTTTGAGTCACAAGATGGCTGCCAACACTTCATGGAGGTCTCGGATCCACTGTGGCCTCAGTTGTATATCTGAGAAATCTTTACATTTCTCAGCAACTATTGAATGGATCTACACCATTTAACATAGAGTGCTTTCTGGACCAATAGCTACCTTTCTGCCAAAGTTGGTGTAATTCCGTTCAGTATTTCGGGCTGTGTCTAAAGTTTCCTATGGAAATTAACATGGAGAAAAAGCATTTTGGGACCCCCCCCCCCCTTTTTTTTTCTCAGCCCCCACGTGGCGCATCACCCCAAAACTTTTCAAGAAAGCAGCTGAAGTGAGCGTCAAACTAGTTTTAAATTGTTCACCCGCTAGTAGGTAATATATACTGAAAAGTTTAGAGGGATGTTCTAGTTAGGAAATAGATTTTCTTTTTAAACTTAGAAATTTGCTGAAAAAAACCAAAGGTTACAGGGACCTTTATAGGTAGGCTCAAATTTCACTTGTACAAAACCATAGAAATTCAGCAGTTATAGTTACCTGAGCTAAGTAACTTATGCCCCACAATGCACTGCTTATGACCGCTAAAGACTGACCTACAAACATGAATTTCTCATGAATCTTATATTCCCTTCCACTTGAGGACCATCCTTAAATAGTCAATTCCCTCATTATAAGTAGGATCAACAGTGCTCTTTGGTGCTGAAGTTTCCAATCAGAGAATCATACCTTCTTGTAAAGGCCATATTCATTTCTTGCCCGAATGTGTTGAACTTGCCAAACTTTAGGTCAAGAACTCATGTTTAACCTTTATGGAAAGTGTTTCTTCTTCCCATCAGTGGATCAAATAATGTTTTGTCATTTCAATGATGTTTCTCTAGCAGGAACAACCTAATACACTGCTATGATTGTCAATGTGGGCAATTATATTAATTATTCCAAATTACTGAAAGATACTTATTGGTCATCTTCTTGATAGAAAACTCAGGAATATGGGGGTTACGACAAAAGTCCTGCCAATTAGCATTTTCACGCTTCAGATAAAAACAGTACCCGCTCCCCATTAGCATGCGTGGGCTTATCCCGTATCGTAAGAAATGTAGGGGAGTAGGATGATGATATTTTAGGCACTTTGTACTAATTCTGGAGTTTTCTGCCTCGCGAATAAGAGGATATTGTTTTTACTTTTCCAAGAGGAAAGGGATTCTGGGTAAGAAAACGTGACCGGATCCAGACAAATAAACAGTACCCTAGATTGCCCTTAGTCTTTAGTTTTCAGACATTTCTTACATTTATAAGTTTTTCTGGGTACCATCTGAACCTTGTTCCCAAATACTTAAATCTACCATCCCATAAGTCTACCATTTTGAAGCCTCTTTTCTTCTCCTCACACAGTCACATATTTGTTGGTCTTTCTTGTTCTGTGTGGTAGGCAAATTCACAGATGTGGGGTACGGTTGTTATCATGAGAAGTGTTGGAATGCTGAATGACAGGATATTTGCAATTAGTTGATGTTAGCCGTATTTTAAGATTCCCATTTTGAGAGTTTATAAGAAAAGTCTTAAATAACTGACTCCAAATCTTGTGATATTTATATTTTAATAAAATAATCGGAGTGGTTAAACTTGCCCCAACTCCTAAACTCTAGCTCATGGGTACATTTTAAACGAGCATTAGAAAAGCCAATAGGCCTGGCATTGGCAGCCAACCTTTCGTCAAGTCTTGTTTTGTCATTGTCTTTGAAAACTTAATTGTTTGGAAAGCGGCTAGGCCCTCACCAGTCTGATCAAAAACATTGGCTGAAGACAAAATGTTGTTTTGGTCTCCAAAAAAGCACACATTGCCTTAGTACTCCCTGACACTGAAAGGAACTGCTTTATATGTTGATGCCCTCCTTGTGACAGGGCTGCAAGCCACAATGCATAGTGAAGTTAGGAAGCATGGCTGGACTGGGTGGAAGAACAATGTGAATGACAGAACTACAGACTCATTTACGAAGTCTGACTGAAAAACCCTATAGGTAGCAATGTTGTACACATAGCATCAGTAAAATAAAAGAAGTCTTGTCATTGGCTGCTAGCATCTTGCCTTTGGGAAAGAAAGCTAGAAAAAAATAAGAAAGAAGGCAAGAAAGAAAATTTAAAGAAGAGAAAAGAAAGAGAAAGGAAGGAAAAAATGAAGAACAAAGGAAAGATGAAAGCAAGAGAAGGGAAGAAGAAATAAGGGAAGAAAAAAAGAAGGAAATAATGAAGTAAAGGACACAAAGAAGAAATTACAGATTTACTATTAGTTTTGCAGAGATGGAGCACCCTCATGTGCTAATATTCATAGTTCATGTGAGTTGCTGGTATGGAGTGAAAAACCAACAGTCAGATAAACTAAAGGTCCCTTCAAAAGGAATTTACAACAGCATAGACAGGAGACCGAATAAAATAAAGCTGGAATGTACCCTGTTCCCTGGCAGAGAGTGTCCTGCTATCACATCAGTGTACCAACAAAGGCAGCATTAAAGTAAAAACAAACACACTGGCACTGAAAGGAACTAACTTTTGTGTGATGTGCTTCTTCTGAAAGGGCAAAATACAATCACTCAAAGGGAAGTTAGCCAGTGACTGAAGTAGGCTGCTCCATGCTGTACGCTGTAGTGGGCGGAAGCAAAATGTAAATAACACAACAACAGACCAATGGATAAAGAGAGGTAGCTGAAAGCTCCTTATTGTAAATATATTATAAATATAATAAATTCAAAAGGTCTAGGACACCGCCATACATAAAAAACATGACTCCTTCATACCCATTTTCTTTTCGATTTCTTATTATCAAGTTATGCTTGATCGATATAGTGAGAAATCATTGCAGGCCACGGTTCAGTTGTTGGCGATGGGTATCACAAGTTTTGGATAAACTACATTCTGCATCTAGAAGAATCTTACAGATGTGAGGTGTATAACATTTTATATGTCAGCTTTCAGTGTGAAAAGTTAGATGAGAACCTTGTGGTCAGGGTCACTGTTTCCCATTAACATGCTCTATTTTATTTCAACCATTAGTTTATTATTAAAAACCTTGTAAATTCATGACCGCAGACTGAATTCAGAATTGTGACTAGTTTTCAGAAATGTGTAGGTTTCTAGGATAGGGAAGTTTTTCACATGCTTGTCACACAAACTGCAGTTATTTAGAAACCACACAACTATGAAATGTTGACCAGCGATTAGAAAAGTGTAAAAATAGTGGTGAATATTTTCTATTGCCTGTTTCTGAAAGTCATGAATTGGACTGTCTTGGTGCCATGAATAGAACAAGCATTTGCAATGCAATAGGTCTCGCATTTGTGAAAGATAGAACTATTGGTGTTGCAAATGACAATGTATTTTAAGTATGTTTTTTGGTTTGCAGTGTACTGGATGTTTGTGGTGTGGTGTGGAGTTATGTGGGTTGCATTGGAATTATTAGCTGTGGGATTGTGTGGCTTAGAATTGTGTGGTGTGAAGTGTATTTGTGTAGTGGAATTATGTGGCGAATAGATTGGGGGAGAGGCGCACAAAATAGATAGAATGGATGATAGAGAGGGATAGGTAGTTTGTGCAGGAAGTAGTGAATAAACTGGAAATGGAGGAGCAGAAAGTGTGTTTGCGAAAGAGCCATGAAGTAGATTATCCTGGGTGCTGTGCAGGCCAGGGATTGAAGAGCTATACAATTACTACATTAGGTCATACGGTCTGATTGAGGAATACATGCAATGATATATAGTTTCTCAGTGCAAATTAACACATCCTGCAGGTTAGTTAATGAGAAATGGAACATCCTATGGATGAGTGTACAATTTTTATAGCTTAAAATGTCCCTTAAAAGGGTGGTTAAGTTAAAGTATGGCCTTTGCTGCAGCGCTCATGTCTTTATCCCATTAGACAGATACAGAGTTATCTTGGCCATAGCACAATTTCCCATATTTTGGATGCCCCACTGTAAACTAGAAGCCCTTAAAATGGACCTTAGTAATGGACATAAAAATTGGGTGAACTTGGCCAGACTTACCATTTTCTCTGCTATGGTTATTGAATTGTAAATTGGAGGCCTTAAACAGATCTCTGTAGATTTAACCACCAAACAAACATGACCGGCTTTCGTCGAGATGTGCAAGTACTGTAAATCAAGCAACTGTCTTTGCCCGTTTTATTTATTTTTTACTGACCTATAAGTAAAGCAGGGGAAAAAAAAGCATACTCCTTCTCTAAAGTCCGCTATGGTAAGAATTCAAGGGCAGCGTTTCGTATGCCTGTATCTAATGATTAAAGAGATGTGCTTGCCACATCACTGATAGTTCAGTCACCGAATCTATTGTAGTGAGTGGGCAACTATCTGTGCCAAGGTAAGTACGGGTAGGGTAGACCCTGGAGGGATGTCTCCTTTTGTGGTGCTCACGAGTAATGCAGTGCTTAGATCAGAATCAAATAGAAGCTATTGAATCTCCTCTCCTACTTAGTCCCTGGCAGCAAGGTGAAAAGACAAGTGTGATCAAAATGTACGCTCCCGCTCCTTGTTAACATATGTGGAATACAAGTATATAAAGTCTCTTTGTAGTGGTGGTTGGGGATTTGAGCCCAGGCATGTGGTGTGTTTTCAATTAAAGGCAAAGCGCTGTGTTCAACTTGGAATTTAGCATGCAAGCTCCGAGACACACCTCCCCCAGTAAGAGTTCAGCTAGAAGGTGCTCCCTCACCACAACAGCGACTGGTCGGCCTCGCTTAGTCCAAGGACTTTACTGGACACACATCTGAACACCTGTGCTCGGCTTTCTGTACTAAATGCCAGCAAGGCACCCACCCCAGCTACTCCCAGGGCCCCCACGAAAGTCCTCCCCGTCCGCGTTGAAGGAGAGCTCTGGAGGTGCTCCACTTCCCCCATCCCCTTCTATGGAGTTCATAGGGCTAGTTAGGAGCACTCAGGCTCCTTAGTATGGGGTGCGCGGCGTCTCGTACCTGTAGCAGATAAGGGCTGTGCCAGCGCCAGCCCTCTAAGCATCGCGACCAGCAGCAGCCACAGTCCAGCTGGTGTACCCATGAAAATGTAAAGCTGAATATGACGATCCACGTGTAAAGAAAGGGGCGTGCTGTCGGCGGTCAAAGTGCATAAAGACCAGTATAGAAACTGTGACTTAGAAGAGCAGAGTCCCACGAGTGGTGTGTGCGGTGGCGGGCAACATTGTGAAACCAAAAATAAAGTGGAAGCACGCAGTAAATTAAAAGGAAAAGCAGCCGCCGTTACATGAGCAGCGTCTTGCGAGTGGTGTGTGCAGCGGCCGATATTCTGACACAAATGAAAGTGAAAGCACGCACTTCGCACAGGAAATTTACAAAAAAAATAGGAAAGTGAAAGCGTGCAATGTGTGTTGTGCCTGCCTGCAGTGGGAAAAACTCATTAAAGAAAGTAACGACAGCCATGAATCAAATGATCCAGTCTGGGTGGGCGGGGCTTAAAGGAGAAAGGACGGTCACCAAAAAGCCTCACTTTCAATCAGTGCCCAGCTTTCAACATAAAGGATGACGCACCCCAATAAAAGTTTGGGCGGAGCTTTGAGACCACCTCCGAAAGCAACCCGACGACAATAGATCTTGCAGAGCGAGCAGCGCATGCACTGCGACGCTAGGCAAGACCTAAAAAAGCACACCATTTCGTGTCCAGCGCCATTTCTAGTTTGTGATTTAAAAAAATAAGGAGTTTGGCTACGTTCTCCTGTTTCTCTGCATAAATATCAAATCATGGATACCTTAGCAACACCCAGGATAAATAAAACAAATACAAATTTAGCCTGATAATTTGTGGGAAAACAACTTAAACTGCCTCAAAAGGCAATAAAGAGCTCATCACTGATGAGAGAAGATAACGTTTGAAGAGTTGGATTTTTGAATATATTCAGTATGATCAAATATTGCTCTAGCCAATAGAACAAGCATTTACAATGCAATGGTTTTGCCTTTGTTAAAGTTAGAGCTATTGGCATTGCTCTTGACATTATTTTTATTTATGTTTTTTTTAACATAAATAAATGGCATTGTCATTTACAATGCCGCTAGCTTTATCTCTCGCAAATGACACACACAAACACACACAGAGCCCCCCCACACACACCCCCACACAGAGCCCCCCCCACACAGAGCCCCCCACACACACAGCCACACAGAGCCCCCCACACACACAGCCACACAGAGCCCCCCACACACACAGCCACACAAAGCTTCCTACACACACAGCCACACAGAGCCCTCCACACACACCCACACAGCACCTGCGCCTGACCCAAGACCACCTCGCCTTCAGGAAGAAGCTCAAGACCTGGCTGTTCGAGCAGTAGCAGCAACCCCCCCCCCCCCCCCCCCCCTAGCGCCTTGAGACCCTCCGGGTAAGTAGAGCGCTCTATAAATGTCTATGATTGATTGATTGATTGAACTTAATACCGTTCCTCATATTTATTTCTGGTCGAGGTAGGAAACCTTAAGGTGATCGGAGTATGGAGAGGAATATAGTGGTCATGGTGGACTCTTAATCGGATTTCTGCTTTATTACCAGCTATGCTGCAGCATTGACCTTTCCCATGAGCACCTGTGAAAAGGTCAACATGTAACAACCAATCAAGAGTCCAGTATGTGTACAAAGCCAGTCGACTCTTGGACCACTCCCTCTTTCTTTCCTGCTCCAGCAGTTAAGTGCACCATTTTTCCTACACTCCTCTTATGGCTTTCCCCCACCTGCCTGGGAAACTCACAGTGAAGCATTGCAAAAGAATACAGAAATCTACGAGAAACTAGATTTGTGTTGGGAAAACCCTCCCTCAAAGGTCCTGCTGAGTTCCCAGGGACCTGTAAAGTGCAATTCTCGCTTTTGGAATTCATTGGCTTTGCCAAAGGTTTTAGCTATGCTGCACAGCAGCCCCGATGCTGGGCTGCATGGCTAGAGAAGGTACATTTTGTAGGCTCACGCACCATGTATGCGTGCGCCTATAATGTGACATGGTGCTTTTTTTTTTCTTTTTAGTTACCAATCCAAGTTGGATCAGTAACTAAAAAGGAAATAAATAAATCCAAAGCATTTTTTTAAGTGGGTGGGTAGAAGCAATACAGGAGTGTGGGTTGGAGGTGTAACAAAACTGGGCACGTGTGGGGTGTTAAATGGGTAAAGCCAATGTCAGTGGCGGGTGCAAAGCCCAGGAGCGAGAAAGCAGTGTGGGTTTAAAGAAGGTGAATCTCATGGGTGAGCGAGAGGAACAGTGAATGTGGCGGAGAGGAGGAGAAGCACCTGAGGGGACTGCTGGTAAACACATGCACTCTTGTACAGTGCTTCAAAACAAAAAAGTAGCACCTGAGAAGCAAGTAGTGGAAGGAAATAGTAATTTGTCCATTCTCCGGGGACTGGAAAAATACAAGATGAGGAAGGAAAGAAAGTGTGCACAGCTAACCAATAAGAATCATGCAAATAAGAGACACCTTCAAGCCAACACGTGGAAAGCATTTTTCGGGCTCTAAGCCCATTCTAAGATGACAATATGTCTCGCAACAGACAGCGCATGAACTATTTTAGACAAGACCTTAAAAGAAGGAGAACTATAGTGATTGAACTTTACCAAGGTGTGTCCTGCATTATTTTTCCGTTGATACCACGAAAGTGCCACTCTATGAATTCTTTAGCTAGACCTCCAAATTCCCATTGATACCCCGTTCTTTCTGGTGTCCAGTATGGTGAGTTACACTCATGGTAGAGGTGATAATCTTGCTGAATTGGTTTTGTTTGGTCTTTCAATGTGTTATTTGCTAATCCAACAGCCACGTTGTCGCACGTAGAGTCCATTGAAATTGGGTCTGGCCAGGCCAGGGAGGTGCAAATAACCTCTGTTGTCTCCTGACGCAAGTGATATGGTCTAGGGAATAGCATATCTACAAGACCTTTAATGGAATCCGAGGGCAGCCAGTGGTTACTGGGAATATACCTCTGTATCCTTTTCCACTGGTAGCCAGAGACGCACTATTGCTGTATTTCACTGAGATAACCAGGTTGCTGGTGTTCAAGACTATCCTAGTTATCATGGGGAGGAATTGAGACACTCTTGGAGGTGGTAGGGGATTTGAAGAGTTGAAAAGACATCTTCTTGACGGCTTAAGAAATGTTTTCCAAATCGCCTAATCTTGTGGTGCTAGGAGTTTCTGCTGTGGTGGCCGGTATTGGAGATTTTTGGCTGGATCTGCAAGCCCAAATGAAAGTACTTTATTTAGCGAATTGTAAATTTGTATTTGAAGTAGCTGGAGGCAAAATTTCTTAACCAGCTGTTTGTGCTAAGAATGCCTTTTATGTTCACTCGACCCATGGATAGTGGCATTGTTGCTGGTGGCAAGCTTGCCTACCAGCCTGGATCCGCTGACGACGATGAGAAATTAAGCCTGGCCCATTCCACTTGTTATCCCTTCTTTCTCTGTGCGCACGGCTGTTGTTTGTGGGATCCAGTACTCCAGCTGAGTTAGCATTACTTCTCGGGCTGGCCAGTGAGTTCCCGGGCAGCTGCCTCGCGGGACTGTGTCCCTCAGATTGGGATCATTGCCTGGCCTGTGGAGCTGTCACACCAGCGAAGGAGCATACGAGCCTTGTGTGCAGGTAAAGGTGATGTGAGTTCTAAGCCTCTTGCCTGAAGGTAGTGCAAGACTCCCTTTGGGAGTGGAGATGTTTGTTTACCTTGTTTTGTCGCCCCGCTTCTTAACCAAGCGCTATTTTCTTTCAGTCCATCATTGGAGTGTATGTGTTTTCCGTCTTTCTCTCTGTCGTGCAACTTCCTCTGAAATTTCTGTCCGCACCCATTGTGCGCCATATTACCCCCTCGGCTTACCCATTACTTCCCCAAATCTGGCTTCTAAGGTTTTTTTCCATTGCACCTCACGACCCCCCGCTGTGCTTCCCCAACCCTCCTGTGCTTCCCCAACCCTTCTGTCACTGCCCATTTACAAGAAACATGTTTTCATATTTTTGATGACTTGTTAGCTGCCATTTGCTTCTCAGCTGCGCCGTTCTCACAAAGTGCATTTGTGCGCCTTGTTCAATGTGTTTTTGTTTACATTTTTAAGCGACGTGTACCTTCTTGAAACAGTATATATTTTTTTAATGACCGCTTTTTCGTGCTGCATGCGAGCACGTTATCGCGCCTCGCCACGATAGAATCATAACATGGGCGCATTGTTTTCCCATTTTTTTGTCACTTCCTCTCTAAAATGCCTTTAATTTTTTTGATGATGCTGAGCGCCGGTAAAAGGCATTGGCAAAGTTAAAATGTGGAAAGGGCGAGACCAGTTGGCTTTTCCAGTTCTTGTTCCGTCATAGCGCTTTGAGCTGCTTTCTAACCGCTCCCACTTTGGGCATATCATTGAACCTGTCTAGAGGTTCATAAGGCGGTTTCTGCAGCAGGCCACGCGTTGGATATTGGCGCCACGCTTTGAACTCGGCGCCTTGATGCCTCTGTAGCAGCTTCTTGGCGTTTCATTTGAGCCCAGTTACGGCCGAGAGCTTGGAGGCGGCCTCGGTGGCGGAATGTCGCCTTTGCCAAGACACTTTGTTGTTGATTCGCTCTTGTAAAGGGCGCTTTGTGCTTTTGCCACTTTGCATGTGAGAGGTTTTTGTGTCGTCTTCAGAGGACGTCCTTGTGAGTGGTTACAGGCCGCGCGGCCTGCCAGAGTCCGGGGCGGCCCTGCGGGAAGGAAGGCTCTCGCGCCTCGTGTGTTCTGGACATTTCTGAGGCGGCATGGCTGCCCCCGGCGGACCACGCATTGAGCTGCAGAGTCCACAGGGGCGGCAGGCTTTGTCTCCCCGCCGCCGCCAGACAAAAGGAAGGCTGCCCGTGTGACGGGCTGAGGGGCGGGGGCGCAGCACGTTTAGGGAAACCCACCCCTCTCTGGCGCTAATGAGCTCCGGAGCCGGCGGATGTTTCCAGAAGGATCTGACACATGGCGGGGACTGGGGAAGCCGCCGCTCCCTGCCCGCCTGGAACACAATCTACGCCATGCCGGGGGTTTCCGCCGAATGCACGGTGCAGAGACAGTGGTGGCTTCTTATAACAGAGGGCTTTGGAATTAGGCGGCAGTGGACACAAGATGATCGGGGAAGAATTGATAACAAGGCGGCAGCGACCTCGCTTAAGCGGCGGCCCGTAGCGACGAGTGAAGGTAGGAGACAGGGGGAGAGAGGTTGGGGCAGGAAGGCAGGGGAAGAGAGGAGGGGAAAAAAAAAAAACAAATCGACTCACCTGCACCTTGCGACGGCGGCACTTCTCCGGTCTCCCTCTTCGGCATGGGAGACCGGCAACGTCCTCCGCATCTCCCGGGGTTCCCTCCAGGCCACGGGAGCCCCGCGGGCGCCGCCATACTTCTTGCCGTCTTCCTTCTTCCCCCGGGCTGCGGGGGGCGGGCACTTCCGGCCGGCCGCGCTAGGATTGGCCGGCCGGCCAGTCACGGGGCGGGAAACGGGGGAGGAGAGACGCAGAAGTGCCGGCAATGCCGGACCAGACTCGGGGGCGTTCCCGGCGTCGCGTGACGTCGGCAAAAGCCAAAGAATGTCGGGAACGCCCCCGTGTCTGGTCCGGCATTGACGGACAGGCCCCTCGTCCAATGGCAAGGCTCCATTTACGGAGCCAGCCAATGAATGACGAGGGCCGACCCAAAGCACACTACAATTCTCATCAGGTTTTCGCCTGCGTGAAAAAGCTGCGCAGAGCGCAGCTTTCGCCAGGCAAAACCTAAAAAGGAGGGAGGCAATGACTGGAACTTTGTGTAAGTCAAGGCCTTGGGTGCCTTTACCCCTTGACTGCCCTCATAAAAAGGTATCACCAGGATGCCTTCGTGATATATATATATATATATATATATTTCACAACACCAGTTCACCGGCAGCCGAACGCAGCAGCGGGTGCCTCCGTAAGGTAGGTGACTCCTTTTCGCCTCGCCAGCAACTTTAAACACACGGAGCACAGGCGGGATTGTTCAACAGAATATAGGTTTAATGTGGCAAATGCATTTCGGTAATTGTACCTTCCTCAGTGCCAAACCAATTGTCAATGCCCTGATCAGCCTCCAATATTTCAAATCCTCTCTGCATCCTGATTGGATCGGGCTTCTCCATCTGTAACGGCACCTCCTTCAATGGATAACGAGAACGGAAATGGCGGGGACTCAATGTTCCATGATGCACCTTCATTCTTTTCCGTTGTCGTTGATTGTGAATAGTTAGGCTTTCTCATTATGTGCCAATTTGTGCCGTTATCAGCGCGATGTCCATTGATGTTATTTTGAGGTTGAACAGGCTCCCCTCGCTTCCCGCTGATAGTAGTGGCACAGACGCCTGCAGGCGGCCCTCCTATGAGCAGCAGCTTTCGCCAGGCAAAACCTAAAAAGGAGGGAGGCAATGACTGGAACTTTGTGTAAGTCAAGGCCTTGGGTGCCTTTACCCCTTGACTGCCCTCATAAAAAGGTATCACCAGGATGCCTTCGTGATATATATATATATATATAGTCTTTTTTTTTTTTTTTTTTTGTGAGTTAAGGTGGCAAACATCTTCTGTATCTGGTGTTCTGGGCAAGATTTGCTGGTGCTTGGCCCTTTTATGGGCTCTGACAAATTCCTGAATGAACCTGCCCTCTGCTCACCTCTGGGCTGCTTTAATATTATGCTTGTGATGTCACACAAATATCGGATGGGCACCTAGGAGGGAATCCCTAGCACCTCCCAGGTTAATCCACGAATGAAGCTTGTTGGAGTAACTAAGAGAAGGGCTAAAGGCATCTGTTACTTCCCTAGTTCATCCAGGACATGCCGCCCCAAGGCGATCCACCTTTTTCGGTCTTGCCTGAGAACGACTATGTGCTGTCGCTTATAAGATCTTTTGTTAACTTAAACTTAAAGGGGGCTTAGAGTCCGCCTTCTACTTACCATTAGTTGGCTTCCTTGTTGCTCTAATTTCTTTGCTTCTCATTGGTCGGTTCATGTTAATTTCACTTTCTCTCTTTGTATGTTGGTCTCTTCGGTGAAGCATTGTCCAACTAATGTCTCCCGCTGCTTTCTCTTGGATTGAGGCACTTTGACACTGTTGCCTTGCACTTACATAATGTTTAAAAGCTCCAGGGCGATGCAGTAGGTACAGACTTATTTAATGTTTAAAAGCACTTTGTTTTCCAAATGCAGTCTTTAATACAATATTGCTTTTATATCCTCCAAGGCGACACTATAGCAGCACACATAATTTCATGTTTAGGAACATTTTCTTTCTTTTCAACATGCAATTTTACCGTTTTATGAAAGCAGTTCCTGCAACTGCATATTTTTCTGTGCATCTTGTTCGCACTAACATTGTAGCTACGGAAAGCAGTTTGTACCTCTGTATTTTTAGGTCTCGGCCTTATGTAGGCATCGCATGCGCTGCCTCGTCTTACAAGGCTTCTTGGAATCGATACGATTCCAGAAGCCTCGTCTCAGCTCTGCCTTAACTTTTGATTTGTGCGCCTCGTTTTGCGTCACAAATTATGCCAAAGACAGTGCAATGATAGGCATGTCAATAGGCGCTTGTTGCCACCCTGTCTCCTTTGAGTCCCGGCCACCGGGATTTGATCTTTTACTTGCGGCAGGAGACAGTGTCTCCTAATTAGCTGCTACGCACATTTTTGTGATCATTCCCCTTTGGCAAAGGCAACGCGTGTTTATAATTGCATTGCGATTTCACTTTAAATGAAAGAGCGATGCAATTATAAATACGTGGCTGCCTTTGCCAAAGCCGAGAGCTTTTTATGTATTATTTCTCTTTTCTTGATGTCTCCCCGTAAAATGTGAAGTTGCCTACCAACGTTGGAACCGAAACGTGTCAGAGAGATATATGTATGCCAAGTTTAAAGGAATAAAAAACGTAATTTTGTGAAACCTGCTGCAGTGTTATAAAGTTTTACAATATTTCTTTGATTTAGAGAATGCTTTTGAGACTATTAACATTAAGTCATCCACCTTACGACCTGTGCTTTCTTGTGTAGTATTTGGCAACTGGGTTGTAACTGTACATTATAGTGGCTCTGACTTTGACAAGAATACTGTTTAGTATAGCGCACCGTCTCTTTTTTAGATGAGTAGTACTCGCAGAGTCGCTGATATCGCAGATGCTGGTACCTACACAAGCTGCATAGCTCTGCCAACATAGTGTACTCCCTTTTTGACCAGTTTCGGTCGGCTCCTCCAACTCGGGGTTCAGTCCCTTTCCACCAGGAATAGTAAACTCGCCTATATCTGCCCAAAGACAGTTAAAGTCCATTCGGTTTACCTCTAGAGGGCGTCATGGGATGGTTGGCAAATTCTGTTTCACAGAATGGTTAGAGGAAGGATCTGTCTGAAGATTGTGTTCTTGCACAAGAATAAGGCAATGTGCAGGTCTCAAAATCATTAGGGCTTTAAAAAGACCCCGCAATCCACTGCTGATGATGTCACATATTACATCATTCATGACATGGTCAGTGACATCACTGATGACATCTCAAATGACATCACTGATGACCTCTCATTTGACATCACTGATGACATCATCCAGTGACTGTGTTTCTGTAAAGTTTAAATATGTTTTACATATTGAAGAATGAGTGGATGTATAAGTGTCTGGATGAAGGATTTAGTAGGTGCGTGACTGACTGTATGAGTGAGTGATTAAATGTGTCTTACTAAATGCATGGGTAAGTGACCAAACTGTCTGAATGTGTGCATCAGTATGTCTGTTGTTGTGTAAGCTGTTGCATGTGTTGATCAGTAGCTATATGAGTGGCTATATGGGTTATTGATTGGTTGCCCAAGTATTTGAATGGGAGACTGAGTGTGTGTGTGGGTGGCTGGGAGGTGTGTGACTCTGTGCATAGATGTGTGAGCAGTTGATTCACTAGGTGTATGAGTTCAAGAGTGCATGTAGAAACAGCTATATGGGCGGTTGACTGTGTGCATGGGTGTGTTGGTGAGTGAATGGATATCTCAGTGCTATATGTCCAAGTAAGTACATATGTATCAGGCCACTGTTGAAGAAACCCTCTTTGAATCCTGAGTGTCTACAGAATTATCGACCCATCTCCCTGCTACCATTCCCCGCAAAAATTGCCGAGCGCTGGGTGAGCTTGTGCCTCTCCAAACATCTGGAGCAGAATCACTTCCTGGACGAAATACAATTTGGCTTTCGTCCAGCCCATGGCACCGAAACAGCTCTACTTACTGCCATGGAGGACCTTCGTATGCGTGCAGACAGGGGCCAGGCAGTAGCCTTGAGCCTGCTGGACCTGTCTGCCGCATTCGATACGGTCAATCACGTGATTCTATTGGAGAGACTAAGGGAGGCCGGGGTGGGCGGCACTGCCCTGGTTTCACTCCTTCCTGCTGGATAGGAAGCAGGCTGTGTCCCTCCCCCCGTTTCAATCGGCCTTCTCCCCGGTGATCCACGGGGTGCCTCAAGGCTCGTCCATCAGCCCGATTTTATTTAACGTCTACCTTAAACCACTGATCACGTTAATAAAATCCCACAGACTTAAAACAATTAACTACGCCGACGACACTCAGCTCATCCTCTCTTGGGAGGGTGAGGAATCAATCTCCTTGGAATCGTTTCATGACTGTCTGCGAGACACGGCTGAATGGCTACACAAGAATTCCCTACAGTTCAACGCCTCCAAAACCGAGGTTCTGTTCTGTGCCGGAAATCGGATTCCCTGCCCGTTCCCGGCGGAATTTTGGCCCCATGAAACCCCGGATAAGCCACAGCCAGTCACCACTGTCCGCAATCTGGGTGTTATGATGGACAACAAACTCAGTATGGAAGCCCAGGCTGCGAAATCAGTATCCACTTGCTCGGCCCACATTCGTTCTCTTCGTAAGATCTTGCCACTCCTTCCCTTACGTGCCCGGGCCTTAATAGTCAGGTGCACCATTCTTAGTCGCCTTGACTATTGTAATGCGCTGCTGCTCGAGGCCCCGTCCGTGCTGTTAGACAGACTCCAAAGAGTTCAAACTACCGCAGCCAAATTGGCCCTGGGCTGGCCAAGGAGATCTTCGGCCACTGCGGCAATGGCCGAGCTTCACTGGCTCCTTATGAAACAGCGAGTTGCTTTCAAATCTGTCTGTCTTGTTTTTAAAGCCCTGCATGGAGTCGGGCCTGGCCCCCTGCAATCTATGTTTGAATGGTACATTCCAATCAGAGCCCTCCGATCTACAACGGCCTGTCTTGTCAAAGTACCAAGATTTAAAAAGGTCAGGACCGGAGAGAGATCTATCAAAGTTGCAGCGGCCAAACTTTGGAATAGCTTGCCTCTGGACATCCGCCAAATAAGGGAACTTCTCCCTTTCAGGAAACGGATCAAAACCTGGCTGTTTCCTAAATGTTAACTGCTGGCTATTTTACTGTTGTCTCTCAGTGCATCTATCTTAGGAGTTATCTCAGCGCCAGGATACCTGTAAGGTGATAGCTGCGCTTTATAAATGTTTTAAATAAATAAATATGTAAAACACAGTGCATGTGAGAGTTGGCATATATAAATGACTATACATGAGAGCCAGTGAGTGGCTGTATGGATCATTGTGTACTTGTATCAGTGATTGTATCAGAGAGTAAGTATGTGTTAGTATATGTTTGAATAAGTAAGGAGTTGTGTGTATAACTGTATAGTTGAGGAAATGGAAGTGTAATTGATTCTTTACATGACTGACTAGGTGTGTGAGTAACTCCATGGATGAGTGGCAGTGTGTGAGTGTCTGTATAGGTGTATGAGTGCATATGATAGTGTTGTATTGATGAGTGATTCTATGGGTGAGTGATTCTATGGGTGAATGAGTGAATGTGTGTGTAGACCTAGGAATCAGTGAGTGCGTATGTAGTAACTGGTATTGGTGTGTCAATTGTTTCAAGAATGGTAGTCTGTATTTAACACTGGGTGTATCAAAGGTTATATTAGAGTGTTAGGAGGTGCATCGTATTATCACATGAATGATATCATCAGGGATGTGATCAGTGATGTCAAATGAGATGTCATCAGTGATGTCAAATGAGATGTCATCAGTGATGTCATCAGTGATGTCATCAGTGATGTCATCAGTGATATCACCGACCATGTCATGAATGATGTAATATGTGACCTCATCAGCATTGGATTGCGGGTGCGCGAAATATAGTTAGTACAACTAACTATATAGGAGCAATTTCAATGGTTTTTTAAATGCTAATTCCTAACTATATAAGGCCTGAAACCTATATTTTTTTTCAATAAATTTCAAAGGTTTTGTAAATGCTAATTCTATTAGCAGATAACGTTTATATATGTTATTATCCTTCTGGGACCACCTGAACAGCCATCTTGTTTCTCAGGAGAAGTGAGGTACAAGAGAGCACAAAACAAGAGTGGAAAATGCGAAAAGGGGGCAGGGTAGAGACCCCCTGACCCCCTAGCCCTTCTCAGGAGGTCCCAGAAGGACCACCAAGTGCAATTATTATTATTTTTTTAAATCGCGGGGTACGCGTACGGTGCGCGTACCCCGCAATTTTTTCGATTTTTTTTTTTTTTTTTTTTTTTTTTTTTTTTTTTTTTTTTTTCTCCTTGAGGGTCCTTTTGGTACCCCCCTGAGATGGGCTAGAGGGTTGGGGGGGTCTCTACCCTGCCCCCTTATCGTGTTTTCCACTTGTTTTGGGCTCTCTTGTGCCTTAGTTCTCCTCAAAAACCAGATGGTGGCCCACACTTCCTGGTTTGGACAGTTTAGAATGTTGACAGTCGACTGCCAGCCAATCAAACTCGCTCGCGCACGTAAGGGTGCGCGTACAGTGAAAGCATATAGATATATAATTTGCTCAAATTCAATTTTCTCAACTACTGGAGGGATTTTCACCAAATATAGAAAAGGTACTACTGCATACCTGTCCCTACCATTTTGCCAAGTTTGGTGTAATTCTGTTCAGCCGTTCAGGCTGTTGCCGTGTCTAAAGGTCCCATAGAAAATGCCA
This sequence comes from Lissotriton vulgaris, assembly GCF_964263255.1. Classification (NCBI taxonomy): domain Eukaryota; kingdom Metazoa; phylum Chordata; class Amphibia; order Caudata; family Salamandridae; genus Lissotriton; species Lissotriton vulgaris. The sequence goes on from NC_141697.1 coordinate 924,481,215, forward strand.
TTTGAAAAATTTCAAATTCCATTTTCTCAAAAACTACTGGAGGGATTCTCACCAAACATAGCAAAGGCACATCTACATACCAGGCCCTACCATTTTGCCAAGTTTGGTCTAATTCCATTCAGCCGTTCAGGCTGTAGCCGTGTCTAAAGGTCCCTGTGGAAATTAACATGGGGAAAACACGTTTTGGCACCCCCCCCTTTCGGCCCCCGCTTGACGAATCCCCCCGAAAGTTTCAGGGAAGGAGCGAAGCGGAGCTGGCAAATTCTGGAAAATTACACGCAGATTCCTCAATCGGCGCCAAAGTTATTCCCAATAGAATGTTGAGCGCATATAGATATATAATTTGCTCAAATTCAATTTTCTCAACAACTACTGGAGGGATTTTCACCAAATATAGAAAAGGCACTACTGCATACCTGTCCCTACCATTTTGCCAAGTTTGGTGTAATTCCGTTCAGCTGTTCGAGCTGTAGCCGTGTCAGAATGTCCCTATGGAAATTAACATGGGGAAAACACGTTTTGGGACCCCCTTTTTTCTCGGCCCCGCTTGACGAATCGGAGCGAGGCAAATTTAAGGAAAATTACAAACCGATCCCTCAATCGGCACCAAAGTTATTCCCAATAGAATGTTCGGAATTTTCTATAGTAACTAGGTCCTAACTATATATACCTACTGGCGACAGCCAGTAGGTAATATATACATATATAAACATATATACATCTGCATATCTATTTAAATACAAGTATAAATGCATGCATACATATGCATACATATGCAAGTTATGTACATGAAAGTTTGAAAAACACTCATAAAAGCAAAGCCAATAATCCACCTAATTACAAACAGAATTGCTTTAACATAAAACGAGGGCGAGACCTATTGCATTTTCAATGCTTGTTTTCTATGCCTCTTCCCAATTCTTACACAGTCACCATGGGCTTATTTCATGTTTAAAATCCCCAGGATGATACTGCAGCGCCAGATTTATGTAATGTTTGTATACACTTTGTTTTGTTTCCAATGCAATTTTCACGACAATGTTGCTTTTAGGATCAAATCTTTTTTTATTCCATCAACAACACTGCTTACACAGCATGCCGCCTACAATAACGTTGAAATTAGGTCTTTCAAGGGAACAGTGATGCCCTGAAAGACCTAAAAGCAACATAATGTTCAAAAGCATTTTCCTTCTTTTCAACGTGTAATTATTTACCCTTTTAGGTCTCGTGGCGTTGAACAGCGCGAAGCGCTGTCTCGCCACAGATCTATTGTTACTGAGTCTGCTTCCCAGGAGACAGCACCTGGCCGCGGGCATTTGCTCTCCGAGGAGGCGATTTGAGCGGGCCACACGCTCGCGAACGCGCTCGCTGTGGCCAGCTTCTGTCTCCTGGGAAGCTCCAACACTACACACGCATGTGCATACACCGAGACACACACACACAAGAGCACGCACCCACACAGAGAACCCGCCGTCGCATACACACACACACGCGCGCACACACACACGTGCACCGAGCCCCCCTTTCCCACCCCCCCTCACCCCCGGGCCACTTACCGCCACTCCGGACTTCAGCCGCCACCGCGGGGCTCTCCCTCGGGCATGGGAGCCCCTCGTCTCCAGCACTGCTTCACTCCGTGTGCACGGGCTTCCGAAGACGGAAGTCCCGCCCCGAAAGTTTCGGTTTCGCTCACGTCTTTATTTTGAATTGGAACACAAAACTCCGTGCATGAAACATCAGGCAGCAGTAACACGGTTACAGCTCCTTTCCCTGCGCTGCTGTCTGTTCTCTTCGTGTCAACAGTGGTCCCGGAGCGAGTTTTGGCTGAGCAACAGGCATTGTAAGTACGTTTGATTACAATCCGGCTCGTGTCTATTAATGTTGTGGGGATGGGGGTTGGTTTTGAGGCGGACCCTCGTGTTGCTGTTTTTTTTATTGTGGCTCGAGGAAACCTACACATATAGCTCTCTCAGTTAACAAGAGCCCCCTCTGCGTGATGTTGAATTGCTCTTCCCTTTGATTACAATCCGGCTCGTGTCTATTAATGTTGTGGGGATGGGGGTTGGTTTTGAGGCGGACCCTCGTGTTGCTGTTTTTTTATTGTGGCTCGAGGAAACATACACATATAGCTCTCTCAGTTAACAAGAGCCCCCTCTGTCTGATGTTGAATTGTTCTTCCCTTTGATTACAATCCGGCTCGTGTCTATTAATGTTGTGGGGATGGGGGTTGGTTTTGAGGCGGACCCTCGTGTTGCTGTTTTTTTATTGTGGCTCGAGGAAACATACACATATAGCTCACTCAGTTAACAAGAGCCCCCTCTGCGTGATGTTGAATTGCTCTTTCCTCTGAAAAAAATATTTATTTTTCTTATTAATGAAAATGTTTCATGTTTGTTTTGTTATTGAGTTGGCACAGCAATGTAAGATGTGGGTGATGTGCGTTGCATTGAATTTTGTGTTGTTACTGCAGCGCTACACATGTTAGACTCCTAGTCACTCCTATCAATGTCTTCAAGTGGCAAAAGACGGTCCCAAGGTGTTATATGGCCTTTAAAAACAGATCCTAACCCTTAGGAACAAAGTGCAACCAGCAGATGTTGTAATCACCAGCCTTATGTGAACTGCCACCATGCTGTAGTCCTGGCACATGTTAACTTGAAAGTCCTTCCTGCTGTTCATCTTGCCTGTTGGGCAGTAAGAGCTTTTGACAGTACTGGGGGCAGACTATTCACCTACCAAGTGGCTAAGATCTATAATTATCTCCTTCCGACATCTTGCGATCTCTCTCATCCCACACAGTTTAAAAATCCACCAATTGGCTGTCGTAGGTTAATAAAATCGGCTAGAAACTTCTTTCGACTTCCATTGCTCAGTCTACACAGATGTTGGCTCTCACTCTCAGGGACCACTGTTTCCTAAAACGTGTGTTAAAAATATAATTTGGAGCCACTGAAAGATCGAAGACACTTTTAGATTATACTAAACAGGTTTAATAGTACCACAGTGTGTGCTATTTCTCATCTAAGTAAAGCGACTGGTGTTCCTATTTGCTAAAGTAATGGAACCTAACTTATGAATTTCAAGAAGGGTAAAAGGTTGAGTTGCACCTGGAATGCTGTGACTTATAGATCATATATCTAATGTCGGAGGGGAATGCTTACCTCCCTTAAGTGTTATATTAAAAATTATTATGTCCAAATTATGTCTTTTTTTTTTTGGATAGCCAGAAAATCTGATTCTATATATTTTTCTTAAATTGTTTATTTTTCTAGCGTGTTTGACAACATGCTGTATAGTAATATTAGGCCACACTCCAAAAATTAAGTTCTGATGAAATACTTATCTGCAGACTATGGTGAATAAAATAGGATGGAGGATTGATGATAAAGAGGAAACCAGGGTTTTCAAAAACTATTACCCTTGTAGTCAGCCCCGTGCGTGAGTTGCATCATCAAAGCTGTGTGAATAATAACAGCTGTGAGCCCGTGCCTGAGGTGCATCATCAGAGCTGTGTGAATAATACCTGCGTCAGTCCCGTGCGTAAGGTGCATCATCGGAGCTTTGTGAATAACCACTGTGAGCCTGTGCCTGAGGTGCATCATCAGAGCTGTGTGATTAATAACAGCTGTGAGCCCGTGCCTGAGGTGCATCATCAGAGCTGTGTGAATAATAACTGCGTCAGCCCCGTGCGTGAGGTGCATCATCAAAGCTGTGTGAATAATAACAGCTGTGAGCCTGTGCCTGAGGTGAATCATCAGAGCTGTGTGATTAATAACAGCTGTGAACCCGTGCCTGAGGTGCATCATCAGAGCTGTGTGAATAATAACTGCGTCAGCCCCGTGCGTGAGGTGCATCATCAAAGCTGTGTGAATAATAACAGCTGTGAGCCTGTGCCTGAGGTGCATCATCAGAGCTGTGTGATTAATAACAGCTGGGAACCCGTGCCTGAGGTGCATCATCAGAGCTGTGTGATTAATAACAGCTGTGAGCCCGTGCCTGAGGTGCATCATCAGAGCTGTGTGATTAATAACAGCTGTGAGCCCGTGCCTGAGGTGCATCATCAGAGCTGTGTGAATAATAACAGCTGTGAGCCCAAGCGTGAGGTGCATCATCAGAGCTGTGTGAATAATAACTGCGTCAGCCCCGTGCGTGAGGTTCATCATCAGAGCTGTGGGATTAATAACAGCTGTGAGCCCGTGCCTGAGCTGCATCATTAGATCTGTGTGAATTATAACAGCTGTGAGCCCGTGCGTGAGGTGCATCATCAGAGCTTTGTGAATAATAACTGCGTCAGCTCTTTCCCAGCAGGCCGCTGTAGTGGATGCATGCTCCGCTCGTTAGCTCCTCTTTAGGAACTGCAAAAAAATGTTACGTTGCTGCCTACCTTTTGGCTGCCCTTGGGGGCAATGAAAATCCCAACTCAAAAGACCTCTCAAAAATCCTTGAAAGCGTTGGAATCGAAGTAGACAAGGAACGCGCCAACAAGGTTATCACAGAACTGAACGGCAAAAATCTTGAGGAAGTCATTGCTCAGGGCTATGGTAAACTTGCAAGCATGCCCGTTGGCGGAGCTGTAGCGACGTCGGCAGGTGCTGGTTCTGCTGCCCTAGCTGGAGGTGCTGCTGCTCCCGTGGAGGAGAAGAAGAAAGAAGAAAAGGAGGAAGAGTCAGAAGGATCAGATGATGGAATGGGATTTGGTCTTTTTGACTAAAATATTGGCTATAAGAAAAAAACAATAAAAACTTTGTAAAAAAAAAATAACTGCGTCAGCCCGTGCCTGAGGTGCATCATCAGAGCTGTGTGAATAATAACAGCTGTGAGCCCCGTGCCTGAGGAGCATCATCAGAGCTGTGTGAATAATAACTGCTGTCAGCCCCGTGCCTGAGGTGCATCATCAGAGCTGTGTGAATAATAACTGCCATCAGCCCCGTGCGTGAGGTGCATCATCAGAGCTGTGTGATTAATAACAGCTGTGAGCCCGTGCCCGAGGTGCATCATTAGATCTGTGTGAATTATAACAGCTGTGAGCCCGTGCGTGAGGTGCATCATTAGAGCTGTGTAAATAATAACAGCGTCCGCTCCGTGCGTGAGGTGCATCATCCACATTGCTCAGGTCACCCAAATTCCTGCACTCTCTAACACACTGCTTTCAAGAACAGCATACTCTTGCACACACTCTCACTGCTCACCAATTCAAAGTTTGCTAAACATTTTATGCAACGCATTGTCATACACCATGCCAATAACTCAAAGTTTAATGCTGCGAGACCTATTGCATTGTAAATGCTTGTTATTAAAGTAGATTGTGCAGCTGCATGTTTTTGTGCGCTGTGCGTCTTCTCTGCGCTAGCACTGTAGCTACGGAAAGCTGTTTGTGCTATACAATACCATACAGTAACGGGCCATAACATGCCAAACTATACAATGGCAGGCCATACCATATCAAATATAATATGCTATAAATTGACTGCCCATACCATACTGTACAGAAACCTAACATACCTTACAATGGCAGGCCATATTTTACATGAGGCTATACCATACAATGATAGGCCATACTGTACCAAATTATATACTGACAGGCCACACCATACCATAGCCTCCATTACATACAATGACAGGTTATACCCGTCAGGCTCCTTCTTCCGATATCTTCGGGATTGCTATATGGGTTCCACCTCTTGACGTCCCCAGAGTCTGAAGTGAATATACACAGACTGCCGGGATAGTCAAGCGAGGGAAGGAAAGGAAGGGAACAGCGGGGAGGGAGATCTGCAATGACAACAAAACACACTAAGTGCACACACTAAATGTTTACATGTAACCTTACTACCTTTGTCCCTCCATTACAGTACAACAGACTTCATCCCCACATTCCTACCTGTAAAGGAATATACTAATGCCTCAAATCTAGGAAGAGATTAGGGGAATATCAGGGATAATACCAACTGTAAAAAGAGGCAAAAGAACACATTGGAAATACTGAAGCTGTGTCTGTTATTTCGTCTTATGAGCTATATTCCACAACATGCCAAACACTGATTGTGTATCTTCTGAAGTCCGATAAATCCCATAAATATGACACCCGATAATTCTCTCTTCTGTGATAGAAACAAAATAGAAAAGGTTGTGGAGAGAAATCAAATATGAACAGCAAAAATGGTTAATAAATCCTTAACGTTGTCTGCACCACGGCAAGGTTCCTGAAATCCAAAAGCATCCAGCAACCGTTAGGCTGACCAAGACTTCAGGTACTCCGTAGGAAATCCGAAAGTACAGTTTTGAGCCCAAACCGTGTATAGTAATTACCACCAAGACCACAACTGCCCCGTAAGTAAACGGGGATTGTAGTCACCTCCAACAAGGTGTTCAATGCATCTTTGTATGTTTTCCCCGCATCAAGACGGCGGATTGGCAATCTTGGCCAACGGGGGAAAAGAGCTCACTCATCCGAGAGAGCCCAAAGCAAAATCAGCAAAGGCACGAAATGCAAGCCGAAAATAACGCTCGCTACGTGATTACTTCAGCAAGTCTAAGAAACGCGTACCCAACCCAGAACGGGGTACCGCTTGGCCAGAACAGGTCACAACAATACTCTTACTGCCTTCCCGGTAGATTACCAGCCGCTTGAATACTTCGGTATGAATAATCGGCAACGTTGGCTTCCCCGACATGATCTTTATTTCCTGTGTTTGTGTTTACGCGGCTCACGTTGCAACGTGACATGCTTCCCCGGCATGCTGGGAAACGTAGTCTTTTGGGCATAGACCTCCGTGTGTAGCGCGAGGAAGGTCAGCGCTTACCGAAGGCATAAATCCTTACAATACCATACTATACAATAACAGGCCATACCATATACATATACAGTGACATAACATACCATACTATATAATGAGAAGGCATAACCTAAAAAAGGAGAAGGTATAACATACAATGAGAGACCACACAATGCCATACAATGACAGGCTGTTCTGTGCCATAACATAGCCTCCATACCATACAATGACAAGTTATACCATACTGCACAATAACAGGCCATACCATATAATACAGTGATGGACTATACCAAACTATACAAGGACTTGGCATAAAATACCTTACTACACTATACAATCAGAGGCTGTAACATACCAAACTATAAAATCACAGCCCATACCCAAACCTGCTATGCAATAGCAGTCCATACCATTCCATACAATACAATGACAGGCCATACAATACCATATCACACTATACAATGGCAAACCATACCATACTAAACAATGACTGGCCATCCCATACTAAATAATAATGGGCCGTACCATATCATACCATAACATACACTAACATACCACGCCTTCCTATACAATGACCAGTCATGCCATACTATACAATAACAGGTCAGACATTGCCATACTATACAAAGACAGGCCATACCATACTATACACAATATCTTAAAGAATTAACAACGCCAATAGATTTTGAATAGGTGAGACCTATTGGCTTTGCACTGTGTGTTCTGTTGGTGGTAGGGATGTGGTTGAAAGGGTAGAAGCAGCACCCTGCCTCCTCACACCCTACCATCAGAAGAAGTGATCCGGGAGGTGGGGTTTGGAAGGCGATAGGCTGGGATTGTTCCTAGCCCCTTCCTCTTCAATCCCCACTTCCTGATGCTTCTCTGCACAAGAGAATCATGGGAAGAGGAAGGAGTCGACTTGGAGTCTGCTTTCCTCTGCTGAGTTCTCAAATCCAATCACTACACCTTTGTATGATTCTGGAGAACAATGGACCTTTCTTGACCAAAGTGCCAGCCTGCACACATCCTAAATTAAGTACTCTTACTTTTGGACTGACGAGGAATGCCTTGAATTAAATTGAAAGTTGAATGAGCCCATTTTGGAAAATGCATCGTATGGCAGCGCAACCCTAGATATTATCTTCTGCATAGTATACCAACAGCTAGCCTTAACGAAGAAGAGGCAAGCAAGTGTCCTGGCTAAAGAAGATCAATGGTGTTGCATGATGCCCAGAATTTTTGATATGGATACTAAACATTTTTATGGTCATTGGTGGTTCTCTTTCCTTTTACTCTACAGAAAATGCTATCTATCAGAAAGGTAGCAGGTTAGGGTACTGTCAGAAATGAGGAAGCCCCTCTAGATTTAGTGAGAACTTTTTATCCTTAAAAGAAAGGGAACTGCTCTGGGATGATCACGTCCTCCCAAAAGACCAATATAAATTTGACAAATTTGATCTGCAGTGTTTGGGCCTATTTTCATGTTCGTTTTGAAAGCACTATTCAATGCAGTATGTTTTTCTGACTCACAAAAATGTGATAGAAACAGTCATCTGCCTGTACATTATTGCCCGATCTCTCACATAGATGTTGTGCGAAAACATTTTGGGAAATCCCATTGAATTATATTCAAGGCTGCTATGGTGACTGGGAAGTCACAACTCTCCTTTACAAGTAGGATTGAATAAGCACAATTGACCAGTGTTTTTGATCTGTTCCTGTTATTTCAAAATAAGTTATCTTAAAGAAAGGGCACACTTTTTAAGCTACTATGGACTTGTAACTGTGGTTGCATTTGTAGACCTTTCTCTGGGACTATTAGGGCAAATGGTGTGAAGTCTGAAATGCTTCACTTTTTTCCAGACTCTGTATGTGGGCATTCAGCAAGGATTTACAGGGGGACGTGAAGCAAGTTATTTGATGTCTATGTAATTGCCTCTGGCGTCCGTCCAGGATGTGTCCTTTTCCTAGCACTTTTATCATTAACTTAAACGGTTATCATCTTATGTGGCGCAGTCTGGAGTAGATTTCTTGACAATTGGTCATTGAAGATACCAGTGCTCTTATTTGCATTCAGTATTTTGCTTGGCCACTCCGAAAATGTACTCTCTACCCTCTTCATAACCTTTATGTAGAATTTGTCAGGAAAAAGGTCTAGAAATAATTGGCCAGGAGAGTAGGGCCTTGGGTGCCATGTATAGAATAATGTGGGTTTTCCACGCAAATGGCTTACACTGTAGGTTGCCACTTTAACTACTTGGCGGTCAGATTTGTGTAAAATGATTCTGGGGGCCCTCAGGTGAGCAATAGTGGTTATTTTGCTCAGGTTTCAAGGTATCCTAATGTTCTCATTATAGTGGTTGTTGGTTGAAACTTTGAAAGTATACTTTGAGAGCCGTATGAGGACACTACATAGGGCTGAGTTGAGGCGGTATTGGGTTGCCAACATATGAGTGATACTAAAATTAATTTTTAAAGATGCCTCTTCTACTAGTTGTAATAAAGTAGGATTTCCACAGGATGTGTTCATCAAGTAATATTTATTCAGCCCCAACCAACAGTCAGCTGGCAACTGACACATGTGGAATTTACAAGACAAGGAACATTGGTGTAACATGGTTCCAAGCTCTAGGTTCCAACATGGAACCAGCACACCCAGGAAGACAGGTCATTACACTTCTCCCTCTTAACCACCAAACAGGTTTACATGTCCAGCAATGAAATAGGAAACAAAAAGATAAGGAAAAACAAAGAAGAAATTACCTAGACATAATCACGCAAGTGAACAGGAGGCCTGCCTACTCTCGCACTCTTATGAGAATATTTAGAATCCAGGTCAGGAGCAATAACAAAGTCATCACATTTCTCTTTTCCCCCAAAGTGAGAAACAAGACTATTGTTCCAGATACGACCATCCTCCGTCTTTACAGCATTTTTGAAAATTTTCACAATGGTTCTGGGAACAGAGAACTTCGACCAGTTTTGACAACCCACAGGAGCCCTAATCTTTACTACCTGCCCCACCATGAATTTGGAATCCTTTGCAGAATTTCTCTTGTCTACATATATTTTCCTTTTCCTTTGTAGACTCAATTCCCTTTCTCTCCAAGCACCCAGATCATTATTTTTTACACCCTTGTCTGCAGCCATCCAAGCAGGACATAAACAAGTGTTAGGAGCTCTACCCTTGAAAAGCTCAAACGGAGTTTTTCCTGTTGTAGAGTGGGGAGAGAAACGATAAGCTGAAATTCTGTTCTGTAATTCTTTCTCCAGTCCAAATTGTTAACCCTTGCCAACTGAATGCTCTCCTTCAAAGTTTTGTTGAGTCTCTCCAAAGCACCATTTGCCTCCGGATGATACAAAGAAATCTTCTTGTGAATTATGCCACACCTACTGAAATACTCCTCAACTTTCCCTGAACAAAATTGAGGCCCATTGTCAGAAAGAATGGAGTTCGGGAAACTCTCCTGTTTAAACACAGACTCTAAAAAGGAAATAACAGACTCACTTGTAATCTCCCTTACCAAGCTAACCTCAACCCACCTAGAATACAAATCCAATAAAACCAACATAAATGGAGTTTGATGCTCACCGTGTAAAGGCCCCACAATATCAACTGCAATTTCATCCCATGGGGACCTAGGCAATCTCCTGCAAACCATTGGAGAAGATCTCGTCCTCAAAACTTTATCACTGGCCTGACAAGAAGAGCAATCCCTAACGGTACGTTCCACCAACAAATCAATACCAGGCCACCAGAAGTCCATTCGTATACGTTCTTTCGTTTTTGAGATACCCAAGTGCCCCTCATGAGACATGTCCACCAAAACACTCCTGAGATTAACAGGTGGAACTAGCCTAGTACCTCTCATGAGTAAACCATCCACCACTGCCAACTCATCAGCAATCAAAGACCAAGGTTTCTTTAAAGAACGAGTCTCTCCACCTTCCAACAACTTAATGACTTCCTTTAAATCTTCATCCTTACTCAGCTCTTCTCTCCACGCATCCTCCTTCACCCCTCCCAAAGTAACGTCACACACCTTTAACTGAGCCTCCAAATCATCATCCAAAGTTTCCTCACCACTCTCTACAACATCCACCAGCCTAGACAAACAATCAGCCGAGACATTAGTTTTTCCTGGAATATACTCAAACTTGAACACAAACTCCTGCAAAGAAATTACCCATCTTCTAATTCTCGCAGAGATTGAGTCTAGCCCCTTCTTTTCAAACACTTCCTTCAGCGGCTTGTGATCAGATCTTACGGTAAAGAAGGAACCCCAAACAAACTTCCTGAATTTATTCACAGCCCAATATATACCCAGAGCCTCTTTCTCTATGACAGAGTAATTCAACTCCGCCCCCTTCAAGCACCTCGAAGCACAAGCTATTAGGACCTCTTTGTCTCTCCTCACCTGTAACAACAAAGCACCCAGACCCTTACTGCTAGCATCAGTTACAATAAACGTCGGATCCCCTGGAACAAACGCCTGCAAATTTGGTGCATTCCTCAGATCCATCTTCACCTGATCAAATTCTCTGCTACACTCCTCAGACCAATTGAACACAGAACCTTTACACAGGTCATTACACTAGTCATGTGGACACCAATCCTTGTTTTACAATTTAAATTGAGCAGGATGTGATTGAGACCCAAGCTTCTCACAGACTAATGTAATTCTGGATTGCATGAGGCAACTTAACACACTTGTCACCCAAGCTCAGGCTTCAAATGGCATTAAACAAGAAAATTGCTGTTCATGCTCACCTATACTGGACAAGTTAACTTCCCTTCCATCAATCATAAATTGCCTCTTGGTGGAAGTGAAATTGAGTAAGCTCCTGTGTCCTTATATAAAACATGCAGATGCTAAAGGCTAAGTCCACACAAAACTCCTCAAACTGATTATGAACCAAGTACAACCAAACCCTGGAAATATAAGCATAAATAAAATATTCGTTACTGAGGGTGTGCATCCAGTTAAGGGCATGTATAGCATTCCACCTATAAATATAGATAACCTCGCTGGGCAAACTAACAACAAATGTCCAGGGTCATCGACCGGGAAAGCAAACATAGCGAATGAGCAAACACAGGAGGGAAACTGGCAGGGAAGGGGCTGTGGCAGCACTGCCTGTCAAGGCAGACAAACATGCCCGTTGGGCTCCACCTCTGTGGGACTATCACACAATCCACATTTGGATAGTTGATAAAGGCGTATCTCGCTTAAGTAACGAGGAAGATGCTCAACAAAGGAAGAAATAGAGATTTTGTGTCCGCAACCACGCAGCTTAATGAGGAGGTATACTCGAGTCTCGATAAAAATAAGGAAATACCGGCTAAAGCAGTCCCTACCCATGTTGCACCCACCGAGTGAAAACATTGGGCATAAGCTGCAGATCAATCAAGATAGGTACATACCCTAGTGCCCCCTGGAAATTTGGGGAATGCAGTCTCGGGAGGAAATTAGCCCAACCAGAGAAAATGGATATAATTGCAACCAGGCACCCAACGTAATAAATTATCATGGTACCCAGAATATCAAACCAGGGGCAATCAAGTCTTGCTTATCCGTACTAATATTCTCAAATTAATGGTAGACATAATACCAGAGACATAATCACTATTGTGTATATCCTTCATGTGGGATCCACTCAATGGAGCCCACAATTGGTACCTTTGCTACAGAACAACTTGCCAAACTAATATACTCACGAAAATTCACACTAAGGAATTGGGGCAAAAACAACACTCCGAATAATGGCGATGCATATCCCCCCTCCACCATCCAATCAGGAATCCTCTCTACCAGGGAGGTCCTAGTCACTATCTATCCTGAGAAATGCAGTGGGGACAACATCAGTACCATCTAGTACCCTCGATCATAATGTCTCTCTGTTTTTCAGGTCATATAAACAAGTGAATGGGTATGAAGCTTTGCAATTAAAGTGCAATTCTTCAGAGTGGGTTGGCTCGCGGCCGCTATCTCAATGAAGTCCAGTAGCAATTAAATGACAACGATCCCCACACAATCGCAACCAGTGGTGAAGGAACTTAATATCTGCAGATGAAATCTCGGGAGTCTACCCAGCATAATCAATGAAAAGATCTAGTAAGATACTAGCAAAAATGTCATAATATTATTATTATTATTGCAAAAAAGCGATTCAGTTTCACTTACAGCATACATTGAATACCTCAGCCTGGCAATCACAGTCAAGCAGCAGGCCACCCTGGGGGTGGATTTCCAATGTATATGAGCTCCTGTCTGAATGTTCTCACTTCACAGCTCCCAATAACGCAGCCTGGGATCTTAACAGTACTCTCGGATGGCTGGACCTCGGAATGCAATATATCTTTAATTATTATAAACATACACCTGTATCACAGATTAAAGAAAAAAGGGACAACTGAAAAACGATGCCAAACTATAATGGACCTGAAAACAGATTATAATGATACGGCTATCGTATTGACAGCCGACGCCAACCTGTTTCATATCCAAGAAGAAAAAGCAGATCATTACAAGATGGGCAATTCCTGAACAGCATCCCCCACCCCCCAAAAGGCATGTAGGTAAACTAGAGAAAAGCCTTTTCCACCTCAGTAGGACAGAGGGTCTTAATCGACAGGGTCTCAGGTGATATTCCACCATCATGGACCAGGATAACTATGGGGAATTTCATATTTAGACTATACATTGGCTAATAACACCTTTTTTTAGCCACATCCAACAATTTAGAATAGAGTAACACCTGGAAAGCGATCATCCCCCCCAGTTTACTACGCTGGTTTTGAAGATGCTGACCCTACACCAGTCGGAGACCCTTCTGGCTGAAGCCCACACCATCAGTCTGAAGCGACTAAGATGGGATGAGGAAATACTGTTAAATCCTTTTCTGCTGTACAGTCTTTTTCTCGAGCAGCACAGTAAGTGAAGACCCAATAAATGTTTGGGAGCATTTAACAGAGAATACTGTATCAAACATTTCTAGGAAGCTCTTTAACAGTGGCTACACCTTAAAAGCGTGAGGAAAAAAAATGGATTTGCCTTGAAGAGAGATATATCAAAAACACTTTAAATCAACATCTTGGGAAGCTACGAGCCTTCCCCCCCAGAGCAGAGAACTAGAAGCGGGAGTGAACTTCTGTAGGGAAAGACTGAACAAGGAGCTCAGGGCACTTGAAAGATCCAATCGTTCTGTAATTATGGAGCCAACCGTACATGTGCCAGTAAAAGCAAGAACACTGCGAAATTCTGGCAGAGAGCTAATAAAAAAAGAACACAGGCTGCATAAATCTAATAATTCAAAAATCAACAAATAGGAATGGGTGTGGTATATAACCAGTTTTCGATTAGTGGAAGCTCTCAGTCCAAAAAAGCAATATAAATACTACGATGAACACTACAGGTAGCTCCAGTGGGAACTCTGATACGCCATGTATTACTGCCCAAATCCAGTTTCTAAAGAGCTAGGATTCCACCATGAAAGAGGAATACAATGGCCTGGGCCTAAACTTACAAGATGACCGTACTAGTGAAATAATAGATCATACCAGTGTTGATATCCAAAAAATAACCGTTGACTCAAACCTACTGTGGGCCAGGCCTGAATGGGATTCCCTAGGCTTTGTTCAAAAAGCTCTCAACACTATATAGGCACATACTTCAGACAGGAAAACTTCTAAGTCTCAAAGGGGATCAGTAGTTCATCCAATCAAATAAAGATTGGGATTCAGCACAGCCCAGTAACTACCAGCTGATAGCTCTCCTAGACATTGAAGCAAAATATTTCACAGGCTTACTGTAAGATGATCTCAAGAGCTGGGCCGATCAGCAAAGCATTATTTCCTGAACCGATCAGGATTCCTGCAACAGCAAGCCTACTTATCGCATTTAATAGCAGTTGCCATGCTCGATGATCATACAATCCCAACGCGCTCACTTCTGTATATGTACTTAGTTGACTTTAAGGCCGCTTTTGTCTGAGTCCCATGGAAGTTATTCTGGGAAAACTACACTTATGGGGACTCCTGTCAAAGCTCCTGAGAGAGATATAGAGCTCTTGCACATAGATGGGTCGACCCGAATAAAATTGGACAATGGAATTTATATCTCAAGGAATATAAAAAATACAGATTGTTTAAAACAAGAGTGCGTTTTGGCACTTTTGCTTTTCAACTTGTAAATTTGTTTCATTCATCACAGCCTCATTGGACTCAGTAAATGCTCAGCCTCCGACGCTCAGGAAGAAACAACTAACCAACCTATTGTATGCAGATGAACTGGTGATGTTGAGTCGAACAAGAATGGACCTGCAGAGGCTAATCACCCAACTCAATGAATACACCAGGCTAAATAACCTGGAGTTCAATTTATCAAAAACAGAATTCATCATCTTTGGGGAAAAAGGTTCAACAAACCTGGCTCATGGCAGATGCTATAATACAGTTCTAAAATAGAAATATTGGTGGCTGGCTAGACTCGAGAAGAAACTTCCAGCTACAAAAAGAATAATTTAAAAACCAAGCCCTTGCCTTTCAGGCCACTTTCATAACCATAGCAAAAAAATCTATAGGGTCCCAGCCTGGATCCAGTCCTCCAGGTGATGCAGGCAAAGTTCACCCCGACATTTACACATGGAAGTGTAATAATGCTGGGTGCAGATGCAAAGCTGGTGGATGCACTAGTGATAAGAACTTATAAATCCATCTTCCGTCTGCCAAAAATGGCCTCCCCGACGCAGGCCCAGATTAAATTTGGCCTTCTTAAACAAACTGTGGGCAGGCGATGTGCTTTCCTTAAGCTCTACTACAAACTGTGATCAGCAAATCCCTATATGTTAGATAACATTATATGGAACAACTGAAAGACCACCTGGGGAAAGGCAGCTAATGCCCGGTATCTAGAAGAAAGTTTGAAGAACATATATACTGTTATGGCACCGATTATGTTAGCCAGAAAGAATTCAGAAGAACTGTGAGCATCAGCTCCTTGACGTTGAGCTGGGATAAAAATTAGGCCTGGGCGGTAAATTACGTTCCGCTCATGGAATTTGGGTAATTTCACGTTCCGCGGAGAACGTGAAATTGCCCAAAATTCTATGTTCCGCTGCTTCGCAGAATTTTTTGCTTGTTCACGTTCTCAAAGTGCGTGTTCGCGAGATATTTCTATCCGATCACGCAAACAGCGATTGCAAATCGGGAAAAAGCTATTCCGCGTGTTCGCAGAATTTCTGCATGTTTGCGGAGATTTCTTACCGTTTCGCGGAATTTTGCATGGCGCGACTACGCAAATTCCGCCCACCCCTAATAAAAATACAATGGCACAGTGTTTCCACGTATTGATGGTGTTGAATTCCCATGGACATAACCATACCTGGGAATAAATTACTATGCAAAAAGCAAGTTTATGGTTCTTCTGTTTGGGGCAGTCCAGCACTGGACTTAGTTCCAAAGTGGCAAAAACAATAAAAAAGAGAAATGCAGATCATGTAAAAATGAAATGGAATCAATTACGCACATTGTGTGTTTGTGCCTGGAGCACTTGGAAGCCCTCAGACTTCTGCTATGGAAGCAGTTTAACGCAATTACGGTCAATACATGCTGGTAGGCTGTTGAAGTGGTCCTAAACCACATAAACACAGTCCTGAATATACATTTGTTAAATTTATATTCATATTTTCTCATATGCTCCGCCAACAAGAGAAGGACTGACAGATGGTATGTACATACAGGAACCACCACTGCTTCATCTGGCACTAATGTATATGGACTCAATTCCTTTAACCATAGTTTTATATGCACCCCTCAGATTAATTCATTGTAATATTGTTCATAACTGTGATTTTAATAGCAATTCTTTTTTAATTACGAGCTGTAATTTTTTATGGTGATCTTCCGTGTATGGTTTTAATTAACTAAAACATGGAAAATAAAAATGACATTAAAAAAATATATTTAATGTATTCACGTTTTTAGCGTTTTGCACATAAAAAATGGTATATACTCTGTCCTTGTGATGGCTACATCAACAATAAATATATAAAACTACACCTAAAGCTCCTACAAATGTAAGGTTGTTGTGGATCTCTCAAAATGATACTTCTTCCTCTACTTTTTGTTTTTAAGGCCACTGGTATAGTAGAACATTTCTAACACTACCCTCTCACGTTCAGGTCTGCCTGTTCCTTTAATCTGTTGCTTTTTTGTCTCTAACACTAGCATTTGTTACGTTCTTTGATTTCTAATTCCTCATATTTATTTTGATTGTGGTATGACAGCCTAGATAAGGTATTGGCGATAACGATTTTTCATCTGCCGCATTTAAATTTTTGCCTCTAATCCAACGTGGACTGGATTTTCGGCATTCGTGTGCTAGCACGGCAACGTGAGGGTTTTGACGGTGATGGGCAATTGGCCCCTTCTGGAAGGATTGTTTTCCTCTCCACACTTTTGAGATCAAGGCCCCTTGGTTGCATGGGCTCGCACTAAGATTTATCTGGCGAGTTGACCTTGTAACGAGAGACAATTGATCTTGCCTGCTACTTACCTTGCAGTACTTTGAAAAGAAAATTTGGAAGCATCATAAGGGGCCCTCTTTACTCCTTTCTTGGGAACCACCCTCTCACAGTTTCTATGAATAGGATTAACATCCAACTTGGACAACATATACATTATGAATATGTCCAGGCTAACGTAACAGTTGTCCTTTTGTCCTGATGAAGACCTGCATGCGGAGGTAGAAATTACCCTTATCGCGGAAGACTGGTTGAAACATCAACATTTTCCTTCTTTGGCATGCATTACTACCTTTTGACCCTGGTTCAATGTTCAGAGGTCATCTAAGAAATAGGAACGTGGATTGATATTGTATACAGGCCTAACATTGGTTTGGTCGACTTATTCGCCTAATCCAACCAGTGTTGTATATAAAAAAAAATAGGCTATCTTTACTTCTCATTTTTTCCGATTGTTCCCTTTTCTTTACATATTCACATTGCACATAAATACTTCCTTTTCACTTTTCTTCCGATAAACGCCTATTGTCATAACAATTGATTAAATTATGCTTTTCATAAAGACTATATAAAGAAAGTTTTTTCATATAAACATTATTGTCTCTGGTCCTTCTTTCTGCGACAATAATCTATGTATAGAATAACTCTTTATATGACCATTTGAATTGAATTATCCAATCCTGTGCACTTGAGGTGGGCTGGAAAGATATGTCAGGACCAAGTGTTGCTTATACTGAATAGATTCCCAGGTCTTAAGACTTTCTCTGGGTGAACCCGATTAGTATGTAACAGTACATTTTAATTTTCAGCACTGTGAGCATATTCTTGAAATTGTATGAACATGTTAGCGTTCTTTGAAGTATTTTATAATTATACTTGTTAATAATAAAGAGACTTGTGATAATTTTGTACGTGTTAGGCATTCCCCCCAGAATATAAACGACCACCTGGAACCTTGAGTGCTATAGAAAAGAAAGAATTGGAAATGGGAATCTCACATACAGGCCAATATAGCCCTTCTTAATAATGGAGTACTTTCCCACCACCTTTGCCAGTGAAAGGAACTCCTATGTTATCATATCTATAGTAGTTGATAGCAGTCTGAATAAGATTGTCATTAAGTGAATGTGGAATTAAGATTAACTGAGTTTGACTAATTGTGGATGTTTTGATGGATGGGTGTACAATCAAACTGTTGAAGAAGGCAACAGGAAGAATCATTCAAAGGGGCTTAACTGTAGCTTGTTTCTGAAGTGATGAAGTGTGTGCTAGAAGTATGCTGCTCCTGAATCATTATGCTTTCTCTTTCCAGAGCTGCACTGTATGGAACCTTTGTCATCATGGGGAAGATGCTGTCCAAGGTTTTTGGCAGCAAGGAGATGCGTATTCTGATGCTCGGTCTGGATGCAGCGGGAAAAACTACTGTCCTCTACAAGTTGAAGCTGGGCCAGTCTGTCACCACAATCCCCACCGTGGGTTTCAATGTGGAGACCGTGACCTACAAGAATGTCCGGTTCAATGTCTGGGATGTTGGTGGCCAGGATAAGATCCGGCCCCTTTGGCGGCACTACTACACTGGCACACAAGGGCTGATTTTTGTGGTGGACTGTGCTGACACTGACCGAATTGATGAGGCCCGCCAGGAGCTACATCGCATCATCAATGACCGAGAGATGCGCGATGCCATCATCCTTGTCTTTGCCAACAAACAAGACCTGCCAGACGCAATGAAACCCCACGAGATCCAGGAAAAACTGGGCCTAACCCGCATAAGAGACCGAAACTGGTATGTGCAGCCATCCTGTGCATCAACCGGGGAAGGACTCTATGAGGGATTGATGTGGCTGACGTCCAACTACAAGTCCTAGACCACCGTTGTACAGAGGGGACCACAACTGAGGAAAATCTATTTTTATTTTCATTGTAATTTTTTTTTAATCTTCTTTAATAATAATGTGCCGCAAAATGCCCAAAAAGGCTGGTGGAAAATAACTAGCAACATGCAAATCACTGTATAATTCTATTTTTTAACATTAAAAGAGTTTGAGGACAAACCCTCCTCAGAAAAGCAATAAGTAAAAGTTATTGTGGTTTTTTTTCCCTCCAAAATTGAA
Organism: Lissotriton vulgaris; assembly: GCF_964263255.1. NCBI lineage: Eukaryota > Metazoa > Chordata > Amphibia > Caudata > Salamandridae > Lissotriton > Lissotriton vulgaris. Next base: position 924,500,629 of record NC_141697.1, read on the forward strand.
TTTGGTGAGAGTGGAGTACCATAGAATTTGTGATTCCCATGAGATGGTTGTGCATGTGACTTCTACTTTTATAGTGTATGCTCAAAGGAAGGAAGTACTGAGTAGGATGCAGAGATGCACTGGGGGAACCAGTGTAAACTGCTTTTCATTGGTCAAGTTTGTCTTTATTAAAGCAGTGAGTCCATAAGCTGCTTCACAAGCCATTCTTGGCTGATTCTGAAGGCCTATAACCTTCTTGGACATGTATTGTTGTTGGGTTTTACTGATTAGAAGAATCCAGTACTTTTGTTGCCACCTATGTTTTAATATACAAAAGGGACGAGAAGAGTTCTTGAGATGGCTAGTAGAATTGAGGCGCTGGAGGTAGGAGTAATGATATTTTAATAGGTTATTTGGGTAAGGCATCAGAGGAGTGGGGCTGATTTGATGCAACAATGGGTATGAGGTCTGTAGAGTCTTAGTGTTTAACATCCATCATCAAAGGGAGAGGGAGGGAAAATGTAGCGACTACACTCTTAGTCCCCAGCAATATAGTTTAAACAACAAAAGAGTGTAACTACTGTAATTACAATAGAGAGAGCATCAGAATAAGGATACAAATCTTTTTAGATTTATATAGAAGGCCTGGTCGGTGACATGCTTCATCATTGGGCCCCACCGGGAGAGGCCGTGTTAAACATCAATACAGTACCTAGTAACGGCTTCAGGGAACCTAGTGGGTACTAGGAAAGAAATGCTGGGCATGTCCTGAGACTTCACCACCTCTCCTCCAACTACAGGGTGTGGTACGAGAGCATCTCTCGGAGCCTGATCCTAAGCATGTAGACTGCCTAAGGAATGCATGGGCTGCTTGCACCTTGGGTGCAGTGCCGAAGTGTACCCCCAATTGGTGCCCTGCATCTCTACCGTGTCAATCTGGGGGTCAAGAGCTAATCCTTCAACATTCCTTTCTGCTTTAAATGTTGCCAACCCAAACTGAGAACACTGAATGTCTGCAGAGGATGGTCAAACCAGTTTAAGCTTTTTCATATTTACACTTGCTAATACTTTTCCTGATAGTGGTAGTGATCGAGATACTCATGCTGGCCCTAGTTGAAGTCTGAATTCCAGCAAACTTTTTCAATTCAGAGAATTCCGTAAGCCAGCAGGACTCCTGTTGGGGGACCTCTTGGCTACCTTATATACAATTAATCATTCCATTCTTATTGATTATTTTGCGAATTTTGACGTAGTAGAACACACCCTGGATTTGTTAGGCTTTCCTTCTGGGACACTCATGTGGTGTTTCTGCCTCCATTATGGTCATTGCAAAGACTGGTAATTTTTGGGATGCCCCGTTGCCCATTCTGTACAACTACTATGTAAAGCCCCTTGTGATAGCCATTATGAAGTTGGTACTATAAAAAATTGTCTTTAAGCTATCAGAATAAACACAAGGAGATGATGGACGGAGCGCTGAAACTTTTCAGACTCTCACCTCCAATCTCAGATCTGGGTTGAATCCATCGTCGTTCTTTAGCTCACTGCGCCACCCCAGTTCAGACACTGCTATATGGAAATCAGTCTTGACCCTGTGCCTCATGGGAATAGTCCAGCCCGAAATGCAAAGCCATGTCTTCCCATGCCCGGAAACAAGTATCCTGGTCCCAGTAGCGGGCAAACACCCCTCATCAGCCTGGCTAGCTTGAATCCAGTGGTAAAGTGAGCAAGAGACCCACGTCTGGCATACTCTGCCAACTTAAGACAAGCAAGTAGAAATTCTAGTCCTAACCCTAACATTTTTTGGGATGGCCAGAAATCTACCATACAAGGTCATATGATCAAACTAATATCCTGGAAGAACAAACATGACCACTCAAACTTGAATAAAGTAAATCCAAATTAAATGAATTAATGAAGCTGAAATATTAATTCAACAAAATTCTCAGCAACAAGGCCCACATCATCGTACACAAAAACAAAGGTATCTCCTTCTGCTGGCATAAAAAAGCAGGAAGAATATAGCCTCTTATCTTAAACAAAATTACCACCAGTCCAAGATAATCTCCATTACCAAGAAAGATGGCTCACCGTCCACCAAAAGAAGATGATATACTTGTTGCCTTTGAATACTTCTACCGCACCCTCTACTCTAAAAGTAATCACACTCCATACGAATCTTGCTGACAATACCATAATACGATTCCCATTACAGAAATAGACAACAAAACTAAATCTGTGCTAGAGAATCCTATTTACTGGTTGTATGTCTAAACAACTACTGCCTAAACCACGACTTCCTTAACCACGAAAGCCTAACCACGAGATATTCTTAACCACTACCTTTTTTAGCACGACTTCCTAAACCACGAAATGAAACATCTCGTGTTTGGCCATTAGATGGCACTATTGTAATTACAATACTTCTTGCGTGAACCACTCGTAAAAAAACGGATCTTAATGTACTATGTTAGTATGCATTGACAACGCATACGGTTAGCTCTTTTTTTTATTTATCCTTTTTTTGTGAGGGGTGACCACCCCCCCCCCCCCACGCCCCCCCCCCCTTATCTTCCCTTAATTCTGAGGAGTGACGTTATACAGGAGCGGAGGGGAGTGGAGAGACTCGTGGTTTAGGGAAGTCGTGCTTAAGGAAAGTCGTGGTTTTTGAAAGTCGTGGTTCCGGCTTCGTTGTTCAGGAAAGTCGTTATAAAATCTATGTTGTTAAGGATGTTTCCCCTATTTACTATTACTCAAACCTGGGAAAGCACCAAGGACAGACGGCTTCCCTGCTTCCTACCAAACCTGTGGACCATCCATTATTACTCCCCTAGAAAGAGCTCTTTTCTCCCTTCTGAGCAACAGGAATGGTCACAGGGACTGTTACGAAAGCCACGATAATTGTCATTCCCAAAGAAGGTAAAGATCCCTCTATTCCCAAGAACTACAGTCCACTTTCCCTAATAAGCATTGACTGCAAAACATAAGCTAAAATGTTAGCCATTAGAAAGGAACCCATCCTACAAACAATAATACACAGGATTCATTAAGGGTAAGTTCAGCGCGGACAATATCAGTATCTTCAGTCATGTCACTGAGAAAGCACACTACCTCAACCAGCCAAAGCAGTAGACGCCGAAAAGGCCTTCGACAAGGTCTCGTTTTTTAGGTCTCGCTGAAGCCATCCCGTTAGGGATACTTTGGCGAGATTAAAGTAAGGGCTCTCAAAAAGGCGGATTGCCTACAGTGCATGTGAGCCGGGCGCAAGCACATAGCACACCATTTGTCAGTTTGTGAGCCTCTGCATCAGACTTCAAAAGAATCCGCCCCCCCGCCACGCAATGCCGAGAGCTTGTTTACCAAGTGTCTCACAGTGGAGACGCATGCGCTAGCGCAGGCTCGAGCCTAAAAACACATGTATGTGATAGCTCCTGTGAACAGCATGTTTAAAGCAAAAATCAGCACACTAGTTTCGCATCCCTTCACAATGGCCAACTTCCTCCTCTCCTTATTTAACATAAGACATAGGTCAGTCCCAACCACCAGTTACTGCATAGCCCTCGGCATCTAAGTAGTCATTCCGTTCCTTTCGGCTGCCTTTGCACAGCGCATTCATCACAGAAAGACTACCATAAGCTGCTAAAGGGTTAATTTAAAAGGGTGTCGCATAACGAAACAAAACATCTCACACTTTCTCCACTAAATGCTGAAGGAAAACACAGTCACTATCACTGCTTATTGCCACTTTGACAAATCCGTCTACTCCCAGATATGCCGCCCTACATTCTAGAGTTCAGCTCGTCCTATTTTCCACAAATTAACAACAAAAATATATTATTTTGGGCTCGGGAGCGGACCCTTTTGTTAATTAATTTCACGAACTCTCACGGCGAATTGTTTCAATGTTTTAAAAATAGAAAATTAATTAAGTTTCACGCGGCGCTTCCAAGAGCCCTGCAGGGGGGCACTCTCCGGGAAGGGCCCTCTCCCCGGCTGTCAGCACACTGGGCCATTTGTTCTCTGAGCAAATACTGAGACAGGTAATTGAAAAGCTGGAGAAACGGCCCATTAACCTGCTTAATAAAACTTCAGCAAAAACGCTTCCCGTAGCCCTGACTCCTGCAGTATTCTTTAACCGTTTGAAAAAGTAATTCTATTTTTCATGGGTGGCTTGGTGCAGCAGGCAACATGCGCCGTGCATCCTGCTGAAAGATGACACGCTTTTCTTTTTTGGATAAGCACTCCATGAAGAGAATGCATTTGTTTTCCAGCTGTCCCCCTCATGCACTGCTCCCCTGCTAAATTTCTGCTCCATATTGCTCTCTTCCTCATGTGCTGCAAACTCTTTGTGCTTCTCTTCTCAAACTCCTCTGCCCCATGCTCTGTGTTGCCCTCTCCCTCGTGCCCTACCCTCACCCCTTTGTTCTCTTCCTCATGCACTTCTCCCCTGCCAAACCCCTCTGTGTTATTCCCTCCAACTTGTTGTTTTTGTCTTTTCATTCCCTTTTACGATTTCTCTCCAGCCCCCTCGTGCTTGTGGACTGGACTTCTCTATTGTAAGAAATGGAAATTGCATCTTGCCCTCTAGTGTACTCCTGAATTACTGTATTACGTTTTTGTCCATGTAAATACTAATCATGTTGCCGCTTTTCACAGACCACCCCCTTTAAAAACATCAGCTTAAGATGGCCGCCGCAATCCCCCTGTATCCCGTATAGGCACCCGCACCGATCACATGTTCGGCGTAGTCACATGACCCCGCACACTGCTTCTTAGAGGCAAACGCCCCCTTCACTAAACGTAGAGCACTGAATCCCAGACCGGAGCCGCCCACCCGAATCGAGCACCGTCTCGGAAAGTTTTATTTCACACCCTTAGCTCTCCCCGGGCTCTGCTTCTAGAGCTCGTAATTACGTCCAAACTGCTGGTGGGCAGCAATCGTTGATTAGTAATTTTCCCATACAGGTAGAGTTACGTGCTGGTCACCACACCAAGCATGCGCTGTTCTACCGACCTACGGAAGGATCAAACTCTTGCCATTTACCCTTTCATAAGTCCCCCTACGAGGCCTCCGGTCCAACTTTTCACCTCCTCATCCCGGTAAGAATTTCGCAACACAGTTTCCTGCTCTCGGACTTTTTACCCTTATCTTATTAGTCAATTTTCCTTTCAGGAACTTCTCCGTGCTGGCGTCCTCAGAATCGCGAATTGTGCGCCTCTCCAAGGTGACCCTGGTAAATCCTGTTACCGCGCATCTCCTTTCACTCATGGCCTTTTACCCCTCCTGTTTTGATAGACACTTAAAACTTTTAACTTTAGGACAGTCGCGTCTAAGCCCCTATCTGTGCATGGCCTTGAGCAACACGGTCTGTTAATCATCCACACGCGATCCATTGTCTTCATAAATGTGCACATCTATTGATCAACACTACCTCAAATTGCCGTACTCCTTTCATTTTTCATACTGCATCCTGTTCACATTCAAGGTCTTTTTAAAACATTGTCACTCTTGTCAGATATCGTATATGTATGGTCTGCCCGAACACTAATGCTGTTTTCCCCCTTTTCCTTCCCACTTATTTTCTCCTGACACCGTTAAATTGCTTCTGTATTTAGACATGATTGTAACAAATGTCAAGTACTGTTCCTACGCAGGGATGCTTATTTATAAGTCCTGAAGATGATCCCATGATTTTTTGCCATAGGGATCGAAACGTCGTCGACACCAAATGTACCATATGTATTTGAAACAATGTGGATCATGATGTACAATGGTACCTTAATCTAATTCTGCCTAACTGTATGATATGCAGAAACCCCCTCTCTTTCCTTGCCTGAAAAAGTTTTCTTTATTCGTTGTTTGTCTACATATGTAAGTTAGATACAGGCTGTGTCCCACTTAAAACCGTACTTGATTTCACTTTAATGCACTTATTTGAATTATTAAAATTCTTTCTGGCTGGATAAAGAACATATAGTCTATCTAGCTTATGTTTATTATCTGCTTGAAATCCGTAACTCTCTAGAGACCACTGTCTTTAGTAATTCCCAACATCATGTCAACCATCCAGGATGATTCTACTGTCTAGGGTTACAACCGTAAAAAAGGGGAAAACTGAGGTTCTGCCCCTTAACGTCCATTGCAACAGCTCAAATATTGGAGACCTTGGCCTCTAATGGGCCACAGACAAACTAAAATACCTAAGCATCTGGTTCAAGCAAAATCTCAAGGAATCCTTTGATCACAATGAAAAAACTACCTTAACCAAAGTAAAAGACCTACTTGATAAATGGTCGGCTAGATTCATTACTTGGTGAAGGCATATCGAAACAATCAAAATGATGATCTCCCCTTTCATCAACTTCCTAATTAGCTTGTCACCAATCTATCTATTGGATAACTTCACTAAGATCGATCTCCTACTCAATGACTTTTTGTGGCATACCAAAAGACTGAGAATAGCCTTAAAAAAAACTATGCCTGCCAAAGAAACTCGGAGGCCTAAATCTCCCAGACTATTGTAGATTCCAAACTGCATTCCTAGTGAGACCACAGCTTTACTAATTCCACCAACTTAACATAGCTCCTCCAACTTGGCTCAATATTAAAATCTCTCTAGCCCTACCACTATCCCTCACAGCCTTTATTACCACAGACAGAATAAAGACCTAACACTCTGCAAGTATTCTCTCTCACACAGAACAAGCTTTATGGAACATTGACAATAAACTTAAAAAAATAATAGGCTACTCCACACTCACATCAATATGGTACATCAATATCCTCCAATCAGAGGGCAAAACACTCTTTGTAGAGAAATGGGCACACAAAGCTTTTCTTTTAACAGGAGACTTAGATTCCCCCATAGACCCCAACCCCTTAGCTCAAATTTGAATTTGACTAAATAGATTTTTACACTTTTTAAAAATTAAATCTATTATCGCCATACACAAACCCCCGAGAACACCCGACCTTACTTCGACGCTGAAGAGCATTGCCAAGGGAGGATACATAGGAGCCGATTACAATGTTAGTTGGAAAGGCTCCGACCGCTAGTCGGAAGCTTTCCAACTGACACGGTTGGTTTGCGGTCCAATCTCCTGATTACAATGACGGTGGTTGGAGCGTAAACCGGCCGGTCTTTCTGACTTGGTTCGACCGGCTCTCAGAGTCTTCTTGCTGATCGGAACTGCACCGTAATCCACTATTGGCGGTGGTTCCACCATCGGGATTACGATGTCTGTTTCCCACAGCCATTCCATACCAGCCTGTCCGACACGGAAAGGATGTTGGCAAGTGACTTTGGGGGCCCCTAGCAGGACCCACTTATCTCCGCGGACTACGGTTGGTAGTCGAAGGGGTATCTAGGGTACCCCCCTGTAAAACCCTGCACTGTGAGGCAGGCACCCCATCTCTCTTTAAGAGTGTGTATTATGGCAGTGGCACACGCTCTTATAGAGAAAACTGAGTATCCCGGACGAATTGTGTTCCGTTGCATCGTAATCAGGCAGTCGAAACCGCTAGCCGGAGGTCTGTCGGTTCCAAAATGGTGTTGGTCGGAGGCAATGCCAACCAACATCGTAATAAGCCCCATAGCCTTTCAAACCCATTCAATACTAACTTCCACAACTGTTCCCTAAACAATCTAATACAAGTTAAATGGAAATCAATCTTGAACAAAATGAAAGCCACACAGAACTTGCCCCTGATCTGGCCATCCCTTTGCTCCAACCTAACATCTAATAAGATCACACCCTCATTAGCTCAGTGCAGACAATGGACCAATTACATGACCCAATAGACCCCCACCATACTAGATAAACCAGATCTCTGAGACTCCAATAAATGTTGTAGTTGCAATTGCACAACAGGCGACTTACCCCCATATACTATGCGAATGCAGCTACCCCAAAATATTTTTTTTTTACCTGGGCCCTTCATATCAAAGATCCCTTGGATAGGCTGGACCCCTGACCTTGCACCTATGGCACTAAGTAGTCTCACTCCCGAACTCTCCAAACGCCTTGACTATGAAGGTTGTATCTTAGGGGACATACTAATATCAATTGGTCTTAAAAGCTATCCTCTCTGAATGGAAGTACATCGCCAAACTCTGTACCCTCACTTGGTGGGAATGTATCTGTTAGACTTGGCATCTTTTGGCATGTTTCCCCTGAGTTTCTGCTTTCCGCCCTCCCGGTTTTGACTGTTTTTGCTGGCGTAGTGTTTCTGCGCACTTTTCATACTACTGATCAGTGGTAAAGTGCAAGTGCTCCTGTGGTAAAGTATGTTATGGATTGGTGTTTCCATGATTGGCTGTTTGGTTTTCTTGTCGGCCCTTAGTAAAGTGCACTGAGTGTGCCAGGGCCTGGGAACCAAATGCTATGCGTGGGCCTGCAGCACGGATTGTGCCACCCACATGAGTAGCCCGGAAAAGTACCTCAGACCTGCCATTGCAGAGTCTGCGCGCAGTTTTTAACTGTCATGTCAACTTGGCCCGTGCACACACTAGCCAGTCCCTAACCTTCCCTTTTCTTACATGTCAGGCACCCCTAAGGTAGGCCCAAAGTACCCCTGTGGGCAGGGTGTAGTGTATGTGAAAGGAAGGACATGCCCTGGTATGTGTGGCATGTCCTGATGGTGAATTACGGCCCATTTCGTTTTTCACCATTGCAAGGCTACCTGTTCTCATATGCCAGAATGTGCAGTTTGATTATAACATCTTATAATCCTAAACTGACCCAGGGAACAAGGTAGAAATTCAAGTTTAGTATGCCTGAACTCAGAATGTTAAAATACATCTTTTAGTGAAGGTGATTCTTACATTCTGTGTTTGAAAACACCACTTTTAGAAAGTAGATATTTTCTTGCTCAGTCATCCCGTGTGTCTCTGCTGGAATGGGGATTGCCTGTCTGGGTTTTGGACGACAGATGGGTAGGAAGCAAGGGTGGCTCCCGATAGTCTAGGTAGGTCAGGAAAGGGCTGAATAGACCTGGGCTGCGATGGGGGAAGAGGGAGGAGATTTCCTTGCACCTCAAAGGACCTGGTCTGCATCTGACAATGCCATCTCCACCCCCTCCTGGGAAATCACCCCAGAGAAGGCAGAATTGGTTCTGCCTGGGCACAGACACCCTCTGCCTAGAGGATCAAAGGATTTTTGGATACAAATTCTGGGGCCCTGACCCTGAACTTTAGAACTCATCTGGATCAAGAAGACTGCCAAGAAGAAGAGCCAGAGAAGCTGTAAGGAGGACCGAGCGCTTTGCTGAGTGCTTTGCTGGGCTGACCTGCAGGGGCTGCTTCTGTCTTGGGCAGTGAAAGGCCTGGGCTGGACTTTCTGCAACCTAATTTGTGAGCCTCTCTAAGGGCTTGAGGTAGAGCTTGCCCCCTGTTTACGAAGTCTCAGGAACCGCAAAGACTTCAAGCTCTCCTGCCTGCAGCACTGGTGACTGTGTTTTGTGCTGCCACAGAGGAAAAGTAACTCGACGATGTCTACGACGCCGCTGCCGACTCAGTGTCCTGACGGCACGGCTGCAACCCCGCACCACGACCCTGGTCTCACTGACTACGCCTGCTGACGGTGTGGACGTATGCTGTGAATCTGGATCCTGTGAAGGGACAAAGCGAGAAAGAAAGAAAGGATCAGTGAACAGTCTTGAAGAAGCATTGGATATATAAATAATGAAAAAGAAATAATGGAGAGTGACCCAAGAAAAACGTTAGAAGAAAGAGTGAACATAAAAGCACTGGAGGAAATACTTGGAAAAGAGTGAACAGCTAGAGAAAACTAAAACACATATAATCCGTGTCCACCCCGTGTCTAAATTATGACATGTCTGTAAAAAGCCCAAAAATCACACAATCGTGAAATGATTATGAAAAACTCTAAACAGATTTCCTAGTTGTGAGAACATAAAGGCGTAAAATAAAAGGAATACTCCTGGGTGTAGAAATTCCTATGCAATACTCTGACGGGTCCTGAAGAAGGTGGTTCCTACTATCGTTTATCCCACCAAAACGCGTTGACCAAGTCTATTACTTAATCCTACGGAATGTAGTTGACTAATTGTGATCAATAGATAAACAACTGAAAAGTTTTAACTCGTGCAGATGGAGTGTGCAGTTTGACTAGTGTGTATGTATGATGTTGTTTGCATGTTTTCTCTACCCAGGCGTGTATGAAACTCAGTAGAGGCTTATTGTATAAATATTTTTTAGCAATATTGTATGTTTGTGATAGAATTATTTGTTTTAGAATTTTTACTCACAAAAGAAAGAAGTGGGAACAAAAAGAAAAAGTAAAAAAGAAAAAATCATCATAAATGACTATATAAAGATGACTAAATAAAGTGAAATAAGAAAGTAAAAGAAACAAATGGTCTTTGGTATCTGTTAGTGCCCTTGGTGGAATCTGTAATATGGATCCTTAAAAATAAATGGGCCGTGAGGGAGAGTTTTTATAATACGCCTGCTGACAATGCCAACGAGCCGCTGCTCGCAACGGGACCTGTGGGCACCGCACTACGCACTGCCTCGCTTCACGACGACCCCTTGGCCTCCCCGACAAAGACGCTCCAAGCCGAAATCGATGCCGCTGCTTGCACTGTGGTTTGAGAGCACCGCTCGTAAAGTTACACGACGCACCACCCTCATCCCGTATCGCAGTCTTGGCCTACCGACGCCGGCACCATTGACTCCCGTTCATCAGCCGACTTCAGCAATGACTACGCCGCTGCTTGCACCGTGACCTGCCAGCACCGTGATGAGCACCACCTTCACCTCGCACTGCGACCCTGGTTTCACCAACAATACCAGCTGACGCCCCCACCGAGCCTCTGCTCGTACCGCGACCTGAGGGCACCACACCACTGCACTTCGCACTGCAGCACCCGACGCCTGCCAACGCCAGCACTCCTGATGCCAACAGAAAGGAGCTCGACCTGCAAAGCGAGTGACTTCAAGTGCCTTGGCGCCCTGCATCTCTAACCGGTACAGTTTGCGGGTCTTCCTGACGCCGTAGCTGGTCGTCGACAACGTGACCAGCCTGAACTGTTTGGATTTGTTTGCTCTCGACGCCGTGATAGCCCCGCACGGAGCTATCGACATCGAGGAACTGTTTTTAAAGCGTATTTTGATAACTGTAGATTTTTAAGTACTGTATTGTGGTTTGTTATCGTATTTGGTCTTGTATATAAAAATATTGGCTATTTTTCTAAACTGGTGTGGTGTCCTTTTGTAGTGCTTACACTGTATTACTGTTGGTTAGGTGCAAATGCTTTACACACTGCCTCTAAGATAAGCCTGACTGCTTGTGCCAAGCTACCAAGGGGGTAAGCAGGGGTTATTTTAGGAGTGTAACTCCCTTATCCTGACTAGGAAGAAGGGTCCCTACTTGGACAAAGGTGCAAGTCCTTGCCAACTAGAGACCCCCATTTCTAGCAGTATCCTATTCACCAGAGGTGCCAGCAACTCATTAAACTCCTTCCTAAAGTATCACTTAAAGAAAAAGAGATATGGTTGAAACTAGACTTGTACATCTTCAACACCACATCACCATAGATGCTACCCTCCCTTCTTCCAATTCCCCAATCCCCCTCTTCTAACCCCAACCTCCCCCTCACGCATCCTCTATCCCCCTCCTCTGCTAGTAGTCACTTAACCCTTTACCTACATTTATTGTACCATTGCACTACATTAGGGGTTTTGGTATTGACCTTTTACCTAGTTCAGCACTGCATCCATGTGGTGTGGTTTTCCCCGAAAACTAGCATCATTAATTATGCTTGAGGAATCTCAGAATCACAGCAGGATTACCATCTCCTACATAATAACTATGTATAAGGGTCATCCCTTCCGTCATCCTCAACCGACATGACAGAGCAAGGTAGAATCCCCTGAGGGTACCTTTTGGGTATAAATACACCACATCTTTGCCAAGGTAGGCAAAGGAGGAAGACTTCCATGCTGACGCGAGACACTGAGGTTTCTGCACTCAGTGGTCTGACATTCCTCGTGGGGTGTCCATCTCGAGACCGAGATGGGGTCCTTCATTCTCTAGCACCAGGTAATGGGTTTCGCCTAATCCTACGTGAATTCTTGGGTCTACACCTAGTAAGCATTGCATCGTAGGAGTATGCATTATTACTGTCATGTATTCATATGCTTGCATTCATTCATTGTTTTAGCACTATGGTAGAAATATACCATCCATTTACTCTGTTGGTGCTTATAATCGTTTTTAGCAGTTTCTGTCTTATGGTTGTTTCAGCCCACCTATTTTACACTTGAATGATGCTGGCTCAATAAGTTCTTATTGAAAACGTCCCCACCGTTAATTTGGTGTATCTCTCTGCGACAGAGTGAGCACGAGTGACTGAGCGAAAAGTACTGTACTGTTGCCGCAATCCCTGATGGGACAGAGTTGTTATGTGCAATAGTTGCCAGGAGCTATTCTCTCCTTGGTAAGAGGAGTTTGGGTTTAGGGATTTATAAAGCGCATGGCTACCTGCAGGCATCCCAGCGCTATAACAGGTAAGAGAAGCTATCTGGAATGAGAGTTAAGGGAACAGCCAAGTTTTAAGTTTCTTTTAAAAAAACTGTTCGTTTACAGTGGCATTGTGAGCTAGCTGGTATACAGGCGAACATATCCGGTGGGGGTGTCAGGAATCAGTCTGGACACCAATCCCACAGTTTATGTTGTCTAAATGCCCAGATCCTATATAGATTTATAGGAAATACGGGACATAGCACTGCCAACGTTGGTTTGGTTCTTATTTAACTGTCAAATCTGAGTAGTTCAGTAGTGCTTTTCTCATAGACCCCTACTTCCATCTACCCAGAGACGTCTGGAGAGAGAAGGGAATAATCTGCCACAGCTAAGTAGGCATTTCCTATGTATTGGCTGTAGGTTTAATCAAGCTTGAAGGATAAATAGTTCCTGTTTGTGCATAAAACCTTATCTCTGTTTCCTTGAAACTCTTTCAACAACAACTGAAGACGACGCTGCAGAGATATTACATATGAATGCAGCGAGGAAAGAAGAACAGGAACGAGCGAAAAACATTTCAGAAAATGTTAGAACTGCCCTTACTTTAAAACTAGCAGACTACAGAGTCACATCTAGAGGTGGGACAGTAACTTTTGTGATTGAGTCACACAAATCATACAGGACGGAGGTATTCTATTTATGGGTCAAATTCCCACCTGCAGATGCATGCACAAACACATTTAATTTTTACACTGAAGATGAAATACCAAAGGAATACTGTCCATAAGAGGACATTGAAGTTCCGCTCACCTACCAGAAGCACATAAACTGGTTTAAAGACGCCCTCCCACACACAACAGATAAAGTAAGACTCTGTCCGCTTGGCAGAGATGGAGCGACTTGGCCGGTCCTAGCGGCCTACACACCGCATCCACACATTGACACAATGCCAGTAGTAGACTTGCATCCATTACTCAAAGAAATAATAAAACTTTACAGAAATCTGACACAGTACGTTATGCGAACACTCACACTTCAGCCAACAAGAGCTACACCAGCAGGACAAATTCAGTGGTCTGCAACTAAAATAACTCCACGAACACTAAACACAGTTATGGGTAAAATGACCACTAAGCATGAGCAAATGCCATTCTGGAAATCTCAGAAAATAACACAGAGGCAGTGTTTCCACACAGAAGCCCTCAAGAAAAACCTAGAATGCTAACAATATGCTTGCCAATGGGAATAACTCCCCAGATAGAGGATTGTACCTCTTGGGGTACAATTTTCACTGCCATTTATACCAGAACTCATGGTATCCCTTCAATAGCAGTAATGTCAGATATATTCAGACCGATGCAGAATGAGTATGGATCAGAACCTGCTGTGTACAACAGGAGCGTAAATTACCTAAAATTATTGAAGATACATATGCCAAACTAGGTAGAGATAATTTGGGAGCTAGAGCAACAAAACCTCAACTCGTGGGTTGTCCTGAAAAGGATAACACCAAGCAAGCATCAGATTCTTCTAAAAAAAAATAGGACAATAAAAAACTAAAGAATAGAGATAATGTCAGGATTGCCGGGCGCACATGCCTGGGGAACTACAAACATGGCTGGTCCCTGCTAGCCTGCATGAGCAGGAACCGGCAGGAGAGCTTAAATCCTCTCTAATCCCGAGCGGGGACTCTTCGCTTGCCAGCTTTGGGGTAGAGTAAATCTCTTCTTCTGGTTCACCTACAGTCTCTTCCGGTTCATCGTCTGTCCCGCACCGGTGTCCTCCCTCGTCGAGTCGGGGCCTCGGGGACCATAGTTCTTTTCCTGACTCCTCCTTGCCGCTCCCCTGATTATGGATACGCCGGCTCCATGCTCCAATTTCCTGGGGATAATTACCTGAAGAAAAGACATAAAAAGAAAGAAAAGCTGCAGTATTCATTTACGGTAACATCGCTTTAGCGCTGACATTGCTGATTATATTTTTGATTCCTTATGTTACTTATCTAATGTGAGCTCTTTATCATGGAGATCTGCTCTGCTCTTGCTGTTGATTATCATATGAACATTCCTGAAAGATAAGGACGTTTGTTAGGTTTGCCTGAAGTTAAGGTGGATGTCCGGCAGTGCACCATATAGCATCAAAGCGCCTTATTTAATATGAAGTTGGAAACCCTGTATTTATTAATTACATGTTTTAGGTGGGTTTCAGTACAGTTTGCCTTATATACTTTCCTATACATTATTCTTATCTCTGAACCCCTTATTACTCGCACCTTTTTTCCTTTCTAGATAGAAACACACCTTCACTCACACCAGTTACTAGCATTCATGGAAGAAGGGAATCATTCAGGTAGTTACATACACGCATAGAAAAGCAAAGATTTCAAGATTAGTAATTTCCTGCATACTTATCTCTTTTCTGTCCTTTTATTTAACAGAGATCTCTCTGGACTGTCTCGTTCTTCCCCAGAGTGGGGTGCGTCGTGGGACCTTTTTGTTTTCCTCCTTGTTTTTTCCCTTCTTCCCTGGGTTAATGTTGGTACTTTGACTCAGTTGGGTACAATAGTGACCAGGAGAGGTTGAGGACCTTTCATCATTTGCATGACGTTCCTGCGGAAACGTGAGTAGAACCTGACATAGATCACAATCAAGTAAAAGGTCTCCTCAACAGGAGCACTCCGAAAGGAAGTACAACCTTAGGAATCGTGATAACATTAAAAAAACTGTTAAACTGTTAAACTTAAAGTTAGAAACGAAGTGACAAGGATACTGAGGACTCAACTTCTTAACAGGGAATGGACTCTGACGCTGCTAGACAGCACAGCAGAAGTAACAATAGCTCGACAGAACCTGATGGAATTTCTGGTGACAGAGGCGTTGAATGAACATATCACGGTGGAGACACCTGATACTAGGGCAAGTGTCCTGCACATGTTATATGAAATAACACTCCAAATGGAGGGGGACAAACCCAGAAAAGTCAAAGGGAGAAACATTAATTTTACCTGCTTTTCCGACCTCGTTTCAGTATTACAAAAACATTCATAAGTGCAGGAGTGGGCGGTAGCACTTGCTCCAGCCTTATATTGCAACCGTATTGGGTGAGATACTGAGTCACCACACCATGTAATCCCAGTAAAAACGACTCCAACTCCACAGAGACAGTACCCAATAAAACAAGAAGTGAAAAAACAAGCCAGAGCGATCTTAGAGCAACTTGAATACCAGGGTGCGATAGAGAATTGCACCTCCTCAATGAATAATCCTTTGTTTCCCGTAATGAAGCTTGACAATTCATACCGTCCAGTTTTAGACTACAGACATCTGAACACATGCACAAAGACATTTGCAGTACAGAATGCACACAGTGCCACATTAATGAATACCATTGTGCGAACAAAATACAAAACCAGATTAGCTATTTAAAATGGATTTTTCTGCCAAATGTTTGTGCCGAAAAGCAGATATTTGACAGAATTTTCAGCCCTAGGCTCTCAGCGTCAATTTTGTAGCCTGCCCCAAAGGTATAAGAATAGCCCTGGGTTGTTCTCAGCTAGGGTAACAGAGTTACCTAAAAATTTGGATGAAAAGGCATTGTCTTATGTGGATGATATTTATCTGACGGATGGTGATTTATTGGATCATTTCACCAGGGTGAGCAACATCATTTTGGGATTTGTGTCTGAGGGCTAGAAATGTAACTTTCAAAAATCAGAAATAGCTCACCTTCTATTTTTGGGATACGAGTAATGAAGTGAAGGGAAAAGCCTTGCAGCTAACTTTTTAGGAAAGTGTGCGCCGCCCCAACCTCCAAAGACCCTGAAAAATTAACAATCCATTTTAGGATTCCTGCATTTTGGTAAAACACACATTTTGGATTATGCAGAAAAATTGAAACCTTTCTACGATTTAATCAGACCTCATTTTTCAATGAGATATTGAACACAGAAACACACGGATATCTTACATTCCTTACAAGCTGACATGCTTCCAAACACCTACACACACATGTAAATACCACAAATCTGGTAATCCGCAGGCCAATCAGGATACACTTACCTAACCTTCAATGAAGGCGAAATGGTACCCATAGCATACAAATAACACTTGTACACAAATGCTGAAATAAGTTTTGCTTCTACAGAAAACATTCTGAGAGCAGTACAGACTGTTTTAGTGAGAGAAAGAGCACTGGCTCAGGGGAAATGAAAAATTGTCGTATCTCCAGTACTGCTTTATGGAGGCTGTTACAAATGCAAGCGTTCCAAATGCAAAAGCTTTACATCCGCAAATGATACAATGAGCTAATTGTCCCTGCAGCAGAAATAGATTACAAATATGATTCCACATTAAAACAGAAGCATTTCTGCAATACGAACAAGAATATCCTCCCCCCCCAAATGAAATAATGCCTCTAGATCAGTATGAATATATTATTTACACTGACGGTTCTGCTCAGCCTGCCGTAGGTAGTGAACAATGATACAGCGCAGCTTGTGTGATTGTAAAAGGACATATGCAGGAAGGCAAGTTCCTTTCTAGCAGAACGAGAACACAGTCTCTTGGAGACTGCATGGCACAGCTGGCAGAATTAAAAGTTCTATTATTGACACTAATAAATACAGATCGGGAATTCCCCACACCTATAGTGTGCGATTAATTTTACTGTGTCCAATTTTACAATGAATATCTTCACTACTGAGGTCAGAATGGGTTTAAAGACTCAAAAGATTGCACAATAAAGCACATATTGCTTTGGGAACAAGTGGCAGAGCTGAGAAAAGACTTGCCACAGGCTCACATGATTCATACGCTGAGTCATCAAAGGTATGGCATTCATGTCGAAGGGATTTCATTGGCTGATGAGCCACAAAGGCGGCAGTACGAAATGCTGCAATCACTCGTTCTAGCATAAGAATAGACGGAAGCACAATTATATCTGTTATTGCTTCGCGCAAAAACAGCACAGCCTTCCACTCAAGTACTCCTACAAGTTAGATGCAAAAAATATTTTGTATGCTCAAATTCCAGGAGTGGGGGATAGAGTAACACCAAGCATGGATCGCAGATTAGGTTTAATTCTAGTTGCACACAAGGGTATGGGTTCTGCACACACAGGGATTACCACAACAGTTTCTCTACTGAAACAGCGCTATTGGTGGCCTGGTTTAACTAAACAGACAAAAGTATTTGTTCTTAAGTGTGACATCTCTCAGCAGATAGAGGGTTCCATTGTAGCACGTCAAGCACAAACACCACTACTGATTTCAAACAGACCTCTCACATGTGTCTATTTGGACCACTGCGGCCCCTTACAATCTGATGGGGCATACAAATACATCTTGATGGCAGTGGATTCATGCTCTAAATTCCTGTGGGTTTGGCCTCAGCACTTGGCTGATGCTCAAACTGTTAAAAAAAGGTTTGGGAGTCTTCATAGGGACATACACATTTGGTACATTACATTCCGACCATGGCCCGTGTTTAACTCTACGGCTTACAAGGAAGACATAGGAAGTTTGGGTGTTGCATTGTGGTACTCCCCTCCATACCATCCCGAGGGAAATTCGGTAGTGGAGTGGAAAAACCGAGACTTAAAGCAATCCTTAACAGAAAGGGTATTAGGTTTGGGTGGTAGTTGGGCCAATCACCTATATGGGGTCCAGAGGGGTCTTAATAACATGTCAATAAGTTACCTAGGAGGTCTCACCTCTTACGAAGTCCTATTTGGGGCGAGAATTTGGGTACCTGACCTCAATTGTGGCAGCACTGTGGCTGATGAAAAACCATTTGACATGAATAAACGTTTGGCTGTTTTACAGGATCTCAATGAATTCCGGGCACTACAAAGCAACAAGCAAGTAAAACGCACTGCCACTGTGGAAATAAAATCAGTCACAGCAAGACCTGCCTGGATCTCAAAAGTCGGGGATCTGTTCAGAGAAAAGATTGTGGACAAGAAGGCTTTTGGGCCATCTTACAGAACGCCTGTACCTGTCCTGCCTGTCGGAGGAACAAGAACAGTATTTTGTCCGCCTCTTGCCGCGAAAAACGAAAAGAGATTCATCTTCATGAGCTGATCAAGCAGCACTATGTGGCGATTCAAAATAGCAGGCCATGTGAACTCCTGGGTAGCCACTGCTCTCCTCTCACTACCATACAGGCGGTTCAGACAGAAAGACTAATAACATTAGAAGATTCTACTCTACGAAGTAATGAAGTTACCAACAATGGAATGGAACTCGTGCCTATTGAAATTGAACAACAACAAGCTTCAAATGAAACACAAATATCAATTTGGCCTAACACCGACTTCTACATCAATATGCCTCCACAAAAGACATCTGCAAATTCCACAAAACCTGCTGAGCTACCAAAGATAGATCAAACTGCATCTAGCTACTTCATCGATTTTGACACCTTTTCTCTGGATACTAGTGAACCTGAGTCACCGCCAACTTGTTTCCCGTAAAAAACGACGTCATGATTTCTAAATTTTTCTGGAAAAGACATACCTAGTATCACCATGGCTACAGCTCTGGATAACTGTTCCTACTATTCTGGATAGGTTTACTGACTGTCTTTTTATTATTCATGAATGGAAACTATCTCCCAGAACTCTCATCAGTATATCACATGTGAACTTGGTACTGAAACCTCATACGTCATCTCATCGTGAACAGAGAGGCCTGTCCTATGTGAACATTACAGCAGTTTCACACCCTGACGGTATAGATTTGGGATAGTTTCATATGATGTATTTGGTCCCACTGAACTATTAAAAATACTACATGTATTCAAAATTTCTTTAAATGATATCGTCACCTCCAGTACGTACTCTGACGATTGGGATTTTGAGACTGTTAATATTATGTTGTCTGATTTAGAACTGTTTGCAGCATATACAAAAAATGAAATGTTTTAGGGCTCCTCTGATTTTTATACCATGTACAGTTATCAAGATTATGGTAATCACTTTCTGCACAGAACAAGTGTACCACATAATATTTTTATATAACACCAATGGCAACATTGCCCAACACCACGAAAGGTAGTTCACAAACCTTTGCACAAAAGTTTGCTTATTTTTCTGGGTTCAATACATCAGATCCACGCTCATATTATTGTAAGCTTGCACCTACATCCGCAAAGAAAAATATGTTCACTAACCTGAAACAGATATACTCTGCATCCTTTATTGCCCAACTGTCAGACAGGGTATCGACTTTTGGAACGATACTATAGACATAAAATTAGTCTGGGGTACTGAGGATGCCTCATACCACAACAAATGATTTTCCTGAACAACACTGTGCAACAGACTTCTTGTCTTGGGTTATCCAAGATTAAGGACTTGAACACACCTCGTATTTCCTCACTTTTATCACTTGGAGGGATGGCAGAACTATACAGAAAATGGTGAAGGTACACTCGATGACATCATGCATGATGTTTCATATAATTTAACAGATTCCAATTGGAAGGGATGGTTAGTTTGGCCTATCGACACTAATAGGTGTCAGTTAAGATTCAAGGATATCACCAAAGGGTTTAGTATCCATAGGCATGACTTGAGCTATGTACAATGAGAACACCCAGGGGTAGTGACGTCATACAGTGTTGGGAAGTTATGCATAGATTGGCTGAGAACCTCAACACTGTCTCAAGTGAAACAACACTTGTCCTTACTCTCAGAAGACATGGGTTTAAGGGATTTTGATGCCAGGTTCCCGAAAGCCACATAAGAAACACTTCTTATACACTGTTTATAAGGAAATTTGGAAAATCTCTCAACAGGAAGCTGCAGAGAGATTGTGCGAAATTGACAAAATTAACTAAGAAAAGGCTTTGGCTGTGGTTGACAATGGCATGACCACACTAACATCCAGGATTTATTCACTGGGCAACATTGTATCTTCTGCAATAGGTATAATGGAACAGGATCTGTCCATCTTACAACACGGAAAATCACAGTGACTATTGTATCATTAAGCTGGACACTACAAGCACTGCATTCCGGTTATGTGCCCTGGCGATATATCAACAGTATGTCTCTGTTCTCTGCATATAATTTGACGGCAAAACAGATAACAATGGCACAAAGGGATGTGAAAAATACAATGCGGCGCATTGAAAAATCAGAACGATTACCTTTCACCCTGGCAGAGGCACTATCCACAGAATGGTTAATTCATGGCCATATAACATTGCCAGTGACAACTTACCTGTTTCAATATTGCTTAGAACACCACCAGGTAGGCAGGTATGAAGCAATGAGGAGGTGATTCATCCACGAATCTTGGGAATTACCATATAGATTTAGATGCAGGAACGAGGACACCGAAGTGTTTCTCAACAGTACAGACTGCGAGAATTCCTTGAGTGGATCTCTAATTTGCCAGAATATTATGCTTCATGGGGCCAGTAACGGTTCAGTAGCTAACTTATCCTGTCAATTGAAAGATTTGCCAGCTGCGGTGATTACTCCGGTGTTCAGGCTGCTCTCAAATGGGAGTTCCTTAATGCTGAATGATCAAGGTTGTTGTGGGATGTTTCCAGGCATCGCATATCTTGCCACTGTAAGTTCCAGGGTTACTGGTTGTATGCAAGTATTGGTTCAACCGACCCACACAGTCAGAGAGGCGCTGTTATAGCCTTTGTTGAATGTTTTCTTTATTCAGTTTGATACTCTAAGCCGAATGAAAGCCATACTCTTAGAGAAGGATGTGCCCTTAACCTCAGCCCGAGAGACTTTTGATCTCCAGGTTGCAAGGTCCTCAGCTGAGATTCAGGCTCTGGTACAAACAAATTGATCTTTTCATTTCGGAGAAATGGAACAACGTATCTTTAATATGTCTGATACGAAGGGTATAGTACACCTATTTACGACCATAGGTTCTGAACTGTTAAGCACCTTTCAGACAGTCTTTGAAGAGTGATTCCAGCCTTCATACACTCTGTATTTGGAAGTATTTTTAGAGGGATTCCGCAGATCCTGTTACTGATAGTGGGTATCCTGATTTTTATTTTTCTGCTAAGCAATGGATGTCCAAGTCATCAAGGAAATGGACAAAGCGCTCTTGGAGCGATGTTACCGTGGTCGCATGGTACTCTATCTTGGCACACCTTGCCTTCGGGAGCTAAGTGAGTTTTGATTCCTATCATTTCAACCAGTCTGTATTGACTGTCCGTTGCTGCTTGTTTTACAGATATGAATGCGTGTTGGACCTCTGTCAAACACTTCCATCTGTTGCGCCACCAGACATGGATGCATTGCTGAACCCTTTAACGGCCCACGTACTGCAGTGTCCTCAGCATATTCCCATGTTGATGTCGGCATTCTTGGAGCCACCACGGGATGCTTCCTCTCCTATTGGAATGGATACAGGCTCTACTACAGGCACACAGGTTTTGGATGTTTCAACTGCTCCTCCAGCATCGGCTGTGGGAACTGAAGCAGATCTCCTTTGCTCGATTGACCTGATCTGTGAGGTGTTACACAGACCGTCATCTGCGAAGGCAAGCAGCAGTGATTTTGCGTCTCCCACACAGCACACAAACATTTGGCTCTCTTTTGTGCTGGGAAGAATTTGGCCTTTTTTCCAAAACTACCGAAATTGAATTTTGAACAACATTTTTCCTCTCTTATTACTCTTACTGAGCAGCATGGCTTTCAGACGTACTCAGTTGCGCAGACTACATATATATGAACATATTTTGAATGGACTTGTTAGAGTTCATTTTTTAGAGATTTTATGAACTTTTAGAAAAAAATTAAACGTCTTTTAACAATTTTTAATGCTTGATTAGAAGGACATTTCCTTTTTTAGTATGACCCCCCGGTCGGATGAGGAGTGGGTTTTATGTTTCGTAGAGTACCCCAATATAGGCTTGAGTAGTCACCTAACCCTTCATGTGCATTTACCCTACCATTGTTCTACATAATGGGTTTTGGTATTGACCTTTTACCTAGTTCAGCGCTGCATAAATGTGTGGTATTCCCCTAAAAATTAGCCTAATTAATTATGCATGAGGATTCTCAGAATCACAGCAGGATTACCATCTCCTGTATAATAATTATGTATAAGGGTCATACCTTACGTCATCCTCAACCAACATAACACAGCAAGGTAGAATACCCTGTGAGGGTACCTTTGGGTATTAATACACTACATCTTTGCCATGGTAAGAGAGGACAAAGGCTTCCATACTGACGCGAGAAGCTGAGGTTCCTGCATGCAGACACTCCAGGACGTAGTGTTCTGACATATCTCGCGGGGTGTTCATCTCGAGACCAAAACCGGGTCCTTCATTCTCTCGCACGAGGCAATGGGGTTCGCCTCATCCTAGGGGGATTCTTGGCTCTACACCTACATACATGCTAGGTACACTTAGGTACATCTAGTTAGGGTTGCATTGTAGGAGTAAGCATTATTACTGTCATGTATTTATATGCTTGCATATATTCATTGTTTTAGCACTATGATAGAAATCTACCATCAATTTACTCTGTTGGTCCTTGTTGGACAGGCCACATGAAGGGCTTGCTTCCTCCCCGCATGACAGGGCCCGAGCCCCGGCCCTCCAGGTGTTACCCACAGAAGCACCCCGCACCCCGTCTCATACGGGACTCCTGCCCCCGGACATCTCTGTATCATGGGGCCGAACCACTACCGGACCTCGCCCGGCCCGGCCGCCATCTTGGACACTGCACCACGAGGCCGCGTGGCCTCAGATCGACCCTAACCCTGGGCCTGGCCAGGCCCCGACATCCCGGCACCACCATCCACCCAGGAGGTGAACGGACCACTTGGCAGGTCAATGGGAGAAAGAAGTGTCGATGGCTCTCCCCCGCCAGGTGCCGATCGCCCCCCAGCTCCCCCGGGCGCTGGCTCCACCCCCCTGCTGGGTGTCTGGACTCCCTCATCCCGGACCTCCCGACCTCCAAGTGCGAGGGTCCGGACATCAAAGGGCGCCAGACCTATAACTGGGGCAGCCCCAGAGCAGGAAGGCAGTTGTATCCTGGAGTCGAGAGACACCGTGAAGAACTCATCCTTGACGGACTACTGGCGCTGCCGTAGCTCTGCCTTGCGAACTATCATCTTGCCTGCTGGCGCTGCCGCAACCTTCTGCATCCTTCATCCTCGTCGGGACCTGCTGCCGCGGACCGTTGTAACTACCACCTTCACCGGGACCTGCTGGCGCCGCCGCGGACCGTCGCTACCTACAATCATCTCGGGACCTGCCGGCGCTGCCGCGGCCCGTCCAGCTAGAACGCCGAGCTCGAGGATTGTGAGCTATTCATCACACCATCGCATCTACCAGATTGGTAACAAGACTGTTCCGCTACCCCCTTCCCATCCAAGAGACTAGAATCGAGGGGACCCCTGAGTCCAGACCTCCTTGTACCATTCCACCGTACTTAAAGATTGCTTATAAAGAACGTCAAACCTTATCTTTGTGTGGTGTACGTCTGTGGGGGGGAAGTTACTCGTCTGTACGATCGCTGGAGACGGCTCTCCCTGGAGACCTCTCCCCTTGTCCTCGGCCGACCCTCCCGGTCCGTCTAACATTGGTGGCAGCGGCGGGATCCGAATCAACGCGTAATCGTACAGAGAGTAGCTCACCCCACGACGAAACCACAATGACAACCAAAGAGAGCGGATCCACCGAGAAATTCCAGATGGAGAAATTGGAAGAGTACAGCCATCGTGAATTGAAACAATTCTGCATTGAACTAGGCATTGCTACCACCGGTCTGAGTACTAAAGACGATTTCAAGCACGCCATTGAGTCATGGGCAGAAACCGGGGCCGTCAGACCCCCGGACCAAAACATTGCAGCATCAGAGAGGAACACCACGGCTCCCGAGGAGCGAAGAACGGGTCTCTCGCAGGAAGAGATCCAAGAGAGAGAAAAAAGCAGACTACATGAGTTAGAAATGGCCCGACTCAAAATGGACGGTGAACTCAAATTAGCCGAACAAAAACTGAACCTAGAACATCTGCGGCTCCGAGAAGAACGGGAAAAAAAACAGAGGCAGAGAGAGCTCGAAGAAAAGAGATTAGCGTACGAACACGAGCGCCAACTAGCAGAAATAAACCTACGGAAGCAGAACAAAGAACTGGGGGTGCCCGAGCAACCGCGCACCCCAGGAGCAACAGAAAAGAAAGTACACATCCCCAAGGATGTCGTTCGAGAGTATTTCCGAGATGACGACATACAACAGTGGTTCAAGGCCTACGAGATCGCCATGACCTCCCACCGGATCGATCGAAGTGACTGGGGAGCCGGTCTATGGGGGAGGTTCGTCAATGAAGGCCGCAATGCCCTGTTACAGCTCCCAGACCATCTGATGACCTCCTATGACCACATGAAGGCGGCCCTCCTCACCCGATATGGGCTCACACCCGAAATGTACCGCCAGAGGTTCAGAGACTGCACCCGGATCCCGGGTACAACTTGGGTGGAATATGTAAACTATTTCAGCCGAGCCTTCGAGGGTTGGATCAAGGGAAGCCATGTAACGACCTACGAGCAACTTTTTAATCTCATGGTGTGGGAGCACCTCTCTAACAACTGCTTCGTCGAGCTCAGGCAGCACCTCCTCGACAGTAAATTGACTGACCCACGGCAGCTCGCCGCCGAGGCTGACCGGTGGGAGAGCACTCTAGTAGGCCGGAGTGGGCCACACGAACAGAACCGGAACAACCAAGGTCAGCACCGTCCCCGAGGAGGAGGAGGAGGCCAGGGACGAGGAAGAGACACCGTCCCGGCCACTCCCGCTGCCAGCACCCCGCCCCCGGCCAACCGAGGCAACCCCGTGGTGCGCCCGGGGTTCCGAGCCAATGTCACGTGTCACCGATGCCAGCGAGTCGGCCACTACGCCAATGACCCGAACTGTCCACAGAACCAGACTCCGAGACCCCGCCAGGTAGCTGCCGCCGCCCTGGGGGGAGAACAAATCTCCGAAGAACAGGAAGAATGCGAACAAGAACAACAAGAGTGGGAACCGGCCGCCATGGTTTTAGCGTGCCTAGGGGGAAGAGACATGGTCCCGCGGGCTCCCCTACCCGCCAACACCAGAAAATATAGTCAGTGGGTGAACATTAATGGGCGCAGGGCCGAAGCACTACGTGACACAGGGGCCAGTGTGACGGCCGTCCGCTGTCACCTGGTGACCCCAGAACAGATCCTGCCGAACATTCTCTGCCCCGTCCGTTCAGCCGACAATTCGGAGAGTCTATGTCGGATGGCCTGCGTCCCCTTCGAATGGGGAGGAGTCTCCGGCATGTTGAAGGTGACGGTCCGAGATGATGCCCCCGTGGACTGTCTCCTGGGGAATGATCTTGAGAGTTCCCCGTGGGCCGCCGTAGAAAGAAGAGAGCACCTGGGGATGTTGGGCCTCCCGGACTGGGCGTGCGTAACCACCCGGTCCATGGCCGCCCGTACCATCCCCCGACCAGAAGAACCCGAATGGCCAGCACCTCCTCCCCCGATCACTCCAGTAGAGGACACCGACCCCCCAGAGCAAACTCCCGAAGGGCTCGCTCAGCCCCAGGACCTTCCTGGCCTGGCTCAGTGGCGTCAAGAGGGGGGGTTGGAAGAGCCCCTCCGTCGCCAGTGGGACGTACTACTGCCGTGCCTCCTCTTCGCATATCGAGAAGTCCCCCAGAAGTCCCTCGGCTTCAGCCCGTTCGAACTCTTGTACGGACACCCTGTGCGAGGGCCCCTCAGCCTAGTCAAAGAAGGTTGGGAGATGGCCCCCCTAAAGACCCCTCCAGATGTCTTCAAGTACCTCCTGACCCTACGCAATCAGACCAGGCGATTCAGAGAAATGGCGAAAGCGAACCTGGAGGCCAGTCAGGAGGACATGAAAAAATGGTACGATCAAAATGCCTCCTCCATCGAATTCGAACCTGGCCAACAAGTGTGGGTGATGTCCCCCACCGAACCATGTGCCTTGCAGGACAAGTGGACGGGGCCCTTCAAAGTGGTCGAGCGCAAGAGCCCCGTCACCTATCTCATCGATATGGAATCTCCACGGAACCCCCTCCGGGTCCTCCACGCCAATAGACTCAAACCCCACTTTGTGCGCTCGGAGCTCAGCCTCCTGATGGCTACAGACAGCGGAGCGGAAGAAGACTCCGAGCCTCTCCCTGATCTCCTAAAGACCCGGGAGAAAGATGGTTCCGTGGACGGGGTCCGACTCTCAGATGCCCTCACCCCGGAACAGCGCCAAGGCTGCCGGGACCTCCTGCTGCAGTTTGCGACCCTGTTTTCCCTCACTCCAGGGGTCACCCCCTCGTGCTTGCATGACGTGGACACTGGGGACAGTCCCCCTATCAGACATCGGGCGTACCGCGTACCAGATCGGGTACGGGCCTGCATCCAAGAGGAGGTGTCAAAGATGCTCACGATCGGGGTCATCGAGCCTTCGGACAGCCCCTGGGCCAGCCCGGTCGTGCTGGTCCCCAAAGCTGCTGCCCCCGGCACCACCCCTGAGCTCCGATTCTGCGTCGACTATCGGGGCTTGAACGCTGTCACCAGAACCGACGCTCATCCCATCCCCCGAGCAGATGAACTGATCGACCGCATGGGGGCTGCCCGCTACCTCAGCATCTTCGACCTGACGGCGGGCTACTGGCAGATCGGTCTCACACCCCGGGCTCAAGAACGATCCGCCTTTTCCACTCCCGATGGCCACTACCACTTCAAAGTCATGCCGTTCGGCATGAAGAATGCTCCAGCTACCTTTCAGCGACTGGTGAACCAGGTCTTGGCGGGGCTCGAGGAGTTCAGCGCCGCCTACCTGGACGATATCGCTGTGTACAGCCGCCACTGGTCCGACCACCTCCACCACCTCCGAGAGGTCCTGCAGGCCCTCCAACGGGCCGGCCTCACAATCAAGGCCAGCAAGTGCCAAATTGGTCCGGGGTCCGTGACCTATCTCGGACACCAGGTGGGAAGCGGTCTGGTGGCCCCTCTTCAACTCAAGATCGCTGCCATCCAGTCCTGGCAGCCTCCCGTCACGCAGACCGAGGTCCGAGCCTTCTTGGGACTCACCGGCTACTACCGGCGGTTCGTGAGGGATTATGGCAGCATTGTGGGGCCCCTCACGGAACTCACATCCAAAAACCACCCGAAGAAGGTCAACTGGACCCCAGACTGTCAAGCGGCCTTCGAGAAGCTGAAGGCCGCCATGTGCACTGCCCCTGTGCTCAAGGCCCCCGACTACAGTCGGGAATTCATCGTACAAACGGATGCCTCCGACCATGGTATTGGGGCGGTCCTCTCCCAGTTGAACCCCGAAGGACTTGACCAACCAGTGGCCTTCATCAGCAGACGTCTCCTGGCCCGAGAACAGCGCTGGAGCACCATCGAGAGGGAGGCCTTCGCAGTGGTGTGGGCCCTCAAAAAGCTCCGGCCCTATCTCTTCGGTACCCACTTCTGGGTGCAGACAGATCATCGGCCCCTGCAGTGGCTAATGCAGATGCGGGGGGAAAACCCCAAACTATTGCGTTGGTCCATCTCCCTGCAGGGGATGGACTTCACTGTGGAACATCGACCGGGCCAAGACCACGCCAACGCAGATGGCCTGTCACGCTTTTTCCGCCTCGACGAGGAGAGTCCCCAAGAGGATGGGTGACTCTCCCCGCCTTCAGCTGGGGGAGACGCATGTTGGACAGGCCACATGAAGGGCTTGCTTCCTCCCCGCATGACAGGGCCCGAGCCCCGGCCCTCCAGGTGTTACCCACAGAAGCACCCCGCACCCCGTCTCATACGGGACTCCTGCCCCCGGACATCTCTGTATCATGGGGCCGAACCACTACCGGCCCTCGCCCGGCCCGGCCGCCATCTTGGACACTGCACCACGAGGCCGCGTGGCCTCAGATCGACCCTAACCCTGGGCCTGGCCAGGCCCCGACATCCCGGCACCACCATCCACCCAGGAGGTGAACGGACCACTTGGCAGGTCAATGGGAGAAAGAAGTGTCGATGGCTCTCCCCCGCCAGGTGCCGATCGCCCCCCAGCTCCCCCGGGCGCTGGCTCCACCCCCTGCTGGGTGTCTGGACTCCCTCATCCCGGACCTCCCGACCTCCAAGTG
Organism: Lissotriton vulgaris; assembly: GCF_964263255.1. Classification (NCBI taxonomy): domain Eukaryota; kingdom Metazoa; phylum Chordata; class Amphibia; order Caudata; family Salamandridae; genus Lissotriton; species Lissotriton vulgaris. The sequence goes on from NC_141697.1 coordinate 924,529,205, forward strand.
CGAGGGTCCGGACATCAAAGGGCGCCAGACCTATAACTGGGGCAGCCCCAGAGCAGGAAGGCAGTTGTATCCTGGAGTCGAGAGACACCGTGAAGAACTCATCCTTGACGGACTACTGGCGCTGCCGTAGCCCTGCCTTGCGAACTATCATCTTGCCTGCTGGCGCTGCCGCAACCTTCTGCATCCTTCATCCTCGTCGGGACCTGCTGGCGCTGCCGCGGACCGTTGTAACTACCACCTTCACCGGGACCTGCTGGCGCCGCCGCGGACCGTCGCTACCTACAACCATCTCGGGACCTGCCGGCGCTGCCGCGGCCCGTCCAGCTATAACGCCGAGCTCGAGGATTGTGAGCTATTCATCACACCATCGCATCTACCAGATTGGTAACAAGACTGTTCCGCTACCCCCTTCCCATCCAAGAGACTAGAATCGAGGGGACCCCTGAGTCCAGACCTCCTTGTACCATTCCACCGTACTTAAAGATTGCTTATAAAGAACGTCAAACCTTATCTTTGTGTGGTGTACGTCTGTGGGGGGGAAGTTACTCGTCTGTACGATCGCTGGAGACGGCTCTCCCTGGAGACCTCTCCCCTTGTCCTCGGCCGACCCTCCCGGTCCGTCTAACAGTCCTTATAATAATTTTTTTGCTGTTTCTGTCTTATAGTTGTTTCAGCACACCTATTTTACACCAGTATGAGATGGCTCAATAAATACTTTTTGAAAATGTACCACAGTTTATTCTGTGTATCTCCCCGAGACAGAGTGAGGACGAGTGACTGAGCGAAAAGTACTGTATTTTTTCCACGATCCCTGATTGGACAGAGTTGTTATGTTCCATGGTTGCCAGGAACTATTCTCTCCTTGGTATGAGTAGTTTACAGTGGCACTGTAAGCTAGCTGGTATACAGGCAAACATATCCGGTGAGGGTGTCTGGAATCAGTCACTAATCCCATAGTTTATTATGTTGTCTAAACACGCAGATCCTATATACATTTACAGGAACTACACAACAACTCCTGTCCTCTATCTCCTTTTCTTCCCCCCGCCTTGGCCACAATACTACCTTGGGGTATCCAATAGCACAAAATGGTAACTAAAACCCTATAGTTCCTCAATTACCTCTAGTACCCATGACAGCACAGCTCTTTGCTCTGAAAATACCATGATTTGCTACAACTTTATGCCTCCTTGATACCAAATCTCCTTTGATAACTCATTACGTAACCATTGTCATCCATCCTACCCCAATATGCAATGTCTTTATTTGTTCCAGCTATACTGTATTTATACTGTTTGTTTAATAAAATCTCACTAACAATTATAATAGCTTGAAATCAAACAGAAGAGTGGCACGAGATGCAATGTCAAAATGGAGGAAAATTCCTAAGGAAGCAATTGAAAAAGGAGGCAAGAAATTCAACAAAAGTAAACATTGCACAGTACCCATGAAATACTGTCAGAATGGGGCAGCAGGTATGTGGAAGTAGCTGCAATCCCAGTGTCAAAACACTGAGCAGGCATGTACATGAGCAGAGGCTGTGCAGTTTGTCACATCCTACTTAGTGGCAATGTACACTTAATTCCTGTATGCCATGCTTTTTGTGATCGGGAGCCTGAGAAACCCGGGACCACAGGTCTATGTGGTGGCTGTTGTTGATTTAGCTCCAGCTGTGGGGCAGTGAGATAGAGCTGGCAATGTAACTGATGTTCTCCGAGGAGCCAGTTCTACTGACTACAGTTTGATCTCTTAAAAAGGCCATTTAGGAAACCACTTTGGCAAAACAGCCACAGTGCAAGTAACAGGTACCATGAGCCCTATTCAGAAAGAGTTTTCTGTGATTTGCTCTTGCAGTATTCTTGGCTGATGCCTAAATTTCAGGAGTGCTTCTGGCTTAGTCCTGGAATTTGAATTACAAGGGAAATCTATACCCAATCAGCACAGCTTTATAAATGTGGTTCTGGAGTTCTGCTGCTTTTTCATCATTCCCTGCTGAGTACCTCAGCAAAGAGATATAGTCTCCCTAATTTTTCCTCATGCTGGTAATTGTGTCTGATGGGTGAAGGCTAGAGACTTTACACCCTTGTAGTCTACTTTGTATTACAGCCTTAGGGGCATGTTTACGATCCCTTAATGCATCCAGAGCGTCACTTTTTCTGATGCTCCTGTGGCATTGCTCTCTACCCCATATTTACAAGGTGGCGTTAAGCCACTTAATGTGGCTTAACGCCACCTTGTAAATATGCCCATTACTGCACCAGCCCGCTGTTGCAAAGGGGCGGGCAGTGGGTGTTGCTGTGGCCATTCCACCACAGCACCCATCGCTTTTTGATGCTGCCCTATATTTACAAGGCTGGGCCAGCGCTAAAAACTAAGACCAGCTAAAACCTGGTCTTAAAATGGCGATATGACGAGAAATTATTAATTTCTCCTCATAATTTGCTCTTTCTATGTGAAGAATTTTCAGCAAATTCCCTGCATGCCGAGAGGTAGTTTCATGTGGCTCCTTCTACTCCACTCCACCACAGAAGTGGCTGCTGGAACAGCATACAGGTGCATTGATATCAGTTACGTTCTTTCTGCCCCTTTGTACGCTGATTCAGAACTTACTCTTACTTTTGTTTTGTGAATTGACAAGCTTTTTTCTAAATGTATTACTAGTGTGCAAGGGACTATCATTGATTTTGGAGTGGGCTGTTTCGTATTTCTTCTTTGAGTTCTATCCTCTTGTTGCGTGGTTGAGTTGGATAATTACATTGTTTTATTATGTGCTCATTCTACACAATGTATTTTACTCCAGCGATGGCGATGTTCCTTGTGAAGGCGGAGTGGATGATGATTTATGCGAGTCTCTCCATTGGGAAAGCTTCAGGAAGTCTTCAACTTGTTGCGGGTTGATGAAGAAGTATTGCTTGCCTTGATGAGTAACTCGAAGACTTGCAGGGTACATGAGGGCATAGTCGATTTGTGCTTGTCTCAGTTTATTTTTGACCAGGACGAACTTCTTTCTGGCTTCTTGCACTTCAATTGTAAAGTCTGGGTATATAGTAAATTAATTCCCTTCAAACTGATGTTGCAACTTCTCTCTAGCCGTTTGCAGTGCAACATCTCGGTCGCGATAATTTAAGAGTTTTGCAATTATCGGATGTGGTTGCGCTCCCGGGGTTGGTTAAGGACCCAGAGAGCGATGTGATCTTTCCACAACCATGTGTGGGGAGAAAGAGTCGGCCTCAAAGACAGCCCAAAGTAGCCTCTCAGTGTACTTCTTCATTTGGCCTTTCTTTCGTTCTTTCAGGTATTCCCAGTATCAGTATGTTGTTGCGCCTAGAGCATGCTTCTAGATCTTCTTTTTTGGATGCTATTGCCTTTAGCAGTTTATCCATCTGCGCTATTTGTTTCTGTCTGCTATTAGTAGTGTCCTACAATTCTGAGAGCCTGTGTTCTACTTCTGTAATACCAGTATCATGTTTTTCGAGCTTGTGCACTATGGAGTCTATAAGATTTGTCATTGAATTCATTTTTGTCTTAATGGAAGTGAGACTATGTTTCATGGCTATCAGGAGTGTCTTTACGCCATGATCTTTACTTTGGGCAGTCCCTTGGGATTGATCCATCCCAGCGTGGACGGGTTTGTCCTGCTCTGTGCGCGTTACTTTCCTAGGTACAAACTAGAGTTTTGCTTGTGTCCCGCCTGTTCTCCCCATCTCTAGGCAGGTAATATTTACTGCAGCTGCTTCTTATTTGACTTGTGATTACTAAAGTCCCCAGGGGGACTCTTACTGATGCTGGTGCCTGGGGTGATCACGTCGTGTAGCCGAGCAAGTATTTGTTGCTGTCTTATTCCTGTTGTCTAGGGATTGTAGGCCCAGCTTGGGCAGCTTCATAGACCGTTTGCTGCTCCCTCGTGCTTTCAAGCCTCTCTACGATGCAATAGAGGGATCCATGCTTATGCATGTTTTTATATTTAATATATGCCACTTTGAGCTATTTAGACAGGTGCCTGCCAACAGTATGGGAAATTATGAAGCACAATGTCCTAACTGATGCCAACCTTACCGCCCTGTCATGCAGAAGTTTGCTTCATCAGTGCAGGCAAAGCTGGTGTGTGTCTGCTGCTATATCCAATTGCCACTGTTATGCTGCATATTATTACAGATATTTTCCCCTGTGTACTAGGGACACATCTCGCCTATTGCTGAGGGTCCCACAGTGTTAGCCTTCACTAGCTGCAGCACGCAATTCCGAAATCACCCACTGCAGCGCTGCTATCGGTGAGGATGGGGAATGGGAGAGTCTTCCGCACTTCCTAGGCCTCCGTCTTGCAGCTCACTTGATCGTGGCAGCGCCGGTGGCTGCCGCACTGAGGCTGTCCTCTACATCCGCAGGTGCTCATACCTAACACTGATGCCGCGATCGTTAGAGCACGCAATGCAGGGCCTCATCTGTTCCTAGCACCACTGACTTGTGTGATGGTGGCCCGAAGATGCATCGTTCTTCCGCGCACCGCAGGACCCGCTCAGTCCGGGTCAAGGCAGTTTCTGGTGTTTACGGCACCTGTAATCTTAGTTGCTTTCCTCTGTGGGTGGCGAACCTTTGCTTCTCTTCACGACCATCGTTTTTGTGTTGCTAGTGTCCATCCTGAGTAGGATAATGCCGTGGACAGGGCTGTTGGAGCCTCACTGGTGTGCAGCCATTTTACATGTGCGCCACCTAGCACCCCCGTAATGATAATTCTAATTATGATTTTGAAACATAGGCTTGTTTGGACCCTTCAGCACCTATTTCCCTAGATATAATACCTTACTGTACAATTTTTAATGTCTCTTAACAGATACTACCAGTGAATTTACCACTACAAAATAATGGATCACCGGTTTTGTGTATTTTGTATATGAAAATTTGCACATCTCTTTATTTCCCATATCCTCACAACAGTAGCACTAACAAGATTGTGATGAAGGCCACAACACTGATAAGGTTACAGGCCGAAACATGTTGAACTTTAAGCATCAAAGTGGGTCTAATGTCTCCGACTATGCTTTTATATTTTGAATCCTAGCACAGAGTTGCCTGAATAAAGATAAGTGGTGAACCCTGTAGTTAGTATTAACCCACCCCACTTCCTGCATTGCGTCCCTCACCACACCATCAAGCCCACGTTGGGTAGGTAGTAAATACCCTCCTAGCATACATCCATGAGCTCCTCCCTCTTGGAGAGGGGGTTTTAGCCCGCACTATGACTTGACTTCATGGTGCGCAGAGGTTCCACAATGGTGGCGCATGCCACCTCGGGTGGGTGAGTGAAACTGTCCTTTAAAGAGACACTTTCTGAATTTAGTGTAGACTCCTCTATCCCAACTTCATCATCCAGACCCGAGGGTATGTGTGTGTTTAGGGGAGCCTAAACGAACTCACCTGCCTATCGCTATTGCCGCCACCGCCATTGGAGTCATTGGGGCTGAATTCTCGGCATACTGAGGGGGCTGTTGCCGGCGGTCCTCTGCTTCTTGGCCTTTGCTGAGGCCACCACTGGAGCTAAAGAACAACCCCTTCCAGCGCCACAAGCGACGTGCATGCCACCTCGTCATCATCCTACACCTGGAGGCGCATATAAGCGGCACGGGACTCCCTTAACGCGGGAGCCTAAACAAACTCACCTGCCTATCTCTGTTGCCGCCACCACCATTGGAGTCATTTGGGGTGAATTGGGGCTGAATTCAGCATACTGAGGGGGCTGTTGATGGCGGTCCTCTGCTTCTCGGCCTTTGCTACTGCCGCCACTGGAGCTAAAGTACGACCCCTCCCAGCGCCACAAGCGGCACGCACGCCACCTCGTCATCATTCCGCGCCTGGAGGCGCATATAAGCGGCACAGGACTCCCACAGCGCGGGGCGTGCTTGGCGTGCCCGGGCCAAGGGCGGGCCCGTCTGTGCCCATCAGAAGCCAGAGGAGGCCGGGCTGGGCCACCCCCCTGAGAGGTGCTACCGAAATAGCTGTGCTGTCGGATTCAGGTGAGTGCCAAATAGACATTGCGATATGGGGAAACGCACCACCACACCAAGCTCTCGTCCCACCATTACAACTACCACAATTACCATAGACAGTATGTTAGAAAGGGCAGTCAACATTGTCTCAACAGAAATTGAGTTAACAGAAAGGCGACTATCCCTGGGATTGTCAGCACCTCAACCCACTGTGATGGAAGGGGAGGAGCAGGAGGACTGTATTGGCCCTCCTCTAACGCCAAATATAATTGTTAACACCAACAGACATTCACCAATCCAGAGAAGTGGCTGTGAGTTGGCAAACAATGGGGGCGATAAAGACGATGAAGTCCTCACGGAAAATCAAACCATGACCCCCGTAAAGGACATTATTCCAAATAAAGATGTCTCCCCAGATCCAACAACAGGGGCTAAAAGAAAAAGAACTTTGGCCAAACCAATTGTCATGCCTGCCGAGCCTGTAATGACGTGGTTGGCAAAGGCATGGTTGGCGAGTGCCGCTAAGTACTGATGAGCGCATGCGCAAGGACTAGCGCATGCGTGAGTAGACTATTTAGTCCTTCCTTTCTGTTGTTACGACGCTTTGCGTTCGTTTCGGGATTTGCGCATTGCTTCCGGGTTGTGTTGGTGGCGTCCGGACCTCGTCGGGAGTTCTCAGCAGTTTCGCTTCGTCTTCCCGATCGTGATCACTCATGGTACCAAGATAAGTACGAGTGTTCCATTGAGCTAAAGTAATCCGGTGTTTGGGTTACAACCAGGGCAGGATTAGCGCTGGGATTTATTTATTTATTTTTTTAAATTTTTATTTTTGGTGCAAAATACAAATAGTATCATCATCATCATCGGTCACATAGAAACGTACATTCGTAGGGCCTATTCATAACACAAGGCAAATGTGAAACGGTAAGCATTGTGATAGTACCCACTGGTCGTGTAACGAAGTCAGTATTCAAGGTGATCTGATGAGTAGGGAGTATAAGTATACCGTAAAAATTACAATTTGCGTTTTGTGTTTTTTAAATAACAGCGAACATAAACCAAAAAACTGCACACATAAATCGGCATGTCATTGAGGTAGCTTCGACAGCATCTAGCATCACAGTCGTCCTAAAAGGGACCAATCAGACATTCCTATACCCCAAGCCCCACCCCATCCCCCCAGCAAACTCCCAGCACAAATCCATCCCACTCCCATATGCGTTTTCCCATCAACCAACCCCAGACCCAATCAGTGTTCTTCTTCACTCTCAGAACCCTCAAGATCTTCCTCATCCAGTGGCTCACATATGTCCCCCCTATAGGAATTCCAAGGCTGCCAAACCCCATTCTATTTACGCGGATTATCCCGTAATTTGTATACTGCTCTTTCAGTTAGCATGAGCATGTCCATGTTTCGGACCCATTGAACCAGTGTGGGGAGATCAGCCGACCCCCATTTCTGTGCTATATCTCGTTTGGCCGTGACCAGCCCTATTGTGGTCCACGCTCTTGCATAAAAGGTAAGGTCAGTAGGTCCCCAGACATTCAGCAGGCAGATCCGCGGGTCCAAGGTGAGTGAGGTGTTTAGTGCCTAGTGCCTATGGTACGTAGAACCCGTTGCCAATAGCTAACAATCAACGGGCATTCCCATAACGTGTGTATAAACGTGCCCTCTGCCCCGCAGCCCCTGAGACAATTGGGATGATCCGCCCTGTGCAGTCTATGTAGTGTCGTGCGAGTGTAGTAAATCCTATGCAGAATCTTTAACTGTACCAGGCGGAATTTGGAGGATATGCCTGCCTCACGAGGGGACGCCATGGCTGCATTCCATTCGGTTTCATCTAAATCTCCGACATCCGTCGTCCATCTGTCTTTCAGCTTCTCTAGTGGGTCAGGCATGTTATTAATCAATTTACGGTAAGTCATCGAGGTCGCCCCTTCCTGTAGGAAGTCTGTGAGGAGGCGGTCCTCTAGCGGAGAGGATTCTGGTGGGGATGTGTCCGGTGGAATTGCCGCTTGTAGGGCGTGTCTAACCTGTATATATCTGTATAGCTCATTATCCCCCAGCTCATACTGCTCCTGTAGAGTTGCGAAAGGAATCACCCCCTCCCTCGTCCATAGGTCCCCCACAGTCGAGATCCCGATGTTATCCCACTGGGTGAAGCCCTTAGTGCGTCGTAAATGTCCCAATGCTTTCGTGTCCCATAGAGGTGTAAGTTTTGTGATGGTCCCATCCCATTTCAGTTTTGCTTGCGCCTTATACCATAGACGAACAGTGTGGTTCGTGGGCCCAATGAGTTTCGCCGCAATACCGCGGTGGTACAGTGAGGCCAACAAACTGTTCGTACCCAGTTGTGCCCTATCTGCTTTGAACGCTGGATCCTCTTGCTAGGCGTGTATCCACTGATTAAGGATCTTAAGCTGGGCCGCCCAGTAGTACAACCGTATGTTGGGCAACGCGATGCCTCCGTCGTACCAACTCCTATTCAACTTTGTGTGCGAGATCCGGGCTGGCCGGTTCCCCCAGAGCAGGCCCGTGATCTGTGCCGTTATCTTTTGGAGGAAGCTATCCGGTATCAAACGTGGAGCATTTTCAAGGATATACAAGAAACGCGGCAGGGCCATCATTTTAAAGAGCGCTGCCCTTCCCAGTAGCGTCAATGGGAGTTCTTTCCAATGTTGCACATCAGTACGGAGTCGGAGCAAGGGAGGCTGCAAATTAAGCCGTGCGAACTCTGCCTCGTCTCGGGTAATATGGATCCCCAAGTATTTAAAAGAAGTGGGCGCTATCGCTAGCGGACAAGAGTCCGGGAGTGGCGGGAGTGGCCCCTGGAGCTCGAAAATTGTCGACTTCGCCCAGTTGATGGTGTAACCCGAGACTCGCCCATGGGCATTACAGAGAGCCAGGAGGTTAGGAAGGCTGTCCTCTAGGTCAGTGAGGTATATCAACATGTCGTCCGCGTATAGGGACACTCTATCCTCCCATTGCGGAGTCCATTGGATCCCCTTCAGGAGCTGCGTAGTGCGAATAGTAACCGCCAACGGTTCCAGAACCAGAGCAAAAAGGAGGGGCGAGAGCGGACAACCTTGTCGCGTGCCACGACCTAGATGTATGGTTCTAGAAATATGGCCATTAGCCACCACTCTGGCTACGGGGTCTGTGTAGAGCATACGTATCCAGGAGATAAACACCGGACCAAAGCCCATGCGTGCGAGCACTGCAAAGAGATAGTTCCACTCCACCATGTCGAACGCCATCTTGGCGTCTAGTGAGAGGATCGCAGCTGGCTCTCGCAGAGGTGAGAGTCTCGCCACAACCCCATGCACCCTACGGAGGTTTAAGGCCGTACTTCGATGTGGCATGAAGCCGGATTGGTCTGGGTGAATCAATTGAGTTAAGCACGGCAAGAGCCTATTCGCCAACACTTTAGCTATAATTTTTGCCTCTGGGTTCAGAAGGGAGATGGGTCGATATGACGAGCATTCACTGGGGGGTTTACCCGGTTTCGGGATGGCTACAATAGTCGCCATCCGTTGGTCCGGCGGCAACATCCCCTTCAATCTACATTCCTCGTACATTTGAATAAGGGGTGTACCCAAGGATTCCGACATGGTTTTAAACCACTCGATGGGTATTCCATTGGGGCCCAGGGCCTTACCCGAATGAAGGGAGCCAATGGCTAGTTGAATCTCATCCACCGTCAAGGGTGCGTCGATGTCCTTCGACGCCTCGTCCGTCAATTTCGGCAGGGGCACATGTTCGAGTGCAACACGGCCCTCATCCTCCGTCACCACTGTCGTAGGGGTGTATACCTCACTAAAATAATCAGCTAGGACTTCCACTATCTCGCCAGGGCGGGTGTGGACGACGCCACACGAGTCAGTGAGCTGTAGGATATTTCTCCCTCCCCCCTGCTTCTTGTCTAGCCACGCTAAGAGTTTGCTTGCTTTGTCCCCGATGTCGTAGACCCTGTGTTGTGTCGCAGCAATATCCGCCACCGTGACCCTCCGTAAGTGGTCGGTGAGGCAACGTTGGTGGACCTGTAGGTCGTGTGAGTGTATCGTCCGAAGGATTTGCCATATGGACGGTGTTGGCCCTCTCGAGGCCCAATTCTAAGTCTAGCGCCTACCTCCTGTGTGCTTTTTTGTGATTCGCAACAATGGCAATGGCTTGGCCCCTAAACACTGTCTTATACGCTTCCCATAACGTGGAGGGGGAGTCTACCGAGGACCGAGTAAAGCCGGGTAGTTTTCTTCAGGTCTTTACTTATCTGTGGGACTTTAAGATATCCAGGGAAGATCGGGAACAGTCGCTGTCGTTTAGTGTCTGTGATGGTGATTGTCAGGGTGAGCGGGGAGTGGTCCGAGATGCCCCTCGGCTGTATACTTGTCTCGGCCACAGTAAGATGTCCGTTGCCCAATACAAGAAAGTAGTCTATCCTGGAGAGACTATTGTGGGTGGCCGAATAATATGAATATTGTTGCTGGCCAGGGTGTAGTGTGCGCCATATGTCCACCAAACCCTGTGCGTCTAGAAAGGTCTGGAGCCTGCTGGGACCGCCCGTGTGTGCGCGGGAGGGAAACCGGTCGAGGGTGTCTGTGAGTGTCATATTAAAGTCCCCTCCTATGAGTAGGTCCCCATCAGGGAGGTCCAACAAGAATCTGCCAAGGTCCGGCAGGGCTACAGAGTGTAGCGCTGGCGGTATGTAAACGGAGACTACATTTAACAATTTCCCCTCCCACTGACCATGTACTGCCGCAAAGCGGCCATGAGCATCGACTGCTGTAGATTTCACAATAAATTGGGAGGATTTCTTCTGCAAAATACCCGTACCACGGGACCCTGAAGTGAATTCTGCATGCACTATCATTTGATAACCTCTCCTGTCTAGGGCCTTCGTGGCCGCCCCCGTCAAGTGTGTTTCTTGTAAGAGAACAAGAGCAGGCCCCTGTCTTCTGATTCCCTGTAGCACCAATCCCCTCTTAATCTTGTCCCCCAGACCTCTAACGTTCCATGACATGATGAGCAATGGGTTCGGTGTGGTGTGGTTATCTGTTCCAGCCATGAGAAAAATGGTGAACCATCATGAGGCCCCCTCGCCGTACGCGAGGTGGCATGCGGAGGCAGGTGTAGGGCAAATGTGACTCTTTCCAACATTCCAATCCTTCATCGTCCCAAATAGACCAGATGCTCTCAGTAGAATGAAACATACCTGTAAACATATGTGTGCTTAGAACAAAACTCGCAGGACCAAAGGGTCCCGTAGTGCAAACTCACCCAAATCCCTCTCCCCCCCCTCCCTGCCCCCCTGCTGCACGGACTCAAAACTGCCCGCCCCCCCAACTGAGCAGAGTGCATACCCCATCCCCTAAACAGTGTACTTGCGCGTTGGGGTGAGGGACTCTCCGCTGCCGGCAGTCTCTCATTCACACCCTCGGAGGCCCTTCACCCAGTGTCCAATGGCGGGAAGCGCTTATGCGGCGTTAAATGTATGCAACAAAATAGAGTCTGATACTCATTGTTCCTCGAACTCTTCTTGGCCGCCTTCTGCCCCCAAAGAGTCGCTGTTTTCTGGTCCACCTCCCGAAGCCTGGGAGTCCTGGCGGTGACCTCCATTTCGATCCTTCTTGGGTCGATTTGTCCGTCTCAGATTCTGACCCGGCCTCCAACCTTCCAACCATTCCTGCACGTTTTCCGGGTTATCGAAGAACCACGTTTTGTTCTCTGCTACCACCCTCAATCTTGCAGGAAAGAGCATGGAGTACGGTAGTTCCCTTGACCTCAGTTCCTTTTTCACTTCGAAGAACGTTCGTCGCCGACGGGCGACCTCCGCTGTGTAGTCGGGGAAAATGGCGATGGTAGCGTTCTGGATCTTAAGAGGAGGAGAAGTTCTGGCCGCCTGCAAAATGGCGTCCCGGTCACGGAAATTAAACAAACGGGCTACTATGGGCCGCGGAGCTGCCCCTGGCTTTGGTTGGCCTCCTGGTACCCGATGGCCCCTTTCAACTGAGAAAAAGTTGAACAGCCCTTTTGGCTTAAGTTCATCCGTGATCAGGCTCTCCACAAAGAGGTCCATGGCTTTAAGGCCTTCCGACTCCGGCACTCCTATAATACGGATGTTGTTTCGCCTCGAACGTTCTTCCTGTTCATCCAGTTTCTCCCGGAGCATTATATTGTCCTGCGCCATCTTCCCCATCTCCCGTTGGAGTTCGGAGACGTCCTCTACTAGAGATTTCGTGACCACCTCCATGTTCTTAACTTTCTCCGACATTTTGTGGAGGTCCGCCCTGAGCAAGGTGACATCCGTGGAAATCGTACCCACGGTCGTTTGTAGCTGAGCCAGAGCATGCATGACATCGGCCAGCGTCGCCTTCTTACCCCCTGGGGTGTCGGCCGTCTTGCCTCCCTGGTCTTTCCCCGCCGGGGAGGCGGTTGGCTTGTCGGAGGTATACCGTTCGATGCGGGTCTGTGTGGCGCCGCCCTTGGGTCCTTTCCCCGCCATGCCGCTGAAAGTCGTGCTCCTCGTGCCCCTACGCTCCAGGATGTGCGGAGCGGCGTGGACGCACCACCCAATCCAATTATATAGTATTCAAGCCTCAGTATGGTGAGCCGTAGGGCGAGGAGCGCCGGTAATTGCCAAGTGCGCAGCACCTTCCTCGATCTAGAAAATGGCGGACGTCCCCCCCTTCACCGGTTTCATGACACTCAAAGCCGCCTGTGTCGACCGCTGGGACGGTCGGAACGCCGGCGACAGTGCTATTGTCCACCACACTCCTGTGGTCTGCGTGTTTCGCTGCTCCTGACTGTCCGGGAGGCACTCGGTCTGCCGTCTCCCGCGCCCCGCGGGCACTTCCGGTCCGGAATCCCAGGTCCGCCTGTACTTCCTGCTGGGCCACTCGACCAGGGGAGGCCCCGGCTTAGGAGGTCGGAGTAGGCCAAACCGCAGCGTCGACGTATCTCGGTCTCCAGACGTCGGATCTTGTCGCCGCTTGTCGCTGCTTACTCCACCCGGTCCTGGGCTCCGGTATCCTCCTGTAGGGCTTGGAAAGTGTGTCGGATGATATATCGGATTGACGAAGAGGCCGCTTCAGCTGCGGAGCTCGTCCCTTATGCTGCCGCCATGATCGGCTGCTAGCCACGCCCCCCTGGGATTTTGTTTTTGAATTATTGCTATACCTCATTACGGAGTGGGTATCCGAGGTACTTGTACTGACAGGGGTGATTTAAGTTATTGTCAGGAGCTACTCAGATGTTGTTTTAGCGCTCCAAGAAATCTTCTGAGCTTTTGCCAAAGACACAAAACAGGTACTACTATTTCCCTAAAGGGTCACTAGCTACCCATGAATGTCTATGGAGAAACTAAATGTCTCATTCATGTTTTAGGGAATCACTAGTAGAGGACCAGCTGACTTCTTGTGGAGAAACAGGGAGACATTCTTCTTACGGCACACCACATATTAGGTACCTTTATATGCATCACTCATTATATACAGTTACGTTTAGGGTACGCAATTAGAACTAACGTTTATCCCTTACTTATAGGAGTGCTCTTTCCGTTGCATATCACTACCTACTTTTCTGTGAAGATAACAGAAGTACGTCACGTCTAGGTAGATGCATTGCTCACAGAGTCCAGGTATTACATATTCCTGTTAATTAGATACATGTATATAGAGATACTGAACATTTCTATTAATCATTCCTATTATTCATAGGAGAAGATCCTGAAGACCATAGTGTGTGCTGGCCAGTTCTCTACGCATCCTGGATTTCTGATTCCTGTGTCCCCCCCACCTTTCCTTATTTTGTTTCCCTGCTTTCCCTGCATTGGCATCATCTCTTTTCACCAGTATATATAAATCCTTGGTGTAGAGTGAACCGATGTAGGGGAGTTGTGGACAGAGCTTCAACTCCGTGGTGTTTCCGAGGCATCCTACTACAGGACACGACAGAACGCAAAGCCTGTAACTTATTTGCTGCCCAAACACCATGGAAGTGACGCTAACGGATTTAGCTAACATGATAGGAAATCTCCAGTTGGAAACCCAGGCTTTGGCAACTAGATTGGATAGAATGGACAGGGATGGAGCTGGGGCGGCCTCTGGCACACAGACACCAGTCATACAAGTAGTTACTCTAATAAAAGAGAGAGGGACCCTCTACCAAAGGGATGGGGTACCAACTATTGACATGTCAAAAAAGTCACGTGTGTGATGAATTTCAGAATATAACTGTTTCCTTATATTGTCTGTTTTCCCTTTATTGATAACCTTTTTAAATTTGGTTTTTAACTTTATTTTTAATTATTAAATAAAACTGTGCATTTGGAATTTATTTGTTTCAGAATTTGGTTTACTATTGCTTTGCTCGGAGTTTGCTTGTATTAATGTTGTATGTTATGTCATTTTTGCTCTGATTAATGTGCCCAAAGGGAATCTCTTTTTTGACATACAAGTAGTTACCCCCGCTCCCCCTTTACCTCTTGCTCCTCCAGAACGTTTTTCTGGAGATCCTGCAAGATGTGCTGCTTTCATCAGCCAATGCCAATTGCACTTCATGTGTAAACCCACTTGTTTCCCTACAGACCAATCTAAAGTGACTTTCATGATCTCTTATTTGGGAGGGTCAGCTTCCAATATGGCAATCCCCTTAATTGAACGAGATGATCCTTTATTGTTGGATTACGACAGATTCAAGGGCGAACTACGTAAATTATTTGACAAACATACATTTACCCATGCGGCTGATACAGAGTTGCTTCACTTGAAACAGGGGAATAGAGACTTGTCTACTTATATAGCGACTTTCAATCGTCTAGTAGTAGAAGCAGGTTGGCCACAGGACAAACGTAGTGCTTTATTTTATAAAGGGCTACGTGATGAGTTAAAGGATGCTTTAGCTCATGTGGTAGATCCCCCAGATTCTTGTTCTGAGTTGATCGATTTAGTGATCAAGCTAGACCACAGATTAGGTGAACGTAGAAAGGATAAGACGAAATATGAATCTAGCAAGACATTCTATAGAGAAAGAAAGAGAGAGCCTGAGTCTAGTATGGTGCCGGCATCAGAAGGAGTAGAACCGATGCAAATAGGGAGTGTGAAGGGTCCAATCAGTGAAGCGGAAAGACAAAGGAGACGAGATCATAAATTATGTTTATACTGTGGTAAGGCAGGCCACTTTCTCCGTGAATGCCCTATTAAACCACAACAAAGTAGGAGGTCGGAAAACTAGAAGACCCGAAGCCGAAAGAGACTGAGGCATCGGGTCATTCCGGATCTATAGTCTCCTCAAAAACTCTTATGCAGAGTCACTTCTTTGTGCCTTCTTTAGTGCAGTGGCAACATTCTCAGACACAAATACCCATTATGATTGACTCCGGAGCCTCCGGTAATTTTATGGATCAAGGATGGGCTCAGCAACATAACATTCCTATAACACAGAAGGACAGCATAGAAGAAGTATGTACCATTGACGGTAGCACTCTCAAATCAGGGCCAATAACACAAACTTCTGATACCATCCTAGTGACATTAGTTGGGGTCCATACAGAGAGCATGTTCTTTGATTTGATATTGTCACCACAATTTCCTATAGTTTTGGGCTTACCATGGTTAACAGCCCACAACCCTTCGATAAACTGGCAGAAGGGTTATATTGAATTTGATTCCGAATTATGTAAAGACCATATCAAACATTCTGAGTTACACAATGAAACGGGGGAAGGAGAAGAAGGCCACTCCCGAGTTTACGAACCGGATGGGGTTACTAAGAGTTGCAATGCTACCACCATTACAGAATTACCAGTTGATGAACCAGACACTTCCTTACCAGAAGTTTACCTTCCTTTTTTGTCGATATTCGATGCCAAAGAGGCCACTTGTTTGCCCCCGCATCGGGTATATGATTGCAGAATTGATTTGCATGCAGGAGCGCGTATTCCCACTAGTAGGGTTTACGCATTAACCGAAAAGGAGAATGTGTACTTGAGGGAATATCTCGATAAGATGTTGGACCTAGGTTTCATACGGGTATCCAGATCTCCTGCATCATCAGCCCTTTTTTTTATACCTAAGAGGGAAGGGGGTCTGCAGTGTTGTATTGACTATCGCTCCCTCAATTCAGTCACCATTAAGAATCGCTATCCTCTCCCTCTCGTTTCCTCGTTATTGGATCAGGTGAAGACGGCTAAATTCTTTACGAAACTGGATCTAAGAGGGGCCTACCACCTAGTAAGAGTAAGGGGCGGAGATGAGTGGAAAACGGCGTTCTGCACAAAATACGGTCTATTCGAATATTTAGTTATGCCGTTTGGCTTATGCAACGCCCCCTCTGCTTTCCAATATTTCATTAACGACATTCTGAGAGACATTTTGGATCAATACGTCATCGCCTACATTGATGATTTACTGATATATTCTGGTACATTGCAAGAACATATACACCATGTTCAATCTGTACTACAAAGATTGAGGGACAATAATCTGTTCTGTAAAATGGATAAATGTTTTTTCCATAGGTCACGAGTAGCCTTTCTAGGATATATCATTTCTTCTCAGGGATTAGAAATGGATCCTCATAAGGTGCAAGCTGTGGTGCAATGGTCCGCCCCTACTTCGGTTAAGGAAGTGCAACAGTTCATTGACTTTGCCAATTTTTATAGACGCTTCATTAACCACTTCTCGGACATAGTGACACCCATTACCAGGCTCCTAAAAAAGGGAATCCCCTTCATTTGGACTGTTGAAGCGGATACAGCATTTAAGAAACTAAAGAACGCCTTCACTAGCGCTCCTGTTTTGAGACATCCTGATCAAAGTAGTCCTTTTGTAGTGGAGGTGGATGCTTCACAGGTCACTGTGGGAGGGGTGTTGTCACAAGTCCATCCTGAAACAGGGGAATTACATCCCGTGGCGTTCTATTCACACAAACTGACACCACCGGAAGTGAATTATGCGGTAGGGGAAAGGGAGTTGCTAGCAATAAAGAAGGTACTGGAAGAGTGGAGACCCTATCTCTTAGGCACTAGATACACGGTGACTATCATTACTGACCATAGAAATCTCCAATACCTTAAGACAACCAAAGCCCTTTCTATGAGACAACTACGGTGGACTCAGTTTTTCAGTGGGTATGATTTTGAGATTCACTTTCGCTCTGGGCGAAAGAATGGGAAAGCCGATGCCCTTTCACGGTTAGGGTTCGATTCCTTACCTTCAGTAGAGGTTCCACCTTCTATCCTAGATACCAAGAGAATCATAGGTGCTGTAAGCAAGGAAGAGAGGTTTCTGAAGGAGATATATGAAGCACAGCAAACCCCCCAAACTCTGGAGTATCTGAAGAGTCAAGAAACCATATGGAAGGATGGTTTGGGATATGTAAAGGGAGGTCTATATATCCCGACGGTGCCATTGAGACATGAAATTCTACAATGGTGTCATACACAGGGATTAACAGGTCATCCAGGATGCAAGAGAACTGTGGAAATGGTGAAACCTTATTGTTGGTGGCCCAGCATGTCACAAGATATACACGACTTTGTGAAGACCTGTCATGTCTGTGCTCAGGGTAAATCCTCTCACATCAAACCAGTGGGCTTGTTAAATCCCATCCCAACCCCTCCAGGTCCTTGGCATACAGTGTCTATGGATTTTATAGTTGAACTACCTCGCACAAGTACAGGGAACACTACAGTATTAGTGGTAGTAGATCTTTTTACTAAAACTGCTTATTTCATTCCCTTACCTGGTTTACCTTCTTCATTGAAACTTGCTCAAATATTTTTAAGACACATTGTTCGGTTGCATGGCATACCCTTTGTTTTGATCACGGATAGAGGCACCCAATTTGTCTCAAGATTTTGGAGACAATTATGTGAGCTATTACAAGTGGAAGTACGTTTGTCATCCAGCCATCATCCCCAAACTGATGGACAAACGGAGAGAGTTAACCAGAGTTTAGAACAGCTGATTAGATGTCAATGTCTTCAGTCTACGAAGGAGTGGGATGAAGTCATCTGGTTAGCGGAATTGGCATATAACAACAGTCACCACTTCTCCACTTTGTTCACTCCTTTTTATGGGTCTCATGGGTTCCATCCCAGAGTATTACCTATCCCTCTTTCCATCACCTGCAACACTCCCTCAGTATCTGCCTTAGTGCAACATTTGCAAATGGTACACAATGCAGTTTTAGAAAATTTAGACAAAGCCAAGACACAATACAAGAAAGGGGCAGATGCACATAGAACACCAGAACCTGTGTATACGGAGGGTGATAAGGTATGGCTGTCATCTAAATACATTACCTTGAAGGGGGATTGTACATTTCAACCTAAATATATCGGCCCTTTCGCAATCTCTAAAGTCATCAATCCAGTAGCCATGAAGCTTGATCTCCCTGTGTCCATGAGAATTCACCCCGTATTCCATGTCTCGCTCCTTAAACCAGTTGCACCAGGTACACGTTTGCCAGTGGGTTCACCACCTGTTGTTGTGGATTCTGAAGAAGAATACGAAGTGGAAAGTATTGTCCACTCCCGGAGAAGTAGGGGTAGATTACAGTACCTAATACATTGGAAAGGATATGGAATTGAAGAACGCAGTTGGGAGCCTGCAAGTCAGATTCATGCCCCTAGATCAGAGGTCTTCAATCTGTGGGGCGCGACCCCCAAGGGGGTCGTGGAGGCATGGAAAGGGGGTCGCGCACTTCCTTTGGAAAAAGAAAACGGCCCGGACGATTAGTTAAAATGCTTTCCTGAGCTGGGAAATCGTGGCCAGGCAGACTGCTAATCATGCATTTCTACCAGTGTGTTGCTGGCCTGAAAGAAATGAAAATGTGCACAATGAGTCAATCTGCAAATGTAAAGAATTTGCAGATTAACTCATTGTGTACATTTGCATTTCTTTCAGGCCAGCAGCACGCTGGCAGAAAGGTGCGTTTAGCTGTCTGCCTGGCTTGATTTCTCAAGCCAGGAGAGTGCAGTTGCAGTTAATTGATCAAATCACTTGAAGCTTTTTGAGTGGTAGAGCTGTGAAGTGTGTGTGTTTAATTGTCTTTGTATTCACATAGTGCTATCCCCGAGAATGTGCTGAAGGGACACTTATGTAAAAAATAGCATTACATAGGGTCTGGATGTTACTAAAATCTAAGGGTGTTATTTACAATAAAATGGTGCAAGGCAGCTCTGCAAATATTTGTACTGCACTGCCCCACACCAATTCAAAAGAGCAGGAATGGACTATATTTATAAGATAAGGTGCACTCATGTCCTTTCTGCCGGCGCACAATTTGGTGCTTAGCGCCAATGCAGGCACTCTTGCACCATGATACAAGGGCGTCTACAATGTTGGCAGGATTGTTTTTGTGCAAGAAGGCATGCCTTCCTGCGCAAAAACAACCCATGGAGTTTTTTTCCTCTTTCTATGTGCGCTACACATAGAAAGAGTAAACAATTGAGGCGAAAGAAAGATATTTCTCCTCGTTATGCATCTCCAGGGGCAGCTTACACTTTTGACGCATCCATAGGTTTACAGATCCTTGTAAATCTGGCAATGTGTCAAAACCCAAGGGAAAACCCACCGCAATGCCCTGATGCAGTGTAAGGCAACGCATCGACTTGCGCTGCGTTGCCTTACTCCATATCTAGGAGGCCCTGAAACGCCACGCAAAGTGACTTTGCGTGGCCTCATAGATATGGGTCTGGCATTTTGCACAACCAGAGGGTCATAAAAATGACGCACCTGTAGCGCAAGGGGCTTATAAATAAGCACCTATATTCTGGAAGCAGCCCATACATTTTGGAAGCACCATTTTATAGTAAAATATTTTTTTTGCATTTTGTAGCGGTCTCTCGTACTGTGTGTAATGCAAGTGTAAAATAAAGACTTACATATTCACAGTGCTTTCTGTCACGGGTTGTGACCTCATTGCACTAAAAGTACACAGGTCACTATTCTCCACCGCACCAACCACAATTTAATTCTGTGGCTCTCTGGTTTCACACAGACTTTTGCAGTGCATTAACTAATAGAGGTTTTATAATTTATTATAGTGCATTTCCCACTGAGTAGCAACTTCTTAAAATGTATTTATTATTCATTGAAGCTGCCCGTTATTTTATTTGTAGCTACCTCACGGTGAAAGACCTAACAAATATACGTATGTTTTAATTACGACAAATGATGTTTAGCCACCTCCAGTCACATGCAGCTGTAAATGCGAAGCTGTCAGCATCCCATGAAATATAGTATGGTTTTCTTCTAATGTCATGCAATTAAGTATCAGCCCATGCATTACAGCTGTTATACCCAGGGCCACTAGAATTATGTGATTGTGCGGCCGCAGCAATTTTGGCATAATTATAGATTTGCCGCATTTGCCATATAATACATCATCTGCCGCATAATCTGCTGATTTAAAAAAAAAATTACTCAAAAGATTCAAATGTTACTAAAAGGAGCAACAGGTGTTGCCACTCTGTAGACCTTTTGTGAAGGTGAACTGGTCCCCTTTTTGTTGCTTATTGCAATATTTGGGTGTGAAACTGGTACTTATGAGGTGCAACCAGGTTCTAGAATTTTTTGTCGGGAGGGGGTCCTTATGCCTAAAACATTTTGATGGGGGGGTCTCGGCATCAAAAAGTTTGAAGACCACTGCCCTAGATTGATACGTTTGTTTCATAGACGCCATCCTGGTAAACCAAACCTGTTGGGGGCATTTTGGGAGGGGCGTACTGTCATGCCTGCCGAGCCTGTAATGACGTGGTTGGCAAAGGCATGGTTGGCGAGTGCCGCTAAGTACTGATGAGCGCATGCGCAAGGACTAGCGCATACGTGAGTAGACTATTTAGTCCTTCCTTTCTGTTGTTACGACGCTTTGCGTTCGTTTCGGGATTTGCGCATTGCTTCCGGGTTGTGTTGGTGGCGTCCGGACCTCGTCGGGAGTTCTCAGCAGTGTCGCTTCGTCTTCCCGATCGTGATCACTCATGGTACCAAGATAAGTACAAGTGTTCCATTGAGCTAAAGTAATCCGGTGTTTGGGTTACAACCAGGGCAGGATTAGCGCTGGGATTTTGTTTTTGAATTATTGCTATACCTCATTACGGAGTGGGTATCCGAGGTACTTGTACTGACAGGGGTGATTTAAGTTATTGTCAGGAGCTACTCAGATGTTGTTTTAGCGCTCCAAGAAATCTTCTGAGCTTTTGCCAAAGACACAAAACAGGTACTACTATTTCCCTAAAGGGTCACTAGCTACACATGAATGTCTATGGAGAAACTAAATGTCTCATTCATGTTTTAGGGAATCACTAGTAGAGGACCAGCTGACTTCTTGTGGAGAAACAGGGAGACATTCTTCTTACGGCACACCACATATTAGGTACCTTTATATGCATCACTCATTATATACAGTTACCTTCAGGGTACGCAATTAGAACTAACGTTTATCCCTTACTTATCGGAGTGCTCTTTCCGTTGCATATCACTACCTACTTTTCTGTGAAGATAACAGAAGTACGTCACGTCTAGGTAGATGCATTGCTCACAGAGTCCAGGTATTACATATTCCTGTTAATTAGATACATATATATAGAGATACTGAACATTTCTATTAATCATTCCTATTATTCATAGGAGAAGATCCTGAAGACCATAGTGTGTGCTGTCCAGTTCTCTACGCATCCTGGATTTCTGATTCCTGTGTCTCCCCCACCTTTCCTTGTTTTGTTTCCCTGCTTTCCCTGCATTGGCATCATCTCTTTTCACCAGTATATATAAATCCTTGGTGTAGAGTGAACCGGTGTAGGGGAGTTGTGGACAGAGCTTCAACTCCGTGGTGTTTCCGAGGCATCCTACTACAGGACACGACACCAATCAGTTCCAAGAGGAAACAACCATCCCGCTCCAAACCACAATGTACAGCCCTGAGTTCATGGATACAAGGCATGGTTGCCCCGGAGATCACAGTAAATATGGAGCCTACTGTTGCCACAACTGACACCATTATTGATCTGACCCCACGAGAAGCTCTAACTTATTCTATTTACACACAAACTGAGCACACAATAGCCCAACGAATTGCACCAGGCCTGGTGACATTTTAACCGACACTATAGTGGACATGGTATACGAACGCATGAAAAACATGGTGGATAAAAACTTTAAAGCTCTTTTGAAATGTCTAGATCGTTTGGAGTGGAGGCTTTGATAAATAAATCAAATACACATACAACTACATCTAAAGTCACAACCAAATCAGGGGGGGGTTCAGAATCCAAAATCTCCTGGCATAGCAAATCTAAACACGCAACAGCAAATTGTAAATTCCATATCCTCCCCTCTGAAAAATGCTAGTGCAATGTGCGGTAAAGCAAAGGAAAGTCTACCCCCTAAACCTATCCCCAGTGAAAACACCTCACTATGTACAGTGCACTCTAACAATAGCAATAGTCTGAATTGTAATACTCCACTAGCTAATCCTCCTGTCACCAACAACCCCACAATTTTGGCCCCTTGCGGCCTAACACCTTGAGCGCCACTTCCATTACAGACAACCTTGACATAGGGCCGCTCCTAGAGTTCAGGAGTGATGTTCTTAACTTGCCACCTGCAGCATGTCCTTATGTTTTAGTCTTAGCAGGTGTTCCCCCTTTAAGAAAAAAACTAATTGAGATCTGGGAACAACTGCGGAATAAAGGCGCTGACTGGTTAGTTAAACACAAAGACCTTTGGGGGGCAAATGTTAGTGAGATATTAATGGTGCACAAGGTGGGCTGGGTAGGACCCTCACAAAAGAACATTAAAGGGGATTGCGTTGTTATTAATTTTAGACGACCGTTACTGGTAAAATCGTTACTGTCAGCACAGGAATTCAATAATAACCCCCCAACTTTCATTTGGTCGCTGCCCCTAAGTTTTTTCTATAAACCAACTCTGGGCTTAAACACTTTTGCTATCCCCCCTCATACCATGAATAATAGGTTCTCTGCTTTGTCTGGTTTAGGCAGTCTGGATTGACTGTCTCTCTCTTCAACACCAGCTGCACCTACTATCACTGGACCCTTGTTAGACCCTTCTGTCGCTACTACCCCTGAATTAGACAATTCCAATTTGCAGGTGCTTAGCTGGAATGTTGCAGACCTAGCCTCTAAATTTCGCTCCACAGACTGGGTTAACACAGTCCAAAAATACAACATCCTAATGTTCCAGGAAACATGGTGCACAAAGGAACTATTTTTAGAAGGGTTCGTATGTCTTAACGGTATTGTACCGAGCCCTAAAGCAGGCCGCCCATCAGGTGGACTCTCAACCTGGATCAATATCTCAGCAGGTGGGAGCATAAAGTCTCTTGTGACAAACAATGTTAACTTTCAGGCTATGATTTATACACGAGTGGCATCAATTTGTTTTATTAACTTTTATAACAATGATTTGAGTTCATTGTTAATTTACAAAACCAGAATGTGTATGACAAACTGATGGGAATCTGTCTGGGGGGTGATTTCAATGCTAGACTCCCTAAGGAAAATGGCCCAACCACTATTTCTTTGGCTTTTGAAACTTTATGCAAAAGAGGGTTGGAACTATCAGACCATCTGTCCACTTGTAACTTACTTAATGTGATGGAAATAGCGGATGTACATCAAAAACAAATTGTTTAATACCTACCTATAGGGGTCGTGGCAGTGCCTCCACCATTGACTACGTTTTTATATCTGCCACATTGGAGAATTTTTTAGTTAAGGTGGAAGTCCTGTGCACCACGCAGGGCAACCATAATCCAATTTTAGCAACAATCAGATTTTCACCTAGACCTAGCCTTGTTAAAGACCCCGGGGCAAGGAATTTAGGGCCAGATGTAGGACACCAAATACCGGTCGGTAACGGCCGATTTCGGCCGTTACCAACCGGTATTTGGTTTTTGTTATGTAGGGGGCCTAACATTTACAGAATCGGTAAATTTACCGATTCGGTAAATTTACCGATTCGGTTAAATACCGAATCGGGGGCAGTTATTTCATCGAGCCCTTGGTGTGTGGGGTGCCTCACCTTGTTGTTACCAGGAGCCTATTGCCAGCATCTTCCCCTCGCCGCCGCCGCACTCGGGACCTGTGTGCGGCCGCCGAGCAGGGGAAAAACTACGTTTCCCAGCATTCCCAGCACCAGGAAGCCGGACAGGACCACGCCCACTACACGCCTGGTGGTGCTAAAAGCGCGAGAGACTACCGGCGGAGCGGGGCAGTTATTTCATTGAGCCCTTGGTGTGTGGGGGGCCTCACCTTGTTGTTACCAGGAGCCTATTGCCAGCATCTTCCCCTCGCCGCCGCCGAACTCGGGACCTGTACGCCGCTACCGAGCAGGGTAAAAACTATGTTTCCCAGCATTCCCGGCACCAGGAAGCCGGACGGGACCATGCCCACTACACGCCTGGTGGCGCTAAAAGCGCGAGAGACTACCCGCTCGCGGGACACGCGCGGGCGGCGCCGGGCTGAGCCCGGGCAGATGGCGGGCCGTCTGTGGCCGTCCGTGGCAGACCGAGGCTGGGCTGGGCCACGGAATTTGGTTTATCTTGCCCCCAGACACCCCAAAACTGTGAGACTTTTTCTTGCTATGTATTGTGGACCTCTATATGTGTAGTCTTAGTTGTAGCAATTTTTAGCAAAACTCGCTTTCTGCAATAGTAATGGTGCCTCTAAAATATCGTTCAGTAACTGTCATCTTGAAACATAATAATGTCTAAACTTAGATCGGCTAAAACCCCTCTTGTGACGAGTACAATGGACAACTACTTGGTCAAAGTAGTAAGTAAAATTAACAAAGAAAGGCGCCTTTCATTAAATCGGGTAAGCCCTCCGGCTTCACCTACAAGCTTGCATGTCCCCCCAGTCACTCCTGTCCTAGATCGTAGCCGCACTGAAGGCCCGGAAATAAATATTGATAACGAAACACTTCCAGAACAGAGGCTGGAAGTGCTGGATAAACCCCCGGATATTTCATTACAACTTTCCCCAACATCTTCACCGGCATCTTCCCCGGTACGAAGAATAGTAAGGGCCTGCAGGAAGTTACCTGTAAAGCGGGGGGGATTAGGAGATCCAAAAAAGCTGGGACCCCACCTATAAGCACAGGGGGTGTAAATGAGACCTCAAATAAGGCTGAGATGACTAACCTGAACCCTGACCAAATTGATCTGCTGGCCAGTATTATTGAATCCAAATTAGAACTCATGATTAAACCTCTTGTGGCAAAATTAGATCAGGTAACAAAAGAAGTATCTAGATTGGGTGGCCTTTTGAATTCTCATCTAACCTTGACTAAAATAAATAAGAGCTCTAAGGTTGGCAATAATGTCAATAAGGATGCAGCTGCTCCTTGCAATGGGGAGAATAGGATCACACATACCGCACAAACTGCACTAGCTACTCAATCACCCCCTGTACCAGCCACTCCACCACTCCCTGTACCAGCTACCCAACTACCCCCAATGACTTCTAGTAACCAACCTACCATAGCTGGGGGGAACAACGAGGGGAGGAGCGTGGCTAAGAGAAGAGCATCAGTTAATCTCCCCCCAGACTGTGTTCCATATACAGTTGTATTAACAAATGTACCTGAGGTGGATTCTCATCTTACTGACTCTCGGCTAGAAACCCACGATGCCCTGAAAAATAAATCACTATCGTGGCTGAATAGGTATTGTGGTTTTCCACTTGCTTTCTCAAACGACATAATATCTACCCGAAGAGTTAGCTGGATAGGAAATTCTAGGAAATACAACAGGGGGATTGTATTATTGTTAATTTTAAGCATCCGCAGCATATTGCCACAGTCTTACTCAGAGCGGCTTCCCTACCTGTTGCCGATAACATCGTATGTGCACGCCCTCTTGGTTTCTTTTATAATCATCTTAATAATACTCCGTACTTACATACTGATCAGCCCAAGTTCTCTTCATCCTTACCCAGGCGTGGTTTTGTTACTCCTCCGCAAATTGTAAATCAATCTTCAAATAGACTGGACCCATATTGATATAGGTTGTCCAGGCCTTATAACCAATTTGATCAAGCCCTCCCATTGGCCAACCGTTATACCCCCCCTATCATCTTTGGAGGAAAATGATTGACAGTCAAATGAATCGAGGACTAATGTACAGCCCCCACACCCTATTTCTAGGATTATGACTTGGAACATTGCTGGTATTAAGGCTAAAGCAGGGAACGATACTTGGATTAATTCATTAAAAACCTATGACATTATAGCATTTCAAGAGACATGGAATCAGACAAACAGTTTCTCTCTAGATGGGTACAGACACTTCTGCATTCCAGCAATTAATAGTGTGGCAGGCAGAGCTAAGGGAGGCTTACTAAGTTTATTTAAACTTGATTTAAAGGGTACATTAACTCAGTGTAATTCAGGATGCCAGAACTGTTTAATTGTTGGACTATCCCCTCCTGACAACCCTAAGATCTTATTTATTAACTTTTATAATTCATGCGCCCACGAGTGCACCAGTTATAATCTGGATTTATTGGAGAAATTTCTGTCAGTCTATAGTACTAATGTGAATACTTTTGAAATAATATTCCTTGGGGACTTTAACATTCATCCCTGTAACCAACCGTGTGCCAGCATAGAAGAAGAAGGCCCCCCATATTCTTCACCCATGCACTTTGAACATTCTAAACGGGGGAGGTCCTTGAAAACTTCCTGGCAAGATGGAACCTTTACGAGTCTGGTTGCGGGGAAGGTGGTTCTAGGTCCCCCCCCATTCAAAGGAACAGACGACGGTACTATCCGTGACTACATTTTTATGTCTTCTTTTATGTTGTGTAAAGTTTTAAGGTATAAGACTGAGGTTTTGGTCTTCAGTGACCACAATCCGGTGTTAATAGAGATAATGTCCGCGGACTTATTAACCCTGCAAACTGTGATTCATAAGGGTGGCCTAAACGTGGTCGTTAAAGACCAAGGACGTAGGCTAAAATGGTCAAATATAGTCCCTGAAACTTTTTTGCAAGAAGTATTGGATAAGGTTGAGGACGATGGGGCCGTATGCCTAGAGAAGCAGGCTCAAATCACACATGTGGTAACTGCTTTTGATAACATCTGTAGACAAATTAACCAAAGTTTACTTGTTGGTCCTAGACAGAAGACACACTATGGTAAAAGATGGTTTAATAAAAGATGTTCTAGGGCACATGGTGTTTTACTTAAGACTTTGAAGGCCACCCCCAAAGACCGAGCTCAAATAGCCAGCTTAAGATCTGCTTATAAGAAAGCTATTCAAGATAGGAAAAATGAGCTGAAAGGAGAGGCCTGGTCACAATTACTTGCCCCTGAGACCCTAAAAAATAGTGGGCAGTTCTGGAAAATTGTAAATCAACTGTTATTCTCGGGTGAGGAGAATTCTCCACTTGAGTCTAATATTCCAGATGAGGGCTGGATAACACATTTTGGTAAAATATACTCTATCCCAGGCCCCGAGAATCAATTGGTTGATACCCTTCCTAGACCTGAGGGTCCCCACGTGACTTTTGAGGTCATAGAGGTAGAAAGAGCGATTGAACTGACCCTAAAAATCAAGGCTCCTGGTCCTGACGGGGTTCCCGCAGACGTTTTTAAATGCGCGCCAAAATTCTGGTCTAAGATTTTGTGTAGTGTTTTTAACGCTCTAAATCAAAACAACATAACGTTCTCTTGGAAAAAAATCTATCATTATCCCAGTCTTCAAGAAGGGAGACAGGCAGGACCCCTCTTGTTACAGACCTATTTCCCTAATAGATTCCTCGGTCAAAAATCTGGGACGGGTTATCTTGCACAAATTAAATGAATGGGTCAACAATAGAGGGGTCCTGTCCAATGTGCAATATGGGTTTAGATCGAAAAGGAGTACATTAGACCAATGTCTCAGTTTGCAATTGTTACTGGACAAATATACCAAGGCCAAGGAGGGGTCCATGTATCTGGGGTTCATGGACCTCTCATCTGCATTTGACCTTGTAAATCGGACAAAATTATGGCAAATTTTACTTAACATGGGACTTGATCGGGCCTTAGTTAACCTATTGGCGGACCTACATTCCGGTCTATTGGCTTCCGTCAGGGTCACTGCTGAGGGGCGCTGCTCCATCCATTTTTACTCGGAAAGGGGGGTCAGGCAAGGGTGCATCCTGGCACCTCTTCTTTTTACGATATATATCAATGCCCTAGAACCTGCACTAAAGGAGGCTACCCTTGACATTCCGCGTATAGGGGAACTTGGTATCCCAGTTCTCCTCTACGCCGTTGACGCTGTCCTTCTCTCGCAGACCGGGGTTGGACTACAATGGCTGCTAGACGTCTTCGGGAACTTTATGGGATCTCTAGACCTTAAAATAAACGCAAAGAAGTCCCAGATTATGATTATGGGAAGGTGCTTTAGGAAGAAGCAATCTAAAACTTTCTGTTGCTGCAAAGAAGAACTTTGTAGAGTGCCCACATTCCCTTACCTGGGGATTACCTTTGATGAGAGAGGGAATTGGGGCTCGCAGCTTAAAAATAGAAACATCTCCTTTGCAATAACTACTTCTGCACTCCAGGGTTTCACAAAAAACTGGGGGCAAGGCCTATAGTAGCACTAATGAAGATATATAAAGCGAAATGCCTCGCAGTAGCCACATACGGTAGCTCAATATGGGGCTACAGTGCCCCAGATTGTTTACAGATAACCGAAAATAAATTCATGAGATCTGTCCTATCAGTGCCACAGTCTACTCCCTCATACACTATCCATTCTGAACTGGGGGTAGGCTTTTTTTCTGACATGATAAGAATGGCTCCTCTAATATGCTGGATAAACACCTGGTTAACCCCTTCCATGCTGGTGACGAACCCCAGCCGTCATGCACTACGGTGCTCGTGTGCTGATGACGGCTGGGGTTCGTCATGGCCCGCCCGTGTTCGGCCGGCGGACGCACACGGGAAAAATCGCAGCCGCACGGAAGGGGTTAAACCAGGAAATCTCCTTGAACCACATTATCATGAAAGACTGTCTCCTATTAGATAACTACAATAAGATTCAGTGGCTGACATACATCAAAAACAGTCTTTTTAAACTAGGGAGACCAGAGCTTTTCTCCTCACCAGAGTCAATAACATTGAAGGACATTGCACTAATCAAGGGAGCAATGGCACAAATGCTGACTCTGGAGAGAGAGGAACTAGAACTTAAAAAAAACCACTGTAAGGGCTAATCTCATTATAACCAGCCCACTAGGACCTGAAATCTACCTAAATGTGGTGAACCGTCCATACCATAGGTTTCTTTTAATTCGTTTTCGTCTTAACATGATTCATCTGAATCTAGGCTACTTTCCCAACTGGAGTACCCCTGAAAACGCAATGCCGTGTTCTTGTGACAACTTTTCCATTCAGAACACAATGCACTTTCTGATGTTCTGTGGTCACTACACGGAATTAAGGATGAAATTCCTGGTCCCAATACTTAAGGAGGCTGGGTTCTTGCAGGTCAAGCCTGCTCTCTTGTACTTGCAATTATTACAGACCCCCAGGACCATTTTCCATGTTGCTAGTTTTCTAGTGGGTGCTGTCAGGACTAGGAATAGGAAAATGATTGATTGCTCCTTAATGAATTTGGATGTAATTCTGCATAATGTCTGCACTGTGAAAAATGATAGTCAGGGTAACCAAAATGATTGATGTTTTTATTCTTTTTATTATGATCTTTTCTTATGAAACTTTTTTGGGAAATTTTTAACTGGTTTAATATTCTGCTTTTACTGTGTATAAATAATGTATTTCATGTATGCTCTGTATAGTACTATTGTCTTTTTATGATATTGATTTATCGAAATAAAGTATTCTGACTGACTGGCTGACTGAATCGGTATATTTACCGAATCGGAAAATCTAGATGTAGGTGGCACTGAAAACAGTGCCACAGGCCCTTAAGAATTCGTTATTTACCACCAAATACTATTTTGTGGTAAATAACGAATTCCTGTGTACATGCACATCTGTGCATGTACACCTGTGCCATGTGGCACACATACATGCCCTAAGGGCATGTATGTGTGTCACATGGCACACAAGCCAGAATCAGGGGTGCAAGTGACACCCTGTCCCCCTTGACAATTCGGTAATTTTACCGAATCGGTATTTACCGATTCGGTAATTGACATTGATTCCTATGAGCCTCAAGGCCCATAGGAATCAATGGCAATTACCGAATCGGTATATACCGATTCAGTAATTACCGAATCATACCGATTCGGTAAAAATTACCAAATTTTTTCCTACATCTCATTTACCGAATCTAGAATACCGAATCAGTAAAATTTGGTATTATAGAGTCTGTAAATAAGATTTACCTACATCGGGCCCTTAGTGGTCTCGACTGACAAACTAAGAGTAATTTGGAAAGGCATTGATAACAAAGTATTGGTTGCTAATATGATAAAATTACACTCACAGCTCATTGAAATCTGTTTGTCCATTAGTGATTCCAACCCAAACATTATTGAGGGATTTAGTAGCCTATGCGCTGGCATTAAACAAGTGATCTCCAAACCAGCGTTAGACACCAGCAAGAAACCTAGATAGTTCAATGGCACCTGCTTGCGTGTAAACAGAGAACTGCGAGTAGCATTGGCGGCTACACCCAGGGACGCAATTCTTGTTAAGCTATGACGCTCCTGTTACAAAAAAGCAGCCAGGCAACGAAAGGACGAGCTTCTAAAAGAACGCTGGGACAACCTTGCCTGTGCTGCTACACTTAACAATGGAAATGGCTTCTGGTCTGCAGTCAAAGCCATGAGATCCATGGGCCTTACCCTTACTCCCTTAAGTTGTAATATAGCTAGTGAATCATGGGAAGCACATTTATCTAGGATCTACACCGCCTGCCTCATTGTGAGGACATGTTAAACAGTCCTCCAGCCACTAGGGTTTGCATATCAGTGTCAGAAGTTGAGGATGCCATACATCAAAGTGTAGGCAACAAGCCCCAGGGCCGGATGGGCTTTCTATAGATCTTATTAAAAATTAACCGGATTTCTGGGCACCCCTCTTACTTAATGTTTTTAACAACTTACCAAGCACTTTTATCCCAAGTACATGGTCTACTACCATAATTGTGCCCATTTTTAACAAGCATATGCAATGCAATAGGTCTCGCATTTACGTGAGTTTGAGCTATTGACATTGCAAATAACAATGCCTTTTTTTGTTTTTGTTTTTAAAACCTAAATAAGAAATTGTCATTTGCAATGCCACTAGCTTAAACTCACGTAAATGTGAGACCTATTGCATTGCAAATTCTTGTTTTAAATGAAACATCTAGATATAAACATGCACTTTTGTGCTGCTGCTACAGTTAGAGTTTGAATTTGAATTTGTTTATTGCACAGTTAATAAAAACTCACAATTTTACACAAAGATTAAAATAAATTTAAAAGTCTTTTGACTATGTAAAACTTTTCCTAGCGATAAGGATGTTGCACATAAATAAAGTCTCGAAGAGTGTGATCGGTTAAGTGAATCGTCCTGTTGATCGCTGCTATTGTTAGTTGTAGTTCTTGTAGTTATTAAGTAATTGCAGGATCTATGTTCCCCTGATTTAGTTAATTTTCGCTCGGCAGTCTTAATACTTTTATTAAGGGGTCGTATGAGAAGGTTACCTTTGTCCCAGTGCGGTTGGTTTTTCACGTCCTTGTTCTGTTTCATTTAATTTTTTGGCCACTATTTCGAAATATTTAACTGTTCTACAGTTTAACTGGGTTTCGTTGGGGTCGAAGCAGAGCATTACTGCTTGCCTACATGATCTTACACCCTTCTGGTTCCATAGGGGCCGGAGCATTGACCGCCTTATATCCTCAAAAGCTTTACAGATGCATATAATATGTATAAGGTCCTCCGTTGCAGATTGGCAAAGGCGACATGTGTTAGACGGATCGGGCCTTTTCCAAGGTTCCAGGTGATGCGCTATGGGTATGTTGCCTAGGCGCATGTTTAAGAACTTGCTTTTTATTTTTTGTGTAAGGCCCCTTAATAGATATTCTTGTGGCTTGATGGCTCCATAGCCTTCGAGCACTACCCATCCGTGAGCTCTCCTGGTCAGGGTGGCTCTATCTTCGAGTGAGGAGACCAGTTTTGTGACCTTTGTCACCGTTTTCTTAAAGGTCCCGAAGTCCGTACTTGTTTCCCAGAGCTTATTTAATCCTAGGCTCTCCAATGAGTTTATTAAGTAGGCCCTTGCTGGGGAGATTTCTTTGGCGTGAAGCTCGGTCCATAGGTTCGCATTTAGCGATCCCTGCTCCGATTCTTTGATTTTGCGCCAACTTTTTACATATTGTCCTTTCCTCTCCACCGATTGTTTCAATAATCCGAATTCAAGACGAATTTGGGCAGGCGAGGAGTTTTTTGGGAGATGGAAAATTGCCCTATATGCATGACTGATGGTTTTGTCCAGAGTGCTTGCATCATTACCCCGCATTGATTCGCTGCCGTAAGAGAGCATTGGCAGTAGGCGAGCTTTGATTACCTGAAGAAGTGGCGCTAGTGTCCTGTCGGGAAGGACTTTCTGCAAGGGTCTTATTGATATTTGAAAGGTCATGCCCTTCCTGCGAATGGCATCTAGTTGGTGCTTGGAGGAGCCATTGCCCTCTATTATGACTCCTAGATATTTGTAAGAGGCTACCAGTTCTAGTCTTTGTTTGTCCAGATACCATGCGGGCTTCTGTTTTTTGTTGTAGTTCATTGGCATGACCTTGGTTTTGTCCAGGTTAATTGTTAAGGAATTTGCTTTGGAAAATGTATTTGTTTTATCTAGAAGGTTTTGAAGGCCGATGGGAGACCGGCTGATAAGGACCAGGTCGTCTGCGTAAAGCAGATTTGAGAGCGTGATATTTCCTAGCCGGGGTGCGTGTGATGTGACTGTTTCTAACTCTTCGGGAAGATCCGCAAGGAAGAGGTTGAACAGTGTTGGTGCTAGGACGCAACCCTGCTTTAGGCCTTTGCTGGTCTTTATTTTCCTCGATAGATGTGTGCCGGATCCCAGTTTTATTTGGAGCCATGTATCGGTATGCAGCATTTCCAGCTGCTGTAGAAGGGGGCCAGGGATTCCCCATGCGCTCAGCTTCCGCCATAGTTTGTGTCGATCTACATGGTCGAATGCGGCACTGTAGTCAATGAAACATACAAACAGAGAGCTTTTTGCCGTTTTTGCTGCGTCGGACAGTAGGGTTAATGCCATGATGTTGGTTAGGGTTCCCTGACCCGTCCGAAAGCCCGTCTGAGTAGCTGGAATGATGTTCTCTTTTGTTGCCCATGTTATTAGATCCTTCAAAATGAGGCTTGCGTAGTACTTCGCTTCTACGTCTAACAGGGCAATCAACCGGTAGCTGCTTGGGTCGATCCTTGCGCCTTTTTTATAGATTGGGCTTATTATCGAGCCTCTCCAAGAAGCTGGTATTTTTCCTGTTTCCCTTGCTTCGTGGAAGATTGGGGTCAATGTGGAGCACCAAAAGGCCGGATCCTGTTTATATAGTATAGGAGGGATCCCGTTTGGTCCTGGCGCCCCCTCAAGTTTTCCCTTTGAAATTTGTTTGAGGATCGTGTCTGTTGTTTCTTGGAGCGATAGTCCGGGTTCTGTTTTACTAGAATCGACTATCTTGCAGGTGGCATCGTTCTCTGCGAGGATGCGTGGCCCGGTTGTTTCCAAGTTTGATGCTTGTTTTTCTTTTTTGGCTTGAATATCATTTTTACAGTTAGAGTTGAAACCCCAACCGACCTGCGACCCTGTCTTGGAATTGGACCACTCCCAGTGCCGCAGAGGTACTCATGGCCATATTGTAGTCAAACAGGTGACTTAGAAGTTGTGTGCCGGCTTATTTTCCAGCTGACCTCCTCAACCACCGTGTTGGTCTTGGACACCATAGATGCCAGAAGACTCTGCTGAACTCAATCTGCAATCCCTATCGCTTCTCAACAATGACATTGTGTGATCCGAGTTGCTGGCTAACCTGAGTGATGCTGCCATAGTTGGTCCTGCATTTACCCAAAAAAGCAAGTTGATCAATGCTCTTGCTGCATGGGAAGTAGTGAATGGGCAAATCTGTTTCTTAATATCACAATGCAGAAGCGTTGGTGATTCCAACTGATGTATAGCACAACACAATGTAACCTAATACAGTCACAATTGAATGTGATTGAAAAGAGAAAGCCTTTTTTGCATGTAACAATGTTTTATTGAAAACATGGCAAGGCAAATTTTGCAACATGAATGTAGTTACTGTTCAATACACAACACATATAGACATAACATGCGTTTACATTGTGTTGTGCTCCAAACCTCTGTTGGAAGCTTAATGGGGCATTGCCTTTGGCTAGTTTTACTTTCCAACTGCTGCTGATTTTGTAATTGATATAGCGTTGATGGTGATGTAGGATTCCACGTGGTTAAAGGAACTAACTAGAACGCTAAGGTTTCTACCAGAGGAGGCCAAAATCTCCAAGTAGAGGCTTGTGGGCGATATAAACCTAAGAAACTATACAAGTGGCGATGGATGTTGCTGTCACCATTTACATTTCAACAGTGGTAGTTAGAACCAGTTACCAACAAAATATGTAGGCCTGATGTACTCACCTATTTTGCAGCATTTTCATGCATTACAAGGCACCATCCATCCCATGCAATCACGTAGTTTGTGCATAATGTATGTTCTACTTTCGCAGAGCACATTTGTTAGTTTGGGTACTTTGGTAAACCCATTCGTATTGCTTTGTGGTAACTTTGCAGCACATGCAAGATGAAACAAAATCACAAGTTGCTTGAGGCAGTAAACATTACTTAGGCACCGACAACATCTTGCATCAAACCAATTCTTAAGAAAAAAATAGGCCCTGATCCCACTCACAGCAATCACGTAATTTGCAATGGCCCTATGCTAGGCTAGCTGATTGAAACCGATGCCTGTGTTTACTAATCATCCTTCTAAGAGAATAATATCTTTTCTATCCGGACCAAATTCTACTCAGTCTGCAACAAGGAATATGCACTAATTACCATTTGGGACAACATAAATACTACAACGTTCCAGTTTATCTGACCTCTCTGCTGCCTTTGACACAGTCCACCACCCCACCCTAATTTGGAAACTCTGATCTGTTGGTATCCAAACTTCCATCCTCTACTGGACTGATCAATTTCTGAACAACAAAACTCTCGTTCTGTCGTTTCATGCTTTCTGCACTGCCCCTTTTATCTCACACGAAGGAGTTCCCAAGGGTTTGCTGTCCTCTTTAATGTTTACATCAGCGTGCTTCCAGAGCTGAGCCCTTCGTTCAAACTCAGTAGCTACTACAGTGCAGGTGATGTGCAAATTATGCTAAAATTCCAAAATACAATGGTAGGTGCGGCCTTGTGCTGGTGGCCATTGTCTCCTAACTATTGACATTTGGAAGTAAAAGACTTACCTCAAACTTAAAACGTTAAAAACTGAGATACTAGGCCATGGACTCTGGTACTATCCCAAGTAAACAATATAGGTATGATCACTATTAGATGAGTTTACATGAGTGTTTGTAAAGCCTTATGATGCTTGATGGCGGTGAGATGGGCACATGCATGTAAATGAAGGCTAGTTAAAAATGTAGGAAATGAGAAAAAGATATGGGTGTTTTTGACTGTAAGTTAGTATCCAAATACTAATAAGGATATAGCCTCACCAAGGGAGAGGGTGTAGAGTGGGAAAAGGAGAAGGCCAAGAAAAGCCTAATGGTTATCCACTGTAAGTGTTCCTCCTTTTAGTATCAATCAATCAATCAAGGCATTTATATAGCGCGCTACTCACCCAGAGGGTCTCATGGCGCTTGGGGGGAGGGGGGTCTGCTACTGCTCGAACAGCCAGGTCTTGAGCTGCTTCCTGAAGGAGAGGTGGTCCTGGGTGAGGCGAAGGTGGAAGGGGAGGGAGTTCCATGTCTTGGCGGCCAGGTAGTAGAAGGACCTTCCTCCTGTGAAGGAGAGGTGGTCCTGGGTGAGGCGAAGGTGGGTGGGGAGGGAGTTCCATGTCTTGGCGGCCAGGTAGTAGAAGGACCTTCCTCCTGTGGTGGCTCTTCAGATGTAGGGACGGCGGCGAGGGCGTGGCTGGTCGATCGAAGCTGGCGGGTCGGAGTGTAGAAGTTGAGTCAGTTGTTGAGGTCCTGTAACCCCTGCCTCCCTAAGCCGAGATGTTAAAGTGGCGGGAGACAGAGTATCGAACGCAGCAGTGAGGTCTAATAGGACCAGCACTGTAGTTTGGCCGAGGTCAACCTTGCGGCGAATGTTATCCACCACGACAGTGAGTGCGGATTCAGTGCTATGGTGTTTTCTGAATCCGTGCTGCGAGCTATCAAGATACTCACTAGAATCCAGAAAGGTGGAGAGATGTGTATTCAGGTGCGCTTCTAACATCTTTGCCGGGGCTGGAAGTAGAGAAATCGGTCTGAAATTCTTCAGAAGGCCCAGGTCCAGAGACGGTTTTTTGAGGAGAGGTTTCACTATAGCCTTCTTCCAGACCGGCGGAAAGGAACTCTGGTCAATAGCCCCGTTCATAATTTCAAGCAGAGGCGGAAGAATGCTAATTCTACATTCCTTTAGCTTTTTCAGCGGTATAGGATCCAATGGGTAGGAGGATTTGGTCCTGTCTAGCAGGAGATTGAGACCTTCCAATGAGAGTGCTGGAAAATGGGTAAAGGATTTGGGAGGGCCTCCAACCAACTCCTTCTCCATGACAGAGAACAGAGAGTCATGCTCGGAGATTTCGTCTCCCCTGCCAAGTCATTGCAATGTGGGGTGCCACAGGGGTCGGCCCTTAGCCCGACCCTATTCAACATCTACGTGGCCCCCCTTTCTAGATTAGTAAGATCGCAGGGGATGGAGGTGGTGTCTTACGCCGACGACACCCAGATCATGGTGTCGCTGGCCCACTCTGTCAATACATCCGCATTCAGCTTTAGGTCATGCATGCAACACGTGGCAGAGTGGATGATCCTAAACTCCCTAAAGCTGAATGGCGACAAGACAGAGGTCTTGGTCTTCGGTAAAGACCAACACGCTTGGTCGAGTGATTGGTGGCCTTCATCTCTTGGCACCTGCCCCACTCCCTCCCAATCGGCCAGAAATCTCGGCGTCATCTTTGACACTTCACTCTCCATGACTCTCCAAGTGAATAGGACCGTGGCCACATGCTGGGGTGTTATCAAGATCTTAAAAAGAATACTCCACTATCTCACCTTCCAGGCGCGCAAGCAGATTGCGATTGCTCTTGTTGGCTCCAGGCTTGATTATTGTAACTCTCTCTATGTGGAGTCCAACAAGGGACTCATTCATCGACTGCAGACAGTACAGAACCCCGCAGCGCGCTTTGTTCTGGCCCTTCCCATAGCATCTTCTGCCACCACTGCTAGGAGAAATCTTCACTGGCTCCCCATTCAACTCAGAATCTCCTTTAAGCTCCTATGTCTTACATATAGAGCACTTGCGGCTGGTCCGGCGGATGCCCTTGGTGCTCTGCTTACCCGCTATGCACCTACTAGATGCCTACGATCGGCCGGGCTACACCAATTGGTAGTGCCTCGTGCTAGGAGGTCCAGATGGGGAGCGAGAGCTTTTTCTGTTGCCGCCCCTCAGCTCTGGAACTCCCTCCCGGTGGAGATCAAAACTCTACCCTCCATCGATCTGTTTAAAAAGGCCCTCAAAACCTGGTGCTTCATCAGAGCTTATCAATGAGATACTGTTGCTTGACCTGGCTAGTTCCTTTTTGGTATAGGCACCTTGACGCCCATTGGGCTAAGTTTGCGCGTTACAAGATCCAATTCATTCATTCATTCAGGTATCCTGGGCCTTGGTTGTGCAGGGGTTTGTGTGCGTGGGTGAGGAGTCGGAACGTGATTCTCTTGTTGATCGGGAGCCAGTGCAGGTCTCTCAGGTGTTCGGAGATGTGGCTGTGTCGGGGGATGTCCAGGATGAGTCTTGCTGAGGCGTTCTGGATCCGCTGAAGTCTCTTCTGGAGTTTGGCAGTGGTTCCGGCGTAGAGGGAGTTGCCGTAGTCCAGTCGGCTGGTGACGAGGGCCTGGGTGACCGTCTTCCTAGTCTCGGTGGGAATCCACCGGTAGATCTTTCGTAGCATGCGCAGGGTGTTGAAGCAAGACGAGGAGACGGCGTTGACTTGTCTGGTCATGGAGAGGGAGGAGTCCAGGATGAAGCCCAGGTTTCGTGCGTGGTCCGTTGGTTTGGGTGCACTGCCCAGGGCAGGGGGCCACCAGGAGTCGTCCCAGGTGGAGGGCGAAGATCCCAGGATAAGGACTTCCGTCTTGTCTGAGTTCAGTTTCAGGCGGCTGTTCATCATCCATTCGGCTACGTCTTTCATCCCTTCGTGTAGGTTGGCTCTGGCGGTGTCGGGGTCGTTGGTGAGGGAGAGGATCAGCTGGGTGTCGTCGGCGTAAGGGATGATGTTGAGGTTGTGCTGGCGTGCGATGGCCGCAAGGGAGCTCATGTAGATATTGAAGAGGGTGGGGCTGAGCGATGAACCCTGGGGGACTCCGCAGATGACTTCGGTGGCCTCTGATTTGAACGGGGGAGGCGGACTCTCTGTGTCCTTCCTGGCAGGAAGGAGGTGATCCATTCTAGTGCCTTCTCTTGGATTCCGACATTGCTGAGGCGCTGTGCTAGGGTGCGGTGGCAGACCGTGTCGAATGCTGCGGAGAGGTCCAGGAGGATGAGGGCCGCTGTTTCCCCGTTGTCAAGCAGGGCTCGGATGTCGTCAGTGGTGGCAATGAGGGCGGTCTCGGTGCTGTGGTTGGCCCAGAAGCCAGACTGCGAGGGGTCGAGGGATCCATTCATCTCGAGGAAGGCGGCCAGCTGCTTGTTGACGGTCTTCTCGATGACTTTGGCCGGAAACGGGAGAAGCGAGATGGGGCGGTAGTTTTTGAGTTCGGTGGGGTCCGCTGATGGTTTCTTCAGTAGAGCGCTGAGTTCGGCGTGCTTCTAGCTCTTGGGGAAGGTTGCGGTGGCAAAGGAGGTGTTGATGATGTTCCGTAGGTGGGGTGCGATGATGGAGTCGGCCTTGTTGAAGACGTGGTGAGGGCAGGGGTTGGTTGGAGATCCGGAGTAGATGGAGTTCATCGTGCGTAGGGTTTCTTCGGTGTTGATCGGGGTCCAGGCGTGGAGGGTGGTGGTGGGGGGAGCAGGTGCGGTCGTGGGGAGCGTTGACTGTGTGCTGAAGCTGTTGTGTATATCTACAATCTTGTTGTGGAAGTAGGAGGCGAAGGAATTGCAGAGGTCTTGCGATGGGGTGATGTCGTTGTTTCCGGCGCTGGGGTTGGCGAGCTCTCTGACGATTTTGAAGAGTTCTTTGCTGTTGTGTGCGTTGTTGTCTAGTCATTCCTTAAATGCGGTTTTCTTGGTGGTGTGGATCAGTTGGTGGTGTTTTCGGGTGGCGAGCTTGAGGGTGGTCATGTTGTCTGGTGTTGGGTCTCTGCGCCAGGATTTCTCGAGGGCTCGGCAGTTCTTCTTGGAGCTCTTGAGTTCGTCGGTGAACCATGGTGCTTTCTTACTGCCGGGTCTGCTGGGCGGGATCCTCAGTGGGGTGAGGTCGTCTGCGCAGTTGCTGATCCACCTCGTGAGGTTCTTGGCGGCCTGGCTGGGGTTCGATGAGCTGGCAGGGGGGTCCTGGCTCAGGGATGCGACAAGCTGGTCGGCTGTGATCTTGTTCCAGCTTTTGCGTGCAACCTGTTGCTGGTGGTGGTGGATCGTGTTCTTTTTGAAGCTGAAGTGGACGCAGCTGTGGTCCGTCCAGTGGAGTCCGGTGGCGTGGCTGAAGGCGAAGTCCTTGCTGGAGGAGAAGACGGGGTCGAGCGTGTGTCCGGCGTAGTGGGTGGGGGAATGGTCACCAGCTGCTTGAGACCGAGGTTGGCGAGGTTGTCCAGTAAGGTGGTGGTATTGTGGTCGTTGTTGTTCTCCAGGTGGAAGTTGAGGTCCCCGAGGAGGATGTAGCCAACGGAGGGAAGGGCGTGCGGGCTGATGAAGTCGGCGATGTCTTCGCTGAATTGTGAAACAGGGACTAAAAACTTTTTTCTCATTCGCTGAATTGTGTACGTGGTCCCGGGGGTCTGTAGATGAGGGTGCCTCTGAGGGTGGTCTTGGGGTCGGTGTGGATCTGGAAGTGCAGGTGTTCGGCGGCTCTGAAGGTGTCATCAATGATGGTCGTGACGCGGATGGTGTTCCTGTGGATGATGGCGATGCCTCCTCCTGTCTGATTGACCCGGTCTCTCCGGGTGTGATCTTGTATCCGTCCGGGATGGCGATGGCGATGTCGGGTGCTGAGGAGGCGTTCATCCAGGTTTCCGTGAGGAAGGCGACGTCTGGTGATGTTGTGTCGAGTGGGTTCCAGAGTTCCACGGCGTGTCTGTGGACGGAGCGGGTGTTGAGGAGGATGCACTTGAGGTGGTTGTTGCTGGTTTTCGGGTTGGCGGGTGCGGGTGCCGCGCAGGTCCGGATGCAGGAGTACTTGCAGGAGTGGCAGCTGAAGGGTCCGTGTGTGCGTCTCTGGGTGGCTCGGTGGGATCCAGGGATCCGGCCGGTGTTGAGTGCGTTGAGGGCGGCGGCGTCGTAGGTCTGTCGGGGCGTCTTGCATCAGCGGGGGCCAGGGGTCCTGGCACTGGGCGTGGTCCAGGCGCGGACGGGCGCAGACGGGCTTACCTTTGGCGCGCCTTCGGCGCACAATCGGCGTGCCCGCTGCGCGTCAACTCTGCGTGTGGGAGTGGGCATCATAAGAGAGGAGCCGGGAGGACGGGTCAGCTGGGGGGGCGTGTCCGCCGGGAGTCAGCGGCGGGAAAAGTGGCGGCCCAGCGGCGGCTGGGGCGTCCAAGTAAGGCAGCGAGGCAAGCGGCAAAATGGAGGCGGGGGTCGGCAGGAGCAGTGGAGAGTGGGGGCGACCTCGCCTGAAGGTAGGCGCCTCTGGGTATTGGGTCAATGTAAAGTGTAGCTTGAATGAGCGATTACAGAAAAGTTGTGTGAACAGGGTATGTTTAGAGTTGGCTGTTGTGCCAACTTTAAATTACCAGGCTGGATGGGCGAAGCGGTGATACAAGTGTGCCAAGAATACCATTAAATCTGTCTAAAAATGGTCACTTTTGTAGATGGCGGTTAATGGACTGGATATTTGCTTTAAATGGAAAGGTAACCGATGTACACGCGTATTCATAGGAGGGTTGTTGGTGTGTGAGTTGTGATTGTCTTGCTAAGCAGGATACTGTCTCCTCCTCCGATCTTTATGTAGGGCTGTAGGTGTAGCTGATTATTGGAGATGGTCCGGGTTTTAGTGATTGCTTGGGCTGTGTAAGTCAAGGTGGTCTGTGATTCTTTTTTTGTTGCAGGTGGAGCGGGTATTCCATGGACAGAATGGAACATAAGTGCAAGGTGTGGTGTAAGAGCCCCTTGGTTTGTTTCCTGCTCAGTATGGGGAGGAGGGGTGATGGTAGATGAGGTGACATGTGATTGATCTGTGGAAGGCAGGGTGTTGTGAAGAATTGTGGTTGGGTTTATATGTTGATGTGCAAGAAGAACAAAAGTTACTTACCTGTAAACTGTGGTTCTCCAGTATTGGTGTCTTTCATAGATTCACATGCTTGAATATTCCCCGTCGTCGAAGTGGGAGTCCCACGGTACATAAATAGCAGTAATATATATGCATGTATACATGAGAAATATCATAAATAAAAAATACATACATATAATGCAATAGAAATGTAAACCTGAAAAAGTACCATAGAACAGAATAGGCCCATTGCAAAGCCCAAGGGAGAATTCACTTTAGTAACATATTAGAGTCATTATGTGTTGGTCCACATTCCAGCCAATCAGGCTGTAGCCTCCTCTAGAACCTTCTCCTCAGAAGCCCCAGTCCTCAGATTTTCGTAGCACAAGTAAGTACAAATGCTTGAGGAGAAGAGAGAGAGCCTCTGAGGGGAGGATGGGAGGGTCGCATGTGAATCTATCAAAGACACCAATACTGGAGAACCACAGTTTACAGGTAAGTAACTTTTGTTCTTCTTCAGTATTAGGGGTGTCTTTCATAGATTCACATGCTTGAATAAGAATAGAAAGCAGTAAATCATACATTAGTCATAAAGGAATATAACAATTAAGTCTTGGTAAATCATATCACTTAATAAGCAATTTTAAAACCAAAACATGACAAAACCTTTATGACTGGGGGCGGGTAGCAACAGAGGCTCACCTTTATCGGAAAAGATTCCGCAGCACCGCTTGACCTACTGCCGCATCCGCGGCATCTGTTGATTGCAGGCAGTAGTGCTTCGTAAAAGTATGGCTGCTCGACCAAGTAGCAGCTCTGCAGATGTGTCTCAGAGGTACCCCCGCAAAGAGGGCAGCAGAAGTCGACACAGCTCTTGTGGAATGAGCTCGAGCCGGAGCTGGAAGGGGCTTGCCAGCCCGTTGATGACAGTAGGATATGGCAGACGATATCCATCTGGTGATAGTCTGTTTGGTTACAGGTTGTCCTTTGCACACTGGGCCATATGCTACAAACAATTGATCAGTCTTTCTAAATGTAGCTGTGCGTTGAATGTAAAATTTGAGGCAGCGCTTCACATCCAGAGTGTGCAAAGAGCGTTCCGCTGCAGATTGAGTTGCAGGGAAGAAAGTCTTAAGGACAATTGGTTCATTGAGATGGAAGTCACTGGGAACCTTAGGAACAAAACTGGGATTTGTTCTCAAGGTAACAGCCTCGTTGGAGAACTGTAGAAACGGTGGCTGTATAGTAAAGGCTTGGATGTCGCTGACGCGCCTGGATGAGGTCAGAGCAAGCAACAGAGACACTTTCCAAGTGAGGAATTTTAGATTGGAAGAATGGATGGGCTCGAATGGAGGCAACAGTAGTTGAGACAAAACTAAGTTCAGTCGCCAAGAAGGTGGGGGCCGACGGATTGGTGGGAACATCCGAAAAAGGCCCTTGAAGAATTGTCTGATTATCCTGGAAGAGTACAAAGATGTTACGCCATCATGGCGAAAACAAGAGATTGCAGCTAGAAAAACCTTTAGAGTGGAGTGTGATAGTCCTGATCTTGCTAGTGACAAAAAGAACGGCAAGATTTGTTCTGGCTGAGCACTCATGGGATCCAGTGTTTTAGTGGAGCACCAAGCACAGAAACGCTTCCACTTCAACTGGTAAGTTTTGATGGTAGATGGGGCGCGAGCACTTGCTAGCACTGCCCTACAATCTTTGTCGATATTCATGTGTGCAAATTCATTGTACTCAGGTTCCAAGCATGAAGTTGGAGATATGCTGGATCCGGATGGCATATTTGACCTTGTTGCATCGTGAGAAGATGTGGCAGAGGATGCAATTGTATCGGATGTGTCAGAGAGAACAGAAGAAGATCTGAGAACCAAGGACGTCTCGGCCATTTGGGTGCGATCAGGATTATTCGACACGGTTGGAATCTCATTCTGTGTAACAGACGAGGAATGAGCGGCAGTGGAGGGAATGCATAGATGAAGTCGTTCGACCAGTCTATTGAAAAGGCATTCCCGCTCGACTCCTTGTGTGGATGCCGGCTCGCAAACCGTTGACACTTCCTGTTGAGAACAGTTGTAAAGAGATCCAACTGTGGTCGGCCCCACTATCGGAAGATGAAATCCAACGTTGGTTGGTTGAGTTCCCATTCGTGGTTGTCCGAGAGCGCTCTGCTGAGCGAGTCCGCCAGCACATTGGCCACGCCTGGTACATGGACAGCTTGGAGATGTATTTGCTGTTGGATAGCCCAATCCCATATTTCCTGTGCCAGTTGTGACAGCACGAGAGATCTTGTGCTGCCCTGTTTGTTGATGTAGTGCATGCTGGTGGTATTGTCCGTCCTCACCAGCAATGTTTGTCCCTGCACTTCTCTCTGAAAGGACTTCAAGGCCAAGAAAATCGCCAGTAGTTCTAAGCGATTTATGTGCCAAGTGCGCTGAGACGCCGTCCATTTTACCTTCACGGACATCCCGTCGAGATGTGCCCCCCAACCTTCTAGGGAAGCGTCTGTCGTTAGTGTAAGTGTTGGTGGTTCGTCCTTGAATGAACGACCTGTCGCTATGTTTGGAGGATGAGCCCACCACTCCAAAGCTTTTTTAATGCGGGCGTTAGATGGATCTTGTCTTCGAACGACCCCGATACCTGCTTCCACTGGCTGTCTAGTTCTTCTTGTAGGACTCTCATGTGCAATCTGCAGTTGGGAATCAGTTGAATGCACGAAGAAGCCATGCCGAGGAATGATTTGTACATCCGGACAGAAACGTACTGCCTTGACTGCAGGAACTGTACTTTCTGTAACATTCGGCCCTGTCTCTCCTGTGAAACGAACACTTGCCCTAGCCGAGAATCGAGCGAGGCTCCTAGAAAATCTCGCTGTTGAGATGGTTGAAAGTGTGACTTTAGGCAATTGATGGAGAAGCCCAACGTTTCGAACAGGGATATGCAGACTTGTGTGTGCTGTTCCGTTAATTGAAAAGTCCTGGCCTTTATCAGGCAGTCGTCCAGATACGGATAGAACTGGATGCCCTGTAAACGCAGGTAGGCAGCCACCGGGGCTAGAATCTTGGTAAATACCCTCAGTGCTGATCGAAGGCCGAATGGTAGGACCTTGAATTGATAATGAAATTGGCCGACTGTGAAACAGAGGTATTTCCTGTGCCTGGGATGAATAGGCACATGAAAATATGCATCTTGAAGGTCTATTGTTGAAAAGTACTCTCCTGGAATGAGGAAATTCAAGATTTGAAGTAGGGTAAGCATCTGAAAAGTCTTTGATGCGATGAACTTGTTTAGAGCTCTCAAATCTAAGATGGGGCGCCACTCTCCTGATTTTTTCTTCACTAGAAAGAAACGGGAGTAAAACCCCCTGCCGCGTTGACCTTGCGGTACCAAT
This sequence comes from Lissotriton vulgaris, assembly GCF_964263255.1. Classification (NCBI taxonomy): domain Eukaryota; kingdom Metazoa; phylum Chordata; class Amphibia; order Caudata; family Salamandridae; genus Lissotriton; species Lissotriton vulgaris. The sequence continues at coordinate 924,574,159 of NC_141697.1, forward strand.
TCTATGGCTCCTTTCCTGATCATAAGCTGCACCTGGGCCAACAGTTCCTTGAAATGGGGAGAAGGTGGACCCGAAGGCGGGCGAGCGGGGGGAAATTTTGTAAATTCCAGGGTATGTCCTTTTAAAACAACGTCCAAGACCCATTGGTCGTTGGTAATGTGCGACCAATTGCAGAAGAACTTCGAGATTCGACCTCCAAGATGCACAGTCGTCTCACTGTTTTTTGTTGGTGTTCGCACCACCTCTGTAATTGGACTTACGCTGGTAAGGTCTGGAGGTGGATGAACGATTTTGGGACTGATAGGATCCTCTTTGTCTGTTATCATTGTAATTGTATGCTCGATATTGGCCTGTTCCACGAAAAGTAGAGGTTCCTCCTCCTCCTCTACCGTGCTCCACGAAATGGCCTTTTCCGATATTGAAGAGTTGTCAAGGACTTTGCTGTATCTTTGTCCTTCTTTATAAGTTCCAAAGCATCATCAACATGTTTACCGAATAAAGATTCACCGTCGTAAGGTAAATCTAACACTCTGGACTGGACTTCTGGACAGAAGCTGGTTGATTTCAGCCAGCCTTGACGGCGCAAGACTGCAGCACCCGCTAGTTGTCGGAAACCAGTGGAGGATATATCGACGGCACAGTCGATTATTTCTGCAGAAATTTTTTCTCCTTCGAGAATGATGGCCTGCGCTTCATCCCGGATGGAGTCGGGCATTTGAGGGATCAGACCAGCGATCTCAGACCACATTTGACGGTCGTAGCGACCTAGAATGGCTAAGGCGTTGGATGCTCTCACCGTTGTCGCTGCCATAGTGGTAAATTTCTTTCCAATTGAGTCTAATTTACGGCCATCCTGATCAGGCGGAGATGTCAGGGGTATGGCTGGATTCCGAGATCTTTTTTGTGCCGCCTGAGTGATAACAGAATCTGCCTTAGGTTGTGAAACCAAACAGGCCGGAGAAGTAGGTGGCGCTTTATATTTTTTGTCCAATCTAGGTAGAACGGCTGTTATGGAATTAGGACGTTCCATCAACTTTAGGCCTTCTTCCCATATGTCGTCTATGATAGGGATGGTATGCGTTTGCCGTTGAGGTAAGTCCTTAAAATCAAAAAGCATTCCGTTTGTTGCGCCTCGATTGTTAAGTGGAACCTTTTCGCTGCACGAACCATAAGGTTATGGAAACTCGCGATATCCACTGGTGGCGAAGCTCTTGGTGATGCCGGTGGAGTAGAGGGTGTCTGTGCCCTATAATTGTCCCATTCCTGCATGTCATCATCAGTGTCATTATCCCCAGTGTTATGAGGAGTTTGATTCTCATTATCAGTATCAGGACAAGCACCCAAAGGAGACGTGGCCCGACAGGCGCCGGAGCTTGAGGCCTAGGTGCTGGAGACTGTGGTCGAAGTGCTTGAGACGTAGGTCGAGGAGCTGAAGACTGAGACCGGTGTACTTGAGGTGCCGGGGAAGGAGGCAACGACGGCGGAAACCTACGATTGTAGTCGTCCAGCATATGTTGCAGGTTTTGCACCAATGACAGGGGAATTTGCGTAACCTGTTCGTAAGTTGTTGGTTGTGATCTATCGATTGGAAAAAGTACATTCCCATCTTCGACGTTATTATCCACATCCTCATCCTCGTCACTGTAGTCTTGACATTTAATGTGTAATTGAGAAGGACTGGATGCTGGTTCATAAGTTTGATCCATTTCAGAATCATTTCCGGACTCCTCTTCTCCAGACTGAAACAATTTTTCCGGAGGCTGAGATCCACTCCTTACTGGACTTAACTGTATGAGTGGTACAGTCTTGAGAGATGAGGCAGTAACCACTTTGAAGGTGGTAGTAGTCTGTAGAGGTTGGTGCGTCGTCAACGAGCCCGTCGACGAAATTTCCAAAGTCTTAGCACCCCCTGGTTGTTTTTGCGTCGTCGCCGCAGAAGCCGGCGTAGGAATTAACAGCTTACTCTTGGTCGACGAAGATTTTTTTGGTCGTCGACGAGGTTGCATTCTTCGCCGTCGACGATGAGGCTTTCGACGACGAGATAGTAGCCGTCGACGGAACAGTCGTCGACGGTGTGGTCACCGTCGACGGAGATGTAATCGTCGACGGGACAGTCGTCGACGAGGAAGATCCGGTCGTCGGAACAGGCGTCGACGACGATGGCTTGTTCTTCGTCGACGGAGGAACCGTCGACGGAAGGCGCGTCGACGATGATTTCTTCGTCGACGGTTTGATCGACGAGATAATAATAATAGACGAGATGGGTCTCACCTCTTGGCTGCTCGTCGACGAGATGGTCGTCGTCGTTGCAGAGCTGGTCGACAGGGAAGAAGTAGTCGTCGACGTTGAAACTGCCAAAACGGACATTGTAGTCGCTGAAGACGTCGACGGACGCGTCGACGAGCCCGTAGACGAGCCAATGCCCGTTTTTGAAGAGGAGGGCATAGTCTTGGGTCTAGACGCCAGAGAGCCAGGTCCCGTAGGCGCGCCCTGAAGCAAGTCTTGTGGGGAGACATCCTTGAAAGAACCCAACATTTTACTCTTTTTAAGAAAAGGAGAGGGAACTTCAGTCTCAGACCCACGCTTCTGAGAGGATTTTGAAAATCCAGATGACATACTCTCAGCATCGGAAACCACATTCTCAGATGTTTTCAACTTCTGTAGCCACAGAAGGAGACGGGCCTCTCTATCCCTCAATATTTTAGGGGGAAAAGTGCGACAGAACTTGCAGGTAGAGGCAATGTGGTCCGGGTAAAGACACTTACTGTGTGGGTCCTCATGAAAAAGGCGCAATTTACCACAGGATGGACAAGCCTTGAACAAAGTTTTCTTAGTAGAAGACATTTCTGAAGAAAAACAGCTAGAAACTGGAAAAAACTGAGCAGAGCTCAGGGAGACTCCCTTCACACGACGTGCGGTAGAAAATCTGAGGACTGGGGCTTCTGAGGAGAAGGTTCTAGAGGAGGCTACAGCATGATTGGCTGGAATGTGGACCAACACATAATGACTCTAATATGTTACTAAAGTGAATTCTCCCTTGGGCTTTTCAATTGGCCTATTCTGTTCTATGGTACTTTTTCAGGTTTACATTTCTATTGCATTATATGTATGTATTTTTTATTTATGATATTTCTCATGTATACATGCATATATATTACTGCTATTTATGTACCGTGGGACTCCCACTTCGACGACGGGGAATATTCAAGCATGTGAATCTATGAAAGACACCCCTAATACTGGAGAATATTTCTTATTTGTCAGTGTGGTTGGTCCTGTAGGCATAAGGGTTTAGCAAGTGCAGTTCATGGTATTGAAGGATTTATTCAGTTGACCTCTAGGGAAAACTGCTATGGTTAATCCTGCTTAAAACAATATGTTGAGCATTCAAATGCAAAAAAAAACAAAGTAATGATCTTCTAGAAACAAACTGTGCATTGGAGCTACTCGTGGAGCTTGAATAATATAACATTGAAGGTAGATCATCAATATGTATACCAGAGTATGTTTACCTCTAATTTACCCTGGTGGCCTTGTGTGAATAGGCATATTACATTATCCACATCTAAGTCGTTTATCTTTTGCCTTGTTCTTTAAATGCATTCGTTGCTAAAATTCTATTATGAGTTTAATTGTTAAGAGTGGTCTACTCGAGGATATTTGGAAAAAACTGAGAGCAGATGACTGAAGCCTTACAACTCTGTGTGCTCCACTGTCTGAGTAGGGGGGCACACGTCATAAACTGGGGATCGCAGGTCTCTGTGTTAGAAAGAAGGCACACATTATTTAGATCTAATCTCTGCTTCTGAGGATACCAGCAGACCCTATTGGACACTTGGTTTTTATCAAGCTTGAGCAGGCAGTTTTGCCTCTTTTTTACCTCAATGGCTTTAATACATGATTTGGAGGGGGCTTTGGTTATAAAAAAAAAAAAAAGGTACAGGAAGAATTAAACAGTCTCCTATTGAAGCTATGGGGTGCTGGTGGTGTGGGTTTGTTTTCCTTTAGGTACAGAACACACAGTGAAGTAGTATGGCTCACTGGTTAGAGGCGGCAGACCCGAGAGCAGAGGACGGCCCGGGACCAGGGTTCGATTCCCGGCACGGCAGGTTTCTGGACCAGGGTCAGCGGACTCGATAATTCTCTCGCCTCGGTGCCCACTCTGATCAGCGATCACACTCGGCAACTCTGGGCATTAGCTTGCCTCATCTTCACTAACGGCCCCACCAGACCGCCGGGGATGCCTGGTCTCACCCTGGAGATACCCATTAAGGGACCATCTCTCAGGGAAGCCAGGAAGGGTTTCGCAGTGGTCGAAGCGCCTTGGGACCCTCCGGGTAAGTAGTGCGCTATATAAATGCCTATACATTTACATTTACATTTACACACACAACCTACAACAAGTGACTAGAAAAGGGACTGATAAAGAGTACATACCGCCATATAATCTAGATGACTATTATAGGGTTTCCTGGGAATATCCAGTAGTGTAGAACAAAATTACGCTGTGATGTAGACTATTATACTGAAGAAGAAAGGTGCGTAATGTAGTTTATTTTGCTGTTAAAGAGCAATTTTATAGCACATTCTGTAGCATTATGTAGGCATTTATACATTTAAACAGTGTTACCAAATGGGTCCCAGTGCTATTAAAATGCAAAGGCTCAGTGAGAAAGAAACTTTAAAAGTCAACATATTTGTTTGTTCTCCACCCAATGGTGATTTAAACTGGTGAGTTTGCTTAGCATGGAAGACCCGGAATGCCATTTTATCAACACTGACCTCTCTAACTTTTAAATAGTTTGTGTAAAAACATGCCGTGTATTGAAGGCAGCAAGCGTATAAATAATGACTGCTGATTTTTATTTTGCCTTTTTTTAGTTCTGTTTAAAACTTGTCTTCAGTTTCAGATTTCCTGTCTGTTCATACTGTAGGACCACTGGAAGTATTTCGTTTTATTTTTCTTGCTAAGGAATAGTCCTGCAGAACAGCATTGTGTTTTCATGATTTATTATGCATGACTCACAAAAATGACTGAGAATAAGGACGTCCCAGCTTAAAAAGAGATTATAAATGCGTGACTCGTGATCTGTATGTGCCCTATTGAAATAACGTCTACTTTGAAAACAGTGGGTAACATGAATATGAATTTGCATGAGCACTAAAACTAAAGATTTTCATTATGAAGAATTAATCGCTGTTACAAATCTTTTTTAATTGTTTAAATATATTAGTTTTGTAATTCCTGGAGCAGATAAAACAAGCATTGGCCACGCACACGCCTCGTGCTCTAAGTAAAAAAAAAAAACAAGCTGCGAGACGCGCTCTGTGGTGGGGAGGAGGAGAGGCATTGAAGCGAGGCGCGCAAGCTGGGCCGAGCGAGAGGAAAGCCATATGGCACCTCTGCTCGTGCCTGTGCACGTGAATGCATGCAGAATGCCAGCCAAAAGTGCGGTCGTACTTTTAAAAGCACTACAAGTACCAGGATGCAGAGGGGCGATCCGGTGGAGAGGCCAGCAGTGTCGCGCCCATCTTTGTTTCTACTTAAGGGCTTTTGCGAGCCCCTAAAGCTGACAAGCTTTTTGGAGACGCACCTGCGTGCCGAGCAGGCAACGAAGCCTTTGACGGTTCTACGGCGGCTTTCTTCACCACCCCTGAACTTTCTCTACTGATGAGGGATATAAATCCCGGGCCATATCTCGGGTCTAGAGATGGTTGAACTTTCTAGAACAGACTTGCCCCAACCAAGGTGATATACTTTGAACTTTCCGGTTCTTTGTGCTACTCGCACTACAAATACCAGGATGCAGAGGGGCGATCCGGTAGAGAGGCCAGCAGCGTCGCGCCCATCTTTGTTTCTACTTAAGGGCTTTTGCGAGCCCCCAAAGCTGACGAGCTTTTTGGAGACGCACCTGCGTGCCGAGCAGGCAATGAAGCCCTTGACGGTTCTACGGCGGCTTTCTTCACCACCCCTGAACTTTCTCTACTGATGAGGGATATAAATCCCGAAACCTAGGCCATGTCTCGGGTCTAGAGATGATTGAACTTTCTAGAACAGACTTGCACCAACCAAGGTGATATACTTTGAACTTTCCGGTTCTTTGTGCTACTCGCACTACAAATACCAGGATGCAGAGGGGCGATCCGGTGGAGAGGCCAGCAGTTTCGCGCCCATCTTTGTTTCTACTTTTAAAAGTCCTGTTTACTAAATGTCTCGCCGAGCAGTGCATGCGCGCTGGCTCAGGCGAGACCTAAAAAGGGAGACTGATACAATCCTAGCTGCTATAGACCGATCTCCTTGATCAATAACACTCTTAAGATCCTTGGGAGGGTAGTGTTCAACAAAATAAGGACTTGGGCCAAAAGAGAACACAATTTAAATCAGTGCCAGCTGGGTTTTATAAGTAAATTGGGAACAGTAGAGCAGTGTCTTTATTTAAACCTGATTGTTGGTAAGTACACGATAGCACAGAAGTCACCTATTTAATTGGCTTTATGGACCTTACCTCACCTTTTGATTTTGTCAACAGGTCACGGTTGTGGTCGGTCCTTTTAAACTATGGGTTGGACGAGGCTTTAGTTTATTTTTTGGCATATTTTCACAGGGACCTAAAGGCATGGGTAAGGATTAGCAATGACGGGGAGGTTTCAGGGGACATCATTATTGGTAGAGGCGTCAGACAGGGATATGTACTGGCCCCTCTCCTGTTTATTCTTTATATAAACGAATTGCATAATGTTCTGTCAGAACTCACTAATGATGTACCAAGAATCAACAGTAATGTACTCCCCGCCCTTTTATATGCGGATGATGCAGTCCCAATGGGCCGCACTCCCAATGTACCACATACCTTAGTTAGGGGCTTTGTAGCCTTCAAGGCAGACCTAGACCTCTGTACTAATTTTAAGAAATCTTTCATAATGACCTGTGGCCCAAAAAAACACTATCAATTCAATAACCTCAGACTCTGAACGTTTATTACGCTATCGTACTTTTCCATATCTGGTTTTAGTCTTCTCTGATACTGGATATCGGGTAGCTCATGCTGCCCATAGTAGAAGTAAGTTTCTGAAAGTGACTACTCGATCCTGAGTCTTCCTCAACCAAAACAAGCAGAGTTAGTCTTACCCATAATCAAGATCTATAAATCGCAGCGCATTCCCACCGCCACATATGGCGCCGAAGTTTGGGGTTTTACAAATTGTAGTGGGATCCAAAGAGAGGAAAACAGATTCTGTAGGAATCTTTTAGGGGCTCAAATCTCTTCCCCAAATTTTGTGTGTCATAAGGAATTAAACTTACACTACATAGAAGATTTTATTAGGTCACATCCAGCTATATTTTGGTTAAAAATCTGGCAAAACCCCGCAGCGGCCCTGACAAGAGAGATTATCGTAGACTACCTTAACTGCGACAAGGAAGGGTGTATACCTGGCTTTCCACGGTCAAAAAAACTTTAACCAGTGTGAACCTTGAGCATATCTTCTCAAATCCATCAGACCCAGAGGGTATGAACACAAAAGTCCTAATGGCTGCATTGTACGAGTCCTATAACAATGCAAAACATGTTACAGAGCGCTCTAAATCATCAGTCGTTAGGTATATGTCTTTATTGGAGTCAAATAGCCTCCAAACGCATATGCCATCTAAATACCTCCTGAAGATTACTGGATGTTGGGGCAGAAGGCTGCCTTTTTGTCTTAGGGATGGCACCATAAAATACTCAATCTGCTTCCCCATGGGATTTTATATCAATCTTGACCAAATGCCCTGTCCATGTGGCACTGGCAGCAATCAGACGCTGGTACACTTCTTATTTTTTTGCAAATGTTATGGAAGATACACAAAACAACACCTGATCCCGTATTTTAAGGCATTTGCCAACATCGATTGTAGAGTAGCATACCGGGAGATCCTCAGACTTGAGAGCGATCTGATTTTTTGTGTCAGCTCTTTTCTGAGAGTGGCAGTACGCTCACGTATTTCCATGAGCAATCTTTAAAGAGTTAAATGCATTTGAACACATAATCCTGCTCTATTGTATGCACTTTCCTTCACCTTACAATTGGAGTACTACTTAAAAGTGCTACTTGAGGTCTGGAATATTTTATAAGTTTCAAATGTAAACACACTTTTATTATGCTGCTAAAATTGTTTACAGGGCGTGGCCAAGATGGCGGGCTAGGCAGACGTGGTTGCCCTCGGCTCCCCGGCCCAAGCCTCAATTTAGCTTCTTTATAGCAGTGGTGACCTCCAACACCGGCGATTTTCTGCTCCTGCAGAGCGGGCAGGTGATCGCCAGCGACGAGACCTGCCCCCGGCCCGGACTTGCGGGGAGAGAGAAGCGACGGGCGCTCCGGCCCGGAGCGGGAGACGGCCGCCACTGAGGCGGGCCCCGGAGGCTGGGCAGGTCGGCGGGAGCAGCGGATCGACCTGCAGGCCGCAGATGAGGCAGTGGTGTCAAGGAGCTGCCGGACCCAGCCGATAGCCGGGGTAGCGAGGCTCCCCTGGGACAGTGAGGAGCGGCGGCTGCCCGATTCCCGGCCGGCGGGCTGATTCACCCGAGGCCCCGGCTTCGGGCCTGGGCGGCTGCGACGGGGCATCACCGGCAACGGCAACGGAGGATCTGCAGGTGACATAGCTGCATTTATAACACTCCCACAGAGCCTGACTGGCCGCGGCTGCTGGTTGGGGCCGCGCAATCCTCCTGGGACGCCAGCAGCAACGAGGAGTGGTGACCGCCCGGCCCCCCACCGACGGGCTGTCCAAATCGAGGCCCCGGCTTTGGGCCTAGGCGGACACGGCGGAACCCGGCAGACGGGTGCAGCAGCGGCGCTGGGCAGATACGGAGGGGGCCCACCAAGCACAACGCGGACCCCAGGAAAGGTTGGGGCCCCCCACGCAGCACCCGGTGACTCCATAACGGAAAGGCCAGGACCAGGCCGAGACAGGAGGTGAGCTTGCGCGCCCCTGGGGGCAGCACAGCGCTGGTATTCAGAAGCAGAGTGGGCTACAGAAGTCCCGGGGGTGAGAGGCTGGGACCCCGCTGCTGGCGCTCGACCTGTACACCAGACTCGGAGACCGAAGGTTTTGGCGGAGCGCCGCGCCATCGCCCTCGAGGGCCGGCCTGGGGCCTAAGCAGCTAGACACGAGCCGAGTGAGGCCCCTGCTACCTAGCGAGCGCAAGTTTGGGCGGCAGGACATAAGACCCGAACCTGGGGGCGACAACTGAGTAGACCAGACCTCCGAGGCAAACCGAGAGAGACGGATACCCCCGGAGCGTAGGGAACGAGGTCCGTCGCTTGCGCACTTCCTTTGCTGCTGAGGGAGCCTCGGAGTGCAAGAAAGCCCGAATCGAGGTGAGGGCTGGGCCGCGTATCTCGGGGGGCAAGGTGATCGAGTCCCCGGCGGGAGGAGTAAGAAACATTAGTTGGGGCCGGACCGGGAGTGGAGAGGCAGACGGGGGCGGGCAACGGTGAGCTCCACGGACAGGAACTGGTTCGGAGGTGGTGGCGGGGGAGGTCTGTAGGCCACAGAGGTACCACCGGGGAGACTGAGTAGCTCGCGGGCAGGCGAGAGCAGGCTCCCTCCCAGGCCCACGCAAGGCACGGTCCTGACATAGGGGGCAACATGGCCAACACAAACCGCAAGACTAACCGCACCATCACGGATATGCTCAACAAACCTACTACCAAGGGGGGGAAGACTCAGACGTCCCTCCACCCCGGCTGACACGGGGGCGCAGCACCAGGAAGAGCATGAAGCTCCCATCACACGCACCTTTCTGGAAGCGCTATTCAATACCCTCAGAGACGACTTCCAGGCTCTCAAACAAGACATCGCCGGGGAACAACGGGAACTCCGTAGAGACCTGGATGGTTATGGGGAAAGAGTGGCAGCGGTGGAAGAGACCGGTCATGCCCGCAGTGAAGAACTAGTGCACCTGCAGCAGGAAGTCCTCCGTCTTCAGGAGCAACAGGTTGGCCTTCAGGCGCACGCTGAGGACCTGGAGAACCGCTCTCGGAGAAATAATATATGGGTCAGGAATGTGCCACAGGGTGCCGAAGGGAACAGTGTCACTGGATACCTGCAGGATCTCTTCCGGGAGGTGCTAGGGGAAGCGGAGGACTTCCCCATACGCATAGACCGTGCTCATAGAGTGGGCCTGCCGCGACGGGCCCCGGCCCCGCCACCAGACATCCTGGCCTACCTCCATGACTTCCCGTTGAAGGAGCGGATTCTCCAGGAGGCTCGGCGAAAGCAACCTTTGCAATTTCGAGGAGTGAACGTGGCATTGTTTCAGGACCTGTCGGCTATCACGCTGCAAAAAAGGCGCAAATTTAAAGTTGTGACAACCTTCTTGCGCGAGAAAGAGGTACCATATTCCTGGGGCCATCCATTCCGGATCATTTTCAAATGGCAGGGGAAACTGCACCAACTTCGCTCTCTCAGAGACACCTGCGCCCTCTTGAACATCGACCTGCCAGACCTCTCGGACTCGGAGGACGGATTGCCCCACGGCTCTCAGGACAGATCGGCGCAGCACAACTAGGACGACTGGCAAAGGGTTGGACGGCGGTGCAGGCGTGGAGCGCGCCTAAAGCCAGACCCTGAGACTATAGCCCAGGAACAGGCAGCGGCTGTCCAGAAAGTGGTGCGGGATACCACTGTTGCCCCGTGAGCAGCATGATGGAGGTCACTCACCACACTTTGCTTTAACATGGGGGGGACGGGGGGCCGGGGGGAAGCCGCCACTGTCACGTTTCTTACGGAGACCCTTCTACGGACCTGTGTTGCCCACCAGGACCGGGACTATGGTTTGTTCTTTGGGGTTCCAAGTTTTGGTTCTGTTGGGGGGAGGAGATGAGGAGGGAGGTTGGACACAGGCGGGGTGGGTTTGGTGGTACTCACTAGTTGGGGTTCGGTGGGACAGTCCTTTGGACGGAGGGGAGGGGGGAAGGGTGGGGGGGAACCTTCTTGTCCGCAGACACTGAGAGCTTTCATTGACCTTTTATCCCTCAGGCCACCAGCCCACACTGAACATGAGCGCGCCCCCACTTCGCACCTGGAATGATGCCTCCACTGACTATTCTTTCCCTAAACGTCAGGGGGCTTAATAGCCCCAACAAGCGCAGGGCGATCCTCTCCTTCCTAGAGCGCTCGCAGGCCGACATCTGCCTCCTACAGGAGACACATCTGCTGTCCAAGGACCATCACAGGCTTCGGTCCCGCTCCTTCCCTGAGCAGCTTTTCTCGTCCGCGTCCAGGAAAGTAGCGGGGGTGGCCATACTGGTAGCAAGGTCTTTTAAGGGGCGGGTGTTGCAGAAGGAGGCAGAAGTGAAGGGCAGGCTACTAATCCACTGCTTCCTTGTGGCAGGGCAGGCACTACTCATAGGCTCCATGTACGCACCTAATGAAGGACAGGAAAGATACTTGCACTCTGCGCTTGAGGCGGCCACAGCCAACACGCACCAACACCTACTACTGGGAGGGGACTTAAACCTAGTGTTCCACAATGTCGCCGATCGCTCCAACCAGAGGGTGGGCCAGGTGGGGGCATTGTCGACGGAGGGCCACGCACATCTTGCAGACCTGGGTCTGATCGATCTGTGGAGACACTTCCATCCTCACGACACAGCCTACACACACTACTCGGCAGCCCATAAGTCTTATGCGCGACTAGATTACCTGCTTTGCTCCGCCCAATTGGCAACGCGTGCGCAGGAGGTGGAGATCCATCCGGCCTCGCTCTCTGATCACTCCCCGATTTCGGCATCCTTTCTGGTACCCGATACACCCGGGCCACAACGTCACTGGCGCTTGCGCGACGGCTTGCTGCAGAACCCCTCCTCAGTGGAGAAGATCAAGGCAGCCATCAGTCAATTTCTCACACATAATGCTAACGGGGACACTTCCAAAGCTACCCAATGGGCAAGGCTAAAAGCCGTCCTCCGGGGCGAGTTTATTTCCCTGGCGGCAGCCAACAATAGGGAGCGCGCGCAGAAAAGGGCCGACCTCACACAGCGCGTAAAGGAACTAGAACAACTGCATCAACGCACCGGGGCGGCCAGGGCGTGGTGCCAGCTCTGCACGGAGCGGAAGATGCTTGCCGCGCTGGATCAGGATGTCGCGGAATTTACAGCGATACTCCTGAAACATGCCTACTACACAGGTGGGGACCGCTGCGGGAGACTGTTGGCATGTAAGCTGCGGGAACAGCGGCAGCAACGGCGCATTCACGCCATCCGATCCGCTCGAGGTGATACACTCACCGAGGACGCTGCCATAGCGGCTGCATTTGGGTCCTTTTATGCCGACCTGTATGAGGCAGACAGGCTGGACGTGAGATGCGGTAGCGACTACCTCAACTGAGCAGCCCTCCCATCGCTGACCGAAGCGCAGTCTCAGTTCCTCGACAGGCCCATTGGTCTGGAAGAGGTCCTTTCTGCGATTTCTCGCCTCAAGCTGGGGAAATCCCCGGGCCCGGACAGATACTCGGCGGCTTTTTATAAGAAGTTCTGCCAGCAAGTGGCCCCCCTACTGCGGGATATCTTCAACACCTTCGATCAGGCCGGGTCTATCCCCCCGGAACTTCTGGAGGCGGCGATATCGGTGATACCCAAGACCGGTAGGGACCCCACTCAGTGCGGATCCTACTGACCAATATCTCTATTGAACGTAGACCTCAAGCTGTATACAGGTATCATCGTGAGCCGGTTGGCGCCGTACATGCAGCAACTGGTCGAACCCGATCAGGCCGGCTTCATCCCCCAGCGGCAAACGAGTGACAACACCAGGCGCGTCCTCCATCTTATTGAGGCCGGTTCGCGCACGAGGCCGGGATGTATGCTTCTCGTCATTGATGCCGAGAAGGCATTCGATCGGGTGCACTGGCCCTATCTTGAACAAGCGCTCCAGAGATTCGGCCTAGGAGAGACTACCCGAAATCGGATATTTAATTGCTATAGACAGCCCACCGCGATGGTACGGGTTAATGGCCACACCTCACCGCGTTTCCCGATAGGCAGGGGGACCAGGCAGGGTTGCCCACACTCCCCTCTCCTGTTTGCGCTCTACATGGAGCCACTGGCACAAAGGGTCAGGCATCACCACCGCATTAAGGGCATCCCCTTTGGGGGAGACACGCACAAGATCAGCCTGTATGCAGACGACATCTATCTGGGGGTTCTACTGGCACCGACGGTGCGGGGCACGGCAGAAGCCAATTACGCCAAACTGAGCGCACAAATTAGTGAGACGCTGCGGAAATGGAATCGCCTCACACTTTCCTGGCTCGGACGTGTGGCGGCGGTCAAGACGACCCTCCTACCGCAAGTTCTGTACATCTTTCAGACCCTGCCTCTACGCCCACCGACGGGATGGCTCCAGAAGACACAAGCGGATTTAGCGGGCTATGTCTGGAACGGACGCCGCCCCTGCTTTAAGCAGCGAATAGCGACTCTCCCCCCTGCACATGGAGGCGTGGGTCTGCCAGACCTCACCCTGTACTTTCAAGCGGCACAGCTGCGTACTCTAGTGGAATGGTACCAACTTGAGTCTAGTAAACATTGGCTCTTTCAGGACCAGGCTGTTGCTGGTCGACCTCTCCAAGGTGTACCCTTTCTACCGCGGCGTCACAGGCCCCCTAACCTCTATGCATCATACATCACAAGCACGGTGATGAAAGTCTGGGATCAAGTGGCTGTCCGGAGAGAACTCACTTCGTTTCCCTCCCCGTTGACGCCCATATTCGGGAATCCCGACTTTACTCCGGGCTTGGACCCACAGCTTTTTAAAACATGGAGGACCACTCCCTGTAGAGAGGTAGGGCACATGTTCAATCTGGAGGGCATCCTCTCCTTTCAGAAAGTGAAAGAGGAATATGGGATACAGGAAGCAGACAGACTCCCATACTTACAGGTCCAGCATTGGGTCCTACACCCCTCCATTCGGCCGGGAGCGCAGCGTTTCCTCACGCCATATGAGAAATGGCTCCTCACGCGCACGTCCGAGAAGAAACTACTCTCAGATCTGTACCAACACCTACTCCTCACTCACATATACACCTACCACCCGGGGAAAGCTAAATGGGAGGAAGACCTGGGGAGGCAGCTCATGCGGAAGGAGTGGGAGGGGATTTATCATAGAGCCAGACACTCAGCCTACCACACCGGCCTCACGGAGACCCTGACTAAAGTAGCCATGTATTGGTACCATACCCCAGCGCGCATCCACCGTTGGGATCCCAAGGCAAGTGATCGATGTTGGAGGGGATGTGGGGAGCGGGGTACACTCGAACACCTGCTATGGAGCTGTGAGAGGCTACGACAATACTGGGCCACCATTCTAGACCTCGTAGACGCGCACTTAGACACCCAGCTTCCTAGGTTCCCTGCCTATGTAACTCTTGGCTTACTGAATGCGCTAATGTATCCCCTGAAATCCATGAGAGGGAGGTTGATTGCCATAGCTCTGGGAGCCGTGGTGCAGAAAATTGTGGCACGCTGGAGAGACCCATAGCCACCCGTACACCTTGGCTGGCTACATAGACTTTGGACAGTTTTGGGGATGGAGAAACTGTCCCTGACGGCGGCAGGGCGGAGCGAGGAGTTTGCAGACATCTGGCGGCCGTTCTTGACTTTGCTCACCGGGGAATTTCGGGAGCTGAGCTGCCCCCGATACCTGCGACTGCTGCATCTCGCAGACACCCCGCTCCCTGAGCCTAAGACCAAGACCTGCAGGCGTAAAGCTCAGTGTGAAATAGTTCAAGAACCGGCCCTTTATGGCTGCTGGGCTAGATGGGGTTTGGCATGGATTACTTAGCGGACAAGAAGGGGGGTGGGGGGTGGGGAAAAGGGGGGGGTCGTTTGGGGTTGTTTGGGATTTGGTTTTGTTGCATAGATCATTTCAGCATCCGACACGCTCCATTGCTTTTCGACGCGGCCGGCCCGTCTGGGTTGTAGGCGGCTTGCTGTGTTTAATGAATCCTGACTGATACCTATGCCCGCTATGATCTTACTTAAGCATTGTAATTGTGTGGCCGGTGCCACCACAAGCATGGGTCGGTATTTTTTGCTCTGAATAATCAGATTTAATACTAAAATTGTTTACAACTGATTGCACTTTACCATAATATGCTGCTATATGTTTGTCCAACACTTTGACGTGCTAATATTTTAATGCTGCTATCTGCCCGTTCAATTGAACATTTTAATCATGATATTGTTGTTTGTACATTATGCCCCTTTTTATTAACATTTGTACACAATTGTAGTATTTTGCTCCCGGAGGTTCTTTTTTAACTACTGCTTTATATGGCGCTTTTAAATAAGAAAATGTATTGTTGCTGATCTGTGCTTTTATGGATATTTGTATCCGAATAAAGATTACTGATCTGAATGATAATTCTGATTATAATTTTGAAACATAGGCTTGTTTGGACCCTTCAGCACCTATTTCCTTAGACATAATACCTTACTGTACAATTTTAATGTCTCTTAACAGATACTACCAGTGAATTTACCACTACAAAAAAATGGATCACCGGTTTTGTGTATTTTGTATATGAAAATGTGCCCATCTCTTTATTTCCCATATCTTCACAACAGTAGCACTAACAAGATCCTGATGAAGGCCACGACACTGATAAGGTCACAGGCCGAAACATATTGATCTTTAAGTAGCAAAAGTGGGTCTAATGTCTCCCACTGTGCTTTTATAGTTTTAATCCTAGCACAGAGTTGCCTGAATAAAGATAAGTGGTGAACCCTGTAGTTAGTATTAACCCACCCCACTTCCTTCACTGTGTCCCTCACCACACCATCAAGCCCACGTTGGGTAGTTAGTAAATACCCTCTTAGCATACATTTATGAGCTCCTCGCTCTTGGAGAGGGGGTTTTAGCCCGCACTATGACTAGGCTTCATGGTGCGCAGAGGTTCCACAATGATGAAGCATGCCACCTCGGGTGGATGAGGGAAACTGTCCTTTAACGAGGCACTTTCTGGGTTTAGTGCTGACTCTATCCTAACTTCATCATCCAGATCCAAGGGTATGTGTATGCGTTTTGACTAATTGAGTTAGTATACCTTCGCTGGTCTCTAAATCTCTTCTAGCCCCCTTTTGTGTAACTCTGGAGTACAGTGCCATCTATAGAGGATCGTCAAGAGAGATTCTCTGCCCCAGCATGTAATGCAAAGTTTTTTGCTTGTTCCAGTATTTTTCCCTATTTGGTCTTGATCCAGAGTTAGGCCCAGTTCTGTCTCGCAAAGCCATTGAAAAGGTAATTTCTAACCCCATGTTCAGTATTTTGTACATACGTGATATGGATTGGCAGTCATAAAAAAAATTGGTGAGCCATATTGATCTTAATGGGACAAAGGATGATTATTTATTTATGTATAATTTAATAGTAAGGCTTGAGGGTGGCACACTGGGCACAGGCGGAGACATTCCCTGGCTTAGTCTAAGTCCTTATGGAGCTTGTAGGGAAACGTGAAGTGTTTAAAATATTTGTGTGCCAATGTGAATTTCCTATAGGAAAAGTATGATTACTTATTCAGGGAGAAATTCTTAGGGATGCTTTGAGGTCAGGGCGACCTATATGGTGTCACAAATTATGATAGGCTCAGATAATTTATATACAGGTATCGCAAAGGGGTACTCTATTTCTTAAAATTAATATGAATTTTCAGTGTGGCAAACTTTTCTATTGTTTTGGTGGAAAGCTGGCTTGTGTCAGAGTAAATCCTAATAGATATAATAGTGGTTTGTGTTGTGATTGAAAAACAGCATCTTCATAGTATGGCAATGTAAAGTCTGATAACATTTAGTTAATTGAATTATTTGAGGGTGTATTTTATATAAAATGTTGCCTGCACAAAAAATGCTGGCCAGATAAGATGCTGAGTGAATAAGTTGCTAAATTCCACCATCGAATAAGATGCTAGCTGAATAAGAAGCTAACTTCAGCATGCGAATAACATATTGGCCGAATAGGAAGTTAACTTAAGCCTCAATCCAACTGAAAAGGTTTATTAGCATGTATACATAATAATACATATGTGTGCCCACAAAATGATGTATCTGCATCAACACACTTTTGTTTTGGTTTTTTCAATATTTGGCCAGGCTGCACAGAGGTGAGGCCTATTGGCTTTGCCAATGCTTACTCTCTCTCTCTCCATGTCTCCATCGGTACAGCTCTAACTTTCCACTTTTGTATTGCAACCATCTCTGATTGTCTCTCTTGACAAACCCCAACCATTTAACTCTACCTCTTGCATTCCTCTGTCTTTCACACAGTCTGACAACCACTATCTCTCTTACACTCACTCTCTCTCCATCTCTTTATTCCCTTAATTTTATCACTGGCTGTTGTAGTGTCTTGTGTGTGATAGAGTGCGGGACCCCTATGCTCCCTAGTGGACTCCATAGTCTCGAGACATAAGTGATTGTGTGTGGTTAATAAAATTCATGACAGAGTACGTTTCAATTATTGGCTACACTCTAGACCAGGAGTCTCCAACATTAGTAGCGATCAATGCGTTTCATTGAACATAAATAGCTCTCAGTACCAAAAAAGTTGGAGACCCCTACTCTAGAGAATAAAGACATACAATTCTGAGCTCTGTGTGTGGCGTAATTTATTTACATGCTACGGGACTGGGGAGGATGAGACTTCCCACCTCCCGAGGACATCCAGTCAGCAGTCCAATCCCTTGTTATCTCGCAAGTAGAATATGGCTTGGTAACCTTAGCAGCGCTTCTAAAAGCAAGGTTAGCTCTGCTAAGAGCTACTTTGAACGTCTCTGCCAGACTAATCACAGGCTCCAGAAAGCATTTAATGTCAAAACTGATCATACCAATTAATCAGGACCGTAATCCTAATCTACTCGTGTTTAGGTCACCAAAGAGTGCAGGATAGGGGTTTCTTTGTTACCTGCCTTTCTGCCGTACTTCTGCTTAGTTTGGTCTCCTCTCTGTGACGCTGCAATTGCTTGGTGGAACGCGGTTCCAGGGTCCATGCAGCCTCCGCTCTTCCATCATCTGCAGGCGCCTACACTCTGGGAGAGGACTCTATCTCCCAAAGTGCATTTTACCTGGACCAGCTGCCGCGAGTGAGGGGGAGGCGTGGCCACCATGCTTAAAGCGCTGCCTCTCCACCCGCGGAGCGGGATGTGCATGGGACGAAGCCCGGACCAAGGGCTGGCCCGTCTGAGCCCTTCAGAGTCAGGAGGAAGCAGGGAAAAAAAGATCATCCCTGGGGGCTATAACTTTGGCCAAATCTCCCCTGGGTGCCATAACTTTGGCCAAATCTCCCCTGGGTGCCCTGCAAGTCACAGACCACCTAAGTTTGGATGCACTAGTTGCTAGTCCGGCCTGGGAGCCAGTTGATGGCGTAACTTTCAAATCGGGGGCTCAGGAGGTGGACCAGCTAGGCACTTTGGAATTCATTCAAAATCCGAGGTTGAGCTTACCTAGAGAATCACTGGCTATCTCACCTGACGAGAAAATAGATCTGCTGCACCCCCTGTCTCAACCCAAGTACATAATTCAACTGCGACCTGTGTAGCACAAGGCGATCCTGCAACTAGATCTAAAAGAGCTGTTAGGTAAAGGGAAAGTGTGGCATGCACTTCCAAATCCAGGTTAGGAGGGAATGGTGAGGGCGGGAACTGTGAATCGCCTGCAAAACGTACAAGGGGAAGTGTGACACTGAGGAACAAGGCCAAAGCTAAGCTTAAACATCAAGCTTTAGGTACACGCGAGAATCGCTCCCCGAAACCCAATGGTGGCATGCCTCTCTTTTCAAACCCCGACCCCCACACCATGGTGGACCAAGGAGGTGATCCTGACCACTGGAAACACTTGGAGACCTTAGTATCTGATCTCTTAGTGCCATTTTCAAGTAAAGTAGGGGCGATTGAAGAAAAATTGTCACATCTCCTAAAATCGAATAATGACCCAGTAAATCAGGAGGCATGTGGGTGTCAATGTGCGGCACGAGGGGCAGTGAACGCACCCGTGGCCCAGCTAATGCCAGAAGTCATGGGCCCTGTGGGGGGTAACAACAGGAAAGTGGTCCACAGTGTAGGAAAGGAGCTTACTGGTAATGTGTGTCCTGTCACGCCCGACCGTTATGCTTGACATCTTGCCCAGGGTGGGAGGGGGGGGGACAACGCACATCTGGGCCCGGGAGGCCTGGGGATAGGTGGCATTGTTAATTTCTCTTGTCCAGCTGACCAGATACTGCCCCAGCCCGCGGGTCTTCTGAGACCATTATCTATTGATCAGGCCGAGTCTACCATGAGAGCTAGTAATCGCCATAGAGGCGGTCCCTTTGCGCTGAATGTTGTAAATACTAAGCCTTCTGGAGACGTCTTAGATCTGCCCCCGACCGCATGTCCTTATGTCTTGGTCCTGGCCGGTGTTCCACCGATCAGACAAGACCAAACGGAATCTTGAACCCAACTGCGCAACAAAACCGTAGATTGGCGATCCAAACATAAAGTCTTTAGAGTCCCCATGAGTAACAACATCATCATGGTGTGCAGAGTTGGGTGGGTGGGACGGTCACTAAAGAAATTTGAGGGGGACTGCGTGGTCATTAATTTTCTAAACCTTGCGGTTGTTCAGATGATTTTAAGGGCGCAGGATCCTTGCCCTATGTTTGCCACCTCCATCTTGGCCTTGCCACTGGGATACTTTTAAAAGCTTTCCTTGAGAACTCTGACACTGACAGTTCCCTCCATTTCTCTGTCTAACAGGTTTCAGGCACTTTCTGGTTTAGATGCTCAAGACTGACTATCTGTTAGCAATGCAGTACCTGCTGTCTTAGACAATCTGGTGGAAACACTGGACGATGAAACACATGCTCCCATGGTTAGCTTATCGAATCCTATTACTTCCTGTCCCTTGAACCACCAGATCTCATCAGCTGGCATAGCAAAACCCAGTTCTACCTTAACAATAATTGATGGAGGCATTATGAAAGTTTTAACATGGAACATTGCTGGTTTAAGGGAAAAAAGGGTGATGCAAGTTGGGAACATTTCCTTGTTACACATCACATTATAGCCCTTCGGGAAACGTGGGAGGCTAACGAAACCTACTATCTGGATGGGTTTATATCCTTTTGTAAACTTGCTATACCATCCAGTATGGGTAGAACAAGGGGGGGGGGGTTACTATTATTGATTAATCTTACTGTAGGAGAGTAGGGTCTGCTTTCCTATGGTCACCCCATTTTTTTGCTTTTTGCTTCACTGGTTTTCGACTTAATGTGGCTGTGGGCCTGCTAATCAGACCCACAGCCTGCTGTTATCTCTCTAAATTCACAACCATGTACTTTAGGTACATAACCAATTGGGTATTGGGTCACCTTATCAACCCCTGTACAGTGTACTATATGTACCCAGGGAATAAGTGCATCCAAGGCCTACCAGGGGCTGCAGCATATCTTTTGCTACCCCTGGCTGGCTATCCAATCTGACACAACTGGCTGATTACTCAGATGGGGCAAGGTGGTGTAATCACCCCTTGCTTAGATATAGTATACCTATATCTAAACCTATGTCTGGACACATATACACCTATAAGTCACTCCTATGGCAGGCCTTAAAAATCCTGGAGGCAGAGTGCTTGGTTTATGTGAGATGGTGCTCTAGCATGAGCTGAGCCTGTCTGCAGCTTTCGGAACCATGTCCCTTAGCTGTTCTGGGATATTGCCATACCATATACTCTTAAATGCATTATAATCCTCGCAGTTACTTGCTAACTTTAGTTTGGCTTTATCAAAACATGTCGTGTAAGGTGTCATACGCTTTGGAATTCTACCCCCTCACCAGTTCTGGCGACGGGGGTAGCATTCCACCCTTCTAGAGGGAGAAGACATGTTACTTTGCTTACACGCGGTTAAATCTAACCAGAGCCTCAGCATCACAAAATGGATGCTGCTGCCACAGACACTAGTCTGGCCTCCTGCTGCTGACCGAAACTCCGGCAGGGGAGGCCTGGACAATAGGTTTCCTGTCACAGTAAGGTGTTACACCACCCCAGACAGGAGATAGTGGATTGGGGCAGGGAGGGCTGAAAGAAACTAGACACTGCCTGGGGCACACAAGGTGTCCCATGCAAAGTCCAGTTCAAACCGGTGCTGGGGCTCTCCAGCCCCAG
Source organism: Lissotriton vulgaris (assembly GCF_964263255.1). Taxonomy (NCBI): domain Eukaryota; kingdom Metazoa; phylum Chordata; class Amphibia; order Caudata; family Salamandridae; genus Lissotriton; species Lissotriton vulgaris. Next base: position 924,595,336 of record NC_141697.1, read on the forward strand.
CTCTGGCGCGAAACTGGACAAAGGGAAAGGGGTGTAACCACCCCCTTCCTGGGTCCCACCCATAGGAGGGACCTATCAGGTGATCCAGCCCCTTGATTTGGAATAAAGGTAGGAGCGGTGCCATTGCACCTCAGATCTTCCTGACTGAAACTTTGAAACAAAACTCTGGACCCTTCAACATCCTACTCAACGTAGAACACTGAAAAATCTCCCTTGTGGTCAAGGAGTGGCCACCCTGTGCAAGCAGGCACCATCAGCGCATCAAGACTTTCATTGTCGTTACTCCCGCTGGAGCTCGGGCGACAGAGACCGACAAGACCCAGACTCCCAGACATCCGACAGCCTGATCCACAGTCCCAGCAAAGCTGAGACCCGTGGAGGAAACACGAGGCGTGGGACCGGCCATCTTGAAAAGTCGACGAAGTGCTTCCTGTGCAGCTCCAGAGGCACCCTCGATGCTGTACTTTGGGGTTTGAGAAGCCCCAGCCCCGAGCAGCCTGTGCTCCATAGATCACCCCACCACACTCACCGAGTGCTGCGTGGGGCCCTTTTGCACTTTTCCTGCTCGACGCATTGTCCGGTCACTTGCCCGTTGGCTAGTGGCCTCTGAGACGACGAACCTACGATTTTTAACTGCTGGTCTGGTTGCTCCTGACTGGCCCTAGCTCCTCTTAAAAGGAGCCACCGATCTGAACTTCCCGGTCCGATCCAGAAGACATCTTCAAGTCCTGCGTGGGTTGCCTTTGCCAAGGCTTGGTGACTCTGATTCGAGAACCGACACAGCTGACAGCAAGAGCCTTCGTGGGACAGCTCGTGTACACCAGCTGGTCATCCTCGATCCTTCCTGGTCCACGTGGCAGCGGAGACAAACTACTCAACAGCTCCTGATCGCAACCCGACATCGCCTGGTTCCGTCCTGGTTCCATCCTGGTCACTGGCTAGTGACCCAGACTCTGTCCCCTCTGCTTTCAGGTCCTCTACATCTTCGATCCACCCTTGGATCCAACCGGACTCTTCTCTCCTGGCCGCCTGCAGCATCTTTTCCTCCAGGCTTCATAGAACTTCACGAAGAAACCCAACGCACTTTGGCACCTATGCACCCGCTTCCTGTGGGTGAGGTAACAAGGGTACTCCGGTGCCCCTGTAGTGATTTACATCTCTAGTGTCCTAGTTTCAAGTGGCTAAGTTCTAGTCCAGTCGGAAGTCTCCTAAACTTATAACTTTCTGATTTTTACGCACCATTGACTTGTATGGTAAACGCGGTTGCCTATAGACACTGCACCCGCATCCTGTGGGCCTCCTATGTCCTAACCTTCGTTAGTCCAGTGTAGGCTCAGCGATTCCCAAGGCCCTAGGCCTTACCACGGTTTGTGACGTGGTACTTATACCACTTTTTTAATATATGGTTTGAGGGGCCACCTGGCCTATCCATAATTGTGCAGCTTTTTGTATGTTATACTGAGTTCTTTGTTCAACGCCTGTGCTTCTGTGCTCATAAAGAGTATAGGGGATTATTCTAGAAATAAATACATATATTTTGTAATATATAACTTGTGTGGTGTCCTTCATTTGGTATTTAAAAGGATTGCATATGGTAAAACAGCTGGCTTCACATGCCCTCTTGAGTTTAGCCTAAGACTGCTTTTGTCCATGCTACCCCTAGGATAGCTGGTCTATAAGGTTGACTTACAACCAATCACCATAAGGGTCGTTTGGACTGGTGAAAGGTGCTCACTAGAATAGTGATCATCATATACCAGGCCAACTTCTCACATCAACCCATAACTTGATTTGCCCTGCGCAGTTGGATAGGATACTCCCCGTACCTACATATGTTGGTCATGGCCGTCACAGTATAATTGATTATATTTTGGTCTCCTCTTCATTGATGTCGACACTAGGCACATTAAGTGCAACAAATAATTGTCTCAGTGATCACAACCCACTGACATTGGACCTTAATATACATGCTGTAAATAAAGGAAGGACCATGACCCAACTTACCAATGCTAATATTGTGCTCACAGATCAACCAAGTAGAATGAGGTGGGAAAGGATCACCCCTTTCAGTTTTATTGACAGTCTATTCGGCAATTGTGCGCAGGAGTTTGGGAATTGCTCAGACCAGGACTCCCTACCACTATCAGTACTTGATGTCTTTGACCGAATCACAAAGCAGGTTGCTTTGAACTTAACTGTATCCCGTAGACCAAGGCCCCCAAAATTTTTAAAATGGTTTGATGAAACCTGTATGAGCTCCCATAAGAAACTCATGCAGGAACTCAAGCAAAAACCTAGGGTAGCCCCACAGGTTAAGAATGCAGGGAGGGCATACAAACTTGCAGTGGAAAGGCGGAAAAGGCAATTAAGGGAGATGGCATGGGAGGAGCTTAGTCAGGCCAGCATGCTGGCCAATAGTTCTAGATTCTGCTCTGTTGTAAATAGCCCATTGTTTGATGATTCACCAAACTCCAGTACAGATTGTTTAGTTCCTACTGAGAGGTGGGTGCAACACTTTGGGAAAGTGTATAGTGATGTGACCCCCGTAACTCCCGAAGGGACAGTAGGTAGTTATCGTGCATCACACCCCCTTGTCTTTATTATGGATGAAGTCATTAAAGCAATTACATCAACTTCAGGGGGAAAGTGCAAGGTCTCAATTGAGTAACGGCTTATCTCTATAAGGCAGATCCCAAGCTATGGGCCAAGATTTTAACCCATGTTATTAATGCAGCCTGTCTGTATGGTTTTCCCCTGTCTTTGGCCAAGGCGCTTGTTATCCCGATCTTTAAGAAGGGAGCAAGAGACGATCCGGCTTGTTATAGGCCTATTTCGCTCCTTGACTCCGCGGCCAAAATTATGGGGAAAGTTGTCCTGGCACGCCTAACAGAGTGGCTTGATGAGGCAAGTATAGTTTCCGATCTCCAATATGGTTTTAGGCAAGGGAAAGGTACGCTGGCCAATGCCTTAATCTCCATTTGGTGATAGGGAAATATACAGTCGCTAAGAGCGGGACCTCCATCTGGCCTTTATGGACCTAACCTCTGCTTTTTTTTTTTTTTAAAACAGATTTTATTGGTAGCATGACTAAAATATAGCGCGTAATGCTCTGAACACCAGAGACAATTACTAGGGCAAATGATCAATAGCACATCATGCAAACATTTTCTTACGCGATACGTCAGAAGGAAATTGTAAACAAAGAAATGTCCATTAGTAAACCCCTCTGCCCCTATCCACCCCCTCAACTCCCCCCCCCCTCCCAAGCGTGCTGCTGCCTACTCTGTCCGTGCCATGCCAAACGCTGCATATTTTAAGCCAGAACAAAGGCCGTAGGGCCGTCAATCGTACTGTAGGGCCTCCTCCTCTGCGGGTGGGTCCAGTTCCAGGCCCCGGTAGTCCGCCCACCTCTTCCAAATTTTATAGTGCTTGAGGGGGCATCCCCGTGCGACATAGACAGGCTGCTCCAGACCCATACAATAATCCATACCATTCTGCCAGCTAACCTCGGCTTTTGACCTTCAAAACAGATCAAAACTTGGGGTGATCCTCCAAGATATAGGGCTAGATGTTGATTTGATTTCTTTTCTGGCAGCCATCCATGAAAATACAACAGTGGCAGTGCGTTTTAATGAAGATGGTAGCCTGACTGATTCATGGGCAGTAAATAGAGGGGTCCGGCAGGGGTGCATTTTGGCCCCCTTGCTGTTCACACTCTACATCAATAAGTTAGGGGATTCTCTGATTTCTTGCTGCAAAGATATCCCTAGAGCCGGCACCAAAATGAATCCTGAACTTCTGTATGCCAACGATGCGGGGTGGTGGACTGCAAGGGAGCTGCAAACGCTTTTAAATTGTTTCATAGATTTTATGGAGTCAATGGACTTAATCACTAAGTTTAAAAAGTCACATGCTATGTCCATAGGTTCAAGGAGTGCAATGAAGGTTAAATTATATTGCAAGGAACTAGAACTAGTAAAAGTCCTGCTTCTCCATATTTAGGGGTACTTTTTGACGACCGGTGCTTATGCTGCACGCAGCGTGCACACAAAAAGAATGTATTAGCCAGAGCTTCAGGGGCCATTTTAGACTTTGCAAAAAGAATTGGATCAAAACCACTCTCCGCACTTATGAAGATCTACAATGCTAAGTGTCTCCCTTTGGCGACTTATGGGAGCGATATCTGGGGATACACAGATGTCAGAGAAATCCAGGGGACCGAAAACACTTTTTTGTGTAGATTGCTATTGGGCCCTGCTTCCACTCCAATCTTTAACATACATGAGGAGTTAGGAGCGGGTTTTATTTCTGAGTAGATTGCTGTTGCCCCTTTATTGCGTTGGCTGAGAATTTGGGCACAACCCAATCCAAATCTTAACCAATTGATTATCCAAGATTGTCTCACCCTAGAAAAGGTGTTAGACATTCCATGGATCAGATATATTAAGGACCAGATGGAAACCCTTGGCTGCCCTGATTTATTTCTGAGCCCTATAGCATTGGGTAAACCAGCCATAAGAGACCTCAAGCAGCAGTTCTTAGATAGACGAAGGTTACTAAGGGAGGAGAACGAAGTGAGAAAACCCACGGTGAGAAGATTTGCCACATTGAGCCTGGGTCGACAGATACAACCATACTTATCCTATATAAACCATACCATCTTTTTGTTTTAACAAGATTTAGGCTGAATATGGTTCCCTGGCTCCTTGCTTTTCCTAAAGGGTATTTCAAAGAAGGAACACTAAATCCTTGTTCCTGTGATAACTTTTCAGACCAGAACACTCTTCATTTAATATTCTTCTGTGCATATTATAATTCACTTTGCAGAAAATGTATCATTCCTTTGCTTAGGGGTTGTAACTTTGAACAAGTTAGGCCGGCGCTGGTGTATTTGCAAATGCTAGCGTCGCCTATGGTCTGTTTTGGGGTAGCAAGTTTTCTAATAGGAGCAATCAGGCATTGGAATAGTTCACTTGTGAGCTACTCTGTGGACTCGGTTTGGACCACGTTATCTAAATACTTATTTTTCTGTTTTTATAAGTAAAGTTGGACAAGAGCAAGATGGGCTAATTTTATCTTATTTATTTAACTCCCAGGCCTAATTATGTGTTGGTGGGCTGTATCTTTATTTTCCGTTGCTATACCCCCCGCCATGGACCTTCGGGGTGTCCTCATCTTTGTATGAAGTGTCGTATTACCCAATGGAGTGTATTCTATTTTATTGTAGATAATGATCTTTGAGTAGAGCAAGACTCTACGAAGATGAATAATTGTTTTATTGTTACAAGACGGGGGATCTTATCTGATTTTACACTTATGTATTTTACGATTGCAGATTTGATCTGAATAAAGTTAATTTTGACTGAATGAGTGTAGGCTATATCAATCGTACTCAAAAGCATTCACACAAGTATGAAATATACCATCAGTGTAAAAAAAAGACCATATTACTGAAAGTACTGAGCCCCAACAAGGTGTGGCAGAGTAGGCGCTCACTGGTGTATAGACAAGGGTGAAGAGCATGATATGTGACCGACCTTTCCAGATCCCTACCACCACACAGGACCTACAATTAGAAGGTGACCAGACAGAAGTTAATCGGCATCGCTCAGAGGTTTGTATCAAGGAACTTGACCAACACACAAGTGACCAACAAGACACCTCTAACAACAGACGACAACCTACGTACAGAAACATCTCAACACTGGACTACATCTTCCTGAGTCGTCAACTGCGCATGAGATGCGTTGAATATAAGGTCCTGGTAAGAACTGAAAGCTACCACCACCCTGTGATAACAAGAATCACCATGAGTTCTAACACTCATGACCTGGCCATAACTGCATGAGAAAGGACAATGCTGTTTCCGTGAAGAACTGGATCGTCCATGCTCATCATTTGTACGTTGATATAAAGACACTAGTAGGCTCCCTTTGTGAATTCCTTGATGGCCTGAGTGAGACCCTCACAAATGAGCAAATAGAGGTGATAGTGGTAGACACTGCCAAAATCCTTTAAACCATATGTAGTGATGGGGCTCAAGGGTCAAAAGGCCCGACTGGCAGTGTGTTTAGGGGAGATGCGGAACACTGGGCTCCTCGCATGCATATTCTTTTCAAGTCCTGTCTGATGACTATTAACATTCCAGATGCATGGCGGGGCTCCATTCAATATCCCGTTCATAAAAAAAGGAGACAATGTGGCCCCAGAAAACTAATGACCGATTAACTTGTACGACGTGGATGGGAAAGCATTCACCAAGCTGCTTTTGCATGAGTTAGAAGCCTAGGTTACCACCAACAACATAATCCCATATTATCAAATGGACTTCCGACCCAGGGCCTCCACAACAGGTAATTTCATTGCCCTTTCATATCTGATGGATAGATCAATAAAAAGGCAGCAGGCTCAATATATGCGTGCTTCATAGATAACAGCATGGCCTTTGACGCTATTGATCAAAAAACATTATGGGCCAAACTTTCTGCATGGTGAATCCCTAAGCAGATGTTGAGTGCAATAATTGCCTTATATTCAAACACCTGGATCCAGGCAAAATGTACCCAATCCCACATCACAACAAAAATCTACACCAACAAAAATCTGAAGCAGGGATGCATCATATCACTCATATTATTTAACCTGTACACTGCAGACTTGGGACAGGTACTAATGAAGGGAAACCTATATCCCCCAGGCTCAGAACACTCAAGCTTCCCATCCTACAATATGCTGATAATTTGGTAAACCTAGACCACACTCGAGTTGGAATGAGGAGAGCTTGGGATATCTTACACAGCTACAATACAGCAAACTCACTATTGGTCAATGCTACAAAAGCAAAAGTCCATATCTTTGGTCAACAGGTTAAAAAACTGCGGCTGACATGGAACATTGGCCATATAAACATCTCCATATATAATAAATATATTTATCTTGGGGCTTTGTTGTCGGATTCAGGCAAAGCCCCCTTCTAAGCAAGAGCAACATAAGTAAAATCAGCCAAAACAACTTTCTCCTTAGCTAAACTACAGTATAAGTTCCAAAGCCCAACACTGGATGGGATTTGCACAGTTATTCGAGCCAAACTCTTTCCTACAATAAGCTATGACTCACAGGCATTCTAGAACACTGTAACATAGCCACCTGTAGGAAACCGTTTGGGCTCCTAAATATACACTATGTTGATTGATCTGGCTGGAATTTGGACTTACAAATATGGATATGGAGTGTAAAAAGGACATCATTAAATATTAACATCAAGTAATTAGGACGTATGTTGGATCAATGAACCATGCACTCAAAATTATCTTTAATGATGGACACAGTCCCTGTGCAACTCTATTTCCATAGTCCTTAACAACTCTGAATCTCATTGAGGAATGCATAACTGAGTAAATCCTTACTGTGCCAATTTTAAAGGGCCTCCTAAAAAACAAGGTAGGATCCTTTCAAGATCTGTCTGTGACTATGCAGATCCTGGGCGCTCCGGGTCTTTAGAACTCACATGTGGACACATTCTACCAGCCATATTTGAAAGCTGCTTTGGGGAGACATGCCCTTGGGAACATTTTGAAATATCTGGCTTCTGACTTGCCAATTTGCAAGTTTAGAACACATTGGAAGAAGCGACTATCAAGCCCGCAGCAGTGTAGATTGTGTTCTAAGGCCAAGGAGCAGGGCTCGAGTCGGAGTACCACGGGGTGGATGGCGTCCCCCCACATATTTTACCAGGAGCTCAATTACTGGAGCAAATGGAGCCACACATTCACTCTTTGGCCTCTCTGGGGCGAGATCAAAGCTCATTTAGAATGCTGCTCATGCGCTGGCTTCTCTGATGCAATTGCATCTAAGGGGTGAGCGAGGGGAGGCAATGAGTCTGATGGTGCAAGCCACCTTTCGTAACGTCACTTCCTGTTGTGACATCAGCGCCCCCCCACTTCTTTTTTTAAGACTTGTGCCCTGCAAAGGAGTAAGTGATCCACTTATTGTGTTGATGCCCTGAATTATTGCCCCAAAGGCCAATATTTCTGCAGCAAGTAATAAGATAATGTAAGGAGGTTGTCTACTATGCTTATACATGCATGACTCTGATGGACTAAGCAAGAATTTCAAAGTTCTTTGCCATAATGAGAGAGAAACTACTGACGTCAGGCTCAAGACTATGCTGCTAAAATCACTATCATTGCACACTTTACCTTGGATGGCCTTAATGATACAATGTTGAACCACACATTCGTGGCACTAGGCTCAAGACAATGCTGCTAAAAATCGTTATCACTACTGCACATATATTTCACTTTAGTTCGAATGATTTTAATGAGTCGTAATTTTTCCAAACTGCATTAGTAAAATCTGCCAGGACTGCACATGAAGTTTACACCTTTATGATGTACTTCAACTTGAGTGCACCTTTTTCATGACACGAAGACCAATAGTGAGGTAAGTGAGGCCCAGGATGATGTTTTAACCGTCATCATTGCACACATAGCTTTATCTTTTTAATGCATTTTACGCTATATGACCTAAGTGCTTTAAATAATGACCTACACTTGTGGTACTCGACATAAGACATTGCTCCTAAAAATCGTTCTTTTGCACTTTAGTTTAAATGAGTCGTAGTGTTGCTAAACCATCTGTAAAGCTTATAACCAAGACCGCAAATATAGCTCTAATTCCCATGCACGAACATCAATTTGAATTAATCTTTTTGCACTTAGACTAATAGTGAGATTAAGGATGTATCTAAAATGTTTCACAGTATGGGACGGATGAAAAGATGATGTTTTGTAAAGTTTCTGTCACCACGTTTGCACAAACAATTCTTAACCCTTTGAATAAATGCTTATTATTGTGTATGGTTTCAATGACCACAAAAGTAGTGATTTGTACTGATGATCTCAATAGCTAAGACAACATTATAGTCTGCTTGGTATTTAATAAACATGTCTGTTGCTTATGAAATCTTTTGACTGTTTGACGTAAACATATTGTGAAGATTTTAATTAATCAGACAATACTTTAAACTATATGGTGAGAGGTCAAAAAGAGAATTGCAAAGGACTGTGTCCTCTTTGCAATTTTACTAATATGAGTTAGACGTTCCACACCCAAAACACAAAAGAATGTAATAGTACGTAAAGCAATAATCCATCAGCATGCTTCTTCCGGCACTCATAAAACCTTTTGAGAATCCGTCTCAGAGGTCGCCATTTTGAAAGACGACCGTAATTAACAGGCGGGAGTTAAAAGATATTTTTCCTTTTCCTCAAATATCGACGTGTGGTTCCTTGACTTTCGAAAACAAAATCAGTATTTTAGTTGAAGACACACGATGAGCCTCCAGAACGTTTTTGTTTACCGTTTATTAGAGGATACTAAAATGGTCGCCAGAATAGTTGCTTTGTCGTTGGGTGCAAAACCCACTTGATGCCGTTTATCCAATAGTTGTAGTCTCCATGTCAAGGAATCCAATCAAAATGCAGTCAATGTGGAGTGAAATTAGAGTAATCCAATACTGTTTCAAGGATTCTGAGCAGTTTATTTCTGTTTCCCCGCCCCCTAACAAAAGGAGAATATGTAACCAATAGTATTGATGATTTCCGAAAGATGGTGAATTTAGCCAATGATACGTTTGAAGGTAGTGAATGTTTGCCGTTTTGTCCAATCGCGTGGGACAAGGGGCGGTCCCTCCTCCGGTTTTCCAGCGGCGCCATCTTGAGCAGCTTCTCACTTCGGCGCCGGGCGGCTGACGGACAACATGGCAGCTCAAGGAGGACGATATTATGGCAATGATAGTGGTCGCGCGTCTAAAAGGCAGAAGACGGAAGGCAGCGAATCCGGTGGGAATCCTGCTGGTGGGGTAAGTACATCTTGGAATACTGCACGCTTACTGTGATAATTTGTCTAGGCCATTTCCAAAGCAACGTGGGTGGTGGCGACAGTGTGTTAGACGGGATTTTGCTGGATTTGACTCGCCCTTTGGTGATAAGAGTTCGCTAAACAATGAAAGGGAGCCGGTGATGCTCCTGTATGAGAGTTGTGTGTCGCGGCTTATTATCGGGGGCACTCCAGGAATATGAAATAAGGAAGGTATCTTACTGATGGGGATTATTTCGTCGTAGGATTGGTTTTCTTCCTTGATGTCCGGTTAAGGCCGTAACCGTTAAGTGGTGAAATGTTTCCGTTTAGTGCAAAAACGCCGGCGAATAGGGAGATGGGTATGTAGACCGGTCGGAGCACGAACCGGAAGCACCCCGCTACCACGAGGTCTGCCGGTGACCCACAGGGTTACCACGCAAACACTGCTTTGTGAATCTCTTCATCGTCTATGGGGGCAGCCGTGTTTCCTTCCGGAATGTGTTGTGGATATGCTAAAATAATTTCGTTTTTGTTCTATTCAGGAAGGTAATATGCTAAACAATTTCGTTTTTGTTCTATTCAGGAAGGTAACTATGAAGACCCACACAAGACTGCGGCTTCCCCCGTCGTACATGTCCGGGGCCTGATGGATGGTGTGGTTGAAGCAGACTTGGTGGAAGCGTTGCAGGAGTTTGGTCCCATCAGGTATTAAATATAATGGTCTATCGTCGCTTTGGGAGATTTTTTTCTCCTCGGATAGGTGCGCTTCATGAGCCTCTGTGCTTGGGCGCAGATAAGAACTGTGCCCAGTTAGAACGCACCACACCGCTCTTAAGCTAAGCCCATACCAACGTTTATAAAACCGGTATAAGGCAATTTAACGCGGAAACGACCTAAAATAAATCCCTTTCTATAAACAAAAAAGCATATACCCGTATTACAAATACGTGATGCACAAGTTCTGTATTACATTTTTACTTTGAGTTCAACTTAAGTGCGGTGATTTTCTTTTATTTTCAGTTATGTGGTAGTGATGCCTAAAAAAAGGCAGGCCCTGGTGGAGTTCGAAGATGTCATTGCTGCATGCAACGCCGTGAACTATGCTGCAGACAACCAGATCTACATCGCAGGGCATCCAGCCTTTGTAAATTATTCGACAAGCCAGAAAATTTCCCGCCCCGGAGATCCCAGTGATGATACAAGAGGTGTCAACAACGTGCTTCTTCTAACCATCCTCAACCCAATCTATTCAATTACCACGGTAGGTTCAGTGGAAACTGTAGAGGGGGTGGTTTGGTTTGTTAAATTGTGATTCAGTGTACTTTCAAGATGTCTTCAACTCGTACATTAGAGCTACCCATATGATTGTAAAAACCACGACATCCATACAGGGGGGGGGGGGGGTGAAAGTAAATTATTAGGTAAACATGGATAGGCCCAAAGTGCTGCATAGACCCGACTTGGAAGCGCTGTTCAAGGTTATAAGATAAATTATTCTATTTCAAAATGAGGTGCTAGTGCTATTTCCATTGCCTTTGAGTGCGATCACCGTCGTGACGAAAGCTTAATTGGAGGCCAATAATTCATCAGTGGGATGGGATACCTCTTGGCTGCCTGGCGTTTCCCCATGTGCCACGCCTTTTTTGGGGATGTTTGCGCTTTTGTCCATAAGAGTTCCACGTCAAATTTGTGTCTTAATTCCAACGTCCTCTGGACCCAGGGTATTTCGATTCCACCTGGAAAACTTTCGTCGGGAAATTACATTTGACATTTTACTGGGACATCCTTTTTGTGCTTTCAACCTCCTTCTAGTAAGTGGAAGAAATGTGTGTAAGACCAATTTTAAATCCCGGGAAGCTATAGATTGATATTAAGATGATCAAAATCTAAATTCAGCCAGGGGTAATTTGGGTAGGTCCTTCAAGGGTTTCCTGTAAACAGATTAAGATGCAGTTAGAAGAAGAAACAGCCATTTGGGATTACATTTTCACCTGTATCTTCTAACGAGAGTAGATGCATTTTTTATTAAAGCAATAGATTGTTCCGTCAGTCACCCTTATGGTTGCGGAGATGTATAGGGCAATGGCTTTATATTGTATACAGCAATTCGTTTTGATTAAAATATAAAGAGTGATAAATAGGAAACGAGGAATCCAGTGTATTTCTGAAATTGGAACAAGATATGGAGTAACAGTGGTATCTCAGAAATTTTGGGAAGCCTTACTAACGTGAATTGGTCAATTTTTTTTTTTACATTTGGGAGGTAGTAATGCGTAGAACGACAGCAGGTAATGACACTTAAACTATTGTGTTCTCCTAGGTCTCCCGATTAAATCGGTGCCTCACTTATGTTGGAAGGCTAAGTACCTGCAACAGTAAACTGGTCAAAACGCAACATGGACACGAATTCCACTGAAAACTGCATTGTATGTGCCAGTGCAGTATTGCAAGCTGCTCCTAGAGGCCCTAGTGAGCAAGGCACCCTAACTGTCTTAAAAGTTGGCGTTATTGGCATTTTAGGTCGGCGTGACCTGGAATCATTCCGTACTTGGAAACTCGTGAATGTACTACTGTTTCCAAGGAGTACTTTAGCATGTGCGGCGTTTACCATGCGGGAGTGAGCAGCAGCGCTCGGAACAGATGACGCTGCTGCTCGCTCCCGCAAGGTAAACGTTGTGCAAGTCTCGCCCGTCTGAAATTTGCACTGTCCCCTGCCTACCTCCTTCCATCTCTCAAGTTAGCATCCCATAGTCCCTTTTCCTCCTTGTATTCCCTTACCTGCCTTCTGCCCAGTTTCACCTCCCTCCTCAGTTCCTGCTAGGAACAGTGCAGCCGGTGGGGGCATATCCCTTCCCCGCCTCTGCAGCACACGCGGCTCTGCCTCGCAGTCAGCGCAGACTGCTGTCGATCAGCCTGCTCCGCTGTTAGGCTCGCAGGCCCGCCATGGAAGGAGGGGGGCCAATGAGTAAGAAGGATCCGTGAGCTCCTCGTGGCGTGGGTAGGTAACAGCTCTGGGCACCCATCGCCCGGCCCCCTTTGTGTACCCTCTGCCTTCAGCACCCCTTCCTACCCGAGGCACCTCTTCACCCTGTCTGTCCTGTTACCCGCATCTAGATACCGGACCATCCTCCCCTGTGGCGCACATTGATTACGTTTCCAGACCCAACCATCGGTCTTTAAACAAGGGAGAATATTGGTTTAATAATTACTGCATCAAGGCCAGTGTCTTCGTCGTAAAAATAGCACTTCGTGTTTGTGTTTAACCGCTAGCCGAAGAGTGACTTATTTCCTGTCATTTGTCAGCTATTGAGGTCATCCATCCGTGGCGACCCAACTTTCTGCTTTTAAATGATTCATTGGTATGTGCAGGCATCGGCGATTTCCTCAGTAGGAATTCTTTATAATGCTTGTGTCCTGAGGTCCTTTTGGATCTTAGCAGTGTTTAGTTATGCAGCACAATATCCTGCTGCATGGCTAAACACTTATAAGGTCCCAAAGGCGAGACCTATTGGCTATGCCAATGCTTGTTTTTACCTAGCCATGTTGCAGAGTGCACTAAGTGGCCAAAAGGGAGACCTCTTGTGGTCACGTATGGTACTGCACCCTACCCATAATGCTTTGCATGCAAGACAGTACTACGAGTACATACAAATAGCTATGTCCACTACACAATTAGTAGCTTTGAAATTTAATTTCGGATTAGATTGTACTGTGGAGCTGAAAAGGGAAATTTAGACTAGACGTTCTAGTGAGAGAAGTAAACACTGCCAGCCTATCTTAGGACCAAGTGTGCCCTGTCTGAAGCCTTTTAAGAAAATGGTGCCTTTAGGCTGTAATAAGGAGGGGAGGTTGTTCAGTTTGACGCTGCTTTTAATTACATTGCTTATATATATCTCATTTTTCGTAGGATGTTCTGTACACAATTTGTAACCCCTGTGGTCCTGTTCAGAGGATTGTCATCTTTAGGAAGAACGGTGTTCAGTCGATGGTGGAATATCCTTTTGTGGTCGTGTTTTTTTCTTCTTTTTTCCTAAGATGTATGCAGTTAAACATACATTTTTACTATGCGTAAATGGTTTTAAACAATTAAATTGTAGAACTGTCTTCGCCCTCGTTAAGGCACAGGTTTGAATCCCGGTGCTTTCACATCCTTTCATCTTACAGAGGACGATCATTGAGATTTGCCAAGCTTATTGTATTCGTCTGTGGGATTTATAAATGCGTTCTCTTGTAGCGGCTTCGTGCAGGTAAGTGTAAAGGATGGTCTAGACCTCATGTGACACAGGTGTAAATGTTAGCTGAGATGAGTGGTAGCAGTTTGAGACTGTTAACAGTATGTTTGAATGCTGTTCTTGTCAGGTTAGACTTTTTAAATGTCAGTATGGATACACATACTGATATAAATAAATTGCCAAGTTGGAGGACCGTTCGAGTAGTAAAGTGCAGTCCTCTTATTCCCTACTCCCCCCGCACATTTGGTAGCTAGTCAAAACTGGTGGTAACATTAGATTTGCTTATTGTGGAATGTATGACTTAACTTTACTGCATGAACTTAATATTGTCCTTGACCCTATTGAACGTTCGACTCTGTTCAAAGTGCGCAAAGAGCGAAGGCATCTCTAAATGGGGCAGATATATACTCCGGCTGCTGCACTCTAAAGATCGAGTATGCTAAGGTACGGTACTCGCTTGTATGCATGCACATTATTTAAGTTTCATGGGAGACCGAGCACAGATGTACATTTGTATATATGACATTTCTAGCTGTTTGAGTAGATGAAACTCACTTATTTTATGTAGGGGGGGGTATTGTGGTGGTTTTAATTAATCAAGCAATAAACATTAAACTATAAGTTTTAGGTTTTCCACAATTTGCAACTGATTGAATCATTTGTATTTTAGCCAACACGGCTGAATGTGTTCAGGAACGACCAAGACACCTGGGATTACACGAATCCCAACCTGAATGGCCAAGGTAACTTTACTTTAGTTCGTGCTCTTACATACACTTTTAAAGACCTTTTGCTATGCAAGACTCACTTCATATGGGTTTTCACACATTGAAATGCCATTGTGGTTCCTTCTAAATTCAGTTTTGGTTCCTGAATTGGTCTTTAAATACAACCTTGGTCTAAAGTAACTATTGTTTCAGCATCTTAAGTGAAGAGGCGCTAGCGTGATTCCATACTTGATCGAGCTCAGAGTTTAATTATTTATATATATAAATATACACACACATTTTCGTTTGTTCTGGGCCCGTGTACATGCCATTAATTGTAGCAGTGTTTTTTGTTTACCCGTAATTTTGACTACTCCCTGTTACTTGGTAAATACCTATTTTCTGATATTTTTGCTTCCAGTCCCTTTACATGACACCTCGCAGTTAATGCTATGAACTGGAGATACAAGTATTTGTCTGCTTGGCCTTTTTGTGTTTATAAATCCGTCACTTACGCTGACCAATACAACCTCGCGGTATGAATGATCTAGTTTAAATGGCTAAAAAACTGAATTTAGGTTGACGAGCAATGGCATTTCACTACTTAACACATGACATTTCTCTTCCAAGGTACATGTTAGTGATGCGCAGAGGCACACAAGTTGAAAGTCTGCATTCTTGGGTGCATTGGAGGGACATTGTAGTCTTTTATGTCCCTTTCCAGGCTCTTAAGCAGTAGTTCAGAACTTTGCTTTGAGGCCCAAAAATGGATATTGCTTGCCTCTGTACATCCCTAAACACTCAGTGTAGAAAATCACTAGTTACTTCCGGAGGAACATTCATCATGTACAAGACCGACAAAAACTTGTTCATACATCGAGAACACAACACGGTGATCCAGGAACCCGCTGTACAAGAGGCCGACAACATGCCACAGCAGACATGTTAAAACCACTGAGATGACGAACATGCCACAACAATCATGTTACAAGCACTGAGATGCTACAGCTATCATGTAACAAGCAGAGAAAGATGCCACAGCAGTTGCGTAACAAGCACTGAGATGCAACAGCAGTCATGTAGAAGCACTGAGATGCAACAGCAGTCATGTAACAAGCACTGATGCCACAAGTCATGTAACAAGCACTGATGCCACAAGTCATGTTCCAATCCTAAAGTCGAGCAGACTAGGAAACACAGAACCAAGAACAAACCAGTGCCGCGAAGAAACTAAATTACTAGAGTGGATTAGACCCTGTTGCTTTTCGACTTTGGGATGCTTTTCTGCCTCTACACTTGTCGCTCGGTTTTAGAGGGCTTTATCAGCTGCTAATCTTTACCGTCGAAAGATTCTCAAGGCACACAGATTCGTCGTGTAGCTGGGGGCATTGGCGCGTGCATACATGTGATAACAGGCACACTCCTCATAGCAGGAGACATGCACATGAGCTACACAGAGCCAGAAGCATCACACCAGAGCAGGAGGCGAACACGGAGTGACACTCATTAGCACACTTCATGTCCTCTTCTGATACCCTGAAGACACAAAGATGTGAGCCTTTTCAGCACTATACTCGTGATTTTGAAAAATTGTTGTTCTCCTCCCTGGAATTTACTTATGACTGAAACCATGTAATGCAGGGTCGCAGTGTATGTTTGATGGGACGCCATCTTTCAGATCCCTGCTTGCTCTCTGAAGCTCGAATGGTAAGAGACATGCAGTTTGTAATAGTACTCTGTACTCCAGCTGTAAGTAACCTTTTTAATTTTTGTATGAAATTGTTAAATGTATACAATGCTTTAGATACAAATGTAAATCCATGGTCTTTGCTCAGTTATTGTACAAAAATTAGCCATTTTGTAGTATGCTTTAATTTTCCCTGGGTGCTTCTAGATTACTTGTTGGGGACCTTGATCATGGAGCTGAGCTTTTAAATTTTAGTAGAAGTGCGCATGATTTAGGACCAGCAAGAAGCATGTTTTGGTAGCATGCCTTTTCTATTTATATATGTATATTTAGTTTTTAATCGTGGTCCGTAGTATGTATGTGCAAAGTGGTGGTGGGTTTGGAGGGTTGTTACCATCTATTTTTAAGTCGAACAAGTTGGTCCGCCGGGCTAATTAATGGGAACTGGGTTTTTGGAATGTTTCCTTGGTTGCTCTCTAATGAAAATGTTGTGCTTCCATAGGAGACACTGGCAATAACCCCAACAAGCGCCAAAGGCAGCCACCCTTGCTTGGTGATCATCCAGCAGAATATGGTAAGGCTGGACCTGGACCAGCTATGGGTGAGTTTTCGGTTGAACAGCTTTTTTACTCAATCGTTTTCAATTATCTAATCTGACATCAGTCCCGATTCTTTGTTTAATTTACCTTGATGTCTGTGGGTCTTAACAGTTCTTAGCCATAGCAATGAAAAATGTTATCACGTTAATGGACCTCTCGGTCCCCCTCTAGCAGACTAAGTTGGTCCGATATACTTTCTGCTTTTTAAGTGTCTGAATCAAATGATTTAGTTGAATGTAGTTGCTTTTGCAAACACTGGGAGCTAGAAAATAAATTTAAAATCCGTAACAATATGAAATCAAGTGAGCTCTTGGAAATTACCACAGTTTCGACCAGGTGTGCTGCTTCCTTAGTCATTTTGCTAAATGCATGTTTGATTGTGACCACTGCGATTGACTTGATATGCCCTGCCACCTGAAATTGTGCACTTTTCTCCAAACGGAGTGCTCCGTCTGTGTTGGTACTTATGGGTAAACCATTTGCTTTCTAGGCGGGCCTCATAGTGCCTATCATGCGCATTATGACGATGGATACGGTCCCCCGGCACCTCACTATGAAGGAAGACGAATGGGTCCCCCTTCTGCATCTGGCCCACCTCCTCGTCGTGGACCACGGAGCTTTCAACCTCAGTACGGAGGGCATCCGCCCCCACTCCCTCCTCCGCAAGAGTTTGGCCCACATGCTGACAGTTCCGTTCTGATGGTTTATGGTCTGGAGCCTTCCAAGATGAACTGTGATCGAGTCTTCAATGTGTTCTGTCTTTATGGAAATGTGGAGAAGGTAAATGTTTGTTTCATTGGTCTCCCTCAACACCATTGTTGTGCTTCGCGGTTTGTGCGCTACTGTTTCACGTATTAAACCGTGCCAGCTAGTAGATAGCTCTAGCGGTCGGCTGCTAGTATTGACTGGTCTGATCTATATGAAGGTGCAAAGATTGAGCGGGGGGCATGGTTGCACTCAACTGCCTACATAATTTTTCTAGGTTAAATTCATGAAGAGTAAACCTGGAGCTGCCATGGTAGAGATGTCCGACGGTTATGCTGTAGATCGTGCCCTCACCCACCTAAACAACAACTTCATGTTTGGACAGAAACTCAACGTTTGGTATGTTCACAAACCGTTCAACTTGTCCATGGGCCCTTGTAATGCTTCATCGATCTACTCTAAAGCTATGTTGCAATGCACTAAAACATTTGCTTATTTTCGAATGTACTGGTTTGTAAAGTGGCACTCATGCTTCATGCATTTGTCTGCAGTGTTTCCAAGCAGCATAATATCATGCCGGGCCAGTCGTATGTACTCGAAGATGGTTCGTGCAGCTTTAAGGATTTCAGCGGCTCTCGAAATAACAGGTTTTCCACACCGGAACAAGCAGCAAAGAATAGGATACAGCACCCCAGCAGCATCCTTCATTTCTTCAATGCACCTCAGGAAGTGACAGCGGACAACTTCTACGAGGTCAGAACCCAGCAGTTTCCTGCTATTTTTCTCTAGTAGTTTATTTGGGATGTAGCCCATAACATGTTAATTATTACAGCAAGAGTAGAAAAGATGCACAATTATTAAAATGAGGCGACATCATTGCCTGTTTTAAGTCCCGATATGGCAAGTTGCAAACATAAGTTGATGTAACGGACTTGCACATGTCCGAAGCTAGTTAAATTCAAACAGATTTTCTGTTGAGGCTATAGAAAATCGAGCTTGGTTTGGTACTACTTTTAGTGGTTCTAACAACGTGACTAATTTAGGTTCATTGTTGCTATATTTGATATGCTGACCCATTCTCTAAAGCTAAACTGCCATCTGTGCAATTGGATTGAAATGGCTTTTAGCTGAGGGGTTTGTGATTAACGAAGACTTGCTTTGTAAGTTTAAATGCCATTTTCATCTTTCTCCACTTTCTGTGCCCCTGCAGATTTGCGAAGAGTTGGGTGTAAAGAAGCCAAGTTCAGTCAAAGTGTTTAGTGGAAAAAGTAAGTCTTCTTCGATAGGAAGAACTGTTGGGTGCTTGGTGTGTTCACAGCAACAAACATGGTGATGAAATGTTTAATGAATATCGTCCCCTGGCTATCTCTGGGGCCATCCCGCTCTTAACCGCAACCAGGCATTTACAGATCGGTTTTAATGATCCGATTGCATCGTACTGGAGTCACAACTTCACGACCTAGCGTTTCAGGCTTGATTTTTTTTTTTTTTTATTGGAGTAGGATTGTTTTATTTGTATACGGCTGGATGATGTCTGAGTTGGCATTGAGTCAAATAACAGACTGAAGTACAGCACCAATTAATAACAAATGGCTGCTGAATTGAAGCGATCTAAAATCGCTTCTCTTGCCAGTAGTTTCTTTCTGTGTACAGCGTTTATACATTGAGTCCATAAGATGTGTATAATGGCTTTTAGTAATTTGATTGTCACTGTTCCAACAGGTGCACGGAGTTCTTCAGGCTTGCTGGAATGGGATGAAAAGAATGACGCTTTGGAAACGCTGAGCGTATTAAACCACTTTCAGATGAAAAACCCAAGTAAGTCTCAGGGTGTATTCGATCTCCCTTTTCCCATTTTATTTTCGATCATAAAGATCTTATAAATTATATCGACAGATGCACTTTTTTAAAGTGCAGTTTTAGTTTCTTGCAAGGACAAGTAAACACATGGCAATAGGGTACAGCTTTACTTAGTAAGGCAATTTCCAAATAAAACCATAATATCATAAAGGTACCAAGAATAGACAAGTAATTTCCTTACAAGTAATAAATTGTTGAAACTCGGTGAAAGAAAATACTAAATGGACACGTGTCCATTAAGACCCAAGGTTGTCGCACAATACACTTTGGAAATTTAGCTAAATCAAATCCCTCAATTAACCTTGTGTATCTGTGCTGAGTAATCTAAGCACTAACAGATAATGTCTACGATCAATGAATCTGCATAGTGATATAATGCGCTTGGTCCTCAGATTTTTATAATGGGGCAAAAATAGTAAATTTACCAGGGGTTTAGGGCCTCCTTTACATGCTGAACACGTCATCAAGGGAAGCTTGGTTTTGCCATCTACTACAGAACACCTAGTTTGTGAGTGACTGACTTGTATCTACATTTAAAAAACGGTTTCCATGTCACAGGCGAGACAATCGTGGATTGCTTTTAAAGCAATGAACTGCTGCGTAAGCGATCCCTTGTCATTAGAAACACTCCACCGTAGTGAATTCCCAGTAAACTACTTTGGCTCTCTTGTGATCTAGGACGTCTCTGGGTCAGTCCAATAGGATTCAAACCTCCATTTCCTTAGCAGTACCCTGAGGGAAAAACAAACATTTTTTCCAGTCCTTGAAGATGCAGAGGTCCAAGTACCACTCTGCATTGGGCCACTGCTTTTAGTAGACCAGTCAATGCCAAAGTATTAGTGGCCAACATCCCATTTTGTGGGCAATCTTTCTATAAGCCAATTCGAGTAAAATTGGAATCAGGAGTTTGCTGGAAGATTGTGAAGGGTCCTCCGTCTCAGAAAGACAATCCATATTCCCACAATTTTGCTCCATATATAACTGAGCCTAAGGTATTTCTAATAGAGAATAAAGAATTTCTAATGCTGTAGCCACTTTACCCGATTCAGTTTTTATTAATCTTGCTTATGTGGGAGGTTTGTTGGATGAGTGAGATGTGCTTTCTCAAGGTTGGGGGACCCAGCCCAATTTCGGAGTTGAGTATATCCTCAAATCAAAAGTGGAAACCAATCCAATGGGGTGATTTCCATGGACATAAATCTCTTCATTGGAGAAGACCACATACTTTGAGTCATTTAACTCCAATTCACACTGATCACGGAAGCGATTGAAATCATTCTACAGCTGCTGAAGACTTTAATAACATTAGCGTATCATCCGCAACGGTCAGGAGCCTTTCTCTGACCTTAGTAATATTACACCCATCGAGGTACCCTCTACTCAATATATAAATAGCAAAAACTGTCTGGGTGCTAAAACACACCCCTGTCTTAACTCCACACCTTATCACAAAGGGCCTCATTAGCTACATGTAATTTCATCAAAATATCCAATACATTTAGTGGTACCCCCATCTCAGCCAGCACCTTCCAAACTTTGCCCAGGGGCTCCGAATCGGTACCTTAATCCAGTTAGTAGGATATCTGATCGTTTTCTCCAAGCATAACACTAAACGGTTGATAAGTGGTGGAAAGTGGGTTCTTGGTAGGGGTAGGTCTGCCACTGGCAATAAGGCCACTAACACATGTTTGGACCCAGCATAGGTCCTAAAAAATTATTCCTATGCTCAACCCTTGGTAACATGGCTGCAAGCAAGCCGGCTTAACTCAAGGTATGTAAAGCATTTAAAAACACAATTTCAGTAAATTAAGACACAACACAAAATAAAAATCCAACACCAATTTATAAAAATAGGTAATATTTTTCTTTTAACCCCTTAAGTGCTGATGACGGAACTGCTCCGTCATCAGCTACGGGTGAGCTGTGCTGATGACGGAGCGGTTCAGTCATGGCCTGCGCGGCGCGAATTTCGCACCTGGGCTGAGCGTTCTATTGAACGGGGCGGGCCATGTCGGAACCTCCATCACAAGCACAGCTCAACCGACGCTGGTGACGGAGTGGTTGCGTCACCAGCATGCGACCGCTGCGCGGCCGCCCCCTTAGCACTGCGGCAGAATATCCGCCGCAGTGAAGGGGTTAAATGACACCAAAACGAAAAAAATCCACTGTAGGGGACCAGAGAGGAACTTGTAAAGATTAGTCACTTTCTAGTGCTTGGAAACCAACAGAGTGCCCCTTTTTTAGTCATTTTGTTTTCTGGCAGGGACACTTTTAAACATTGTTCTGGAGAATCTCGCCAAATGTGTTGCGCCTTCTCCAGTAGACTGGGACCCGCAAGCAGAACTTGAGGAAGGAGTTTTAACCAGACCCAAAGTATCCAACACACATCTAAGGTTCTGGAATCCCCAAGAGGGTCCTTAAAAGTGTAAAACTTCAATCCCACAATCCACTTTAACACAACCCTTGCAAATCCACTGGTACTCCAAGCTGGGATGCTTTGTGGGGATGTCTAGGTGAGCTCTGTTAACCTGTAGCTTGCATGGAGTCCACTCTTCAGTCCTTTTGCAGCAAGGTAATCCATAGGGCTGCAGTTTCACTTAGTGCAGTCGTCAGAGGTTAGGCCTTGGAAATCTTTGCACAGTAAAACTTCTCAGCAGGGCACTTCGTGCTTCATTAAGTTTCAAGCAGCAGATCTGGAGGGCTCTGCCCCTCTCATATACTTATTAAAAAGTCTCAAAGTCCAGCAACAGGTCATTTCTGACCAATAAGAGCAGGGTAACTCCTCATAGGTATGACCACATCCTGTAGAGTGGCATTTAGTCCCAGAGGGCACCAATCTTCCAAATCCATAATGGCTGATTTTCCAGCAAGCAGGTAAGAGCTGGCTAAACACACCCCCTGGGATGGCGAATCTCCAGGGGCTAGGCTTAAGGAAGGTAAGAGTGAAACTGGAACCCAGGCCTCTTACGACCCCATTCCCTACCCTGGCACTCCTATAGACCAGCCCACTGCCCTCCCAGTAGAGTTGTTAACCCCAGGGGTTCTTGATCACATCTTCAAAGCTGCCTGGCTAATCCACTTAACGCTGACCATCAGGGCAGCGCACTGGAAGGCTGAATTTGGACTTTCAAACCAGTGTGTTAACTTCTTGTATGTACACTTAGGGAGAAATTCAACAATATAATAGTTGGATTTTTCCCTACCATTCTAGTAAGGGTTTGAAAGGTAGCTCTATCTCCTTCCTATCAGGAGTTATTCTTCAATAACACCTTGCCATGTTAACCTATGAGCAATGAAGAAAATGACTTGTGCCAGTTTTCTAGCATCAGGGCTTTTAAAAACCTATTTTATAAGTATTTCCCTAATTTCTACAGGACCCCCACCACCTGTGCAACTAGGAGAGTTTATGGGTTATGAATCTGCAGAAATATTGCAGATCCTCCTTACACAGTGCTCCTTGCATCAACGTCTAATTTGAGCAGCACTTAAACACAATGTGGGGTGAATGTGAAATTTCACTTTACCTAGGCATATAAACTCTTTTTTATAAGTGTGTACCTTATGTATGCAAATAGATCATATGCAAAACATTGTGCGTTTGCCATTTTTAAGTGCCCCTACCACCAAAGTCTAGTTTGGGCACAATTTACAGTTTAAAACAGTCCTGGCACCCAGTGCTGCTTTTAAACTGACCTCAGGCTTCAGCAAAAAGCTGGTGGCCTCTGAACTGCCATGCCTCGGGGTACTAGTCAATTTCAATCCCCTGCCCTATTATATTCTATGGGGCCTATGGTGTAGGGCATGCCAATTACAGGGGTACCCCACATACACCATAGTGTACCCTAGTGTATGTTGGGTGTTTTAACTGTACTCTGTTCCTTTCAGCCCTGGGTATGCAGAGCTTGGGGTCCATCCAAATCAGTTACCACCAGCAGTCTGCTGAACGTTGAGGGGGGTGGGGGGGGGCCCAGGGCACAGGATGACTTTGCAACAATAAGTGATCAAACTTTGCTCCCATTCTAACAAGCGGTCTGCTTGAAAGGGGCTTACCGGCCTAGTCGGTAGGAAATGCTATCGCTTTTTAATTTTTTTTCTACTTAAGCTGAATTCTTTTGAGCACTGTCCATTCCTAGTTAGTAATCCAGGTTCAAATATTGGTGCATGGTATTGAATGGTTTAGCTTCTAATGGCTTACCCAGAACCACCTAGCATTCAGAAAGCAACTTAAAACTTGGATATTTGACAAGTAATCCCCCCCCCTTCCTAAGCGCCTTGAAACCCTCTGGGTATGTAGTGCGCTATACAAATTTTTTGACTTGACTTGACTAGGGATGTTGGCGTTATTTTCACATTACAGCCCGCATTCTGGGTAAATTCTGTATTCTAGGGCAATCCTATGACTTCATTGTCTGCGGGAACATGTTCAAAACTTTAATCGTACAAATGCTTGATTTAACGTATTAAATCGTGGTCTCCAGAGTATTAACATTGGTGTTTTTCTTTCTTGCAGGTGGGCCATACCCATACACCCTAAAACTCTGCTTTTCCACGGCTCAGCATGCATCTTAACAGCCTAGGCACAGCCACCCTGACATTGACCCTTTTGTGATTGTTATGTTTCCTCTTTTATAATATAAAGATTTAGTAGCCAGGTGTTAAATGTGCTGTTGGATGTAAAACTGTTTAAAAGCCTCATTTTTTTTAACTCTGTAAATTAGTTTTATTTGTGCTGCCAGTGTTAGCATCACATTACAATAAAACAAACTTGGTCTTAAATTTGGTGCAGTCTCAAATTCCCTTTTTAACCAATGAGCCCTGCAAGGTTCTAAATCTGTCTCCACCATCAATCAGGCTGGCTTGGACACTGAAGACTGAATGTATGCCTTTTAGGAAACTCCGAAGTTTAAAAATCTGGTGTTAACGATCTGATGTGACTTCGTTTCATAGCAATTTGTATGCCTTGATCTCCAATTCAGGAGAGGGTAGATGTGGGGAAAAATAATGGGATCATTGCTATAAGTATGAGGTAATGAGCAGTAGGAAGTGCCCGAAGCCATTCATGAAGCAAGTTAGGTCTTTTTCCTCAAGGGTAATTAAAGGTAAGGTTCCCTCATGCTTGCGCTCAGCATAAACTACAGAAGCAGGAGTAAGATTTGGCCTTTTGGGGTAATAAGATCTCCCAAATCTGATCTTTCTGTGCCTCAAAATTAGTGCTCATCTGTGGTTGAGAATTTGGAACGCTGAGGTGGAGAGTCTCTAGTACACACATGTACTCCAGAGATCATGTGAAATCTACCTGACACCATAGTGCCATTTTCATGGTGACCCTAGAGTGTGCAGGTAGATTCACGACTGCTTAAAATTAAATTGGCAGATTATTAGTCTGTATGTGTAGGGCACAAAAATCATAGTTCTGTAAATGTAAAAGGCTTTAAAAGTGGAAACAAAAAATGAAGTTGGTGTCCTTGGCTTGATTTGTGCTTTGGAGCAGCCTCGAGTACAGTGAACTATAGTATGGTTAATTGGTGACCTTAAAGCACTGATGAATATATTAGGCCCTAAGTAGTCTGCTAGAGACGATCGCCACTTTCTCTTAAAAATCTGTATTTTGAAAATATTGGTGACCAAGAGACTTTAGCAAGGTGCAAACGGCTCTCTAGTGTTGTGACAAGGAGCTGCAATCTCCACATAGGTAAACAGCCTGTCTCAATTTGAAGCTCCACAGGCTGCCACTTGAATAGAAACATGAAAAATGCTCATTACAAAAGGGACAAGTATGTTACTTGGCAGTTATATATTGGTTTACAAAAAATATCTTGTCACTTGTATCTAACCTATTTTCTAGTCTTTACTGAAATTCCAATACTTTGTGTGATCTGTTTCCAAGATTTCTTATCGGATTCTGTGTACTTTTGGCTTATTCAATTTTCTGCACCTAGTCTTCAATTATTCTATTTACTGTGCGAACATAGTACGTGCTTGTGCCGAGACCATCAATTCCTTCAAGCTTAAAAAACAGGGTTTCCTTTAAACTAAGGACCTGCTGGTAATGCGTTCTATTTTCAGGTGAAATATGTTCACCTATAGCATCAGCATGAGATTTTGGCATTCACTGCACAATTATTTTTTTCTTCTGGTGTCTGCTCTAGCATAACTTGATGCTTCCATTTACTTTCGAGCCCCCCCCCCCGCTAGATATTTAAACTATTTGATCTAAAACCTGGGTCTCCACTTGGCACTAAGGTGACTGTTTCCCTGAGCATCTACTATTCGTGTCCCAACTGGACACACCCCTCCCACCTTTGAACTAATCCTCCTAAAACATGATAAAATTAATCAGTAGCAGAGACACGAGCTGGAATAAGGCTCCCAAAATTAAGGATGGTAATAATAAAAACCACCCACTAAGTCAGTTATTGGTGGCACTTCAATCTATTTTCTTCTGTAGATTATGCAATGATTGTGTAGCTTCTGACACTTCGATTCTCCATTTGCTGGGGCAGAAGTAAAGCAAGCCGTCAAACTTTGCCCATACCCCTCCTTTCATGAGTCTTATGGTCAAGTACATAACTACTACATTATTTTCATGGCGCACCACCCCCTTTTTGTACTTCTTTTGGCCGCCATAAGTGTGGCAGGGTATGCTCAGATTTGAGTCCCTTGCTCACTTTGCCACTGGATTCAAGCAAACCGGGCTGAAGACGGCTGGAATGCCAGAAACCGGTCCTTGGAAGCTTGTTTCCGGTCCAGGGAAGGCATGGCTTGACAGTTCGGGCTGGACTCTCCCATGAGGCACAGGGTCAGACTGATTTGCATATGTCTGAACTGGGGTGGCTGAGTGAGCTAACGAATGGTGATGGATTAAACCCAGATCAGTTGACTGGGGGTGAGTGTTTGATTGGTTCAGATGCTCCGTCCATTACCACCCCCTTTTGTACCGCACATTTTTATTGTGGCATTAAATTAATCTTTCGTAGTATTTGGAATTAATGAGTACCCATCAAGCCTTTGTCTGAACGAACAGCAGAATACTTCCAAAGAACTGAATCACCGGTACTCCTAAGGGAACATCATTCCAAGTGGTAGTGCCATAATACTCTGCAGTTATTCTTTGATGTAGCAGTTTGGACGGTTCATTAAGTGTTGACAGATTAACTCCAGGAATGACCAAAATGGGGAGTGCTAAGTGACCAATGTGCAGAGGCCTCCCCAGCGGCAACTGAGTGTAACTGTAGTTCTCCACGCTGCCTATAAGAGGCTGGTGGTGCCCCCCTGCATGTCCTTTTAGTTTGTAGCACTGCAGTTGATATTCTGGTCTAAGTCCTGGCCTATGAACACAATCTTGCGGTTAAGGATTTACTAAGTAAGTCAGCGTGCATGTTACTCTTAAACTCTAAATCAGACTGTCCATTCTGCACTGTTAGGGTGACCTGTTTCTTTATTGGTATTTATCATTCATTTCCTACCTATCTGTAAGGATGTGGTAGTTAATTGTACTACCCTAGCATGTTTGCTGTGGTGGGTTTTTTAACCTATCTTGACGTGTTGTACTACATATCTAATTGTCTGGTATGGATAATATGAGACACAGAATGAGTAGAGTTCGCTTTGCTAGCTTGTAATGTTGGAACTAAAATCTATTTCGCTTATAGCAATGTAAAGTGACAGTATTAAGAGACAAAAAAAACATGGTCCGCTGGCGCAAATTATCTCTAGGCAACGGTGAAGGGGGTTATTTTTATGATCACAAGCTCTACGACCCCCCCCTCATTTCATTTACATAGCTGTTGATTTTTTTTTTTACATAATGCTGGGTTTAGTCTAATCCAAGGCTTCCTGCCATCTACCTTGAGGGCAGTTGGGTTGACCAGCCCCCTGAAAGGCACGTCCAACATAGGCACTCCATTTCCGGGCAATTTCTTACAAACTTAATCGCCTATGTGCACAACTGCAAGCTCGACCGCTGTGGCTTGCATCTCATTTGCCTTGGTTGCTTGTTGAATGAACTGGTTAATTTGGAGAATCCTGCATTTTATCCAATGTTTGTGTGGTGCTTTTTCACTGCGTTACTTCTAGTGGCAGGTATTAGCGTATTTATAGGTCATTTCCCCATCACTATCTTATGGGGTATCTGGTGATCAGAACTACGTTCCTTCCTAAGGGAGAAGAGTGCCCATGGTAAGCAATACACCCACTTTTTAGGTCTCGCCTAGTGTTGCATCGTGCATGCGCTGCTCGCTCTGCAAGACCTATTGTGACATTTCAGAAGGGGGCTTGAAGCCCTGCCCCTAATTTTCATTGGATGGTGTCATTGTTTATGGTAAACTGGCCTCCAATTGAAAATGAGGCTTCTTTGTTACTGGCCTTTCTCCTTTTGGGACGGCCCATCCGGACTGGATCCTTTGCTTCACGGCTGTCGTGAAGGAATTTCTTATCAGGAGGAGGGGTGTTATATAAACAAGCCGTGAAGCAAAGGATCCAGTCCGGGTGGGCTGTTTCAAAAGGATACCGGGCGGTAACAAAGAAGCACTGTTAGGCGAGCTTGTTCATTACAGTAGTTTATAAAGCAATACAGTATCTGAGCCCATCTTTATTCTAATGTTAAATGCGCTCACTTTTCGATGTATATCAGCTGACGTTGAAGGCCTTCTATTCACGAGGATAAGGGTGGGCAATGAGCAGTATCTGAGCTTGATTTGTTAAACTGTCCTTCTTTGGGTATTGGTTGAATTATCACTTGAGATTGAAGACTGGAGAATTAAACTTTTTAGATGAGAAAATTAGATCGCTGACTGCCGGTGATTTCTGAAAGACTGGCACTCAGACTCCGCCCTGTGACTACCGGAATACAAAAGCAGAGGGCGCAGCACTTCCCAACCACCAAGTGCATCATAAAAGGGGGCGGGGCCAATGCAGTGTAAATTACGGGAATGGCATTCTAAATGGTGACCTTGCACAAGTCCTTTGAAAGCGGATATGCAGGGGTTGTAAGTTAGACCTCTAAAGCAATTGTTGGCACTGTCCGCTTGCTGTCTTTGGATGTGTGGTTGTTGGCCCGTCTGACCTCATCCTTCACTTCACTGACACTCGCTGTTCTTTCTCTTCTGCTCTTAGGGTGCATTTTGGTTCTTGACCACGGTGGCCTCTCTTCAATCTTTCATGCCCGATATGGTGTAGCATGACCCCAAGTAGTGCGCCCCTGCTTCATGGTGTTTGCTGCTTACAGTCTCCAGTGTAGATGAATGCAGCAAAGCTTCAATCAAATAACGGACCGAGTTTCCAAAACGCTCACTGCAGCCTTACCTGCTGAACAGATGCACGCTCTTAGCCTTTTTTTTTATTATTCCGTTGTTAGCAAGACTAGTGTAGTGATGGCTGGCGGTGGCTGCACGTTTCATTTTTTTTTACTAATTAAGAAATTTAAAAAATCTTATGCAGTTAAAATAAATGTAAAATGAACCTTTTCTTCTTTCGAAGGAAGGGTTCCATTTGAAACAAGCAACATACCCAGGAATGCATGCTGTACCCAGTATTTTAGATTTAGAGATGGCTGGCAAAACAGTAGTAGAACCTGCTTCTTACGCCTGTATTGTCTACATTTGAGACCAACCAGCAGAGGTAAAGTGCCAGGCACGTCCAATGACCATGCTGTACCTACCTACCTAAGTAGCTGTCACTCAGTTCACCATGAATGCTCCAACAGCCGTCATATATTGACCTCCAAGCCAAGATATAGAGAACTCTTATGTAGCAGCAGTTAAAGCTACACAATGAGAGCAAAACTAAGCAACATTGAAAATGATATGGTCAAAGAAAAAAACCTGATGACGAAAGATAAATGACTCCAAGGCAAACCAGAATTCAAAAGAAAACGAGATTAAATGAGCTGATCAAAAGCAGCAGTCAGAAAGGAAGCAAGTAAACATAGGGAAATAAGTAAAAGCAAAACGCCCACATCGAATATCTTTTAGAAGGCTTAGGCTTTTTACACTATGGTTCAAATCTTTTTATTGGTTTAATCAATTAACACATACTCGCCTACATCCAGAGGTTATTGAAAAGAAATGCGAGGGGTAACTAGAAGGGGGAGGGGACATGAACAGTTAATGGGGAGAGGCTGTGGCAGAGGGTGAAGTAATTGGCTTTTGTTTAAGTGCCCACTTGGAGGAAGAAGATAACGCAGTCTGAATCCCGCAGGAGTGATGTCACGACAAGGTGCTTTGCCAGAACGTTTAGGCCTCAGACATCTAGGCTCAGTATTTTAACTATGGGGCTGGGGTCAGAGGAGAAGTTTGTGTCTCAGCAGTGGGAGATGTAGAGGTCCTGGGGTCATGGAGTAGTAGTGTGGCAGGCAGGTAGTAGAGTGTGAGAGGTCATACATTGCGTGTAAGCAACGCAATGGGGTTGAAACTCCACTCAGCAGCTCCCATTGTGGGGGCTTCAGCAGCCAGTGATGCGATCTGTGTCTGCAAAAAGACTAATGGTTCGGGTGCCATCTCGGGCACCTGCGTTCTGCAGTGCCAGAAATAATTTGTTGCGTATCTGCAGACTCAATGAGTTTTGAGTCCGTCTATATCCAGAGAAAAGGAGTGTGAGCTGGAGGGAAGTGTTAGTATAGTCGTTTTTCAGTGATCCAGGTCTTGCCTTGCGGTTGAAGTTGGGGCAACACCGCTGAGGTTCATATAGAAACTGATGGGGGTCTGGCATGCATTCATTATAATGTACATCATAATGTAGTGATTCCTTTTTTAGGTTGAGCCTAACGGCAGGGCGCATGGGCTGCTCTAGTAGAGAATGCTGTGGAAGCCTCTCCCACTCTTCTCCCATATTTTTCATAGGCAGGTTGTTGTCTTTGGTAAATGTTGGCTCCCGATCAATCAGGAAATTTGTTGAGTGCTTTTTGAGAAACCTGAAGGTTAGTAGATCCCAGGTCTGTTGTAGGATGGGGAGGGTGTTCCAGGTCTTGGCGGCGAGGTGGGAGAACGATCTGCCGCCGGTGGTCGTTCTTCAGATGCGGGGGGGCGAGGTGAGCGGAGCTGGCGGTTCTGATTGTAGAAGGTGAGTCTTCTATTGAGGTATGCTGGTCCGGTGTTGTGGAGTTCCTTGTGTGCATGGATGAGGAGCTTGAAGGTGATCCTCTTGTTGACTGGAAGCCAGTGCAGGTCTCTCGAGTGGGGTGTGATGTGGCTGTGCGAGGGATGTCTGATCAGGCGTGCAGAGGCGTTCTGTATGCGTTGTAGTTGTTTCTGGAGTTTATCCGAGGCTCCTGTGTAGAGGGCGATTCTGTAGTCCAGCCTGCTGCTGACGAGGGCCTGGGTGACAGTTCTCATTTCGGTGGAGACTGCATTGACTTGTTTATCCATGGAGTGTTGAGTAGAGTATAAACCCCCTGGTTGTGTGCGTGGTCAGCAGTGGTCCTAGTGCTGTCAGGCCACCAGGAGTGGTCCCAGGCTGAGGGGGTGGGACCGAGGATGAGGACCTCCATTTTGTCTGAGATCAGCTTCAGACGGCTGTTCATCGATTTGGCGACTGCTTTCATTCCTTCGTGGAGGTTGATTTTGGCTGTGAAGGGGTCCTTGGTGAGGGAGATGATCAGCTGTGTATCGGCGTAAGATGTCGCGCAGTTGGGCGAGCGATGCCATGTAGATGTTGAAATGTTGGGCTTAGGGATGATCCTTGGGGTACGCCGCAGATCTTGCATGCTTTGGAACGGAAGTGGGGGAGGTGGGCGCTCTGGGTTCTGCCGGAGAGGAAGGTGGAGGTCCATTCCAGAGCCATGTCTCGGATCCCTGCATTGTGGTGGCGTGTGTAGGGTGCGGTGGTACAGTGTTGAAGGCGGCTGATAGGTCCAGGAGTATTAGGGCTGCGGTTTCGCCGTTATCCAGCAGGGCCCTGATGTCGTCAGTGGCGGCAATGAAGTTTCGGTACTGTGGTTGCTGCGGAATTTAACTGGGACGAGTCCAGGATGTTGTTCTCATGGTAGCGGGTCAGCTGTCTGTGACTGTTTTCTCGATGACCTTCGCCGGGAACAGGAGCAGGGAGATCGCCGGAAGTTCTTGAGGTCCCTCGGGTCCGCCTTGGGTTTCTTGAGTAAGGCATTGATCTCAGCGTGCTTCCAGCTCTCCGGGAAGGTCACTGTCTCGAAGGAGATGTTGATGGCCTTGCGGAGATGGGGTGCGATGGTGGCGCTAGCTTTGTTGATGTGGTACGGGCATGGGTCTGACAGCCAGAGTGGATGGTATTGATGGTGTAGTCGTTGCTTATGTTGGTCCAGGTGAGCAGGGGGTTGATGTGGGTGGTGGCCGTGGGGTCTGAAGTGTCGGCTGTCGAGGCGGTCAGGTTGAAGCGGTCATGGATGTCAGCGGTTTTACAAAGGTAGAAGGTGGCAAGGGAGTTGCACAGGTCTTGCGATGGTGAGATGTCGTTGGTGTTGGATGGCGTTTTTATGGGCTGCGTCGCTGTCCGGTGTCTATTCGCGGTGCCATTTCTTTGGTTTCCTGCAGTTTTGCTTGAAGATCCGGGGTGAACCAGCTGGCTTTTTTGTTAGTGTCTGTTTGAGGGTTTTTTGATTGGGGGGGAGGGTGTTGGCGCAGTAGTCGACCCAGCACCTAAGGTTGCAGGCAGCGGTGGGGTGGGAGGGCTTTGGACATGGGTGGCTTTTAGCTGGTCTTTAGTGATTTTGCTACGGCGGGGATCTGTTGAGTGTGGTGGGTTTCCAGATGGTGAAGTGGATGCAGCGATGGTCGGTCCAGTGGAGTTCGGTGGTGTGGCTGAAGGTGATGTGGGAACTTGCGGAGAAGATGGGGGTCAAGCGTGTGGCTTGCGGAGTGGGTGGGTGTTGTGATCAGCTGTCAGAGACAGAGGTTGTCAATCAGGGTGGTGGAGTTGGTGTTGTCGTTGTTCTCGAGGTGGAAGTTCAGGGCTCAGAGGAGGATGTAGTCTGTGGAGGCAAGGGCGTGCATGCTGACTAAGTCGGCGATGGAGTCGCTGAACTGAGGCCGGGTCCAGGGGGTCTGTAGATGAGAGTTCCACTGAGGGTGGTGTTGGGATCAGTGTGGATCTGGAAGTGCAGGTGTTCGGCGGTGCCGAGGGTGTCATCGGTGCTGGTCATGATCCTGAGGGTGTTCTTGTGGATGATGGCGATTTCGCCTCCTGCTCTGTTGGGTCGGTCCATGCGGGTGATCTTGTAGCCGTCCGGGATGGCTATGGCGGGTGCCGAGGAGACGTTCATCCAGGTCTCTGTCAGGGAGGCGACGTTTGGGGAGGATGTGTCCAGCTGGTCCCAGAGTTCGATGGCATGTTTGCGTGTGGAGCGGGTATTCAGTAGTATGCATCTGAGGTGGTTGCGTCCTGTCGCATTGGGTAGTTTGGTGGCTCGAAGGCTGGTGAAGCTGCAGCTCCAGCAGGAGAAGGGTCCTTTGGTGTGCTTCGGGGCGGCCAGGAAGCAGGTGTGTGGTCGTCCGGTGTTTAGTGCGTATAGGGTACTGGCGGAATATTGGCAGCGTTCAGCGTGGCATTCTCGGGGGTCTGGCGCTGGGCGTGGTCTAGGTGCAGACGGGCTTGCCTCAGCTGCCATATAAGGGGAGGTGGGGGAGGAGCAGCTGGGAGGCCAGAGCGGGGCGGCGAGCAGGGGGAACAGGGCGGTAGGGGACTCACCAGCAGGAGAGGGAAGAGCCGGCGGGGGATACAGAAGGGCACAATAACTACAACAGTAAAGGAAAACAAGGCGAAATACAACTAATTACAGTACGACGGCGAAGAGGGCACAATCACAGTACAACAGTAAAAAAGGCAATATAAGGCGAAATGCAACTACTTACTGTACAAGGGCAGAAAAAGCACAGTTCCGAAAGGGGCAGAGCGAGCGCAAGACCGGGGCGGGGTTTTCCATGACCGGGGCGATACCCGGCATGGAAAACAGGCCCAACCAGGAGCCGCAGCCCACCCTCCCCCGGGGACGGGGTGGAGAGAGAGCAGCCGTCCGTTGAGGTAAGGCACCCCGCAAGGTCCCAGGTGCGCCGGGCCAGCCGGAGTGACCCTCCAGACAAGACCGCCGCAGAACCCCTCCACCATGCCAGGCTGCAGCGGACCGGGCAGCGTCTCCCCAGGCACCACCCTCCCCTTGCTGCCCCCACCCCTGCAAAGTAATGAATCCACCAGAGGAAAGGAATCTGAACAGGGAATGGTGCCACCCGAGAGGAGAAACCACCCTCCTCTTGCTCCCCACCCTAACAAAGAAATACATCCCACGGGAAAAAATGCATTCAAATGCGGGTGTAGAAGCCGCCCGGCCCCTGGGGAAAGAGCCCGATGGGAGCACTCACTTGTAACTTTTGGACTGGAAACACGTGTGCGCCCTGCCATTATGGGACCGTCTCCTGTTGTTGCTCTTGTCCTTGGTCTACCATCTTGCGAAACAGTAGACATTATCGTGCCCTCCCTTGGTGATGTGTTTGCGTCCCCCCTCCGACCCCACTTAATGGAACTCTGCTCTCCTTTCCTTGTTTTTTGGGTCCTGACCTGAGAAAATCTACTATTTGTGTGTGTGTATATATATATATGTATATAGAGATAACTCTAGCCACTAGTATATTTAGTGGACCTTTATACTATCTACCATTCCTATGTGACTCTTAGAGTTTATCCATTTGTATCTCTTCCTTGAGTGACTTTACAACTTGTATATTTGCAATTTTTTCAGTTTTTATCTTTTCCTTGTGTGACTTTACAACTTGTACATTTGCAATTCTTTCCATTTGTATCTTTTATGTAACTCATGTAATCCTAAGTCCTTATGTATCGCAACTGGTTCTTATGTAAAGCCCTCCGACACCTTCAGATAATGTTTGCGCTATATAAAATCGCATTTATTAAAATAACAGCTAACGGCCTACCACTGGCCACCAGGGATGAGGTGCAGGTGATAGCCTGTGGGGGAGGAGGGCCTCAAAATTGCAGCAGCGGGCTCATGGGCACGGACACATAGGTGCTGCTGTGCGGCGTAGGGAGCGACCTGCGTGTAAACAGGGCTGATTCATTATGAGCCTTGTTAGTCCCTCCTTGTGACCGCCTTGTCGCCATTTGTTACCGCCCATAAGGACTGGCACATTACACGGACTGCTTTATCTAGAAAGTGAGCTCTATTTTTGATCTTATTGTCACTGATGGGGACAATTGCATAATGAGCACAGCGCCCGCTATAGGGACACCACAATCATTTTAAATTAAAATTTTATATAACTCCTGTTGAGCGCAGCGTCTACTTTTGGGACTCTGCGCTCTGTTTTTTTTTTTACTTTCAGAGTGTGCGTGGTGCCCGCTTCAAGGAAACTGCACTCGGTTGCTTTATTTTTTTTTCTTCATTTTAACACTGAGCGCGGTGCCCGCTCCAAGGACACACCGATCAGTGTAAAAACCAAAAAAAACAAAACGAAACTGCACGTGGTGTCCTTGAAGCGGCTTCGCGCTCAGTTTTAAACTTAAAGAAACATTTGCTATGCAATATGTCTTGTATTTTCGCGAGTTGAAGCTATTGGCATTGTCATTTATAATGCCAATAGCTTAAACTCGCGTACATGCGAGACCTATTGCATTGCAAATGCTTGTTATGCAACATGGTATTCTTTAGCAGGCCATTTAGGCGTTCAATGATGCTATTGCTTAAGGGATAAACTGAAGATCTATTTAACATAGTTGTAAGATGTGTGAATTGTACTAACAAAGTGACCCATTTCTGATCTTATCCCTTCTAGATTTCCCCTCTTTAGCTGCCCGATCTGCTAGTGCATTTCCCCCTGACACACAATTCTGTCCATTTGGATGTGCTGCACAACTGTCACTGTTGTAACTCAAGTTCCTCTAGTAAAGCCTCTAAAAAGAATTCCTATACATTAACAGGACTTTCTTCTGACTAGAAGCCTCTCCTGTTCCATTTCATAATACTGGAATGTAAAGTGGTAGTCACATAAGCTGACTCCTGATAGATTGTGATGGCTTTGCTTATTTCCTACTTAAGAGTCACTCAACTCTGCTGCTTGTGCAGAATGTGCAGGTGGTGTTAACTGCTCTACTATGCTGTTGTGCCCTGACTACTGCTGCACCTGTATGTCTTACTCCTGTATCCTGGTCAATAGTAGAGGAACCATCAACAAAATACTACCTTGAATAAGATTCTCTGTTGCTTGACTAGATTCATTAGGGATATACGTCCCACAGTCATGCGCATCATCCCCAGAGTCTAATATAGGATTAGCTAAGAATGTTGCAGGATTCACTGTATGACACATCACAACCTTAAAGGATGGTATGACAGTATTACCTTGTATCTTGACACTAGTCAGAGTAGTTTTAGACTTAATGTTAGCAAACTGAGTGAACTAGGTGTCCCATAACAATGGGTGTGCTCCTCTGCACAGCATAGGCTGCAGTGGTAAGAGCTTGCTCGCAAGGATAATGTTCTCTCATCACTGAATCCAACTATCTACTAAAACATGCAATGGGTTTATGTCCTAGAGCAGTGGTGCCAAACTTGACTCCTGAGGACCACCACTGAATCACTACTGGAAGCCGGGGACCCCAAGCAATTTGTACAATGTAAATTTCAATATATTAAAACAGTAATTCGCAAAACATACACAAACAAGTACACACCAAATAAATGCTTGCATTACTAAAGGTTTTATTATTTTATATTGAAAAATATGCAAAAATCTAATCATTTTAATGGGAAGGATGGTGCTGCATCTCGGCCTCATTAACAAGCAAGTGGTCTTTTAAAGACGTGTGAAGTACTCTGGTGCGGCTTTGTGTCAGCCCATAAAGCTGTCTCAGTCCGGGCTGCCACACACGACAGGGGAGGTGGGGGGCCGAAGCCCTTTGAGCCCAATGGGCGTTGTACTCCTGGTGTGCACTGCAGAAGGTATGGCCCGAGGAAGGAGCCCAGCGCCAGGAAGTCACACTCCTTCCTCCACTCCTTTCCTATAAATTCCCTCAACCTAGCTGTTTACTGTACCTTACTACACTATTGTAACTGATGTAAATTGTAACGCAATGTTCCTCTGTTATAGCGCTCTGACACCTACGGGTCTAGCCAGCGCTTTATAATCCTTTTGATGTACCTTCTAATACAACGTTCCTCTGGTTATGCGCTCTGATACCTCCGGGTCTAGATAGTGCTATATACCCGTAGCAATTCAAATTATCTACAAGCTGTTTTTTCCTGAACGCTGAGACCTGAGCAACATGGCTGATGACCGGTGGAGCTGCTGGACAACTAATGAGGAGATTGGCCCTGGTTTTCCCCCTTGACTGTCACCTACCCAGCCGGACATTGGGCATTGTTCCTCCTCATCTCCCCGCTATTACTCTCCTTCCTCCTACGAATTATTGAAACATTGTTTATGTGTACTGTACCTTACTATGCATCTGATGTAACTTGTAACGCTATGATCCTAAATGTAAAGCGCTCTGATACCCTCTTGGGTCAAGTTCGCGCTATATAAAATTTATAAATAAATAAAGTAGGTATGTGTTTGTGATAACCTATGAATGCTTGAAGTGTCACTTAAGCATGGGCGGAAAATCCGTTACGCTCGCGGATTTTGCGGATTTTCGGGAAATCCGCAATCCGCGAGATTTGCGAATTTCCCGCAAAATCCGCAAATTCGCACGCAGCGGATTTTTTTGCGGCGCGCGGCGTTGGTGATACAATTTTTGCGGCGCGCGTCGTTTATCATCGTTTGCCGGGTTGTTTTTCTCGATAGTTTGCGAGTGCTGCGCCATTTTGGATCTTGCTGTGTGATCCCGCGGGAATTGGCGAGCGCGATTACGTCATCGCGGCTTGCCAGCGATAGTTTGTCAACGCGAGTACGGCGAGATCACGTCTCGCGGTACTTCGCAATTGCGAGATTTGAGATGCGGCGAGCAGCAAGAATCTCGCACAAGCGAAAATATAAAATTTGCAATTCTGCACAAGAAATCCACCAGCAAGCAGCATAAACCTTCTTGAAATGATGATTTTTATCTGAATAACTCCTTAGGTTGACATTTGCCTGCACTTTTTCAGCGAGGAGTCCATTTTGGGGAGGGGGGGAGGGGGGGAGGGGGGTGGGAGGAAGGAAGTGCCCCACAGTCTTCAACTTCCTGTTCCTGTTCAGCAGGCTCCTCCCAGTGCTTTGTCCATCTCCTGGTCACTTTTCATTTGGATCTGGAGCTGGAAGGATTACTTTTTGTGGATGCTGCTGGATATTTGGATTTGAGGCCTTTTTGACTTTCTTTGGATCACTGTTGGATTAGAAATTTTACAAGTAAGTTTGTTTGGGGCATTACAGTTGCTGCAACTAAAATTTTGGAATTTTCAATTTTTGGGCTGTTTTGGGGCCTTTTGCCCAGGGGTACTCAGTGGTGGGTGGACTGAGTCTTTCTGTGGGTTGTCTTGAACTTAAACATCATGGAGGCCATGGATGGATTGGGATTGTGCTGATTTTTCAGTGATTTTCGTTTTTTGGGGCTGTACTTGTGGCCTTTTCACCAGGGGTATTTGAGTCTAGCATGGGCCTAGTCTTTCTGTGGGTTGTCTTGAATTTAAACATCATGGAGGGCATGGATGGATTGGGATTGTGCTGATTTTTCAGTGATTTTCGTTTTTTGGGGCTGTACTTGTGGCCTTTTCACCAGGGCAGGGTATTTGAGTCTAGCATGGGCCTAGTCTTTCTGTGGGCTGTCTTGAACTTAAACATCATGGAGGGCATGGATGGAATGGGATTGTGCTGATTTTGAAGAGTTTTTCGATTTTTTTGTGCTGTATAACTGAACTGATGTTCCTCTGTCTTCCATTGTTTTTAGGTGCACAAGACTCAAGAGAACCACCAGTGCCAGGAAGAAGTCCTGCAGCGGTGTGTGTGTGCAGCATAACGTCACGCGACGTCACGTCTGGCCTCAGACAACTCTACAATTCGTGCAACTGCGGCCTGCTGTCTGACCTGCTCTGAAGAAGATGGCCCCAAAAAAAATTCTCCGTAGCTCCTCTAGCAAGAAAGTTGCTAGTAAGGAGCAGAAGAAGCAAGTTACCAAGAAGGCTGGTGTGCCACCCGCCACGTTTTTTGGGAGCAAAAAAAGTACGCCTGCAGCAGCAGGATCTGCTGGGGACCAAGCTGGGAGCAGCACCCCTGCTCCATTGGGTTCAGTGCCTCCACCACCACGCCAACTTAAGTCAAAGCCCTT
Source organism: Lissotriton vulgaris (assembly GCF_964263255.1). Lineage (NCBI taxonomy): Eukaryota > Metazoa > Chordata > Amphibia > Caudata > Salamandridae > Lissotriton > Lissotriton vulgaris. Next base: position 924,634,208 of record NC_141697.1, read on the forward strand.
GAGTGCTTCAGAGGCAGTCAGTGTACTTCTCCAATCACCATCGACCAGTGATGTTGGCTCATCGCAAGAAAGTAGCAGCAATGTCCCTGAATCAACACCGGTTGTTGTAACTCATCTGACAAGTGTTGAACAACCACAGCCGCAACAACAACACCATGTGCAAGTACACGCCCAAGTACATGTGGAAGGAGAGGCAGCAAAAGGAGATGCGCAAGCAAAGGTGCATGGAGGTTCACAAGTGCCCACAATAGTTGTTCCTCCCGAAGTAGGGGCACATCAGGAAATCGACAATGAAGCAGAGGTATTGGAAGCCACTCCTCCTGATGATCATTCATTGTCTTCCACATCCCTAGCAAGGAAAAGATCAAGGGGGGTGTCTACATCTTCTTCAAGCCCACCTCCTTCTGATGCAAGTGATCTGTCTTGGCATCCACAACTGCGGTCTGACAGTGAGGCACACCATGATCTGACAAAGGTACCTAAGCGTAAAAGGAAGGTCGTCGAAAAACTCATAGCTATGGATTGTGATGAGGCTCAACAAGAAGTGACAGATACTGCTGGTGATGAAGCCTCTCACGATGACGACGAGCCAGTCATCACAAAGGTCACCGCAGCCCCACCGGGCATGCAGCAAAGAGACATTTTGACCCTATCCCGAGAAGCTGCTGAGCGTGATGATGATGTCGACGAGGAGGCAATGGAAGAAACACCACAATCATTGGAGTTAACTAGTACACCAACACCTACCGCTTCCATATTTCTTAGTCGCCAGAAGGGACCTCCATCCACCTCGACCTCAATTCGTGGTGGTGAAAGTGCAAAACGTACTGAAGTTCGGCAATCCACATCCTCCACTTCATCTGGCATTAGCAGCAGGACCACCACCACTAGTATCGCCGCCTCCTCCGGCCCCCAAAGACATTTCAAGTCCGCAGTTTGGGACTTCTTTAGTGTTTCCACAAAAATGGAAAACCTCGCCATTTGTAGCATTTGTAAGTTGGCAGTTAGTCGTGGTAAGTTTGGTTCCAACTATGGTACCGGAGGCCAGAGAGGTCATCTTGAAAGAAAGCACGCTGTCCAATGGTTTGCGCACCTACAGGCGATCAAGGAAGGCTGAATTGCACGTAATGATGTTTCATCTGATGATGACGAGGAGGAAGAAGACGTGTCAAACATTTCACTTACACCCAGTACCCCTGTCAGCAGCACACCCCATGTGAGCCACACTAAGAGTGTGGGAGAGAGTGATACACCATTGCGAAAAAGTTCATCAGCGAGCGTAACTGGGTCGAAGATATCATCATCATCCCGTAAATCTTTGGTCCAGGGCAACATTAAAAAGATGTTGTTTACAGAAGCGCAATATGAACGCAACCACCCACTGACGCGTCTGTATAACACTAAGCTGGCTAAAATGCTAGCTCTGGACCTTCTCCCTTTTTCTTTTGTAGAAGGGGTTGGTTTTCTAGAATTAGTGGCAGCGCTCTGCCCTAAATGAAAGGTTCCTAGCCGGTTCTATTTTGCCCGAGTTGCGGTTCCAGCACTACATGAAGATGTTCTGAAGGTGATTGGGGCAGCTTTGCAGAAGAGTGCTGTTCACACTATACATCTGACAACAGACATGTGGACCAGTGGCGCAGGCGCTGATTACATGTGCATCACTGCACACTGGGTCTCTTTTTCAGGGGCTAAAGCAAAGCTAAACGCAGGTGTTGACGCAGACATTGTTTTTAAAGCTGCTCGGAAACATGCAACACTAGCCATGTTTGGTTTGGAGAAACGTCACACAGCAGAAAACATTTTGGATGTCTTTAACACAAAGGTCCTTAACTGCCTGTCCCCACTAAAACGCCAGGTTGGTTATGTTTCCACGGACAATGGCGCCAATATAGTTAAGGCCATGAGGGACGGTGACTATTTCAGAGTGCCGTGTTTGGCGCACTGTATAAACCTGGTTGTCCAAAAATTCTTGGGTAATAAAGGCAGTGCAGCGTACAGTGTATTGGACACCTGCCGAAAAATGTGCAAGCATTTCAGCCATTCTTTTAAGGCCCGGAAGCAGCTGAGGAGCCTGCTATATCAACGTCAAATGCCAGTGAAAGCACTCATCCAGGAGGTGGTAACACGTTGGAACTCAACCTTCTACATGCTTGAGCGTCTGTATGAGCAGTATAAGGAACTCGATCAATATTTCCTTACAGAGGGTACAGAGGAGCTGAGGATGGGTGCGGCGCAATGGAACATAGTTCAAAGCCTGACACGCATGCTTCGTCCTTTTGAGTTCTTCACGCGTGCAGTCAGCAAGGAGGACTCTAATTTGGGAAAAGCTATCCCATTGTTGTACATGCTGGAGGACCAACTGAAGGAGGTGTGTTCTGTGTTTGAAAAAGATGACAAAAACCAAGACTCTTTGCTTCTGGCTGAGAAATTATTAGAGCTCCTACAAGGTGATGAACGTCTTAAAAAGATCCACTCAGAAGAGCATTACATTTGTGCTACTATTCTGGATCCACGCTACAAAAAGGCGCTGGCAGGCCAAGCATTCTTTCCTTTTGATGATGAACATGTTCCAAAGTACAAACGTTGGCTAGCCTTGTCAGCCAAGAGGTTTGAAAGAGAACGGCTGAAAATTGAAGGAAATGGCAGTACATCAGCAGGCCATCCCCAGTCAAAACAATCCACTTCTGCACCTGTGGCTGTGGCACAAGTGACCTCTCAGCCGTTAAAGACACCGGCAACCGGATCATCTGCACGAGACACAACAGAAACATTGGAGGCTGAAGAGGATTGGCTAGCTCTGCGTGGGTTTGGTTCTCAAAAGGTCAGAGGCACAGCAAGAGCTAAGCAAAGTGGAGGAACCTTGGATGAGGACCTTGAGTCGATGGTGAAGGACTATCTGAATGACTCAACAGAGGTCTATGTTAATTCTGACCCATTGGCGTATTGGCATGGGAAAAAAGAATTGTGGCCACAGCTCACCAACCTGGCTTTAAACTACTTGTCTTGCCCACTCGCAAGCGTGTCTTCTGAACGGGTTTTCAGTGCTGCTGGTGGCATTGTAACTCCCAAACGGAGCCGCCTCTCACCCAAAAATGTGGAGAGGTTAACAATGATCAAGATGAATCAGTACCTCATACCACCAGATTTCAGAGTACGAGAAAGTGTGCCGGATGAAGAGGAGGTGGCCAGCAACATAGATGAGGGAATTTCTACTCTGTCAGGTGACACTGAGCTCACCCTGCCTGAATTCGCAGAGTATGATGACGAAGCCTTATTCTTATTCCTGGACCGTGATACCGAGCCCTGAAAATGAGACAACGAATCAATAACTTTCTTTTTCGTCCTTATTCACTTTTATTCCTGTGTGTCTGTCTTTCTTTGTTGTGCACAGTTAATATATTTCAAACTTTAATCAGATAATCACAAAATCAAGCCCATCAGCAGAACTGTCTTCACTGGTTTGCTAATTGATTTGAAGTTGCCGCAGTCTGCATTCCTCAGGTTCACAAGTTCAGAAGAACATGCTCCTCTATCCTCCTCCTACAGACTCCTATTTCCATCAAACCAGAGGGCTGGTTTACGCCCAATGAAGAAAGACTCGGCACTTGTGGGGGTGTTGTTGTACCTCTTTGCAGGTGAGTTGACGGCTCTGGGGCCATTGCTGGGAAGCTCTAATACCGGATAAAAGTGTTTTGGACCAAATCCCAGGCGGAACATTTTTTGTGTTTTTGATGACTTGCTTGCCTTTGAGGTGCTCTTAGGGGGGGTTCCGTCTGTTTGTGGGTGAGTTTCGTGGTCTGGGAGCACTGCTGGGACACTCTAATCTTGATTGCATTTGCTTTTCAGGAAATCCGTCGTGGCAAACCCGACTTATGGCCTAGCTACGCAGCGCGTTTGGACCGAAGGCCGAGAAATATTGCAAGTATGAGATTTTGCTTTTGGCCTGTTTGGGGGTGTTATGCTTCTTGGCGGGTGGGTTGGCGGGTCTTGGGGCATTCCTGGGAAGGTCTAATACCGGGTAGAAGTGGTTGGGACAAAATCCAGGCCGATTTTTTTTTGGCTATTTCTGACATTTTGCTCAATGTAGCGTTTTCGGGGGCCTGTTTGGGGGGCTTCCTGGTGTTTGTGGGTGAGTTTCGTGGTCTGGGAGCACTGCTGGGACACTCTAATCTTGATTGCATTTGCTTTTCAGGAAATCCGTCGTGGCAACCCCGACTTATGGCCTAGCTACGCATCGCTTTTGGACCGAAGGCCGAGAAATATTGCAAGTATGAGATTTTGATTTTGGCCTGTTTGGGGGTGTTATGCTTCTTGGCGGGTGGGTTGGCGGGTCTTGGGGCATTCCTGGGAAGGTGTAATACCGGGTAGAAGTGGTTGGGACAAAATCCAGGCCGATTTTTTTTTTGGCTATTTCTGACATTTTGTTCAATGTAGCGTTTTCGGGGGCCTGTTTGGGGGGCTTCCTGGTGTTTGTGGGTGGGTTTCGGGGTCTGGGCGCACTGCTGGCTATATATACTTTACTTTGCAAGAGGTTTGAAGCAAATCCATGGTGGCAGAGGGGAGTTAGGGCCTAGCTGCAGAGCGCGCGCGGAGTGATTTGGGAAATTTGTGAAAAATTGACTGTCCCCATTTTTGTACTTTTGCTCTTTGACTGTTTGGGGGCCTTCTACTCGTTTTCTCCTGGGTTGACGGCTCTGGGGCCATTGCTGGGAAGCTCTAATACCGGATAAAAGTGTTTTGGACCAAATCCCAGGCGGAAATTTTTTTGTGTTTTTGATGACTTGCTTGCCTTTGAGGTGCTCTTAGGGGGGGTTCCGTCTGTTTGTGGGTGAGTTTCGTGGTCTGGGAGCACTGCTGGGACACTGTAATCTTGATTGCATTTGCTTTTCAGGAAATCCGTCGTGGCAACCCCGACTTATGGCCTAGCTACGCAGCGCGTTTGGACCGAAGGCCGAGAAATATTGCAAGTATGAGATTTTGCTTTTGGCCTGTTTGGGGGTGTTATGCTTCTTGGCGGGTGGGTTGGCGGGTCTTGGGGCATTCCTGGGAAGGTCTAATACCGGGTAGAAGTGGTTGGGACAAAATCCTCGCGGAAAAGCCTTTTGGCACTTTTTGTAACTTAGGGTTCGTTAGGGTTAGCCCTAGCAGCAGGATTGCATGTGTTTCGGGGTGTTCTAGATTTTTGCAACTGAGTTCTGGGGTCTTAGAGCACTCGTGAGAATGTGTAATTTTGGTTGCAAGTCATTTGAAGAAAATCCATGGTGGGAAAGGGGGGATTTGGCATAGTTAAAGAAAGCCTTTGCCACTATTCTTAACTTAGGGTTCGTTAGGGTTAGCAGTATTTCTATTGCATGTGTTTGAGTGGGGGGGATTTCGAGTCTTGGAGCGATGCTGGCTATGGCTACTTTTGCTTGGTTGCTTGCAAGTGGTTTGAATGCAATCCACGGTGGGTAAGGGGTAATTAGGAAGGGGGTACTTCGGCCTACTTTTACTTTCAAAGTAAGTTTTGTCACCAGTTTTCTGCTAGGCCTCGTTTTTTGAGATTTGATTGGGGGTCTACATTTTTGCGACTGGCTTTAGGAAGGGTCTGGGTAGGAGCACTGCTAGGAAGATCTAATTTTGTTCTAAAACACAGTTTACAGTACACCTAGCTTGAGGGGAAAGATCCGCTACATTAATTTGCCCATACTTATCTATCCTTCAAAAGGTGACTCAGACAGAGTACGCACTTTCAAAAATATTGTACTGTCTACTAGGAAAATCAAATTATGACTTTTTGCACTCCACAGCCTACATACCTTATATTTATTTATCAGTGATGTTGTAATATTATATCACTTCCTGTTTTTCGTTGAATAATTACAGGCCGGGTTTCAGTCTCTGCAATGGGGAAAAAAGGATGGAGTCAGGCTTCACAGTAGCGAGCCACAATTCAGCATCAGGCAGGCAGTGGACAGGGTGTCTTCTGGTGACCAACATCGATGGACGAAGCGTCGGCTGCAATGGAGGAGTGCCGCTAATAAGAGGATTTTTTTTCTGCAGGCAACTTACCACTTCCAACAGGACAACTACAACCACATAGATACAGTATCCCTTGCCTTTTTCTCTGACTGTGACTGCACTTCTTGGATCTCTCTCTGCTTCTAAATTGATCCCTTAACACATCACTTAGTCCACTCCACTATCACATCTGCACCACACATAGTCATTTGTAAGTGCTCCTACGTAATTCGCAAGTCGCAGCACGCCCCAGCCCGTAGAGGACTGGGATGGCCCCAATGATGAAGCATGTCACCAAGGGGCAACCCTGGTGAGTGAGGGGACACCTAGAAAAAAAGCAATTTCTCCTTTTCTATCTACTATACCTTCCAGACCAACCCCATTGAGTGTTGTTGTGAATGGATTTATAGTGACCAGCAAGGCTCTCGGGTATCTGGCTACAGAGACCTTATGTTGAATATCGTTATCAATAATTCCACACAGGCCCTGTACTGTCGCATTCTTTCTTCCACAGTTGTCGAAAGTACTACTTACTTTTCACTGACATGCATGCAGTAGTGCATGCACTTTCAAAGATTGATGGATAGGTTTGTACCCAAAGAATTGTTTATGTTCAATTGTTTGTCTATGCTGTGCTTTTTTAGGTCTCGCCTGTCGATGCGCATGCGCATCGAGCAAGCGAGAGTATTGGGACTTATCCACTCTTTATCCACTGCAAGGAATCGTGGCGATTCCTTGCAGTGCCCGTGACTTTTAAGCTCAATGCGCATGCGCATTGAGCTTAAAAGCGCGTGCACGTCCGTCTTGTTTTACCCGCTCCGCCCCCTCCCCTTCCCGCCGTGTCGCATTTCTCCTCCCCCCTCCCCTCTCCTCCGTCCGTCTTGTTTGTTTAATTTAACCCGCTCCGCCCCCTCCCCTTCCCGCCGTGTCGCATTTCTCCTCCCCCCTCCCCTCTCTTCCCTCCGTCTCGTTTGTTTAATTTAACCCGCTCCGCCCCCTCCCCTTCCCGCCGTGTCGCATTTCTCCTCCCCCCTCCCCTCTCTTCCCTCCGTCTCGTTTGTTTATTTTTTATTTTACCCGCTCCGCCCCCTCCCCTGCATTTCCTGCCCTGCCATTGTGCCGAGGACCGGAGCCGCACACCGTTGCAACCTCCACGAGACTCCTAAGAGGTAAGCCCTTATCATCATGCTGAGCGCACCCTTGTGCTCCCCATGCCTTCTACCTTTCAATGGCACACCTCCGTCAGCAAACACATGCAAAGCAACAAAACCGCATTTTCTACATACATTTTTAAGGCCTTGGCCAGAGAATTTTGTAAACAGTCTCGTCGCCGGCTGCTTCTCCGCTGATCACCCGTCCTACGGCGCATAGTGCTAATGGGAGATATCTGTAGAGGAGGCAGGCCCCCGAGACCCGTCCTCTACCCCAGATGACACTGCAAGACCCGGCATGCACGATCAGGCCTCCTAATAAACGTGCAGCGAAGCGCCTCGAGCGTAAGTGCCGACCAGCTTTCATGATGCGCTAAGTGTTGACGCATGTAATACTTTTTTTTTTTTTTTGATTATTAATATTTCACGGCGCGCATCTTACCCTTAAAGATGGCGGTCTCTTGGGAGGTATGCATCACCAGGCTTTCAGGATGGTTGACCTGGCTTCTTGGAGAGAGCGGCTCTTGCTTCACTCCAGGGAAAGGCACTGCAAAGAAGAAACCCCTCAGCCTTTGCATGGTACACCCCAGGAGAGGGAAATGCGCGCTTTATTTGTATGTGATTTCCCTGCGGCGCTGACCGTGTCCCGCCTGCGGTCGCTGCTTTGCATTGCACGCTGCTGGAGCAGGCAGGGCTGGGGCAGCGTGACCCCAAGATTACCTTTAGCATGGGCTGCTGACTCAAGATAATTAGGCAAGCTCGCACGACGCAGCAAAAGTCCACCTTGACGTCATACCTGGCCCCATGTCAGGAGGGCGACTTCCAGCCTGTCAAGGTTTTACAACCGAAAGCACCGAGCATGCTGGGAATCGTAGTCCTGTACGTCAATGGCAACGTTTAACTGTAAGCTGCAGCATGCCTGCCCCCCCCCCCCACCCCCACACACTCTTACACCTCCCCATGTGCCTCCAAGACTCTCGTGAGCTAGCTATTCAGTCGCGCGCAAGACCAAAGGGTCTTCCATTTCTGGCATCGCACCTGACGAAGTGCTTCATACATAACAAGAGTAATTCAGAAACTAAAAACTGGTTTTTAATATAGCATTTAATTTCAAAGTTGTGTTGTTTCTAGTCACTGTATATAACAAGTGTTAGTGTTATGTAAATGAATGACACACAATTTATCGAGCTGGGAAGGATCTATAGATGAGGTGGCCTTGCAAGGATTTAAAGCATTCACTTGCAGGTCAGAGCGGATATCAGCAGCGAGCGTTTAACTCTTCGAGATAACTTGCAGGCTGCATCTCCGCCTGAAGAAGTGACACGTTTCTTGCTACACAGCTCCTTCTGTTGCACCTACTTTCTGCCCTGGCCCCTCACCCTCTCCTTGAGGTGAGCTCGGCATCACCCTCGCTCATAGCCTCGAATCCATCACCCTGCTTCCAGTATGCACACCCCGAGCACGTCCTCGAAACACATTCCCATTCTGTACATTCCTATGCATCATTCATTTATCACGCAGACACCTCTCAGATCCGTTTCAAAGCCAAACTGCAACTTTCTTGCACTCTCACTCCTCCTCACTCACCCTCAACCCCTCACTCACCCTCACTCACCCTCAACCCCTCACCCTCAACCCCTCACCCTCAACATCAACCCCTCACCCTCACTCACCCTCACTCACACTCACCCTCACTCACCCTCACCCTCACTCACCCTCACCCACCCTCACCCTCACTCACCCTCACTCACCCTCACTCACCCTCACCCTCACTCACTCTCACCCTCACTCACCCTCAACCCCTCACCCTCACTCACCCTCAACCCCTCACTCACCCTCACCCACCCTCACCCACCCTCACCCTCACTCACCCTCACTCACCCTCACCCACCCTCACCCTCACTCACCCTCACTCACCCTCACCCTCACTCACCCTCACTCACCCTCACTCACCCTCAACCCCTCACCCTCACACAGTGCAATAGGTCTCGGAGCATTTGAGTTAGAGCTTTTAGAAATGTTTATGGCTTTTTTTTTTAATTCTTTAGCATTGGCTACAGGAAACAAAAATGCTAAAGATTTACAAAAAAACCCATAAACAATTCTAAAAGCACTAACTCTAATGCTGCGAGACCTATTGCATTTCCAATGCTTGTTTACAGGGTGTCTTCTGGTGACCAACATCGATGGACGAAGCGTCGGCTGCAATGGAGGAGTGCCGCTAATAAGAGGATTTTTTTTCTGCAGGCAACTTACTTACCACTTCCAACAGGACAACTACAACCACATAGATACAGTATCCCTTGCCTTTTTCTCTGACTGTGACTGCATTTCTTGGATCTCTCTCTGCTTCTAAATTGATCCCTTAACACATCACTTAGTCCACTCCACTATCACATCTGCACCACACATAGTCATTTGTAAGTGCTCCTACGTAATTCGCAAGTCGCAGCACGCCCCAGCCCGTAGAGGACTGGGATGGCACCAATGATGAAGCATGTCACCAAGGGGCAACCCTGGTGAGTGAGGGGACACCTAGAAAAATTTCTCCTTTTCTATCTACTATACCTTCCAGACCAACCCCATTGAGTGTTGTTGTGAATGGATTTATAGTGACCAGCAAGGCTCTCGGGTATCTGGCTACAGAGACCTTATGTTGAATATCGTTATCAATAATTCCACACAGGCCCTGTACTGTCGCATTCTTTCTTCCACAGTTGTCGAAAGTACTACTTACTTTTCACTGACATGCATGCAGTAGTGTATACACTTTCAAAGATTGATGGATAGGTTTGTACCCAAAGATTTGTTTATGTTCACAATTGTTTGCCCATGCTGTGCTTTTTTTCTTGTCTCCCAAAACCTTTCCCAAAAACTCCCGTACCCATCCATTTTTCAAACCCTAACCCTCTTCCCCCGGGCTGTGTGGTTTTGATTGATGTGTGACTAAATTACAGCAATAAATCCACACACTTGCTGGGGAGGATAAGGTGATAGCAACAGGCTGGTGAAGAAATCCGAGGATATATTCTTACTCTGCTTGACAAAGACCCATGGCTAATGTCAAAGAACTTCAACCGAATTAGTAGTTATACTTTACCATTTGTTAGGCTACAATGTGGCACTGTTCTAGTGTACTTCTGTCACCTGCTATATTCTCAGTTGTACCGTTGAATTGCTCAGGAGGACAAACCAGATTTAATTTTCTTTTTTTTCATAGGCATGCAACTGCCACTGTGTCACACCACTAGTACCACCGCTATGAGGAAATTTTATCTGACCAAGATTGCCAACCTTATTCGCTGTTTCCCGTGGAGCCAGCCCTGGGTCTAGCCCTACTTTCAAACACAAATTACAGGTAAGATAAGCGTTTGGTGGTTTGGGGGTATAATGGAGTATTAGTAGGAGAGACGAGAGACTGACGGTAGTACTACTAAAGTCCTAGGACTCTTGGATTCACTTCACTTACTCTGTGAGAGGCACTTAGTGTTGAAAACATTTGGGCATTTACACTTAAAGGAAGAAAATGGAACTAAACTTTCAGGAAAACAAAGTCACTGTTAAACCCCCACCCACCAGGCAAGCAGTAAGAAACGGGTATGCTCAGATAAAGTTTGAAAAAGTATATTTATATCCCTAACAAAATAATCTCCCGCAAGACCCTCCCTAACCCCAACGATTGTCCTTCAAAAGTCCCCAAAAACCCAACTCCCAATTCCCACCCCCCAAAAGTCTCTAAAAAAGGGGCAAGGGACCCTATGGGTGGATGCTGTCTACTTTTTGGGCCAGGGCATCATGCTCCTGGCGGAGCAAGGCGTGCTCTACGCGGAGCCCCTCCAACTCGTTTGAAAAGTGGTGGAGCTCCTGCTGGAGGCGGGACACCATCAGGGTACTGCGGCGCAGGTATGCCTTCAATGCCTTGCAGGTGCAACGGCTGTGAGAGGAAGCTGTTGTCCTTGCTACTCGGCGGTGGCGTTTGGCTTTGGCAGCCCGGCTCAGTCTGGGTGGACCACTGTGCTGGGTGGCACTGGCAGCCCGTGGGGGCACGGAGGCCGATGCAGACGACGTAGTTGTTGTGGTCGACTGCACACTTTCTTCGTCCTCCAGGGCCACCAGCCGCCGATATTCGGCCACAGTGGCATCGATCCTCCGTTGCCGGGCCGCTCTAGCCAGCTCCTTCCTCCTTGTTCGTTTGGAAGGAGAACCTATATGAAGAAAGGAAGACATAGTCTGTAACCAATGCTCTTTAAGATTAACTCAATCATTCAGCAGAAATTTGTGTTGCACTACAACTAGCAACTTGCAAGCGCATTACCTAACTATTGAGGCCAGTATCTATCTAACCTCACACTTCTTCATCCTTGCTCTAACATTAGTGGGAGTTTAAGGAACAAATTCTATGAGCACTATGGACTTCCATTGGAGTCGACTATGAAAGTACACCAGTCTTATTCTTCTTCTTGTCTCTTGTTTAGGAAAATTGGTACGTTATGTTCTGCAAGCCGGCATAATGCCAGCGCAGTAAACTTGCACCCGAGAAAAAGAGACGCACGCCATGAGGAGTGACCTAGACTTGCGTTGCGTTACTGTACCCGTCCAGTACATGCAGGTGGTGAAGCTCTTACTTTTCTATTACGGGTGGCACTGAGAATACTCTGTTACAAGGGCTACTGCTTAATTAATTTAACTTTCACCCTACAGTGGAAATGAGTACTAGAAATGGAAAATTGAAGAAGATAAATAATCTGATTATCTATCACTTCACATGGGATGTTTTTGCTTATATATGGGATGACTTTAGGTGCTTTGCTTTTTATTGAGTGACCAGTGATACATCCACACATGAATGACTGAGTACTACTAAACTTATTAAGAGAGGTAGGGAGTGGCCACCGTAATAACCGGATCTATGCTGTGCTTGCAATACAAACTACTGCTACTATTGATGGTAGTATTTGGAGAAAATTAAAACTTCTTTTCCTTGCCTTTCCTACACTGGAACGGACGTGCGGGTGCAGTGTTACATGCTCTTCAAAGTTACACTTAGTTCATCCACTGACCGTCTACTCTCTCTAGATCATGGGTACTCACAAACTTTCTCTCAGGGGCTAAATTTACAGTGTAGTTTGTGGCCGAGGGCCGCACTGGTGGGGGCGGAGTCAGAGGGGGCGGGGCTAAAGTAAAACGAAAACTTGTGACCATGAGGTTGCACACAGGTCCCTGCAGCAGATGCCTTCATCCACTGAGCCACCAGACCCAGCATTTACATACATCTCTCTCCCTCCTGCTCTCCCTCCTGCCCTCCCTCTCCATCTCTCTCTCCCTCCTGCCCTCCCTCTCCCTCCCCCTCTGTCATCTCACTGTGTGTGTGTCTATCTGTGTCAGCCTTCAGCCCGGGTTGAGACCGCTTCCTCAACGCGCACACACAGACAACAACACCAAAGTACTTAACAGGTCTTTAAAAGACCATTAACATATTATTGAGGCTTTGTTTGTTGTAGCGCCCCTGCATCTCCACCCTGACAATCACTGCTTGCCCGGCCCCACAGAGCAGAGGCTTTGTTCTATTTCACCTCTTTGTGGCCCTGCATCTCCACTCTGCTCTGTGGGGGCCGGGGGAGCAGTGATTGTCTGCAAGGTCTGCACACCGCCAAGGAAGGCTTGCCGGGCCGCCACCGGCCCGCGGGCCGTACTATGAGTACCCCTGCTCTAGATACACATATGCTATCTAAGAGTGAGATAGTAGCATGATCCAGGTATATGGACACATACAGTTTCTGTGTCACCCACCCAGGCTGTTGTCCTTCCACCAATCATTGCTTCATCATTCACCCAGCCATGCATCTCATATTCTTTCCTTCCCAGCCACGTCTTCAATCTCAATAAGTAAGGAATATATAAGAGCTTACCTCTGCCCGCCACCACCACCGTCTGAACTCTCACAGCCGGCACTGGAACCGCCGCATCCTCCCCTGAGGAATTGCCCTCCGCCTCCGTGTCGAGCACCACCACCACCTCTGCGTTGGCCCCGCCACCAGATGTTCCACCTACAAAGTACATTTAAGAATGTTAGAATAAACCACTCACTAGTATTTGGTCAAGGAATGAAGACATGTGAAAACAATGTAATGCAGCACTTTTTGGCACAACTGATGAAGGCTGGCTTTTTAACACGCGCCATTTTTTTCCACACAGACAGAAGATGGACTTCTAACAACAAGATCAAGTTGAAACAAGGAGAGAGCTCGGCTCGACCACAAGAAATGTCTTCAATTAATCGTCAGCACTAACCACTTTTACATTCTCAGTTAAACGTTTCGTTTTTTTATTATGACTTCATTTTAATAAATGTGTTTACTTTTAATAAAGCTTTTAAACTTAGAGAGACTCTGTGTTTTTTGGTCCAGAGTGACTAGAGTGACTGAGCGAAAGGTTTTGCAATTTTTGCAAGCATGAGTCCGTGCCTCTGACACTTCTTGACTCTGACTCCGTACTCTTCAGCTACGTTGGATAATAATCATCATTGGGGATCAATGATCGATGAATTCGGGAGGTAAATGACTGTGCCACACTATGTAGTAGTCAGTCAGTAAGGACATTGGGGGTTCAAAGTCTGTTATCACAGAGGTATGTGGAAACTCTAACAGCGCCTATTATAATTCATAAGCAATGCACTATTTATTGTCCATAGTTCTGTTTCTGCAGAAGAATTGTCCGCGCCACTGTAGTGGTATGGATTGTTCTCCTATCCAAACCAAAAGGTAGTATCTTATTATTTCTTGGTGGTCATTCACATTTTATAGTTGGGAATTTTCAAAGCAGATAGAACACTTCAAAATACATTATGGACAATCCCAGAGGACTGCACTAAGTTGATAGAGCTATTGCTGACTAGAATGGGAGTTTCGCCAACCGTGCAATCTTAGTTAGCTACACAGACAGACTAATAAGAATAATCTAGTAATACCACAGGGAGTCATAGTAGAGGCAGGATAAGAATTTAGATACAGTCTACAAGAAGATCAAAGACGATTTTGAAAAAAATCAAATGAGGAACGCTAGGAAAAATAGGTACTAGTCTAAAATGAAAACTTACTGGGGCCAGCAAAGGAGCCCTCGCCTGCCCGATCCTGGCCCTGTTGAACAGCATCCGCCGCCTGCTGCTCCTGTGTCCTCCCCTCGCCCCTGGGGGGAGCTGATGTACAACATGAAAGAAAGAACAGAAAACATGGATGATTGTTGCTTGTCAATGTCAACCAAATCAAACATTTCAAAAGAACAATAACAAAATATTTCCGCGAAATTATATTGATTAGGGTTAGTTTTCATTTATTTGCGGACCTGTGACTTCAAAAGTCACGTAACTCACTAAACAAAGTACTGAAAGGTTCACCTAGGACTGGCAGGCAGCAGTCCGCAGGCAAGACGCAAAGTGACAGACAAACTCCATTGAGATTTCAGTCAGATCAGTGACAACACTAACAGTTGCCTGCTACATTACCAGTCATTTAAATAGTCAAACTATCAATCCACCGCCACTATTTTTCTTATTGTCAGGGGTACAAAGGAAGGGGCAGATTTAAGCCCCTTGCGGCTCTTTTGCTCCGTTCTTGCGTGACTTTTGTGACGCAGCAGCTAAACAAAAAAGGGCGCCATGGTGCGGCGTATAATATTATAACAACGTGACGCATTTGGGAGATGCATCCCGTTATAAAGCCCTGCGCCATCAGGGGGCGTTCCGGCGCAAGGGAGGGCATTCCTGCGCTGGAACACATCCTAAAAGTGGCTGAGGGAAATCTACAAAATTTCAATCAGTCACCTTTAGGACAATGATGCGTCACACAAACCCTGCACCTGCTTGAAGCAGACGTACGGCTTGACCCAGCATTGGGGAGATAGGGTACGCTGGAGCTGCGCCATCGTTGCGACGCAACTCCAGCAGTAAAGCTTCGGTGACGTTTTGGGCCCATGGTGCGCCGCATTGCAAATACGGCGCACCATGTTTGGTGGTGGTAGCGGGCCGCACAATTAATGGCGCATCCCTGCTACTTTGCAGGGATGCGACGGTAATTGCAATTCTGCCCCTTAGGGGCATACTTACTTACGCGTTCTGGCGCATCTCCAGAGATGCGCCAGATCAAATGCGTCACGCAAAACTACCCTTGCGACACGGCAGATGCGCCTCATTTACAATGCGGCGCGCCCTGGCGCAAGGGTAGGCACTTGCGTGACGCATCTCGTCACGTAAGAGCGGCGCATCGCTGGAGTCACGTCGCCAACGCAATGCAACTCCAGTAATGCTCAGGGCCACCCAATACTTAACATGCTGTGTCAGTCCTTTCGCCTGCTTCAAGCAGGCATAAGGAATTGAATTGACGTAGCAGCGTCGCAGAAGTGCCTGCGTTAAATCTTGTAGATTTCACGCAGGCAATTTTGCGAGGCGCACAGCCGCCGGACCGCCCACACTGCGTACTAGGAACGCACCCATTGTGGTGCAGGCCCATGGCTTTATAACGTGACGCATCTCCCTAGATGCGTCATGCTGTAAATGACTCGCAGGGATGCGGCACGTTTACGCCGCTGTTGCGTCACGCAAGGCAACGTAAACGTGGCGCAAGGGGCTTGTAAATGTAATCTGCCCCCTAGTGTCTAGCATTACGCAGTTCTGTAAAGTACACTCATACATAATAGTTACTCAGGCCAATGAGACCACAAAATAGAAAACAAATAAGCATAGTAGCAACGCCACTGAGAAGGAGAGCAGTGCACCTGAAATGCACAGAAGATTTTGAAATATAATTTAACTACAATGTAATCGTCATCAGCGGCATTATTGGCTTGCTCCATGTAAAAACAAATATTTGCAATACAACAACACAGAGCAGGAGAAAACATCATAGTAGTGAGTGATGAAATGGCTACTACTACTCACCAAGCCCGGGGATCTCCAAGCCGAGCTGGTCCAGCAGGTCGCGCTCCCGGTCCAGGAGGTCCGTCCAGCGATGGGTGACCTGGCTGTAGGTGCGCTGGACCCCGTAGAGGTGGGATATGGCCCAGCACACCTTCTCCCACCGCTTCCGGCGCTCCCGCATGTTGTAGCCGCCGGCTGCGATCCTGCCGCCTCCCGCGATGGTCCTGGGCAGGCGGCGCCGGACGAAGTAGACCAGCGCGCCCACTTCCTCCGGGCTGAATATCTCCCGTCGCGTCACCTGCTCCCCCCTCAATCTCCCGCATGCTGTCCTGGCACTGGGTCCAGGCCTACTCCCCGCCGCCGCTGCGGCCCTCAAGTGCCTGGGCAGCTTCACAGCGCCTGGCTTGACCATGGTCTGGGCAGGTAAGGTAGGAAGAAGTAGAAAATTAAGAAAGAATAGGATAGGGAAGAAGAAAAGAAAAGAGTTTAAAAAAGTAGTTTAAAAGTAAAGAAAAATAGCAGAAAAGACAAAAATATACAGCTAGGAAAAGAGAGGGATAGATAAGAAGCAAACTCGTAAAAAAAAAACTGAAAACAAGCAAAGGATGGCAAAGATACCAAGAGGATTAAACACCATGCCCAGACACAGGAAATGAATGAAAAACAAGATGGCCGGCGCCCGTTCACGAGCGCGAAAGTAAGTTCGCGCGAGATTTCCCTCGCGATCTCGTGCGAACCTCTACCCGCAATGCGCTTACTGCGCGAGATTATACATAGCGGGCGGAAACGGAAATACGTCACGCAAACAAAATGGCCGCGCCCGTACTTGACCTTGGGGTAAATTCGCGTGTTGCGCTGCAAGCGGCTCGCGAATACTGCAAAAAAACTCGCGAAACAACAAGCCGCTAAAAAATAAAAAGCTCATTCGCACGAATTGGCGGCTTCCGCGGTCGGTTTCGCACGACGCCGCGCCCCGCGAATAGCGCGAAAAAAACGAAAAACGATTTTTGCAAAAGCAAAAGCAATGAGCAGGTGCAAAAGGTCAACCTCATGATTTGTAACGATTCCCTGTAGTGCTTCCTGAGGGGGCCCTCCAGAATTCGGTTGCCTGCTTGCAACTATTGTGTGACCCTGCTCTGACCTTAACTGTATGCCACAAAGGTCCTGATTTACAGCTAAAGGAGCAGACAAGCAGGTGCCAGGCTGGAACTTCAAATTCTTTCAGTGACACATTAATTAGCCCCTAATTCATTATTGTCAGTTGGGGCAGGGCAGGTGTTGTTAATAAACTAACCCCAAATTAATTCATGTCAGTTCAAGCAGGGCAGGTGGGCTTGCTTTTCCCCCCCATCTTCTACAGTGATGATGAACCAGAGGGTGGCATTGATGTAACAGAGGGTGGCATGGGTCAAAGAGAGGGTGCCAGTGGTGAAACAGAGGGTGCTGGGAGGCTGTGATGATGAATCAGACGTAGAAACAACATAGTCGCGACCGTTGCGAGCCGACAAGTAAGTTCGCAATTGCGAACTAGTACCAAATTCTCGCGAACTGGCAGAAACACTTGCGAACACAAAAAAAAATCCGCAAATTCGCAGATTTTGCGGATTGCAAATTCGCAAATCCGCAAAAATCGCGAACGCGAGATTCGCAAAATTCGCCCATGCTTAGTGTCACTCATAGTATTTGAATGTCACTCAAAATTACACCGAAATTCGGCTGCGCTTGTTCGTCATTATCTTCTTCTGTTCACCCTTTGTCCCTTTCTGCCCTTGTTTCCCTTCTCCCCAGACACTACTCGCCCACCTTTCCGTCTCTTGACAAGGTCGACCTTCTTTCATAATAACTACTTACCACTCACTTTTGTCCCCCCCCCCCTTTTTTTTGCAGTCTTTTATGCCTTCTAGGTCTCGCGTTTGTAAAGATTTTGGTTGTAGTAATACTTAGTTGGACGGTTATGTCATTCACAAGTCCGTGTGCCAGCCCACTTTACTATGTGCAAATTAGAGAGTGAGATTAGCTACTTATTTCCAGGGACTGTAATATATTTGTATTTCTTAACACAAAAACTTTCAACCAAAGATTTTTTTTAGTAAGTTTTACAGAGAACAAAATAAGCAATGACAAAGTCACGACTCGCAGACTGTGCAGGCCTACTGACTATGACAATGCATGGTTCTTCTAGCTTCCTCTTGATGATGTCCGGGGGCCCACTTTAAATGTTTTACGTTGCCTTTTCTTCGAAGTCAGTGTCTATTAAGTGGTCCTGATAAGGGAGCATATTTCACAACCGTCCAGGCATACACATATAGGTGTTTTACACAGGGGCAGCTCGTAGTTCCCTGAAGACCCTAGCGAACTGTTTCCTCCAGGTTCAGACCGGTGAACCTTCATACAGTTGCAGCATAAAACATCTTGCTGCCTTTTGCAAGTGCTCCTCGTAGACTTAAACAGCTATTATTCCCTCTATTTATTACCGTCATATAGACTAACTCCCTTGCATAAATGTAAACACATGCCGTCCCATGATGCTATTTGTAGTAACTACAGCTCTGCTCATCTTCATGCTGTCTCTTGTCTTTAAAGTAACCAGATTCCCATCAGGCCGATTAGGAGGCTGGAATACCTCGGTACAGAGAACTGGGTGATTGAATGATAACGTGACCTGCTAGGCCACGCAGCAGCTGCCATTACTGAACCTGAAGACATCAGTACGTTATCAAAAGTGCAATAATCTTGTACAACGTAGCGTAACTTGATTAATGTGCTGCATGACTAACCTTGTCTTCTAATGTCTCAAAGGCGAGCGCGCGATTTTACTGTAAATGCATACACACAAATTAAACACTTACATGAAGTTCCAGACGGAGAAGAGTCCTCCTGCCCATTTGAGGTGCTCCAGCCTCCAATGTTCTTCAATCTCGACAGACGAGGCTCAACTGTACCCCGCTTTCAGCGTATATGGGGACATATGCAAAATGCCCTGGGCCTGGCCACAAACAGAAGAGGAAACGCACGCACTGCTATGCGAGTGCGACTTCGGGTGATGGGCAGAAACGAATAGTAAAATAAGGGCAATCACCCTTCAGCTTGCACCTAAAGCGATATGCATCTATAGTGCTACATGGTCCCAACCTAAAGCAGAAAGCACTGTGAGTATACAAGTTATTATTTTAAAATTGTATTATACACAGTATAAGGTAGATTGCTGCAAAATTACTTGGCGTTTTAGCATAAAGCAAGTGCTTTCAATGTGTGAATTTTAGTAATAGGTTAACTATATCTAGTGCAAACATTTGTCTATTAAAAGTACAAATACTCAAACTTAGCTTATAACACCTTGACATATAGGGGCACATTAGTATCGCAGGCGGACTTTGTCTGCCCGCAATACCAGTGGGAAATGGGACCGCCCGCAATGCAAGTGGCGGTCCCGCCCATTCCATTAGGATGCGCCCGCATCACTGGTGGGCACATCCCGCATTTTTAACACTGCGAAGCAATGCTAAAAATGCATTTTGTGCTTATCGATGCACAACGTGACAGGCACCGCGCGGTGCCTGCTAGGTGTTCATTGAAAGGCAGGGGGGTACCATATGTACCCCCATGTACACCCCCAGAGTCCATGGGGGCCTGCAACAGCCCCCCCAAGCAGACTCTGCATGCCTTTCCGTGGCGGCATGCCGCCATGGAAAGGCATGTGCAAGGCCACATTGTAATATGGCTGGCAGTGTCTTTCAGACACCACCACCATATTGAACCCTTTTCCGCCCGGTCGACATGTCGGGCGAAAAAGCGGCGGACGGTCTTTTCGTCCGCCATGGACACCCCAGCCATTGTAATATGGCGGGGGAGTCTTTCTGCAGGGATAGCGGGCGGATTGCCCCTGCCGGGCCGGCGGTGACTCTCTGCCCGCCATCCTAATGGGGCCCTAAGTATCAAAAAGAATAACTCATTGTCCTCATGAAGCCTCAGGTTACTCCATCAATTAGAGCCTAAACTGGTCTCCAAGCAGCCTTTTCATTGGGTGATTAACCAATTGCATATATTTACATTCTTTCAGGTAGCAGGCACCCTGGTGAGAATGCCTGTTTTATCCCTAGCTCTGTGTACCTCTCTGAGCTTCACAGTACAGGAAAACTCCTCTCCACCCCAAACCTGCCATTCCTTCACTTTTATGCAGAGGCACTTCAATGGCCACAATAACTGTTCAGGGATTATTGTTTTTTAACAAAGTTTGGGAACTTCTGTTGTATACTTAGAAAAAGCATGGGGCAAGTGGGTACGCATAGATTCCATTCACTCCAACCACTGTGTACATGCACATGTCCATCAAGGTGAGTCGAGTGGGTGGCAGGGAGGAGGCCAGCAGGGTCACATTCAGATGGGGCGCTCTGATCGTCCAGACCACCTGGGCCTCAGAGTTACAGTCCAGGAAAAAGAGGAATGTAGCGAGATCCTTGGATAGCATCACAGAGATAGCCCAGAGAATGTGGAGCTCTTTTGGATGGGTCATTGTTTAGATTACAAATGTTACTCCAGTATTGGAACTTGCATAGATTCACGTGCTTGAATCATTCCTTGGTGCCAAGATGGGAGTCCCCAGTGTATCAACATGGCATAGCAAAGCCAATACAAAACCGAAACCAGGCCTAGGCCAATTTCAGGATCCTCACACTGAACGCATCCATTGCCTGCATCCCAACCGTAAGGCAAAGGAGTGTAGGGTATGTCTTCCCTTTTCAAACGAGACTTTGAGGGATCATGAGGAACGCCTTCTAATCTAGCTTCAATAACGAAAAGCTAGGAAGGAATTGCTTTCGAGTGATGACAGTGATGAGGCGTTGTCTTTATCGTCTAAGAGGTCTCATAAGAGGGGAAGATCACCTCATTCTCATTCTTCCAGCAAGCGTCCAAAGAAAGCCCTCAAAAAGACCGCTCATAGGTCTCATGGGCGCAGTCCTTCTAAATCTCCTCACAAAACTAGAAAGAAGAGAAAGGGACATTCATCTAGGGACAGTAAGTCAAAAAAGGCAAGCTCTGAGCCTTATTCTACACCTCCTCAAGGCAGGCAATCTTTTAAAAAGCCTTCCTCTGCACCTCCTGAGGAAAGAGAAGGTTGGAGAATCACCCTAACCATGGATAACCCAGGAACTAGGATACCTACACCAGGGAAGCCGGGTGCATAGATCTGAGGTAATGTCTCAAACCGCTGTAGACTACAATGGAGGACTTCAGTAATGATGCCGCTGGCAACGACTGTGCAAGAGTCCTGTGGAATCCAAGGGTGGATTCTTGAAGAGAAGAACCTGCAAGCAGAGGGGACAGAACCTATGCCACTCAGAGCTGACCAGTAGGCACGAAAGATCAAGGAGGCACCCCCCCACTCGCAAAATATCAGACGCCTGCACACAAAAAATAAAAATAGCGCCACAACATCATGCAAGATGGCCGCTCAAAGGAGCAGCCAACAGTTGCCTCAAGGCCCAGAGCTCACCATAGGGTCTTTTTTTTAATTAATTTTTTTAGAGTTTTATATAGTATGAACTAGACCCGAGTCATCGGGTATCAGAGCACTTTACATGAGCATCAGTTTTGTTACAGAAGGACACATTCATTTTTGTTAGGCATGGGGAGATTAAGTGATTTGCCCTGAATCACAGGATGTTGAGCGTCATTGCCTAGACTCGAACCTGGTTACCCAGCTTTGAGGTTTACCGCTCTAGCCGTAAGGCTACATTCTCTCCCCAATCCCTTTCAATATCGCCACCTTCCCAGTGCGGCCTTGGCCACCTGCACCAACGGAGGAGCACACATTAGCACTAGTGCTGGTAGCCTCAAAGGTCAAGGAGATAAACAAGGCCACAAGCAATGGGCCTGGCCAAGAATATGCAATTAAGAGAGCTGGGGCAAATAAGGACACAGTGCACATTATTGGAAATTTGAACCTACCAACTATCGAATGCCCCCGTCAGCAGTACGTATCTCAGGAAGAAAAGAACATCTTGCAAAGAGAGCTACTTTTAAGTGAAAAAGGTGGCTCTTTTTAATGACATCGCAATACAACCAAAACGTACCATAATGAGTCATATCTTGGCCGCTGCATGCTTGTTAGGCTCTAATATCAAGCCTGCATACGCAGTACCACGTCCTATTGTGTGTATTAGGCTGAGTGTGAAGAGCTTGGCACTCAATCTGATAAATGCGGCTCCTTCTAAATCACCTTGCAGCAACAAAAAAGCGAGTTATGATGTGTCGTTCTCCTGCCGCTCCACACTTGCAAAATGTTATTACCAGACATGTATGCTCTGCACTGCACTTTATGTATTAAGGGTTTTATTGGTGTGTATTAATGGTTTTATTGGTTGTTCTACTCTTTAGCAATGTTTTTTAGTAAATATGCAAAACAAATAAACTTGAAACTATACTTCTACCATCCCCAGCTCAGCTCAACAGGAGGAGGGCAGAATCGTGTCTGTGGTCGACAACAGCACTAGCTTGCTATCAGATCCTGGAAGGGTGTTAGCGGGAGTACTGGGGGCTTACAGAAGGGGCATCCCAGTGCATGGTATCATAAAGGTAACAGTGTTGGGGTATGATTCAACATGTTGATACCAATCATGCCCAGCTTTGGCACAGCCAATATATAGTTAGCCATCATGTAATGACGGATGGCCACTATATGTATCAAAACGGCTGACTGCACTTACAAAGCCTGGAGAATCGACTCCGGGGTTTGTAGGGGTGTCCTGCTCAAGCAGGGGCACCCACATACCTATAATTCAGCCTCCCGCCTTCAGGAATGAAAAGCCTGCCTTAGGGTGGACTTATAGGTTTTAAATGTAGTGACCCCCAGATGTAAGAAAACTTATATTGGTAGTAAGTGGTGCTAGCACCAGCTTACACAGGCTGCATTGGCAGGCCTGTAGTCACAGTTTGAGCGATCTCTCATGGGTAGCATAATATATGGTACAGCACATGGAAGACTCCTGGTGTACCTATGCCCTGGTACCGCACTACCATATACTTAGGACTTCAGGGGTACACAAGTAGGCAATTGTGGAGGTGCAAAAGTACTTACCAAGTCAAATATAGGGTTGGAAGCACAGTGACTGGGATCCTGATTAGCAGGATCCCAGACACACTAGTAAATTTTAAAAAACACTGACACCAGGCAAAAAGTGGGGGTAATCATGCTAGCAGGATCCTAGCTTCCTACATCTTCCATCCTACAGAGGCGGATACCAGCAATATCAGTATCCCTATTACACTTCCTTTTCCCAGCCATATTGACCGCAGTATGCCCACGTTTTCTTTACCCTATCTTTTAAATGCTGCGTCAATCCTTACGCCTGCTTCAAGCAGGCACAGGGTTTTGACGCAGCATGGGCTTAAAACTGACTGAGTGAAATCTTTTAGATTTCACTCAGCCACTTTTAGGAGGCGTTCCTGCACCGGAACGCCCCCCACTGCGCCTGAACGCCTACTTCTGGCGCAGGGCTTTACAACGTGACGCATCTCCCAGACGCGTCACGTTGTAAATACCCCGCAGCATGGTGCCTCTTTTGCACCTCCACTGCGTCACAAAAGTGAAGCATGGGCGGCGTAAAAGAGCGCAAGGGGCTTGTAAACCTGCTCCAAGGTCCCTTCAGGCAGAGGAAGGGGGATGCAGGAAGAGACAAGGGGACTCGGGGGGCAGGGGAGGCGCTGGGGGCGATTGTTAGAATCTGGGAGTGCATTGGGAGGGCCACAGTTGGAGCAGGGTGGAGCCAGGGAAGAGCAGCAGGACCCCCAGCGATGTGATGAGCAGTGAGCACAGACACAATGGTGGAGGGGTGACACAGTGGGGTGGGCAGGACACGTGCAGATGCAGGGGGAGCAAGGAGGGAGGGAATGGGATAGGGAGGGCAGGGACAGTGATGTTGTCAACTGGGGATAGTTGGAGAGGAGCCCAGGGCCCTGCAGTCGCGTTGGTCTGAGGAGGGAGGATGGGTTCAAGAAGCTGCCCCAGTTTGGCACTGGTGGCCAGTCAGGGAGGTAACAGAGATGGCAGAAGGCGACGCCAGGGGCCATGTGGTGGCCCTGTGACAGCATTGGTAATGGCAATGCTAGAATAGAATGCCCGGTTACTCACTGGTAATATTCATTACTCCGAGTCCTGGTCGTCCCACCCATTCCTGAACAGTGAGCAGCTAGTCTGCTCCCTAGAAACCTAATATCTAGCAGAGCTTTTGGCACTTCCCCCAACATGGCGCCACCAATTAGGTGAGGATATAGGGGGAAGTGCGCCCTACCACTTCCTGAGAATACCAAAAAAAAACAGAAACCAAAAACAATCACCACAAACAAACCCCAGGGAGGGAGGGAAGGGCTCAGGAATGGGACGGGAAGACCAGGACTCGGAGTAATGAATATTACCGGTGAGTAACCGGGCATTACCTCCTCGTCCTGCCTTCCCGTCCCATTCCTGAACAGTGAGTCCATACCGAAGCACAAGGTGATTGCAAGAAAAAAGGCCAAAGAATGCGGCAAACAAGTCAATTTAATCTAAAGATAGCAGTACAAATCATAAACCATGTACAGCAGTCAAAACATGTGTCAAAAGCAGCTGAGGCCGCCATCCCCAACTGAAAACGATAATGAGAAACAAAGGAATGGGGAGAAGCCCACCTGACAGCATTACAATTGTCGCGCAAGGAGGCACCCCTAACATGGCCCAGAAGGAGGAGACACCCCGGGTGGACCTACCCCGGATCAAAGAAGGGAGAGGACAGTGAGCAGACTCATAAGCTGAAACAACATCACCCTAAACCCAACGAGACAGGGTCGACAAAGAAGGACAAAGACCCCTCCCAGATAGGCCGTAGGTGACAAACAAGGAAACAACCGTCAGAAAACCACTGGTCCGTTCCGAATAGATGCAAAGAGCCCTCAGCACATCCAAAGACTGGAGAACCACCTCCTCCGGAGAGGAGGGGTCCAGTAAAAAGACAGGGAGGACAATATCCCCCTGACAGTGGAAAGAAGACAAAACCTTGGGCAGAAAAAACTGACTAAGATAAAGAATGACCTTGTCAGAGCAGAAACGCAAAAAGGGGGGGAAGCCATCAAAGCACCAAGCTCACCAAACCGCAATCCAGAAGAAATGGCCACCAGAAAAAGAACCTTAGCAGAAAGGAACTTAAGGTCCACCGAGAGCAGAGGCTCAAAAGGGGGCCCGTCCAGGCCTGGAGAACCAGGGGAAGATCCCAGGCCAACACAGGCGAGTGAGAGACAGGCAGCTGAATCAAAAAAACTCCACAAGAGGCGAGCCAACAAAGGGGAGACAGAAGACACAGAAGAACCCCTAAAAGCCAGAATGGCAGCCCATTGCGCCCGGAGCGTGGAGACAGGGAGCCCCAGGACAAACCCATCCCGCAAGAAGTCCAGCTCCCGCACAGCCGCATAGGAGGAGGAAGACAGACCCTTCCCAAGGCACCAGGAGAAGAAGTTCTTCCAATGACGGTCGCAGGACATCAAGGTGGAAGGGCGCCCAGACAACTGGATGCACTGGGCAACCTCCACAGAACAACCCTAACCCAACAAACTCAACCTTTCAAGTGCCAAACCCCCAGCCGGAGGCGGCGCAGGGAGGGCATGCGGAGAAGAGGAGCCCGCAGAGGGGAGGGACACAGGGGAAACTGCTAATGGGGGCACACAGACAAAGTCAGAAGAAAGGGAAATTAAGGCCCCGGAAGATAGACAGCCGTCAGAGACAAGAGACTCAGCTCGGCCCGATCATCCTGGAAAGGAGAAGCAGAGACCGCACATGCCCCCTGATGATTTACATAAGCTCGAACAACCCGGTTGTCGGTCTGAACAGAGACAGCATTACCCAGAAGGAGAGGAGCAAACCACAGCAGAGCCAACCAAACCGCCTGCAGCTCCTTCCAGTTCGAGGACTGGAGAGACGTGAATCGGGACCACTGACCCTGAGCCTTGGAAGCACCCAGGACCACACCCCAACCCACGGCACTGGCATCGGTGGACAACACTACCACAGCCGGAGGAGGAAGAAGGTTGAACCCATGGGAAAGATACTGAGGGGACAACCACCAATGGAGAGCAGCCTGAAACCCTGGCGTGACAGGAATAAGAGCATTGTAGTCCGGAGAGGCAGGATAACAGTGGGCCAGGAAGTGATGCAGGAGGGGCTACAAATGCAGATGGGCCCAAGGCAGAAGATGCAGAGTGGAAGCCCTCTCCCCTTGACTCCACAACCAGAGCCAGGCAGACACCTGGGACTGGGACAGAACCCACGAAAGGTGACGGAACAAAGTCAACTGTCTCTCCTGGGAGAGGAATACCATCTCCAGATCCATGCGGCAGAGAGCCCCAGGAACTTCAGAATCTGGAAGGGCAGAAGGTAGGACTTCCGGTGATTGATGAGGAACCCAGAGGACTCCAGAAGATGACACACCTGGTACACATCCACCAAGGCCTGAGAGAAAGAAGGAGAAACAATCAACCAATCATCGAGGTAGGGAAAAACCTGAAAACCCCTGGAACGGAGAAGCCCCAACAGAGGGGCTAAACCCCCGGTGCTGATGAAAGGCTAAAAGGAAGCACCTGGAACTGAAAATAATGGGAGCCAACAGCAAAACGGATATACTGCTGATCCGCAGGATGGATAGGGACTTGCGGATAAGCATCCATCAGGTCCAGGGAAGCAAGGAAACACCCTGGTAGCACCAGATGCAGGATAGACAGCAAAGTCACTTCTTGAAAGTATGCCTGGGAACATAGAGATTGACCCGCTTCAGATCCAAGACAGGGCGCAGATCCATTGTATCCTTCTTGGAGACCAGGAAGAGGATCGAATAACAACCCCTGCCCTCCTCCAGATGAGATACCTCCACAATAGCCGCCTTCTCCAACAGAAGGCGCACACCCTCCAGCAAGGCCGCCCGCCTCAGAGGGTGACGGGGCAGGGGAGTCTCCCGGAAGACCGGTGGGGGAGGAGAGGAGAACTGGATCCCATAACCTGCCGACACAGTCTGGACCACCCAGGCTTCTGGAAGAGTCAACCACTTATGCAGAAAAAAGCGAAGGCGACCCCCATCCGGAAAAGGCAGACAGTCATTGTGCAGGAGAAGAAGCGGGGGCAGCACCACTAGCCGGGGCCCGGGACTTGGCACCACCAGTGGCACCCCGGCCACGACCCCTGAGATGAAAGGGCTGTGGAGCACCCTGTGCAGAAGAAAAACCAAAGGCACGGCGGTAGCCAAACCCTCGCCCCCGAGAAGGAAGGTGAACAGGAGCCACATGCTTACGGTTCTCTGCTGACTGCTTGACCAAATCCTCCAGCTGGGGCCCGAACACCCTGGACCCCACACAGGGCAATTTAGGCAGTACCGACTTCTGAGAGGACTCAGCCTTCCAAGAACGCATCCATATATGATGCCTAGCAGCAATCGAAGCCCCAGAAGCAGCCGCTGTGGCACCCACATTGTCAAAAGAAATGTCCGACAAATAGCGCACCTTCAGCTCCATGAGGGTCAAGAGAGAAGAGGCATCCTCCCCGTTCTGCAAAGGAAGAGCCAGGGCCTGGAAATATTTCAGCAGGGACTGGACCATATAATTGGAGTAGGTTGTTGCCCTGACAGCAAAGTTAGAAGCAGCGTGGGAACGCTTCACCAACCCCTCCACCCGCTTATCCACAATGTCAGAAGGAAGGGCATTATCAGACAGAACCAAACCTTGTGTGGAAAGACCAGCCATCAAATTGTCCACCTTGACAGACTGAGGGAACTCAGTAGCAAACCCCTCCAATGGATATCGCTTACACAAAAAGCGAGGGAAGACGGATTTATCCACATCCTTCCACTCATGAGCAAGCACCTTGCGCACAGCGCCATGCAAGGGTAAGGACTCAGAATCCGGCTGGCGATATTGAGTAAAAAAGTCATCCTCCAGGACATCCGGCACAGGAGAGAAATCCAAATTGCCATGCACATGGTCAAACAAAGCAGAGAGCTCCGCACCCTGAACAAAGCGACCACGCACACAATCATCCTCCTCGGTCCCCACATCGTCAGCTGAAGGGTCAGGCTCCACAAGAGACCCAGGAGGCACCTTGGCCGGAGGGCTGGCCGCTTCCCAAGCCCAGAAAGCATGAGCAACCGCCTCATCAATAAGGAGGCGCAGGGCATCCAAAGTAGGAGCGGCAGCTCCAGTTGCACCCTGGTCCATGGCAGCGCAAGCAAAGTGAAAGGAACAGGCACCAAACAAAACCAGCAGAGGAGGAGACCAACAGAAACTTTCAAAGAAACAAAGTCCCGAGGCCTCCGACCTCTCACGCTATCAGGCAAGGGGGAGGATGCATAAAAAAGGGTGCGGCCGCTCAAAAAACCCAGGATAGGCAGTAATCCCAAAGGACGCACCGCGCTGTGGGAAAAAGAACTGAGAACACCCGCCCGCTAAGCAGGGCATGACGGGACCTCCCATGAGAGGAGCATCCGCCAAAGCAGGCCACGCACAAGGAGGTGGGGAGCCGAGAAAGGATTAGGCACAAGTGGCTGCTACAGCGGGCCGCGAGAATGCAGAAATGCAACAGGTAGCAAACCTCCCCATTAGAAAAAAGAGCAGCCGCTACAGCAGGCCGCCAAAAACATATAAAAAACAGCAGGATAAAACACTGACCCGACCAGCAGCTCCGATAGGCAAAAGGCAACTGACGAGTCAGAAAAAACACTAACAGGATGTGGTAAGGCGCACTCCCCCCTATATCCTCACCTGATTGGTGGCACCATGTTGGGGGAAGGGCTGAAAGCTCTGCTAGGTAATAGGTTTCTGGGGAGCAGACTAGCTGTTCACTGTTCAGGAATGGGACGGGAAGACCAGGACAAGGAGGTAATGACGAGGAGGATCTGGATGAAGGGGAGGGAGGTATGACGAGAGAGTGATGCAGATAGTGGCATTAAGGCAGCCGCATAGGATATATATGTGTCAGGGTATGGAGAAAGGTACTGCGCTGGTGCGGCGGGTTGGTATTCATTAAGAGAAAGTTGGGCCAGGGGGTGAGCGGCATTGCAGGGCAGCAGGTGGAGAAGGGCAAGGTGGATGGCATAAGGTTGCAGATACAGGGCAGTAGGGGGCTATGGTTGTGGGTCCTGGAAAGGGTGAGGAGCACACAGATAGGGACACTAACCGTAGCACGCTGGCCCTCCCTTTTCTAATGCAGGCCCAGCACCACAGCGGCTGTGCAGACTCAGGAGAGCTGTATGCGTCTCAAAGACCCCGAGGGGAAGAAATGGTAGGGTCTGGGAAAGCAGTCCGGGTTTCTAGTGACGTCCGTGCTTGAGTGCTGATTACCTGTAGTTAACCGCCTTAGGTTTGGTGAGCGGTGTCTGGATGAAAGTTTTGTGTTACCAGTGATCGGTAACCGCTGGCGCTGGTGAGTAGTAGTCTCCCCCCTCCCTTAATGGGTTCAGTTTATTTATTTTTTTTATATTTATTTTTATTAATACAAGGAATTCAAATGAGTGCATAGAACAGAGGTTCAACATTCCCATACATCATTACGACATATAAATAATACTTGGGGGGGACGTGAAAAGAAAGGAGGGGGGCCGAAATACTCTTACATACAAGGGTCACGAGGATGCAGGTATATCCAAAATAGAGTCAGCCGGTGGTACAAAAATCTCCCCCCTGTATCAGTTCCACAACCCCCAAACAGTCACCCATTTACGAGGTTGCAGATAGACGGTCTTCTCCCGAAACATACACCAGTCCATGCTTTCTTTCCATTCCTCAAGCGTGGGCGCTCCCTTAGATCCCCACTGCTGTGCTATATTTCGTTTCGCTATCATTGCCCCTAGAGTGGCCCACCTGGTCTGTGCTGTGTTTAAATCTGTAGATTCCCAAATATTAAGGAGACATCTTCTCACCTCTGGTAACACCGTCACCCCCAATACTTCTCGCATAACATCATGTATCGAACTCCAATAATCGACCATATGGTGACATTCCCAGAGGATTTGGAGGAATTTGCCCACCTGCCCACATCCTCGCCTGCACAAACCTTCTTTAGATAGCCCCATCCGGACCAAGCGTGGACCTGTAAACATACACCCTATGTAGTATTTTCAACTGGACTAGCCTCAATCGTGCTGGAATCGCAACCTCCTTCGGGGAGGACACAGCCGATTGCCAGTCTTCATCGTCTAGTTCAATACCGTCTCTCATCCATTTATCCCTCAACTCTACAAGGAGGTCTGCTCTGTGGTTGATCAACTTCTTATAAATAAGGGAAATAGTTCTATCCAGGAAATGCCCATCCAATATTCTATCCTCCAATGGCGAGGCCTCGGGTATCTCCTCTTCCACCGGTACCGCCGCTTGTAGCGCATGTCGAACTTGCGCATAGCGGAAATACTCCGCTCCATTCAACTCAAATTCAGTTTGCAATTCAGCAAACATCTTAATCCTGCCCTTGACCCAAATATCGCCAATCTTAGCAATCCCTATCAAGTCCCATTCATCAAAACCCTAAGTGTTCCAAAGCTTGCCCAGACTGTCCGAATCGAATAGTGGAATGGCCAATGTAAGGCGGCCTCTCCACCCCAAAGAGCTAGTGGCGTTGTGCCATATCCAGACCGCTACCTTCGTCGAGCCCGTCAAATTTTTCCCTGCCGACTTGGCATATAAAGTTCTACTATAATTTCCACCCGGGAGTAGCCACCTATCCATTGCATACCCAGGATCCGAACCAGGCCCATAAGTACCCTGGTTTATGGCTGCCAATTGAGAAGCCCAATAGTATCTTCTGATGTCAGGGAGGGCGACACCACCGTCATACCACAGTAACGTCAGTTTAGCCAAAGCAATACGAGGTCTACCCTCCCATAATAGACTGCGCTGCACCCCCTCCACCTCTCGGAAATAACTGTCCGGAACTAAATCTAATGTATTCTGGAGGGCGTAAAGAAAACGAGGTAGGGACATCATCTTAAGGAGGGCCGCCCTTCCCAACAGGGAGAGAGGCAGCTTCCTCCAACTGCTTGCGTCGCTATTTAATCTAACTAAAGGAGGAAGGAGGTTTCTCTCGTACCGAACTGTGGGATCCATTGAAATACAGATCCCCAGATACTTAAACCCGTCAGTAGCGATTTGAATCGGGCAGTTTCGTGGGGGAGTCGGGGTGTCACCGCTCAGAACATGCAGATAGGATTTCCCCCAATTTATAGTGAGCCCCGAATTCCTACCGTAGGAGGCCAAAACCTCACAGACAACAATTAAGGAGTTTCTGGGTGAGGTTAAATAGAGCAGAATGTCGTCCGCGTATAAAGAGATCCATCCTCTACCTGAGGGGACCATTGAATACCTCAAATTTAAGGCTCCCAGCGGATCCAGGCTGCCAAAGGTTCAAGAGCCAGTGGGAATAAAAGGGGAGAGAGTGGACACCCCTGTCGAGTGCCGCGCCCCAGATAAAATGTTGCCGAAACTCGGTTATTCATTACCACCTGCGCAAGAGGTTCAGTATAAAACAGACGCACCCAACTGATAATCTCCGGTCCAAATCCAAACTTAGCCAAGACTGCCCACAAATACGGCCATTCTACCGTGCCAAAGGCCATTGTTGCGTCAAGCGACGCTATTTTAGCCTGTTCTTTCAGGGTATTTGCTCTGGCCAACACTCCGTGCAACCTGCGAAGATTTAAAGCTGTATTTCTATGGGGGATAAAACCCGATTGATCAGGATGTATCAGACCACTAATAACCTTAACAAGCCTGTTGGACAATAGTTTAGCAAGAATCTTAGGTTCCGCATTCAATAAGGAGATAGGCCTATAAGAGGCACATTTGTTTTTTAGGGCTCGCCTATACTATTCCGAAGGAATGGATAGGGGAGAATTTTAGGAGGAAAAATAATTGTCAAACCATCGGCAGATTTTCAAAAGTTCACGTGAACAAGCACGCACTTTTCCCCCCACAGGCACCATCTGCGTCCACATCAAAGCAATCAGCCTCCCTCCCACTGGCTTCAGAAGATTCCCCCAGCATGCGCTCGCTCGGCCTTGGGCATTTCTCCTCCCCTAATTATTCACTGCCCACGGCGGGCCAGCAGTACTATCTGTCTCGCATTTCCCTCCCCCCCTGCCCTGCTTCACATGAACGCTTGTTTTTTAGGCTCAACTTTACTGTTGCTAAACAGACATTTGTTTATCACCAGTGCAAAATGTTGTTTATTTATTTCTTTTCTTTTTTTCATCATTTCTCTCTGTGACTATTTTCTATTTGCGTTTTTTTAAACTTGTTTTTCTTCTCATCTATATGTTGCATGCACATTTCCCTTAGGAGGCTTTTCAGAATCTACTGCCTCTGTATCTTTGATTTCCTCTTACACTCTCCCGTTTTCCCTAACACTCCTCGTGCCTTTACCCTCAAACACGTCCCCGTTTTTCTGCCTTCTCCCAGACTCGTTGTTCTCTTTTCTGCAGTACTGCAATCTTATCCGTGTTCTTTACTGCGGCGTTAATTCTCCTTTCTATCCTGTAAACACTCCTCCTAGTTTTAATGGGTTTTTTTTACGGTGGGAAGGCATGGGTCTCGCGTGGGCATGTGAAGGCAAACATTGTTTTACAAACTTGCTGTTTATAGAAATCAAATCCAATCCCTTGGGGACTGAACGCGCCATCTAGAGGGTTTCACAGTTATTTATTTTATTTTCTGACAGTATAAACCGGGCTCAATGGTGGGTGGATGTTTCAGATTTTTTTGTAGCGCCTCGAGCTGCTCACCAGTAGCACAGCACTCGGATTTCCATTATTCCAGCCGTAGTGAAGTTGAGCAGTTATCACAGATGCGCTAAAGTTAAATAAATCACCTCTTTTCCTCCCGTATCAGGGTTTCCGGGGCACCTAAAATATAATCAGCCGCAAGGAGAGACTCTGGTGACATCCGCTTCAGCTCATAAGATTCACGCATGCACATATGTCAGTGCCGCTCGCGCATCAGGGATGCAAAGAAGTCTCCCACGTGCAATTACTGCAGATTACATTACCTGCATGCTTTGGAACTTGTAATATTGGCCTACCGTCCTATATTGCATATTTTATGGAAAGAGCAGGGGTTTGCATCTTTCCAGTAACGTCCCCTGATTGTACTCATTTTTTGTGCCGCCTTCTCCTCTGATTGTACTCATTTTTCGTGCCTTCTGCTCCCCTGATTTTTCTTGCCTTCTGCTACCCTGATTGCCCTCGTTTTCTTGCCTTCTGCTTCCCTGATTGTACTATCCATCTACCCCACTCCATCCATCCATCCATCCATCCCACTCCATCCATCCATCCATCCCACTTCCATCCATCCATCCCCCACTCCATCCATCCATCCCCCACTCCATCCATCCATCCATCCATCCGTCCCCATCCATCCATCCATCCATCCATCCATCCACTCCATCCATCCATCCATCCATCCATCCATCCATCCATCCATCCATCCATCCATCCCACTCCATCCATCCCACTCCATCCATCCATCCCACTCCATCCATCCATCCACCCACTCCATCCATCCATCCATCCCCCCACTCCATCCATCCATCCATCCCCCCACTCCATCCATCCCCCCACTCCATCCATCCATCCATACATCCCCCCACTCCATCCATCCATCCATCCCCCCACTCCATCCATCCATCCCCTGCACTCCATCCATCCACCCCCCACTCCATCCATCCATCCCCCCACTCCATCCATCCATCCCCGCACTCCATCCATCCCGCACTCCATCCATCCATCCCCGCACTCCATCCATCGATCCATCCATCCCCGCACTCCATCCATCCATCCCCGCACTCCATCCATCCATCCCCACACTCCATCCATCCATCCCCGCACTCCATCCATCCCCGCACTCCATCCATCCATCCATCCATCCATTCACCCGACTCCATCCATCCCTCCCCGCCCCACACTCCATCCCTCCCCTGCCCCACACTCCATCCCTCCCCCGCCCCACACTCCATCCCTCCCCCGCCTCACACTCCATCCCTCCCCGCCCCACACTCCATCCCCGCCCCACACCCCATCCCTCGCCCACACTCCATCCCTCGCCCACACTCCATCCCTCGCCCACACTTCATCCCTCGCCCACACTCCATTCCTCGCCCACACTCGATCCCTCGCCCTCTTGCCCTGCCTCTATCTCTCACCCTGCCTCTATCTCTCGCCCTCCCTCTATCTATCTTTCGCCCTCCCTCTATCCATCGCCCTCACTATCCATCGCATCACCACAGCATCATTCAGAGCCACCACAGCATCAATCTGTGCAACCATTCAACAACAACTGATTCAAATATGTTCTCTCAATGTTTCAAACTTTATTACAAATGTCACAAAAAATTGTTAATATTTCACTTCTGTTCTTGTATTTTCATCACAATAAAATACACTAAACATAATCTTCCAAAAAGTTATTTGCAAAAGTTTAAGCTATTGCCATTATAAATTACAATAACTTTTATTTAAGTATTAAATATTGAAAAAAATACAACTCATTGTTATTTTTAATATTAATACATCTAAGTCATGTTAATACAACACATATTGCATTACAAATGCTATATGTGTCACGTTTGCAAAAGTTAACACTATTGGCATTGTAAATGACAAAGTTATTAATTTCGCTATTTTCAAAACAAAAACATAAATACAAAACGTGTCACTTACAATACTAATACCTCTAACTTTACTAATGCGAGCCCTATTGCATTGCAAATGCTTGTTGTTTTCCCTTCCTTATGGATAACTACGATAGGCGCCACTCTCTGATCATACGGTAATATTCCCTGTTCTTGAGCTGCCACAAACATACCTTTAAGATAAGGGGTGATCCTATCGGGCCGAAGCTTATACAACTCAATTGGGAGTCCGTTAGGGCCTAGTGCCTTACCAGAGTTCAAAGAGCGCACTGCCAGGGCCACTTCATCTGCAGTGAGGGCACTGTCTATAAAATCACGGTCTTCCTTAGTCAGGCATGGGAGTTGGATATCTCGCAATAACAAGTGAAAGTCCTCCTCTGGCCACCCCGCGACCAAGGTGTACACTATACGAAAATATTCTGCAAAACTATCCACTATGCCCTGGGGGTCTGTTATTCACACTCCTTCTGCCATCTCAAGTTCCGGAACAACCCGATCAGCTCTGTCTTTCTTATTTAACCAGGCGATAAGCTTTCCAGCCTTATCTCCGACATCATATAATCGACCCTGCTGCTCTATACTTAGGGCTCTGGCACTGTCAGTGACTAACGCTCTATACTCAAGCTGCTTGAGATTCAGGACATGCAGTCTAGCACGGGTCACCTCCTGCTCCAATTCCACCTCAATACGAGTAATATCGGATTCTATTTGTACAATTTCTTTGTTCCAATACTTCTTTGCTCCTGTGATCAGCGACAAAGCCTGGCCCCTTATGACTGCCTTAAAAGCCTCCCACAGCGAAAGTGGGGACAACACTGATCCCTCATTCTCCTGAAAATAATGTTCTAACGCCTTTAGCAGGTCCTTACGAATTTTAGGATTGCACATGTACCAGGGATTAATGGGGGCTATTCTACCTCCCGATCCAGAAGTCATATCGAATCTGACCCAGAGTAGCGAATGATCCAATATGCCCCTAGCTAGGTGTGTAGCCTCAGTGATACCATACACCTGGGCCGCCGGTTCTAAACAGTGATCAATACGTGAGAGACTACCATGTGCACCAGAGTGGAAGGTGAACTACCGCTGGTCCGGGTGAAGCAATCTCCAACCATCGACCAAACATAATGCATCCATGAATTCAGGAAGACATCTTTGCGCCTGCCCCGTATCCCTAGGGGGATGCCTATCCATAGTACCGGAGACCACCGCATTAAAGTCGCCTCCCAAAATCAAAAGACCCCTCGGGAGGTCCAGAAGGACTTTTCCTAAATCTACAAATGTGGTTGCCTGCATACCTGGGGGGACATACACAGACAGCAAGGAGAGGGTTTGCCCCTCCCAACAACCCAACACCCCTACATACCTGCCTCTATCATCCTCAATAACAGAGTCAATCACCATCGGGAGCGTCTTCCTAATCAGAATCCCCACCTCCCTGGACCCTGAGGTGAATCCCACATGCACCACCAATCGGTACCC
This sequence comes from Lissotriton vulgaris, assembly GCF_964263255.1. Lineage (NCBI taxonomy): Eukaryota > Metazoa > Chordata > Amphibia > Caudata > Salamandridae > Lissotriton > Lissotriton vulgaris. The sequence goes on from NC_141697.1 coordinate 924,670,437, forward strand.
CATTCTGTGCATTGCCCTGCATGAGTTTCCCACTAAATGCGTCTCCTGAAGCAGGACTACATCCGGGGCGTGACGCTTAAGGAACTGAAGAGCCACACCATGTTTAATTTTGTCCCCCAACCCATTTACATTCCAACTTAAAACCTTCAGCCCCCTACCCCCCATCATAAAACATAAAATGGGTCAGTCTCCTCTCCAATCCTGCACCTTAAACATGCTACTATTCTCAACCTTGAAATGCAATGCCTTCAACAACAACAAAAAAAAGAATGCCACCCCCAAACAAACCTCGTTCACCACCCCCCTCCCCGCACCCCTGCTCACGGTGTTCATCCGCCCCCAACTTGCAGTGTGCCTGTCGCCCCATACTCTAGCTACTAAACTATCGAAAAGTAACCCTGAGGAGGAGTGCGACCCCCGATTTCCCAACCGACCCCATACGTTTCTTCAGACCTGGCCATACAATTTCTACAACTGACTTGTCTGCATAATCTTTTCAGTCCGTTTCTACCCCTCTACTTGATCAAACACCATCTGCAATAATGTTATTTCTTATTCTTGCTCTTGTGCGCCGTCCTCTTCGTGTCCACTCCCTCGCCGCTGATCATTCTGTGAGGAGATTGTCTCCAACCAGTCTGAAGCAATTTCAGGATTGTCAAAGAACATCGCCCTGCCCGCATGTTCAACTCTCAACTTGGCGGGGTACATCATGGCATACTTCAGTCCTTTATCTCGAAGTTTCCATTTGACACCCAAGAAGGTTTGCCGTTGTTTCTGCACCGCCTGCGTAAAGTCCGGAAAAAAACCTAGGGTGCAGTTTTCATACTGCAGAGGGCCCCCAGTCCTGGAGGCTTGCAGGATAACGTCTCTGTCCCTGAAATTGAGCACCCTCGCAATCATCGGCCGGGGCGGCGCCCCAGGGCGCGGTCTCCCTCCCGGTATCCTGTGCGCTCTTTCAACTGTAAAGAAATTTCCCAGGCCTTTGGGTTTTAAATGATTGAGAATGATGTCTTCAACAAAAAGGTCAGCGGCTTGTCCCTTTGACTTTTCAGGCACTCCAATAATACGCACATTGTTTCTGCGAGCTCTCCCTTCATATTCATCCAGCTTGCGACTCGCGACTTCACTGGAGGTTTTGAGATCGCGAACTTCCTGTTGCAAAAGAGCATCATCATATGTAAGACTGGAAGTTTTTTATGTCTAGTGATTTTACTTTTTCACTGGTCTTCGTGAGGTCCGCTCGGATTAAATTAACTTCTATTGTAACTGCATCAAGCTTATGATCTAGGGATTCCATCTTCTTGCCGAGGGAGGTTTTCACCCCGTCGATCACGGCCATCACATCCTGTAGCCCAGGCTCTGCCGCAGTTGTCAAGTCCCCCGCATGTCCATCTTGCGATTTCCCAAACCCAGTTGGCGACCTTCTGGGTTGCGTGTAACAATCTAATTTATTAGTTTGGGTATACCTAGCTCCTCTGGCCGTATTGGACTGTAGTTTTTCAGTTTCAGGTTTAGTCGCTCATTTAGCGCAGTCCTTCACCCACGGCTCAAACCCGCTCTCCATGGGAGGGAGGGACGGTGTTCCACCCGTCGCACCAGTCACCAAACACTAGTACACCACATCGATCTGTAGTGACCAAGGTGATGTCTACTTTACAGGGTGCCCGCTCGTCGTGATGGCCTCGCACTGAATACACATGATCTTCAAAATAGGGTATTTGCCACCCTTCCGGTACCGACTATAGCCATTCTATAGCCTCCGTCTGCTGCGCAACAGTTACTGCCTTTGATCTGCAAATTACATAGAGGGGCCTTCTGGATTGCCACCGGGTGTGTCACTCAAGTCAAAGTCAAAGGATCTTTATTCGGATATATATAAACATCCATAAAAGTACAGAATTATCACACAATCCACATAATACATGATTAAAAACAGTGTAAAACAGTTTAAAATATACAATTAATTTGAGTGGTGGATGCTGGGAAATAGATTTGAAGGGACCATCGATCATAACGTTCCAAGTACATCACTTTAAAACTGGGTTCGTGCTTAATAATTGAGACAAAGGTGTAAATTGATGGGCTAAGTATAAGATATAAACAGTATATACACTGGCCAACTATAAGCAATAGACAATGAGCTTACGAACAGATCTAAAGTGCAAGGTGCAAAGAGATATTCGAACGCTAGTGGGAACCACACTATTATGCAAATAATTAAATTTTTCAATTTTTCAAGGCATGTTCATAGTTGTGCGAGAACGTGTGGCTGATAGGAGAAAGCAACTTACTCTAAAAATTACTTCATCACAATTCAAGAGTAATATTTCCTTAAATGCTAGATTAAAATCCATCATAGCATGTTCTTTAAAATATGGAATTAGATAGAGTTTTGTATATCTAGCATAATAACCACAAAATACCAAAAAATGCAACAGAGATTGCTTACAGCCACAATTACAGGGACATTGCAAAGTTTCTAAGTTTTTATTAAAACCCAATGGAAATGATAAGGAGAATCTGATGCTACCATCCCTAAGACGGAAGAGCAAGCGTCTGTTCCACCTCCCCAAGTTTTTTGTAAGGTATCTCTGCGGCGTGTTATTGAGCCTGCTACCCTGTGCCAGGAGGGGGATATATCTTATAATGGCAGGTTTATATTTCTCTCTTTTTTTTTTAAACATTTTTATTGGTATTGCAAGAGGCACATAAAATAAATACATTTACAATTCATGACATAATTATATAATAACTATTTTCCAAAAGAAAGAGAGAAAAAAAAAAGAAAAAAAAGAGAAGCAGAATACGTAAGCATTACAGAGGAGAGAAATAACCATAAAGCTTATATGAAATTACAATGTGGTCTCAACCATCAAATCTACTCTTGGAAAGTTATTCTGATCCAAATACAATGTCCCAAACCCTTTCTTTTTCCCTCAGAGAGTTAGGCCCTCTTAGTCTAGCTAAAGCAATCTCCATGGTGTGTATTTCATTCACCAAGGCCCACCATTCCATAACATGTGGCGGATCTGGTGCTATCCATGCTCTAGCTATGGTTAATCTTGCACAAGCAAATAAGATAGAATTCAGATCTTTATTTGGACAATTCAGTTCCTGAAGGTCTATTAGAATCAGGTGAGCTGAGAGAGGCGGAAACACAATATGTTTCCTTTCTAATACATCTGCTACACCCTTCCAGAACTCTGATAATGCCGGGCATGAGTAGAGCATATGACAAATATCAGCAGCCTCCAGTTTACATTTAGGACAGCTTGTGCGTTCATTTTTATAATTATCTGATGCCCAGCTAGAAATTCTCTGAGGGGTATAATATAATTGGCAGATAGTCTTATAAAGCTGCAGTCTAATACTAGAAGACTGTACTACTTGATTAATCTGAAGAAGAGAAGCAGATATTTGCTTAGAAGTTATATTTAATCCCAGCCTAGCCGTCCACTTAGATGCAAGTTTTCCGCAATCATCTCCCTTTGCCTGATTCAGAAGTCCATAACTTTCACTAATCAGTGATTTAGTCCGATCTGAGTACAGGCATTGCAAGATGTCCGAGTGTTTTATTTCTTTGACATTCATCTTACGAACAAAGAAGTCTTGGATTTGCATATATTTAAAATACATCCTATCACTTAGATTGTGTATTAATTTAAGCGAAGCAAACCCTAATAGTCCGTCAGAGCCAGAAAGATCTCCAAGGGTATTAACGCCGCAGCTAGACCATACTGTCCAAGTCCCATCTGAAAAAATTCCAGGAAGTCCTGGATTCCCCCATAGCCTTAATTCAGAGTTAAAATAAGATATCTTATCAAGGGTCATTATCTGTTTCCAAATTTGTACAATATGCCTAGCAGTCTTGAATTTTACTCGTTTGAAGTAATTTGGATCATTAGTTCGGTCTATAAATTGTTTGCAATCAGGTCCTAGCATTAGCTGATGAAAAAATAAAGATTTATCATTTTTCAATAAACTGCGCATCCTACCAAAGAAGGAAGCAAAATAATATAATTTAAAATCGGAAAACATTAAACCGCCCTTTTCAGTTGGAAGTTTTAGGAGATTTATTGCTCTCCTAGCTTTTTTGTAGCCCCATATATAACTAGAGCAAATTCCATCAAGTTTAAAAAAAAAAAAATATTAAGACATAGCGGGATTGATCTAAATAAATAAAGAAATTTGGGTGCGATTTTCATTTTTATTAGATTTATACGCCCAATCAAGCTGAGCGGTATCTTGTGCCATTTTTTAAGAGATTTAGCAACTTCTTTTAGTAATGGATCATAGTTGAGGTCTATTATTTCAGCAATCTTTGCTGATATTTTAACCGCCAAATATACAGCATTAGCACATAGGCCCAATACAGTCATTGAAGGATTATAATTAGCGATGACCTGCGCTTTGTTTATATTTAATTTGTATCCGGATACGTTGCCAAAATCTTTTGCTTCTTTTGTTATTGCAGGTATGGCCTTAGCTACATCAGTGGTGAATATCGCTACATCATCCGCATATGCGGTAATTTTTAGATTGTTCCCCCTATGTTGTAATGGAATAATATCATGCTGTGTTGAGAGTGCGTTCAAAAATGGCTCTAAAGATAGCGCAAATAACAGGGGAGAGAGGGGGCACCCCTACCGTGTTCCTCTTCCTATTGGAAAACTGAGAGAATTCTTTCCTGCGTAGCTAAGCTGTGCCATTGGTTGATGATATAATGCCTGAATCCACCCTAGATATTTACCCCCATGCCAAATGCTTCCAATACAGCCCATAAATATTCCCACCCCACTAGGTCAAATGCCTTTTCAGCATCTAGCATGACCATACCAAGTGGGGTGGAGTTAGTTGACGCTACATCAAAAGCCGTAATAGCCGTATTTATATGGGCAGTAGTGTCTCGTCCTATAACAAACCCGTGTTGTTGCATGTTCACCAATTCAGGCATTAAGGGTGCAAGTCGGTTTGCTAATATTTTGGCAAAGGCGTTAGCGTCCGAGTTAATCAGCGATATGGGTCTGTATGACCCACATTCTTCAGCCACCTTTTGTTTCTTTAGAAAAAATACTATCTTGGCTGTTCTCCAAGAAGAGGGAGCTCTCAGAGTTTCTCCAATATAATCTACAACTAATTTAAATAAAGGAAGCAATTCCGTCAAGCAGGTTTTATAAAGTTCTATGGGGAGTAGATCATGTCCTGCTGCCTTACCCGAGGGAAGAGATAAAAATGCTGTCTTGATTTCATCTGGTGTAATCTCTGAATTTAGAGAGTCAACTGTTTCTTTATTTTGTTGTATATTCATATAAGAACTAAGGTTTATATTTCTCGGATACTTCTCGCTCTTTCTGGTATAAATTATACAGTGCCCCTCTTACTAATTTATGCTGCAATTGTTCAGTGGCTTGACAGGAAGAAAATGGTGCACAGACATAATATCGAGTCCAAAATATCGTTTGGACATAATATCGAGTAAAAAATATCGACTGGACAAAATATAGACTGGACAGAATATAGACTACAAAAATATTGTTTTTAAGGTAAGTGAAGTAATATCGACTGTTTAAAATATAGATAGCAAAAATATCGATTTTTTAATAATATATAATATTTTATAGTGTATTTTTATGTAATAATATTAGTGAAAAGTGTGTATTTATGTTATAAATATTTTTATTAAATGATTTTTGTTTTTATAATTATTGCGTAACGTAATTCTGTAGCGGGTTGTGGGTTTATAGGGGAATAGGGTGGGAAGTAATTTAATTATAATTAATTAAATATGTAAATTTATTAATTGATATTAATTTGTAATTAATTGTTAATTAATTTATATGTGTCAATTAATTTAATAGTAATTGCAAAATAATTATTAATAATTGATTAATTGGTAATTATGTTATTTTTACTAATTTAATGCCGTAGCGGGTTGTGGGATTATAGGGGAATAGGGTGGGAAGTAATTTATTTAAAAATAATTAAATATGTAAATATATTTATTGATAGTAATTAGTAATTAATTGTTAATTATTTGATATGTGTTAATTAATTTAATAATAATTGTTAATTATTTTATATTAATTGATTAATTGGTTATTATGTGAATTTTACTAATTTAATTTCTGTAGCGGGTTGTGAGTTTATAGGGGCATAGGGTGGAAAGTAATATATTAATAATTAATTAAATAAATAAAATACACTTTATTTATTTGGAAATAATAGTGAAGTCATTTTTAATTATGAAAAAATTAATTGTTTATGTTTAATTAATTTGTATTAATAGGTGAATAATTTAAAGAATTATTGTTAATTATTAAATGTCAATTAATATTTATTCTATTACATAACATTTTTATTTAATTTTTAATAATTATTATTAGATATTTCTTGTTAGATTTTTGATTTATATATGAAAGATTTACTTTCCCTAATGTTGTATTCTCTGGAGTGTGAATTGTAATTTTTACACCTACGCTTTCCAACGCTTTCCTTACTGTTGCACCCACTGGAGTTGGAATAGTAATTTTAACCCCTACGCTATCCAACGCTTTCCCTACTGTTGCACCCACTGGAGTGGGAATAGTAATTTTAACCCCTACGCTATCCAATGCTTTCCCTAATGTTGCACCCACTGGAGTGGGAATAGTAATTTTAACCCCTACGCTATCCAACACTTTCCCTACTGTTGCACTCTTTGGAGTGGGAATAGTAATTGTAACCCCTACGCTATCCAACGCTTTCCCTACTGTTGCACTCTTTGGAGTGGGAATAGTAATTTGAACCCCTACGCTATCCAACGCTTTCCCTACTGTTGCACCCACCGGAGTGGGAATAGTAATTTTAACCCCTACGCTATCCAACGCTTTCCCTACTTTTGCACCCACTGGAGTGGGAATAGTAATTTTAACCCCTATGCTATCCAATGCTTTCCCTACTTTTGCACTCTTTGGAGTGGGAATAGTTATTTTAACCTCTACGCTATCCAATGCTTTCCCTACTGTTGCACCCACTGGAGTGGGAATAGTAATTTTAACCCCTACGCTGTCCAACGCTTTCCCTACTGTTGCATCCACTGGAGTGGGAATAGTAATTTTAACCCCTACGCTATCCAACGTTTTCCCTACTGTAGCACCCACTGGAGTGGGAATAGTAATTTTAACCCCTACGCTATCCAACGCTTTCCCTACTGTTACACCCACTGGAGTGGGAATAGTAATTTTTACCCCTACGCTATCCAGCGCTTTCCCTACTGTTGCACTCTTTGGAGTGGGAATAGTAATTGTAACCCCTACGCTATCCAACGCTTTCCCTACTGTTGCACTCTTTGGAGTGGGAATAGTAATTTGAACCCCTACGCTATCCAACGCTTTCCCTACTGTTGCACCCACCGGAGTGGGAATAGTAATTTTAACCCCTACGCTATCCAACACTTTCCCTACTGTTGCACTCTTTGGAGTGGGAATAGTAATTGTAACCCCTACGCTATCCAACGCTTTCCCTACTGTTGCACTCTTTGGAGTGGGAATAGTAATTTGAACCCCTACGCTATCCAACGCTTTCCCTACTGTTGCACCCACCGGAGTGGGAATAGTAATTTTAACCCCTACGCTATCCAACGCTTTCCCTACTTTTGCACCCACTGGAGTGGGAATAGTAATTTTAACCCCTACGCTATCCAATGCTTTCCCTACTTTTGCACTCTTTGGAGTGGGAATAGTTATTTTAACCTCTACGCTATCCAATGCTTTCCCTACTGTTGCACCCACTGGAGTGGGAATAGTAATTTTAACCCCTACGCTGTCCAACGCTTTCCCTACTGTTGCACCCACTGGAGTGGGAATAGTAATTTTAACCCCTACGCTATCCAACGTTTTCCCTACTGTAGCACCCACTGGAGTGGGAATAGTAATTTTAACCCCTACGCTATCCAACGCTTTCCCTACTGTTACACCCACTGGAGTGGGAATAGTAATTTTTACCCCTACGCTATCCAGCGCTTTCCCTACTGTTGCACCCACTGGAGTGGGAATAGTAAATTTTACCCCTACGCTATCCAACGCTTTAGCTATAGTAGAATTCACTACAGTTGTTACAATAATTGTTAACTATTTTGCTATGCTACGGTAAAATTATTATATATGTTTATTTAATATAAAAAAATTATATAAATATATATGTATTAATTTTTTAGATTTATTTTTAATTTAAAATAAATATTTATTAATATAACATTATTTTAATAATTTAAAGTAAGTTTAGACTAAATATATTTATTACTACATTAGTATTAACTTAATTTAAAGACATTTAAAAAAAACGATATTTTTTACAGTCTATATTTTAGTAACTCGATATTTTAGAGTCGATATTTTTGTACTTACCTGTTTAAAGATAGCCAGTCGATATTTTGTCCATCGATATTTTGTCAATGATATTTTGTCAACTCGATATTTGTGAGGTCGATATTATTTCAGTGATCCGAAGAAAATAAGTGCTCCATACCCACACTTGATAAACTGCTTTTTACAGCCCTTAACCAAGGTATATTGAATGCCCTATCACACCGTAGGCAATCCGGATTATTTCTTGAGTCAGAGAAGCGGCCGGATTCCGCCATATTTTTAACCAGAATAATGCAGGTCTTGACCTAATGAAATCCTCCACATAAAAAAGATTCAGCTCCCTCTGACATATGTAAGTAGGTGCTGAGATAGAAGCCCCTAGAATCTTCCTGCAAAATCTATTCTCTTCTATCTGAAAATTGGCGCTATTAGAGTACCCCCATACCTCTGCACCATAAGTTGCCGTTGGTAAGCATTGAATCCTATACATTTGCAGTAGCGGACTTTACATCAGCTCATTTAGGTTGCTGAAGGCTGATTATAGAATTACTTATAGAATTAATTGCCTTACCCAGTTTGTTCCTCCCATGAACCACATGGGGCTGCCAGGAACATGTGTTGGAAAACATTACGCCTAGGTAAGGAAAAGTGCAAGTGCTTTTTAGGGCATCGTTCCCAGAAACGATACGCTGGATGTTATATCTTTTAGGCCCGCACAACATTATATACGATTTATTAAAATTGGTACTTAGCCCAAGGTCCGCCATATAAGAAACAAAGCCCATTATTAAAGTGCGCAGTGCTTTCGGGGTGCGGCCCATAAGGACCACATCGTCTACGTATAAGAGGCAGGGGAGTAAAATTCCATTAATACTAGGTACATCACTAGTTAACTTGGACAATGAACTGTTTAATTCATTTATATACAAAATAAAAAGCAGGGGGGCCAAGACACAACCTTGTCTGACCCCCCTGCCAATTAAAATGTCCTCTGAAATCCCCCCTTCGCTATTTACTCTAACACAGGCTTTTAAGTCACTGTGCAAATGGGCAAGGAAATATACAAGTACTTTATCCAACCCATAATTTAAAAGGACCTCCCATACTTTGGAGCGATTAACAAAATCGAATGCTGAACTTAGATCCATAAAACCTAAGTACAGGGGGGCTTTCTTGGCTATAATATATTTGCCCATTATTAGGCTTAAGTTCAGACATTGCTCCACAGTCCCCACGTTGCTTCTAAAACCTAACTGACATGGATGTAAAATTCTATTCTCCTCACCCCAGGCCCTGATCTTATTAAAGATGACTCTGCCTAAAATCTTCAAGGTATTGTCAATTAAAGATATAGGACGATAACAATTCGGATTGAGTCTGTCACCCTTCTTAAAGATGGGGACGATGATACTATTAGACCAGGTGTCCGGGGTGGGGTAGTCAGTCAGGTTATTAAAAACATTACACAACAGGGGAGACCAAAATTCGGGCTCTGATTTAATTTGATCAATAGATAGCCCGTCAGGACCAGGTGCCTTGTTGCCTGCACTCTGATTTATGGCGTCTACCACCTCCGTTATCGAAAAATTAAGGGCCATAACTGGATAAGTATCAACTGATGCGCTGGGTGCCGCGTAAATGTGTGTGAAATACTCTTCCCACATTTTACTTGATATGTTGCAGTTAATGGGGGTATTATTTAATCCTAAGGACGTTAGAGATTTGACCTCGCCCCAGAACCCGGCAACGTCTTTTAGGGCGGCTGTGCGGGCGAGAGAGTCCCACTTGTTCTTCAGAATTTCTTCTGTCCGGGTTTTTGTAGTCTTTTTATAACGTGCTCTTAATAGTCTTACTAGGAGCTGGTCTCGAGGTTTTGCAAGGAGGGCCTCCCTTAATTCCCGATTTGCTTTCGAGCAAGTGCTGTCAAACCACCTGGGATCTTTGTTGGTGCATTTGACTGGTTTGGAAATCTCTACTTTAAAAGCCACGCACAATCGAACAAAGGCCGCTATGATTTTGGTGCCCAGGTGGTCGATAGATATGCAAGTATCTATCAATTGGGGGTGCTTATTCAAAATGCATGATAAAAGCCCCTTATTATCAATCCCCTTCCAAATTACTCTGAGCTTATCAGTTGACACCATTAGGTTAGTTGCCCCTATTTCCTGTCGCTTGTCCAGTCTTTTGATAGAGTTAAAAATAGTCAGGATAGGGTTGTGATCGCTATATATAGTGCTGGGGACGTCTGCCTTTATTAAACAGTCCACAAGTAGAGAGGAAATAAAGACATAATCAATGGTGGAAGAACAGCCACGCCCTGTGTATGTGGCCAAGTGTCCTTCGCCCGTGGTGCGGCTGGCCTTCTCCACAACATTGATTAAGTCTCGGGTAGCTAAGTGATTAAGTAATTCCTCCCCTCTTTTACAAGGTGGCACCCGCCTGAAAGGGGTGACTAAGTTGGAATTACCCTTGTGGATATGGGCATTAAAATCGCCTCCCAGTATGATCCCGTCAAATTTACCATAGGTTTGACCATCCACAATATTATCAATAAAATCAAACAGCCTTATAAAATTATTATTGGGTTAGGATGAGAAGTCATTATTGTAGAAATTGATTAAACATAACTTAATTCTGCCTAAATAGATGATAGCCTGGAAATTTTCATCATGTGTGCCCACAGTTTTCGTATATATAAAAGAAAGGGAGGTCTCCTTCTTGATCTAATTCGGGACAAGGAGATATAAAGTGAAAAACTAGAGAGGTCCCAATAGGTTCGACTCTAAAAAACCTTTACGCGTATTACCCTAATAACTCAAAATGCCAGCTTGCTAGAAGCATATACAAAATTACTCAATTTTTAGCATATATTGGAAAATTGTCATAATATCAGAAATCATAAAAAATACATAAATAATACATGTGTGTTTGGTTAAAAAGCAATTTATTACAAATCATTAAAATTAATGTCATATAACATCAATAGTGTTGTACATACAAATAAAGATACAATTTGTTAAAAGCAAATTTTGGCCAGTGTTAACAATAACAAAGATAAAAAAGTGATAAAACGATCACAGTTGTCTAAGGTTGTCAGTTTTCGTATATAACCCACAGTGGTGATCTTTACCCATGTAGATAGACCTCCGCTGGGTCGTCCCACCGCCGGGCAAGGTACAATATAATTATGGCAAATATACCCTTCAAAAAAAAGACCACTAGTACACCACGTTTCCTGAAACATTAAAATGTCAAAGGTCTTAATCCATTCAGCCTAATCGGTAGATTCCGTTTTTGTTTTTAACCCAGCAATATTCCAGCTTAATATTGTTAAACCATCGTCTAACATAACAGCAGGGGGAACAAGATCGCTTGTATTTGAGTTCCCTAATGATGTAACCTCCATATGAGATTTGGGCGTGATGGAAACGGTGCTTAAATTGTTACTATACTGGGGGACTCTATCATCGGTCAACGGCCTTATTGTGACATCTGGGTCGTCCGTTAGTGGTCAACCTTGGCTCTGTAGGTCTGATAAGGCACTAAATCTGTTAAATAAAGGGAAGATTGGTGTAACTGGGTAGGATGGTCTCAACGGGGGTCTATAAAAGTATCCCAATGGTAAAGGGGTCACAGGAGTAGATGGGCTGAAGCAGGTGTTATTACTATTTAGCAAGTGGCTTACTGTTGTGGGATGCCTAAAATTCAAGACAATACAGTCTCCATTAATATTCTTAGACGAGGGACCCACCCAATCTACCCGTCTTACTGTCAGAATTTTGCTAGAAATCTGCGGCCCCACGCCTTTATGCCTAGACAGCCAATCGATGGACTTATTCTTCAGCTGAACCCATGACTCTCTTTGGTCCTCCTTCAAGGCGGGGACTCCTGCTAAGACTAAAACATAAGGGCAGGCTTCAGGGGGCAAGTGGAGGGCCGGCCCTGTTTGTTTTTTGGGCCGGGAGTCATTAGTTGGCCCAGTTTTGGGGGCGACCTTGCCTGGTTTCCCCACTTTCTCAGAGACAGACCCCGTTGCAACTCCGAGCACCCCACCGGCGGAACAGGGCTGCCTATCTGGTGCCCGTGGCCCTGGTTTAGATGGTTTAGCCAGGATGGTGCCCTGTGCAGGCAGAGGCTTATTGCTCCTCTGGGGCTCTCACTACTCACAATCCCAATGTCAGATATAATACGGGTGGTGCTTTCCCCTATAATACTCCTGTTGGCTAACTCCATGTCTTTCAGGAAGCGGTCTCCCCTTAGTTCGTCAATACTAATGGAACCTTTCCTTTTTACATCTTCCCTTTTCACCATGCTCTCTAATCTATCCATCCTTTTAAAAATCTTATTAAACTGTTTATCCATTTGACTTTTCATTTGGTTAAAAATTGAATCTACAATGGTTTCAATAAAATTCCCATTAGGTTTGTCCTGTAAAGCATTTCACATAATTTGCTCAGTCTGTGTATAAACAAAGTTGTGTTCGCAACATACAGAATCCGTGTCAGTGGCGGCATTAGTAACAGCCAAAGGTGCAGGCTCTATGTCAGAGCCGCCGCTGGGTGTCGTTTTTCCACAGGACCACATGCTCTGTGGGGTAGGTTGCCCTTTGTTACGTGCAGGTTGTTTCCTCTTGGTAAATGTAGGTTTAACACTGCCTCGCTTCCTTTTCTCCCCTACTGTTTTATCACTCAGAGCTACGGAGAGGACGGCAGTGAGGTCCGTGGGATTTTGTTGTGGGTCAGTGATAGTAATAATATTGCTGTCTACTGTTGAGACGAGAGGTATAGGTACCGGCAGGGCAGTCTTAGTAATTGTGACCACAGGGGAAAGTGGCAAGATGTTAGACATACATGCTGGCTGAGTGTCAGGCACTTCCAAATGTGAGCTAGACAGTCCCAAGGACATGGACATGCTTCATTCAATATTTGCAGTTTCAATAGCGATTAAGTTGAAAGCATCTTCCAGCATGCTTTCAATTGAAGCAGGGATCACCAAGGGAGTTTTGATCGCCTGGCTCGAGATGGTGTTATTCCGTTTCCCCATACTAATTTAAGGATGGCTCACCTTTAGCCACTGCTTAGGGAAGTGGCCGGCCCGACCACTGTCGACCCCGGACGGCCACAGACGGCCCGCCCTCTGCCCGTGCTCAGCCCGCGCGCGTCCCGCGGGCGGTAGGAGGGGCTGCTGCTTTGTAGCGCCTCCGGGCGCAGTGCTCTCGTCACCGCTGGAACGCCAGACCCCGGGGAAGCTGGGATGTGTAGTTTTCCCGCAGACACCCGGTCCCTGTCTGGCGAGAGGAAGAGGCTGCAGGGACAGGTAAGTTGACGCTGGCTGTTGCCCTCATGGCGAGTGTCCGATAGTAACTGGGTGTGTCACTCATAGTCTTGGGCTTTCGCCTTCACCCCCAACCTCACTGCCCAGTATAGCGTGATGAATAGCGCCCGCAGTCTTGCTGCAATACCATCTGGGCCTCTGATGCGGGTCGCACCGATCCAGGCACCCCCACGGCACGCGTGCCTCTGCCTTTGTGTCTGTCTGTGAAGCACTGCGGGGGCAGCGATGGAGGGGGGGACGCAGTCAGGCAGGCACCAGTAGCGCGGTTCGAACATTCACGGGGCCGGACCGGGGACTTCCGGTTTCGGCCCCGGTGTTGATGCACTGTGGCCGGGGCTGCTTACTACCTGAGGCCCCGGCTTCTGGGCCTACAGGCCCCAATCTTTCAAGTTCCTTTTCCTCCGGTTCTCTTGGGCCGATCAGGACGCGGAGTGCAGTGCCCGGCACCGCTTCTCCTCCGCTACCTAGTTTTCAGGTCTGATGTCAGGATGGCATGTAGGATATACCCCGGGGCGGCGGGGGTCCGGGACTCAAGTGGCCATTTTGGACGCTCTCGTAGCTCCTCCTCAATGGGTTCAGTTTAAAGGAAACAGAGACAAGCCTAAGGTCTCATTTCGGAAGCTCCTGCTGGTCATTAGTTCTCGCCTTAGCCAGCGTTCATACTCTGCTCTGTAAGGCTTCTGGTAGGGACTTCCATCTCACACATTTTTTCCTCATGTTTTTTTTTCCGGCCACGCATTTGATTGGCCATTTGCGTAAGGCTTCCACAAAAGAAAGCACGCAAATGGCCAGAGGCTTGGGTATGTCCCGCCTTATCTTTAATTGTTCCCTCCCACAGCCTATGTGCCTCGGGAGCGAGAGCAGTCATCAGCGGCGTGCAGTGTGCCAGCTGGAGGGCAGGCTGCATTCCAGTATCAGGTTACTTGTCCTTCAACTTGACAGTTATGGCTGGAAGGACCCTGCGGAGGTAACTATTAATTCCCTGGCGCTGTGGGGCTTCCTCCTTTCACCCACTGACCCGCTCTGGCTTTCAACAAGGCCTGTAGAGGAGCTGATGTCAGCTCCAGCTTACTGCTAACACTAGGTTGTTTACTGCGCTTACCGCTCCGGGTTTCCTGTTTCATAACAATGTTGAATTGTAAACCTCACCGGTCCCGCTTCGTGGCGCTTTACACTATGTTTAATTCACCGGAAGTGTAAAGAGCTCGAGCAGTTTCTTGGCACTTTAGTCACTCGTCTCTATATATAGCATGCATTTATCAGGTCCACGTGGAGTAATCGTCCTCACAACACCAATATTCCAGAGACCGGGACCCCGATCTCAGCTGTGTAACAGCATCCCCCACTCTGCCTCATTCCGCCTCAGCAGTCAATGCTCCTAGGGAGCTTTTTTGCATAGTTAAGTCAGCTTAATATACCTCTCGCCATGGGAATAGTTCCCCAATCGTGGAAGCATGCAGTTGTTAAGCCTCTGCTAAAGAAGCGTAATCTGGATATGTCGTGCCTGGGGAACTATAGACCTATCTCCCTGCTCCCACCAATGGGGAAGATACTTTAACGACATGTCAATCAAAAATCGTCCCGGTTCGCAGAGGACAACTAATTCCTCAATGCAACTCAAACCGGCTTCAGACCTCAACACAGCACGGAGACTGACCATGGAGGAGTTGAAATTACTGCTTGATAAGGGAAACTCAGCAGCAATCATACTTATTGACCTGAGGACCGCCTTAGACACAGTCGACCAGGTGACACTGGTAAAGAGGATGAGAGGCTCAGGGATAAAAAATA
Source organism: Lissotriton vulgaris (assembly GCF_964263255.1). NCBI lineage: Eukaryota > Metazoa > Chordata > Amphibia > Caudata > Salamandridae > Lissotriton > Lissotriton vulgaris. The sequence continues at coordinate 924,685,907 of NC_141697.1, forward strand.
CTACCCTGAACTGACTCTCTTCATTCCTGAAGGATAGGTCCTTTCATATTAGGGAGCCCCCTGTTATTCTGATGCCTTTACATTAAAATGTGGGGTCCCATAGGGCTCATTGCTGAGCCCAACATTGTTCAACATTTATCTACATTGGTTAGCAGATATTGTCAAGGAATTTGGAGTGTCGATCGTGTCTTACGCCAAGGACACTCAACTTGTCGCCTCACTGTCCCCAGAGACAGGGCTAGTCCAACAACATCTAGCCCTGTGACTAGAGAAAGTTGCATGGTGAATAGCAAATCTTTCACTTAAGCTGAAAGTAGATACAACGGAGGTGATGGTGTTAGGAAATAAACCAAACCCTCAAATGAACATAGCATGGCCAGGGTATGTAGGACCTCCCCCCAACCCTCTTCACCCCCATAAAGAGCTTAGGAATGTGGCTTGACAGTGCCTTACCTTTGGAAGCACAGGCAAAAAAAACTCACAGCGTCCTGTTTCAAGACGATCAGAACCTCAAGAAAAATCCTTGACATTCTACCTACTCCCTACAGGAGACTAGTAGTGCAGGCCTTGATATTGTCCCACCTTGATCATGGGAACTCCCTCTATCTGGGTGCCCCTCAATATGTTATCAAGAGACTGCAATTGATACAGAATGAAGCAGCCATACTGATTCTTAATTTGCCCAAATACGCCTCATCAAAAAATGCTCTGGCCACTGTTTACTGGCTCCCAGTAAAAAAAAGAATCAATTTTAAGACATTAAGGGCCAGATGTAGGTGGCCCATTACCGGGCGATAAACCAGAAATTCTGTAAATTTCAGGCTTACCGACCGGTATTGGGCCATTTCCTATGTAGGGGATGATTCGGTAAATACCGAATCGGTATATACCGATTCAGTATTTACTGAATCATTATTTACCGATTCGGTATTTATCGAATCGGTAAATGGCATGTAGGAAGCAACTTTTAAGAGTGCTTATGTGCTTTAAGGATTCGTTATTTACCACCAACTATAAGTTGGTGGTAAATTCCGAATACCTTTGAAAATGCAATTCTGTGCATTTTCAACAGTGCCATGTGGCAGACATACATGCCCTTAGGGCGTGTATGTGTGCCACATGTGCACACAAGCACTATTCAGGGGTGCAACAGGGTTTCAATGTGACACCTTGCCACCCTTGAATGAGTTCCCCCTATTACCGATTCGGTATTTACCGAATCAGTAATAGTGATTGGCTTCCCATTCATTCCTATGGGCCTCCAGGCCCACAGGAATGCATGAGAATTACCGAATTGGTAAATAAAGATTCTAAAATACCGAATCCTACCGATTCGGTAACATTTTCCGAATTATTATCTACATCCCATTTACCGATTCTAAAATACCGAATCGGTAAAATTCGGTATTTTAGAATCAGTAAAAATGGATTACCTACATCTGGCCCTAAGTCTGGGTCATAGAGCAACAAATCCGAGGGGCATTTTCTGATAATGGACCTTCCAGCACCTTATACTCCTTATAGGACTTTAAGATCCTCAAAGGCGCAACTGTTGAAGGTGCCAAGAATTCAAAGGATGAGATGGGGCAGCAGGTCGTTCTCATAACTGACTCCAAAACTATGGAACTCTATGCTAGTTGAACCCAGAAACTAAACAAATGAGCTTTGCTTCAGGAGAATGCTAAAAACCTGCATATATCCTTGTAGGAAGGTACATCCTGACTATGGTTGCCCCCAACTTTTTGCCCTGTGTTTTAGCTGGTTTTTTGACATAGTCGACCTGGGATCCTGCCAATCAGGACCCCAGGCCTACTGCTCTCTCTTTAAAATGGATTCCATGTACCCTAGGTGCATTTCCAATTGGTACTGGGCCACCCTATCAGACCCTGTAACTCAGGGCATGGGTGTACCCAGGGCTGCCAGGGGCTGCAGCATGTATTATGCCACCCCTGGCTGGCCTCCTAAATTTGACACAACTGGCTGCATGACAGCTGGGGCAAAGTCGTGTAATCACCCTTTGCTGTAGGTGTAGTATACCTATACCTAACCCTAAAATGGACACACAGATTCCTATCAGTCACTCCTATGGCAGGCCTTGACAATCCTGAAGGCAGAGTGCTTGGAATCGGGTGAGATGGTGCTCTGGCATGAGCTGAGCCTGTCTGCAGCTTGCGGAACCAAGTCCTAATAGCTGTTCCATGATATCGCATACCATATACTCTTAAGTGCATTATAATCCTCGCGGTTAAATGCTAACTTTGGTATTGCTTTATCAAAACATGTCGAGTAAGGTGTCATACGAATTGGAATACTAACCCCTCGCCAATTCTGGCGACGGGGTTAGCATTCCACCCTTCTAGAGGGACACGACATGTATGTAACTGTGAACCCCGGTTAAAGTTAACTAAAGCCTCAGCTCCACAAAATGGATGCTGCCACCACAGACACAAGTCTGACCTCCTGCTGCTGGGAGTCCTTCCAGCGAGGGAGGCTTGGACAAAGGGTTTCCTGTCCGGGGCGGTGCTAGCACCATCCCAGACATGGTTTTGTGTATCCTGGGTAGGCAGGGCTTTTCAGGAAGGTGACTGCTGAGTGGCACCCCGGTGCTCACTACGCATAGGCCGGTCAGAACCAGTTCCAGGGGCACACCAGCCCCTGGCCTGGGGAAAGTCCGGCATAGCAGAGGGGTGTAACCACCCCCCTCCTAGTCCCACCCATAGGCAGGACCTAGTCACCGGGTCAGCCCCCTTTTTTAGTATAAAGATGGGAGCGGGCCCCCTGTTCAAATTAGATCATCTTTGGAATCAAGACCCGACTTTCTACGAAAGGCATCAAGATTTCCTTCTTCAAGATTCTCCCTTGTGGCTAAGGAGTAGTCACCCTGCATCAAGCGGGCACCATCCTAAGAACACTGCGGTCTGCTGCAAGTCCTTCTTCACGAATACGAGGACCCAGCTCGACGAGACCTGGCTTCCCTGGCACCTCTGACCTCTACTCACCTCTACAGCAAAGCTGAGAACTGTGAGTGCGACGAGACCTCGAGGGACCGACGATCGCCAAGACTGCACGACTTCTTTGCAACAAGCCCATCGTGTGCTCCACTGGTGAGTGCTTTGGGGTCCGAGAAGCCCCAACCCTGAGCAGCGCCAGCACCGAAGATCAGCCCTCCAGCATCTCCACGATCTGCGTGGGGCCCTTCTGCTTTTGCGTGCTCAACGCGCTTTGTGGCTACTAGCCGGCTGGCTTGTGGCCTTCTACACAACGCCCGACGACATCACTGCTGCTGGTCTGGTTGCTCCAGACTGGCCCTTGCTTCCTTCTTCAAGAGAGGCACCCCGGACCCTCCTGGTCCACTCCAGACGCCATTTTGAGTCCACCGCGTGGGCTTGAATTTGCCAAGGCTTTGTTGCCCAATCCTGGGTCCAGCGACGCCGACAGCTTCAATCTTCGTGGGACAGCTCGCTCCTCCATCCTGGTCGCCGACAACGCCTCCTGGTCCGTGAGATCTGCGAACACAGCGTCACCCACTCACCTAGTCGAGGTGACTACCATCCGGTGCCCTCCTGGTGCCACCTGACTACTGGCTAGTAGTCTCGAACTTGGTCCCCTCTGCTTTCAGGTGTCATCTTCCTTCGATCCAGGCTTGGATCCATCGAACTTTCTTCACTGGTCGCCTGCCAGCAACTTCTTTCTTCCAGGCTCCTGGTCCGTCTACGAGGATTCCCGACGTCCTTTGAGTCCTATGCAGCTGCAGCCCCTGGGCTAGGTAACTTCGGCATTTTGGTGCCCCAGCATAGCCTCACTATCCAAGGGTCAGAATCCACTTTCGTTTTCCTCCTACCAGGTCGGGTTCGCCCGAGAACACTAACTTTGTCTTTACTAGCTACCATAGACTTTGTCCCGCATCACGCGTGAGAGTGCACACTCTGCACCCGAGTCCCCTGGGTCTCCTAGAAGTAATCTGAAGATTCTATAGTCAAGATCTAGCGATTCCAAAGCCTATTAGTACTGTACTTACCTGCTAGTAATTTCGCATTCCACTTTCAGAATATATGGTTTTCCGTGCCCCTCGGGCATTTGTGTATACTGTGCTAACTTAAGTATTTTCGTAAGAGTTTTGTTTTGTGCTTAGTACCCTGTCCTCATAAAGAGTACAGGGCTGTTGTGATTCTTAATAAATACCTTGTTTATTTTCATAACACTTGTGTGGTGTCCTTTCACTTGGTGTTCAAGGGGTATATGTGTGGTATAACAGCTGGCTTAACACGCCCTCTCGAGTCTTTAGCCTTAGACTGCTCGTATCCACGCTACTAGGATAGCTGGTCTATAAGGTTGACTTACAACCAATCATCAATAAGGGTTGCTGGACTGATACCTAGTGTTCACTAGAATAGTGAGCACTGCATATCAGGCCACCTTCTCACAATCCTCACTAGCCAACTTGCCCACTACTGCTCTGCCTTACACAGGCTATGCCTCACGCATCATTGGGAAGCCTTTGGGTAGCCAGGCGCTTTACAAATAAGCATAGTAAATCAGCATAACATGTAATCCCTGTGAGAGTGCCACAAATGGCCAAATTGGTATCCTTTGCTAGCAGGACATCGCCCAAACACTCAATCATAGTACTATTTTACATTGAGTTGTCCAAATGACCACTCGTTTCCAGATTGTGAGCACACAGTGTGAAACTTGGCCGGTTTTCCATGGTGACCAATGTTTTGGGATGTATTACATTTAGTGGTAAAAGTTATGTTGTGATCAGCATGGATAGAGTCGCACATCTGGGGTATGAAAGTGTCTGTACTGTCAAGCACATGCACTTTAGCTGTCATGTGCTCCCAATGGCGTGTTGTGGTACATTTAGACTACATTCACAGTACATGTGTTATGTCCCTGGGCTACATGATGTAAGTAGGCTGGCAGAATCAGTAGAGGACCTGACCTGAGCTGGGTGCACTCATCAGATGACTAGTGTATTGTGGTTTAAAGTCAGTGTGTATGTTCATCATGGAAGTCTACACATTTGGGGTGGTGACAGCTTATTCATGGTCATGCTAGGTGTATACAACTGCTTGATCAGCCAGACAGATGACCCTAGTCTTGCGAGTCCACTCAGTCTCTTCATCTATTGTGTCCATACAGATCGACACCCATCAGAAGCAGGAAGTGTGGAAATCCATTGCCCGGAAAGTGCGGTCCCTGGGGGTCCATCCCCAGAGCAGCATCCACTGCAGGAAGAGGTGGGAGGCCCTGAGACGCTGGACCGAGAAGATCATGGTGGTCCAGCTGGGGAAGTCCTCCCCATGTGGTAGGGGCTCGCACCGGACACTGACTCCCCTAATGGCCTGCATCCTGGCGGTGCCCTACCCGGAGCTTGATGGGCAGTTGAGGGCCCAACAGCAGCTAGGAGGGGTGAGTACTGTGCGGTTGTCACCGGGTCAAAAAAAGCAACAGGATCGCTCCCCGTGACTGACTTTCCGTCTTCCCTGCAGGATTGGTCCGGGCCCTTTAAGGGAAGCCTGGATTCCCTTGGCCGTGAATCCGCCCATCTGACGTCAGCGGAGATCAGCCTATCACCAGGAGAAGACGTCGAAGAAAAGGAGGACCCGGAAGAAGCGGTTTTGCTGCTGTGCCGAGGAGACATCGAGCCCCAGAGAAGAAGCAGACGTGGAGAACGAGCAACGGAGGACGCCGAGTCGGACGGGAGAAGCAGAGGACCCGGGACGAAGCAAGCCGACATCGGAACGTCGGAGCAAGAGAGAGAGTCCAAGTCCCCACCGAGGGAGAAGCCAGGAGGCCAACGGGCCCACGCACCGCCCAGCCACGCTCAGGAAGACGCGTGGCTCAATCAGGTACGGGGTCGTTTCCGTAACCTTCTGCATATTAAGAAAGGGGGAACCGGGTAACGGAGGGAGTGGGAGGGACCAGGACACACCAGTTGCTTTGTGCACTTCACAGCACGTCGGGTTCCGTATATGTGAGGTCGTTGTTGGTGATGGTGGTTCAGTCTCTTTTCTTCCCACATTAGTTATCCTCACTCCCTTCCCCTTCAATTACGTAAAGCCAGGCAGTGAAGTAATTGCCACCTTTCTTTTGTTTTCCTGTGGATACCGGGCAAGCCGCAAAGACCAAACTGTGGAGACTCCACCCGAAGACAAAGCAGGAAATTACCCCAAGTCCCCTGGAACTGTATATTGACTTTAAATGTGCTGTCTAGCATAATAACCCCAATAAACCTCTTTACAAAGACCTTAACAGTGGCTCCTTCCCTCCTTGTATACCCTCAAGGTTACAGTGGCCTAATCTGAATCATGCCTAACCATCTATTACAGGCAACAGCGACCACATCAACATGGAAGATGACTGATGATAAACACAATTGAAGAGACATTGCATGTGTAGGACTGGTTGGCATGTGTAACATATCTGTGTTGTACCATCATATGTACAAGTGTTTGCTACAGTATCTATGGGTCTACATAATTTGAAGTCTGTGTCCATCACAATGGTATGTGTTGCCCAATGTATCAAGGAATTTTGGGAATGATGATGTGCATACATGTCATGTGTAGTGACATAGAGGGGTATGTAGACATGGGTGGATGTCTCAACCATACCCAAATACATTGTTCATTGTAATATCTTGGTTCCAAGTGATGAGGCAATGACCTACATGGTCGGAGTACTTACAGTACTGTTTCACAATATGATGTTTAATGCCGTTGAGGTGTGAGTATACATTTAGGGGACATGCACATGTGGAATATTGGAAGTTCATTAACTGGCTACTGCCATGCAGCAGGTAGTGTAATGCTGACATGTTGGGGTCATATGTGAGTGTGTACACTCAGTTACACATTGGTTTATGCGTTTGTTAGACAAGTCGAGGTGTTGTGATGTCCATTCCCTATTGTCCACAAGTTTAACCTTCTCTTAATTGGCAAGATATTCCTTGAGTCTCATGAACTTTGCCTGTTGTAATGCCTTCACAGTATACTATGGGATATTGGTACTGGTGAATACACCAATCAGGAGTGAGCATGTCCCTAGGCCTAGGTGGTCTCATGTCGTATGGGTATATGTGAGGGCATCTCACCCAACTTTCAGCCACATTGTCTCCATTCTAAATTGGTATGAGACAAGTGACATGTAGCAAAGGTACACAGTTTCACCTTTGTAGAGAGTGTTGTGATACAGGACAAAAGAAGAAGTTTCATTCGGGTTGTGTGAACAGTGTGGAATGGGCACTTCCATGACACAACCTTCTTGGTACTGCACATATTTCAGGAAGATGGCTGTATCAGGTGTCTGTCAGATCATCACGAGGTGGGTTTAGAGACATGACTAGTTGCTGTAGCTAGGCCTTGTGTGGAATGGTTAGGGATGTATTATTTTATGGGCATGCTAGTTGATGTCACCTGGTCACTGTTGTATGTCAAAAGGGCCTAAGTGTACATGGTAATGTTATATCCTGCTACGTACATGAAGATGGAGTGGAGACAAGCTAACTTATGTGATTGTGGCAGACTGTGGTCCAGACATCGTTGTGTACAACTGTTGAGAATTTATGTTGTATTCATGAATGTGCTAATGCTAATGTTGTAATGTAGACAATTTAGCCATCCTAATAAATGATGTGATACATGCACATTTGTTGTGTTATTTGTAATGAGCTGTTCATGCCATGTGTCTAAGCAGTTGGAATTGACCAAACTCATATGTAATTTCAGGATTTACCCAGATGAACGGAGGAAACAGGGCCCTGGTTGTGGGGTAGCAGCTGGCCAAAGTGGGTCTGATCGGGACACTGATACGGATGGACCCAGTTGCCCTGAGGGTCAGAGTAGTGCCACGGAGGACTCAGACTTAACAACTTCCTCCACAGAGTCGGACTCCAGTGGTCACTTCTTAGTGGTGACTGACCCCACCTATCCTGGTAATGTGCCATCATTGACTGCCTCCCCGTTCCATCTCTGCCCTCCAAGCTGCTCCACACCTAGTTGTCTAAGCCTGCTCCCCTAAGAGGGGAGCTGAGCTGTCTCCTCAGTTCCAGGCACCTCAGTCCCTGTCCCTGAGCCCCCAGCTGCCCTGAGTGAGAAGGCTATTGCCCTCCTGAGGCAGATCTCTGTTGGGCCGACTGCACTGCTCAATGCCATCCAGTGTCTGGGCAGCCAATGGTCTCAGATGGTTGCTTACCTGGAAGGCATTGACAGTGGTATGCCTGCCCTACAGATATCGCTTTAGGTTCCGGCTTCCTCACTGATGGCAGCCTTACACTTACCCCAGCCTTCCATCCCACATTCTTCTACTACCCCACCCCGCCCAAAGATCCTATTCCCTTGCCTGTCTCAGCACACACACATCTGTACGTGCACACACCCAAAAAGATATATGCAGCACACACAAAGGCACACATGCACACACTCACCCATCAACACCCACCATCATCGCACACACAACTGACGTACCCACAGACACTTCCACCCCATTCCCCATCCCCTGCACATCCATTACACACACACACTACACCCAGATGCTCACACTCACCTACACAACACACACCTGCAGCAACAACAGGGCCACCTACACTCTCTCTACCTCCCAACCTGAACCCACTTATGATTATCCCAGGCCCTCTACCTGTGACCAATACGTCCCTTCCCTTGGAATTTGCCATGTTGGAGAGCTCACCACCTACCCCCAACCCAGGGCCCCCTTTTTTCATTCTCATACCCAACCCTTCCACCTCAAGAACCACCCCTCCTAAACCAAGAGGAAGAGAACTCGCAAGACCCCTCCCAAACCCCCCAAACAAAACCTCCAGGGCAAAGTCCGCCACTCTCAAGCCCAACACCCCGACTCCATTTGAGATCTTTGAGGTGCCTGGCATGCCCAATAGATGCCAGTTCTTGGGGAGGTACCCCTGGCAGTATTTTATAGGTAGGTTTGGTGGCAAACCAATTGGTCATCTGCCCCACCAGCATCCATGTGGACTGGCAAATGGCCTAACAAATCTTTTTTTAAAGTTTGGTATTGATCTGAATAAAGCCAATCCTTTTGTTTGACAACACTTGAGTCCTGCCACTTTTTCTTTCTGTTATCATTGTGAAGTTACTATTTACTTTGTAATGTGTGACTACAGTTTTGGCTCTTAAACCTAGCTTGCTGGGCAATTACCAGAGGTTTGTAAATCATGTAAATGGCACCGGAGAGGCTAACTGTTCCATGGATGGGCATGTTGGATGACATGGAATTATGTGGGATGTCATATGGTGGGTATTTCTACTTCTCTTGGACAATGTCGACCTCATTTGTCTTGAAGATCTTACAATGATGTAGATTGGATATGTGTTTTATGGGTTGAAGTAACAAATGTGATTCACCACACATGAAGGGAATTATGTAGGCCTATTGCTGTATGATTTGTAAAGAACATACGTCCACATATGTGTTTTGGACTTGTACCTAAATCATCATCTTATGTCACACAATCAGTTCCTGCTGTGTTTGCTTAGCCGACTTGCACTTCAAATTTCCATAATTTGCATGGCTGTTGGTTATGACAGTGTTAGCCCCTGATATACTTCAGTCCACTTCTATTGTGCACATGGGGATTTGGAGTCATGTGCTACGTTGACTGTGGCCCAGTCCATCAGGCTGTCATGAACCCACATGGTGCAGTGAGTACTATCCTGTATGGGTATTTTATATTCAGACAGAACTTCTTCATGACATCTCTGTCTTCCATGGTTTGAAGGTCTAAGAATGGCAGGTACACTGGAGCCTAGCGTTTTATTACTGAAGTTTGGTGTTCATACATTTAGACTAGGCTTGAGTGTCCACAGTAACATCTGTGAGGAGAAAGCCAAATTAATCATGTGAACAAACAGTACTGGATATGTAAGTATTACACATCCATCCACATATGTACTGACTGACATCAATGTTTACCATTAAATACTCATTCTGGGCTCCACATGTGTGAATTTCAGTGGTGTACACATTGTACAATCTCCAATTGGTATGAACACCTTATTTCCGTCATCGCCAGGTTAAAAATTCACAGCGGTAATCCTGGGGACATCAGCAGGAATGTTGTGGAATCTCGTTTGTGAAGTGTTAGTTACAGAGCATTGGTCTACAACCTCTGTAGACATGTCCCAACATACTTGTAGTGATAGTGACGCTGTAGTAAATTTGAGGAATCTTTTCATTTCAGACGCCAATATGGCGGGAGCCTGACCTTGCTAAACGCACATTCTGAATCAACTACCACCGACAGAAGTAGACCTTGCGGTCGGCGGTGTCATTCACAGTGGACACAGCCATTGGCTAACATTGGGTGCCGCTCGAGAACAGAGACTCCCTGCTCCTGCCAACCGAGGACTTTTACTTGGAGGAAACGCCGACTTGGGGCGGCAACACCGGACCAGTGGGACAGCGGGACTGCGAGGACCAGGTAGCATAGCAGTATAGTCATCGGCCGCACCTGGGTCCTCTGCCCGCTACGCCTCCCTATTAATCCTCGCCCATCTACGCGCACGGGCGGGCGCCGGGCTAAGCCCGGGCAAAGGGCTGGCCCGTTTAAGCCCGTTCAAGACCGATCAGGACCGGACCGGGCCCCTTCTCTTTGCCCGTGGCTACTCGATTAGGAGGCACACTAGACTCCATTACGCTCCATTACAGTTCCTGTGGGGGATTCAGTCAAGAGTAATGACAATGACATCCAGGGAAACGAGAAGTAAAGCCACGACATCAACTTCCACGGTGGCAGGTACTTTGGACAATTTTATCATCAGAGCTAATTCACTGGTGAATAATGAACTAACCATTTTAGAGAGACGACTCTCACAAGGAATTGAAAGTGTCAGACGTTCCTCTCTAGGCCTATTAGCCAACGTCAAAACCCCTGAAAAGGCCAATGTTTCCCACAGAGCTCTCTTAGACAGTATTGATCAGACGATAACAACTGTTTTGCATGAGTTAAGGTCTAGCCCACTACCGCACAGAGACTCTCTTCAGGCTATACCTGAGGTCACACCAGCCCCACTAATGAAGCTGGTTTGATATCAGGAGGGGGGGGGGTGTCTAGTACACCCAAGTTATGTTATATGTTATGTTATAAGGATATTTATTGCACGCACAATTACTCAAGAGTATCCTGGCGCGAAAGTCACGAGGAATGAGGGAAGGGGCTGTCCCAAAAAGGAAACGAGGGAGGCAAACTAAGGGGGGAAAAAAGGCCAAATTAGATCAAGGCCCCACTATTCCTGAGTTTAGGGGTCCTACAGTGGACTGGGTACCCCTTCCACCAGTTAATGTTAATGATAGCTACAGCCAACCCCCCCAAACCCTGTCGGTGGTGCAGCCTACCGCTTTTAGATTTGGGGAGGGGCCCACCGGTGGGGGGGAACAGTTTACCCATACTCTTAGTAACACTTTGAAAACTCTGTTGGATCCCATAGTGGCTAGGCTTGACCGTATTGATTGCAGGTTACAAGCAATAGAAACGGCCACCGGGGGCATTGTGGACCAATTGAATAGTATGGGGAGTACCTAGAGAGTGTCTGTGGCTAATGAGGGGGCTGCTTCTTCAGATAAACCCCTCAGTTCGGCAATTGCCCAGCCACCTAAACTCGCGACTTCAGTAACTGCTCAATCATTTAGCCCCCCAAGTTTAGCTGTTGCACATCCACCCAACCCCCCCCATCTCGGTAATTGCCTCTGCGCAATCAATCCCCTCTTCTTTAGCACAGAGTTCTGTGTCTGCACTAGCCGCGAACTCGATTAGGTTGGCAAGGAAGACTACGGTGACTGGTGATCGTCCTGATCATGATCCCAGCAGAGCAAACCGGAAAAATGTAGTTAATCTACCTCCAGAGGCTGCTCCTCACGTAGTGGTCCTAACTGGTGTCCCTGAGCTAAGTAATCCTGCATTATAAACTTTTGACTCCTTAAAAAATAAAGTGGCAAGTTGGTTGAATATCCATAGGCCCCTTCTACCAATAAAGTGAAATATTGATGGTCCGGCGGGTTTCGTGGGTGGGATACACTGTGAAGAAAATTAAGGGTGACTGTATCCTGGTAAACTTTAGGAACCCAGTGATTGTCTCTCATATCTGCAATTGGTTGGGCAACCTGGGAGACACAGTAATTCAGCCATTCCCATTGTCTTTTTTCTATCCACCTTCAAATAGTCGACTGTACCCAGGGCTCGAAGAAGGGTGGACCAGGGTGGGTCCAAGGTCTCAAAGCAGAGGGTATAGGTCCAATCATTATGAAGCATCTATGCCCATTCATTATTCACACACTAATAGGTATAGCTGCCTTGATCAGGTAGACTGACTACAGAGTAAAGTAGGCCTCAGGGGTAGAGACAGGGGGGCGGCCGCACTAAATCTGTGTAGCAACCAGGAAGCAGGCCCTGGGAGAACGGCTCAGATGGGGACAGCGGTGGATAACCCTGATAATTGGCCCCTGTGCCAAGAGCCCTTGCACCACGGCCCGATGGGTGTTACGGATGAAGAACATACTTCGCAAGCCCAATGTACCCTTTCTGGCTCAACTGTATTAAAAATCCTTTCCTGGAATGTGGCAGGTCTCAGCAATAAACTGGCCTGCCCCGAGTGGGGCTCCTTTGATAGACTTGAATGATATATGTCTCTTCCAGGAAACGTGGGCACGGGAAGAGCAATTCCGATCAGGTTTTGCCTCATTCTTGGTCGCTGCAAGGTGGGGGGGGGAGAGGCAGACCGTTGGGGGTATTAATGATTTGGATAGGAGCACATTTGGACTGCAGTGCCAGGGTTATGGATACGGCATCACAGGATGTGCAGTGTGTGGTCTTAGAGTGGCAGAATGGCTCCAGACTCGCCTTGGTCAATATTTACTCTATACCTGTGAGTGTCACATCTGAGTCTGGAGTCATTGATGAGCTCTCCTCCTTCCTAAGTGATATTCCTGAGGGAGTCACGCTTGTGGTAGGGGGAGACCTCAACTCCCACTTCGAACCCCTTGAGGGTCTGCTGGATGGGGTAAACCAGGAGGAGGATGATGTTTGGAAAATTCCACAAGTGGCGGGGTCCTCGGTAAGGTCATGGACACCATTGGCTATACAAATTACGACCCTGACACTGAATCTCTCAATCAGGGCATGTAACGGCCCTGTAAAGTCGGATAACCCTCCTATGTGTACTTTTAACAAACCTGGGAGGGAGGCACGCCTTGACTATATCTTTGTTGAGTGTAGCGCCTGGCATATGATTCAAGACTTCAGGGTGGTACCCAGGGGAGAGAGTGACCACAACGCTTTGATCCTAGACTTTTCCTCACCCGGTATCCCTAAGGGCAGTGCAGCCTTGGAGTCCGGACCAGGTAATAGGGCCGTCCTTTTAAACAACAGACGCAGGGTAAGATGGGATAAGCTGGTCACCAACCCAGATCAAGTAGCAAAGTTATATGCCCGGGTTATCCCAGTATTAGAAGCCGCTGGTGCCCTAAAGGTACAAAAACCCATGCATGAATTACATGCAAGGCTAGCAGAACTCAATAAGACCCTAGTTAATAGCTTGTCAGATATCTTAAACCCCCCAGGTCCCAGCGGGAGAAGAGCTGGAAGTAAATCCAGCTGGTACAATAACGCCTGTAGTCTGGCGAAAAGAGAACTCCTTGAGGCACTGAAACAGAATAATAACAGGGCACTGATAAAGCGTAGGAGGCTATCATATCGGCAAAGATCGAGTGGGAGAATGAGAATTGGGTGAAGCTAACGTCTGCTTTAGCCGTTAAAGATGCTCGGAAGTTCTGGCAGATTGTGAGCACTGGATCGGCCGAGTTGGCAGTAGCGCCGAATATCGCAGCGGAGGTGTGGAAAGAACACTTTCACAGCTTGTATCAGGAGGATAAATCCCTTACGGAATTGCCCCTAGCTGATACAGTGCCCAGCCCTGCCCCTGGTTCGCCCGAGATTGAGTTCACTGAAGGTGAGGTCTTGGCTGCTATCTCTAAACTCCCTTTTGGTAAAGCTCCAGGGCTGGACAAGGTCCCTAGCGATCTTTTTAAACACGAACCAGGGATCTGGGCTCCTTATCCATTGATGATTTTTAATGCAATTTTAGGGGGCATGGCGGTCCCAAGTACTTGGCTGGAGCAGAGTTAGTCCCTATCTTCAAGAAGGGCTCGCCTCTGCTCCCAGCCAACTACAGGCCAATCAGCATAATAGATGTATCGCAGAAACTTTTCGCTAGGCTGATTCTTGACCGCCTTCTGGGTTGGATGGAGGAGTCTGAAATCTTAAGCCCGTATCAGGCAGGTTTTAGAAAGAACGTATCCACCACGGACCAGATTTTCCGATTAACTATGCTTTTTTGGAAAACGGTTACGGTTGAGGGTGGTTCACTATACCCTGTTTTCGTGGATCTCCACGCGGTCTTTGATCTGGTTCCGCGCCGGAAACTGTGGAGCGTCCTTACGGACTTGGGCATTCCTGCCCCTCTTCTGAACATTATAATCCGACTCCACACTCAGAATTTCGCACAAGTTAGGTGTGGGAAAGAAGCTAATTTGTCATCTAGCTTCCCCGTTGGCAGGGGGGTGAGGCAGGGGTGCGTCTTGGCGCCCACCTTGTTTTGCCTCGATGTCAACGGGGTAATCCCCCACCTGAATGCGGTCCCCAATAGAGATGCTCCAAGACTCGCTGGATGTGGGATCTCTGAGATTATTTTCGCAGATGATACCCTACTATTTTCCAAGACCCATATGGGTATACAGCGAGTCTTGGACGGTTTTGTAACCTTTTGTCTTGATAGGGGGCTGGAAATAAATACATCAAAAATGAAATTCATGATCTTCAATCCTCCGAAAACAGTATGCCCAAACCCCATGATAGGAGGAGTCCGGCTTGAAAGATTGCAGACGTTTGAGTACCTGGGTCTTACTCTTAACGAAAGTATGACCTGGGCTCAACACCAAATTAAATCACAACTAAAGCTCTCTCAAAAGGCGGGGGCATCCTCAAACTTCTAAGTAAATCCTCGGTAAAACCTATTGGACCACCTCTAGAAATGTATAAATTGCAGGCACGCGGGGTGGTATTTTATGGTGGCGAATTGTGGGGTCACAATTGTGTGTTCCTGCAATTACCGTCACGGAAAATAAGTTTCTTAGGCAGCTGGTATCACTGCCATCTAGTACACCTTTGCTGCCCCTCAGGTTGGACCTGGGCCTCAGACCACTAAAAGAGGAACTGGGCCTTAAACCCCTAACTTTTTGGAGGCGACTCTGGATAACCCCAGAGCTTAATAACTATAGGCAAGAACTATCGGAGGTGTTAAAACTGCCGAATGCGTGGAAACTTCCCTAGCTAAAATATATAAGACAGGAATTTGGGAGTTTAAGCTGCCCACTTATGTGGATTAATCCGGAGCAAGCCTGCAAAAGCATATCGCGCAAACAGCTGGTTAACCTGTATTATGAATATAATCTATCTGCCCATTCATCGAATGCCCAAATGGGAACTCTGTCCAGCACGTTTTTCACAATGAAAGACTATTACAAATTTGAGAGTGTATTCGATGATATTAGTCCAGCTGGTTTTAGGAAGTTGTATCTCCAATGGAGATACGGCTCTTTGCCAATTAGAGCCCTCACGTTCAAATGGTGCCCACCTACTCCTAAATATTGCCCAGGTTGTTCTGCTGAGTCAGAAAATGAATTGCACATCCTGTTCTTTTGCCCCACCTACCAGACCCCCAGGAAGAAGTGGATTGTTCCAATCTGTAAAATCCTGGGGATTAGGCAGTGCTCCCAATCTTACCGAATATTGAAAACTGATCTTTCTCCTCTAATGGTTTTTGCTGTAACCAAATTTTTAGCGGCCATGTGGAACATTAGAAGGAAATATGTGAATGCTCATCGCAATGGGATATAGTATACACATGTATAGTTCTAGGGAGCTTGATCACCTATCAGAGAAGGGAGGGGCTATCTGCCGATTATGTTTTTAATTGTTTTTATCGTTTTTGTACTTTACTGTGATGAAATTGCCCAATGGACATGATATAATTTTAGCTTCCTAACATGTTGAAATGAAATGGATTGTGCTAATTTTATTGCTGATTGTAATGTGATCTCTTATATGACAATACTGTCGAAATAAAGAAATAAAGAAAGAAAGACATTGGTACATATGACTATTGTGGTCCTAGGAAGCTTGTTTCCAGTCCAGGGAAGGCATGGCTTGGCAGTTCGGGCTGGACTGTTCCCATGAGGCACAGGGTCCGACTGATTTGCATATGACCATGTCTGAACTGGGGTGGCAGAGTGGGCTAAAGAACAGTGATGGATTAAACCCAGATCTGTTGACTGGTTGTGAGTGTTTGATTGGTTCAGATGCTCCATCCATCACCACCCCCTTTTGTACAGCTTTGTTCGCCATAAATTGGCAGGGTATGCTCAGACGTGAGTCCCTTGCTCACTTTGCCACTGGATTCAATCAAGCCTGGCTGAAGACGGCTGGAATGCCAGAAACCGGTCCTAGGAAGCTTGTTTCTGGTCCAGGGAAGGCATGGCTTGGCAGTTTGGGCTGGACTGTTCCCATGAGGCACAGGGTATGTATGTATGTATTTGAGCTTATATAGCGCACAGCTACCCACAAAGGGTTTCCCGGCGCTTGCTTAGGGAACCCGTCCTGGTATTCCCCTGTGAGATAACACCGGCAGGGTATCCACAAGGTGAAAGCCAGGCATCCCGCCGCGAGGGGCCGTTGTGGAGATTAAGTAAGCTATTGCCCAGAGTCACAGAGTGTGAACCTGTGAGTCGAGAAGGCACCGAAGCGAGAATTATCGAGTCCGTGGAATTTTTGAGCCCAAGAACCGCCGAGGCGGGGAATTGAACCCTGGTCCAGGGCCGATCTCAGCTTCCGGGTCTGCCGCCTCTAGGTCAGACTGATTTGCATATGGCCATGTCTGAACTGGGGTGGAAGAGTGGGCTAAAGAACGGTGATGGATTAAACCCAGATCTGTTGACTGGGTGTGAGTGTTTGATTGGCTCAGATGCTCCGTCCATCACCAGTACCCTTTTGTACCGCTGTTGCGGTCCAATGGCTGTGTCCGTGTATGCAGATGACCGCCTCTGTGGGATACATGTATGTCGTGGTGCGCAAAATATTCAGTTGCCTACTGACACTGCTGCGATCTGCACCTCCTTGACTTAAGCTGTTGTTTGACATCTCTGGGAGCTATCATGGTATGCGTTAAAGGGGTGAGGGACCCAGCCTTCTCTCCAGAAAAGCTGGAGAAGCTCGTGGATGAGGTCCTTCCCCTGTATGGCCAGCTCTATACCTCACCAGAGGAGCAGGTAACATCCTAACATACATTCGTCACTCTGTTGGACTGCTGCTTGCTGTCTCACAGGCTATGATGGGACTTTTGTGTCCAGTGTGTCACAGGATAATAATGAAGAACATTTTTGGAGTCCTTACATAGGACATACATGTAAGGGATTGTGAAGCATTGTGCTCTGTGTAGTTCACAACATTATTGTGATGTTTGTTAAGCCTCAGATCATTCCTGGGTAGCATAGGTTCAGGTGATGGTACCATGTAAACCTTGTGTTACCAAATCATGGTAAAGGGTGTTAAATATGTATAGGCTTACAGTCTGAGCTGTGTATATATACTGTTAAGAGCAGGTAAGGATGATGTGAGGCATGTGTACAGTCAAACAACGTACTCATGCCAGATCTGTACTCTTCAAACTATGCTTATGGAGCAAGCAATGCCGCAATGGCCCCCTCAGAGTGCCACACATTGGTAATGTCATATATAGCATGGACCAAAGATGTACATTTCTGGATTGCTGAGAATGTGTTGTACATGTGGCATGAGTCTGCACTGCCTGCAGAGGGCAAGGGATGATGAAGAATTGTGCCCATAATTGGCCTTGGCAAAGGCGGAGAGGCACAGTCACTTTGGACTGCACTTGTGAGTTACAAGTTTACCTCCCTGTAGTTTTGCTGATCCTTGGATGTTCCTGTTAAGATATGTTCTGAAGGCGGAATAAGTGTAACATGATTCCTTTATTATAAACATGCACCAACACTGGCTCCGTGGAGACAGAGCCTCACAGCCTCACTGCCGGCCACCAGCTGTCATCTGTCAATATTCCAAGCATGACAGCTGGTGACGAAGGCAACAGTGTACGGTGTCCGCAAAGGGACATAAGCAAATCACAACACATCCTCCTCCTTGTAGAAAGAGCAAAAGCAAGGGAAAAGAGAGAAGAAGAAGAAGAATAAGTATAAGGAATGCAGCTGTAAACAATAAACTATTCACAAACATAGTCTGACAATTTAACTGGTGGCATTATCCTTCTGCCTGTTCTGCTGGTGACCATATTGGTAGCAAGATTTGGAGCCGGTATACTCGGTAACCTACTGCCGGCTCTGTTAGTGTAAGAATCACACAGTTCACTTTGACTAGTAGATGTGTTGTCTATTTCGCGTGTGAATCGCCCAGCTGTGTGCTTGGGGTTCACAATCCAACTCCTCTTCAGAACATCCGGTAAATGTTCTGTTGAGTTCATTAGTACATTCTTGACTCTCACTGTCGGAATCATCAGTTATGTGACATGGCTGAGAAGTGCCACACCTTGCCATTCCTGAGCAAAGCAGAATTGCAGTACACCTTGCGCACTTTTAGAGGCTCAGTGTACCTGTTACAATTTTGATAATGTGACCACTCCTCTTGACTTTTACCATGCCCCCAACCTTAAGTTTTACTGGTCTACACCTGTGTTTCACGTCATATTTCTCTTTGCAGTTGGCTTGTGCAGTTTTAATCTTTTCCTCAACCATTTCAGCTGTCCAAGTTACTTTCCTTGCTGCCTTAACCCAACCTACATTGTCTTTACTCAGAGGGGTTCTGCCACGCATCAGTTCAAAAGGACTGTACCCTGTGGTAATACTTGGTGTAATGCGATACGCCCAAACAGTTTTGCACACTTCTTGTTTCCACTTCTTGCTACTGCCTTTAGCCAGTTGTACAATCCCCTTTATCACTCCGTTAAATCTCTCCACTGCCCAATTTCCAGCAGGATGGTAAACAGAGGTAGTTTTGTGGTTTATTTTGTTTCTTTGTATGTAGCCTTTGAAGATGTCAGAGGTAAATTGGGGACCATTGTCACTGATTATGATCTTTGGAAGTCCCTCACGCGTAAATACTTTATCCAGAAACTTCACCACATTTACAGAATCTGTTTGGGTCAGGAATTTTACCTCAGGCCATTTGGAGAAGTGATCGATAAGGACAACCACATACACCTGTTCACCGTCTTCCGTTATTGGCCCCATGATGTCCACTCCCACTCTCTCCCACGGCATGGAAGGGCAAGGAATGGTTTGTAAAGGAGGTCTAAAGTTCACCTGCGTTTTGTCAGAGTTCAGGCACGAGGAGCAGTCCCTGACCACTCTTTCTACTTCTAGCCTTACACCGGGCCACCAGTAACTATTCTTTACGCTATTTTTTGTTTTAGCAATTCCTAGATGCCCCTCGCGGCATATGTCCAAAATTCTTTTTCTTAGAGTTCTGGGTGGTACCACTTTTCCTCCCCTTAACAACAATCCGTTTTCGTACGAGAGCTCATGTTTTACCTCCCAGAATGGTTTACATTTTTCGGGTAAAGCATTCTTTGAACCCCACTCTTTCTTTGTCATCTTAATTATTTCATGCAAAGTTTCATCCTTTTCCATTTCTGCGTTCCACTCATCTTGAGAGATACCCTCCAACTCTGCTCTCTCACTGGCAATGCACACATCCTCGTCATCTTCATGTTTTTCACGTTCAGATAATGGCAATCGACTCAAAAAGTCTGCTACCACATTCTTTACCCCCGGTACGTATTCCACATCATAGTTATACTCAAGCAATCTCATGGTCATTCACGCTAATCTTGGTGATGCTGTGTACAAACCTTTTGTAGTAAATACCTTTGTCAGAGGTTTATGGTCGCTGCGTAGTATTACCCTGCAACCCCAGACAAATTGCCTGAAGTGTTCGAGAGACCATATACATGTCAGTGCCTCACACTCTATTACAGAATTTTTTTCTTCACCAGGTGTCAAGGCACGCGAGGCAAAGGCTACAGTGCATTCATTGCCTTTGACATCCCTCTGGGTTAAGACTGCACCCAACCCTCTGCTGCTGGCATCGGTCGTTATAGTACTCTGTAGTTTGGGGTCGAAACCTTGTAGTGGAACTGTTGTGCACAAGTCATTCTTCAAGGCCTTGAACGTAGTGCGGCAATCATCATCCCAATGGAACTTGATCTTCTCTGTCAGTAATTGGCTCAGTGGGTAAGTCTTGTGGTAAAAGTTCTTTATGAATTTTGCATAACATTCGACCAATCCTAAAAGGACCTCAACTCCTCCTGGTTCCTGGGCTCAGGTGCACCATTTATGGCATCCAACAGTTCTTTCTTGAGACATATTCCCTCTTCTGTTCTTTCGTGCCCCAGGTAATTTACCTTGCGACAGGCAAATCTGCATTTTTTGTACTCAGCCGTCAGTCCCTTGGCCGCTAGTCTCTCGAGTACTTGATTCACCTTTTGATCGTGCTCTTGCCTAGTTTTATCCATAACTAGGATGTCATCTTGGAACGTCAACAAGTCTGGAATGTCTGTGAGGATGTTTTGCATTAGTCTCTGAAACATTGCGGCTGCAGACGCCAATCCAAAAGGGACTCTGTTGAACCGATAACACCCGAATGGCGTTACAAATGTAGTGAGATTCTTGCTTTCTTTGTGGAGGGGAACCTGGTGATCAGCGAATTTCAAATCTATAGTTGAAAACCACTTCACTCCTTTGGTTTTGGACAGCATCTCATTTATCCTTGGCAAGGGAAACTGCTCTACCACAATGTTTTTATTTAAATCGCCTAAGTCTATGCACAGCCTCAAACTTCCATTAGGTCGTCTTGCCACGACTAACGGGGCTACCCATTCTGAGGCTTCCACATGTTCTATCACTCCCTCCTTGAGTAGTTTGTCCAATTGTTCTCTCACTTCTTCCTTTACGGATAACGGTAAATTACGCACTTTGTGCATTGCTGGGATGGCATCTCTCTTGACCACTATTTTGTGTGTGTATCCTTTGAGTGCCCCAATTTTCCCATTGAAGACATTTGGGAACTTTTCCAACAGGGTTTTACTGTACTTCTCGTTGTAGTGCACAACTAGGACTGGATCCGCCTTGCTAAGATTGAGTTTTATACCCAGATCGCCTTGATCCAACCAGCCCAAAACCGAGGGTCCCATTCTGACAAATAAAGTTTACAAACGGATTCTCGACTTTTGTATGTAAAATTTAACTTCCTGTAACCACACACTTCAATTCGATCTCCATTAAATGTTCTAATGGTGATGTCTGCTTTATCCAGATGACTGCCCAATTGGGGTGCGAATTTTCCTTTCCAGACTTCGTTATTCACTATTGTGTAAGGTGATCCCGAGTCCGCCACACTGTTGATCTCTATACCCCCAATTGTCATCTTACACACTGTTTTTTTTTGTTCTTGTCTTCCTCTCCACATCAACACTAGTGACACAGTCATCCTCCATATTCAATACGAACATGTTTTTATCATCGTCTTCGGATGAGTCATTGTTTTCTGTGTCATCACACTCCACCATTTTCACCTTGTTAGTGCCTCGCCTGTAGCCCCCCTTTTGGAAATGTCCAATTATTCTGCAATTAGTGCACTTCACTCCACGTGCTGGGCACCATTTGTCATCCGTCAAGTGACTTGTACTACCACACCTGTAGCAGCGTCACCTGTCGCTGTGCTGAGTTCTTCCTTGCGCTGGTTTGTAGTTCTTGTATGAACTATTCATTTTGCTGCTTTCCTTTACATCAGTCACCTTATTGACTGTTCCATTTTCAGCAATGACTGCCTTCGCAAAAGTCACGCAAGGGGGTTGTAAATCTGCCCTGTAGTGTACTCAGAATTGTTACTTGCTTTTGCTAGATGTCTCAAAAGTATGTGTGACTCCGACATTGATCCATTTACTAGCAGTTACAACGTTTTGGTACATCTCTTGTATATATATCCACATGTCAATACCCATCAGAAGCAGGGATTGCGGAAAACCATCAACCCGAAAGTGCAGTCCCTGGGGGTCTATCTCCGGCGCAGTGTCCACTGCAGAGAGAGGTGGGAGGACCTGAGACGCTGGACCCGAAAGATCTTGGAGGTAAAGCAGGGAAAGTCCTCCCAACATAGGAGGGTTGTGGGCCGGACCCTGACTCCTCTAATGACCCACATCCCGGAAGTGGCCTACCCGGAGCTTGAAGGGCAGTTGAGGGCCCAACAGCAGCTAGGAGGGGGTGAGTATTGGGCTGAGTCAAACATTGTGCATTAACATGTTCCTCCTATTAGAAGCAGCAGTTTACCCATCAACATAATAATTTACTCATGTCCTAGGGATTAGCAGTGTTGTTTAATGTGTAGGTCTTGTGGTAGGTTTTTTGCCAAGACTTATGTCTTTGGAAACAGATCCAAAGCTAAGTTAAGTCACATGTCTATCTTCAGAGCTGTACAAACACATGGCTAAGTGACGTGACAGTCAGGGCCGGAGTGGCAGTATTGGGCACCGGGCGCTTCCCCAGTGTTAGCTGCTCAGAACACTGTGCCACTGCCGATCAGTGCCACAGTGCAAATGCTCCCTGTGTAAATATATATGGTGATTGGATTCCATGATTGGCTTATTTGGTTTACTGTCAGACCCCAGTAAAGTGCACCAGCAGTGCCCAGGGCTTGTAAATCCAAATGCTGCCACCCACAGACGCAGCCTTGTAAAATGTGTCTAAGGTCTGCCATTGCAGAACCTGTGTGCAGTCTGGTACTGTCATGCTGACTGGGCAAGTGCACCCGCTTGCCAGTCCCTAAACCTTCCCTTTACTTCATGTGAGCCACCCCTATGGTAGGCCCAAGGGCAGGGTGCATTGTAAGTATAAGGTAGGACAAGCCCTGATGTATGTGGCATGTCCCATAGTAAATTACAGCCATTTTCGTGTTTCACTATTGCAAGGCTACCTGTTCTCATAGGCCAGAATGGGCTGTTAGAATTGTTACATTCTATGATCCTAAGAGACTCAGGGAACATGGTAGAAATTCGAGTTTAGTATGCCTGAACTCAGAATAATAAAATACATCTTTTAGTAAAGTTTATTTTAATATTCTGTGTTTCCAAATACCACTTTCAGAAAGTTGGTATTTGCTTGACTAACATTTTCAGCCTGCGTCTGCTAGGATGTGTATCTGCTGTCTGGTTTCTGTGAGTGGCAGGGCTGGGGAATTCCAGGAGACAGGCTGGGGCAGCCAGGTGGTGAATAGGAAGATTACATCCAGATGGGTGGGAGGAGTGCACCTGGGCTCTGAATAGGGCTGTGCTCTGCCACCACAATGCTGGCTCCACCTCCTGTGGAGCGTCTGATGTCTCTGCCCTGCACAATGAAAAGACAAGCCAGAGTCATATCAACAAAGTGCTCAAGAACTGGACTGAACTAAGCAAAGGGACCCTGGCCTCAAAGAACAAAAGAATTGTGGTATAAATATTGGGGCCCTGCTCCCAAGAAATGAGATCCTGCTGAAACACGAAGAACATCTGCCCGACGTGAAGGAACTGGGAAACCTGTAAGGAGGAGTACTGTCCCTGACCTGGGGGATTGGCCTGCAGTCGTTGCCTTGCTACTGAAGAAGAGGGAAAAGACTGGAAAAGACTTTGCTCAACTTGTACTTCCAAGATCTCCAAGGACTTGTGGGTTAGCTTGCCCCCTGAACGGAGTCCCAGGACTAGTGGACTCCCACCGCCTTAACAAGAGCTGCTGGAACTGCTGATTTCCCCAGTAACGCTGGAACCGTGATCTGTGTGCGCCTCAAAGACTCGACTAAGGTGAACCCCCCGTGCCAGTTGCCCGCCCCGAACCAAGCGACTCCGCTCCCCACGAGCCGTAGCTTGCACTGTGAGACCCAGGGCCGCACCGCACACCGCTTCACCCTCCCCCCTTCGAGCCGCACTGTCCGCTGTGCCCCTGCCGCTGGCATTTGAAGTTACGAAGCGCACCGCAGGGCGGAGTACGGCTCGCACGCCTGCAGCATATAGTCCACCTTGCACTGCGCTGTCCGGGATTGAAAGGCGCCCCGCTCTTTGAGGTACGGCTCGCACGCCGCATTGTACCGTGAACGCTTCAAAGTCAGGACCGTCGGCCTCACTCCCCGTGGCCTCCGCTCAACGCCTCGCACAAGACGCCTGCAACGAGCCAGGCTCGCATCGAAGAGAGGCCGACAACGCTCCTGGTACGCCTTCACTTTTACACGCATCGTCCGTGCCGGAAACAACAATCTAAGGTACTGTGAGACTCGCACTGCGTTTGTGTGCGCACCGGATCCAAGCATCCGCTGTGTCTATTTGACTCTCCCTAAGCATGTTTCATCCCCGGGACAACCGCACAGATAGTGCGAAGTGCACAGAACTTTTAACTACGCAGATTTAAACAAGAACTCTTTTTGCTAACAAGTATTGTGGATTATCTCTGAAGCTATATGGTCTTGTGCTAAGCCTTTTACATAAAAAATACTTATTTTTATACAAACACTGGTGTGGTGTCCATGTGTGGTGTTGTCCCTGAGTTACTGTATGTGTTCACAAATGCTTAGCCTGTAACGCCTCTGAGATAAGCCTTGTCTGCTCGCGCCACACTACCTAGAGGGTGAGCAGGGGTTATTTTGGAGGGTAATCCCCTTGTCCTGACTAGAGGAGAGGGTCCCTGCTTGTCACAAGTGCCTACCTGTGCCAACCAGAGAACCCCAAATCTAACACATGGCATACAGTGCACATAGGATGCAGACAATGAGCCATATTTGGCCTTGGTAAGTGAGGTATGTATAGCATTTTGAGATGGCAAACAGCACTAGCGCCATTAGTATTCATGCCTACATGATGGCATGTGTAGCTTTGATTTCCTGTGCAGTCATCTGCACAAGGGTATGATGAATAATGTAAGGGTCTATCTACGTTAAGGCGAGAGTCCTTCACACTTGTATGTGTTGGCCAATGTGTAAAGGATATTGTTGATTTATGCTGGGATGCAGGTGATGTGTCACACAGACAGGAGTGTGTAGACATTGGTGAGTTTGTTAGACATACAAAGAGACATTTATCTCTCTTTTTAGTCATGATCAATTGTTGAGGCTATGTATTTCATGATATGTACACTTACAGTTGTTTCTCAAAAACTGGTCATCGATGCCATTGATGTGGGAGTGTAGAGTAATGTGCACAACACATGTAGTCTTATGAAGGTGCATTTACTGACTGATGGGATGCATCAGGGGGTGAGATGCAGATTTGGTATGGTCATATGTGGGTGTTTAAATACTGTGATACATTGGTATTTGTGTGTGCAAAACATTTTGGGTACTGTGATGTGCCTTCCCTTTTGGATACAAGTGACACCCCATATTCATGGACTGGAGATTACCTAAACTTCTTTAAGACTTTCATTGTTCTATTGAGTTGTAGATATGCAATCTGAGGATCGTGTTCCGACCATGACCAAGTTGGACTGGGGATGTCCCTAGCCATAGGTGGGGTCTGGTACTATAGTTTTATGTGCAACTTCTGACTAAAAGCTTGGACCACCTTGTCTACATGCAAGTTTTAGCAAACGTTGTTGGTGGAGTGATCTGTGCACCTTTGATAATATTATTGCTAAGAGCTGTTCGTACATTGAGTTTACAGAGATGACACCTATTTCAACTGTCTTTTCAGTATGAACCAAGGCAAGCAGGGCAGACTGTAATGACGACTTTGGAGATGCAGCTGGCCAGAGTGCCTCCAGCCGGAAGACTGACACAGGAGGCAGTGGCCCAGAGGGTGAGGGGTGTTTTCTGGAAAGCGCCCTGATTAGACGTCATCTTAGTTGACCCCAGTGACAACTCCCTGGAGGTGGTGGACCACACAGGACCTGTGTCCACGACATCCTTGTCCGCCACCCTGTTCCATCTCCACACTGCCTGCTACACCCCAACATGTTGTCTGGCTCCACATCCATAAGGAGTGCGGCATCTGCTTTACTCCAGGCACCTGTCCTGGTGCCCCCAGATGCCCTGAGTGAGGAGGTTATTGACCTCCTGAGACAGATCTCTGTTGGGCACACTGCACTGCTGAATGCCATCCAGGGGCATTCCAGCCAGCTAGCGCAGACGCTGAACTACCTGGGCGGCATTCACAGTAATATGTCTGCCCTACAGAAGTCGTTTCATACACTGGCCTCCTCACTGATGGCAGCCTTCAACCCACCCCAGCCTTCCACCAGTCCCCTGCCTCTTCCCCATCCCAAATCCCTTTACCCAGACCTGTCCACATAAAATGCAGACTGAAGCATGCACCCACAACAACATCCACATGCAGCACACACACACAAAAATAGAGCAAAAAGTCCAGACATTCAACCACTGAACAGACACTCACCACCACCACCAGAGACATACCCACAGATCCCACACCAACAGACACACAACACCCAGGACATCCACAGCCAACACTCAAACAACATGCAAACGTAAAATCTCACCCAAACAACAGACATGTACAACATAGAGCACAACAGATAGAGCGTTCTGCTGTGACACATTTTGGACATTATGGACTGGCCATTTACCCATGTTTCATTTGATGAATAATGTCATCCATTCATAAAAAACTTTCAGAGTTTTGAAGACATTGGTCCTGCCATTACTTTTCTGACTATTTGATTTTGTTGTATAGTTAGTGATGTGTAAGTACAGTTGTATTTGTTTGATCCCTGATTGCAGTGGGTTGCATTGAGTGACATGGTATGTGGTAAGTATTTCAGCTTGACCTGGCCACTGCCAACGTAATTTAGCTTGCCCTTCTTCCTATGATGTAGGTTGGGTATGTGTTGGGTGTGTTGAAGTTAGATATTTGAGTATCCACACATGGAGGGTGTCAACTTGTCATCCCTTTGTGTAGTTCTGCCTGGACGTGTCCATTTTGCAATGTGTATTGTATAGCGACTTCATCTAGATGTGTGTCATGTGCTGTAAGTACTGTGTTTGCTTACATAAGTTGCACATACCCATTGTGTACATATGCATGGAACTTGGTTATGCAATTGGTTGTCCCTGTTATTCTTCAGGTCCCAGGTCCAGTGCCCATGGAATTTGTCAGACATGTGAAAAAACAGTACTATGCCAGAGTGCCCCAGCCTTTGAGGGTTCCCCCTGATAACGGCATAGCTATCCTGCAGAGAGTGTTTTCATTGTGCCCTTAAAATATATCTTCCACTGATTCTATATAATCCTGTTGACTGACATTGCCTTTTCATGTGAATGATATGTGAGAGTGCACTACAGAGGTGAATCAGAGAAGGTGTGTTTCACTTTAATGACACATCCATTCCAATGTTTCTTTGACCTAACAACAGGACTTGGAATGTGTGCAATGTGAGTGTGTCACATTCACTATAGCATCTTGGTCATAGTTCCAATCACAAGACCTCATGGCTGTTGTAGTCACTTCAGTCTCACTTTAGCAACACTTGAGTAATGGTGACCTACATGAGTAGTGAACTTCAGTAGTGATATGGGAAACAAGTGAGAAGTGGCAATACAAGTGTACCATCTTGGTTAGAGTTGGAGTGACAAGGCCTCATGTTAGTTGTAGTCACTTCAATGTCACTTTAGCAACACTTGAGTAATGGTACCTGCATGAGAAGTGAACTTCAGTAGTGACATGAAAGACAAGTGATAAGGGGTAATAGGAATGTAGCATTTTGGTTAGAGTTGGAGTGACAAGGCCTCGTGGTAGTTGTAGCCACTTTAAAGTCGCTTTAGTAACATATGACTAATGGTAACCTGCATGAGAAGTGAACTTCAGTAGTGACATGGCAAACAAGTGAGAAGGGGCAAAAGGACTGTAGCATCTTAGTTAGAGTTCCAATCACAAGGAATCATGGAAGTTGTAGTCAGGTCAATGTCACTTTAGCAACACATAAGAAATAGTAAGCTACATGACTAGTGTATATTATTGGTGACATGTCAAACAATCGAGAATGGGCAAAAGGAGTGTAGCATCTTGGTTAGAGTTCCAATCATAAGGCACCATGGTAGTTGTAGTCAGTTCAATGTCACTTTAGCAACACTTGAGAAATGGTAAGCTGCATGGCTAGTGTAGACCAGAGGTGACGTAGCAAACAAGTGAGAAAGGGCAAAAGGAGTGTAGCATCTTGGTCAGAGTTCCAATCACAAGGCCTCATGATCGTTGTAGTCAGTTCAGAGTCACTTTAGCTACACTTGAGAAATGGTAAGCTGCATGACTAGTGTAGATCTGTGGTGACATGTGACACAAGTGAGAAAGGGACAAAATTATGTGTGACAGAGAATAATAGATGTGATATTGATGAGGATGTGGTGTTGGGGAGCACAAATTAACGCACACATCACTATCGCTTTAAATAATTTGCAAAAACATGTCCATTTGTGTACAGTTTGGCTGTGAAGTACCAATGCTTTTGGCCTAGGAATGCATTCTACAGATGTGTTTCGGATGATTGTTAAGAAACAATCCCAGACAGGGTCCCTTTGTACGTGCAATTTACTTAGGGGCCCCATCTCTTTTCTGGTCCATGGAGGGACATATTTTTGCTGAGGAGTCAATGGCAACAGGTAGTTGTATTACTTACCACCAATTTTGTCCACGACAAACTGTGTTTTGAAGGTGGTCAAGGAGGTACAGCACAATGGGCTCCATGACACTGGAAGATGAGTAGAGGTGAGTTTAATCTTTTTATCCCCCCCTTTCTGCCATCTCAGATGTGGTGGCTGGACTGTCACGTGTACCTAAGAGACAAAACAAACTGCCTGAAATTTCTCACCGTATTTGGGGGATGCTTACCTCATCATCCACGGAGTCATAAAGAGTGCGTGTATCTATGCGCCAGGAATATTAACAATCTAACATCAGAGATGATTTTATAGTATCAAAAATAAAAAAGTTCATTTACAATACATGTTTATTTTATTTATTTATTTTAGTGGTTTATAAAGCGCCCAAATCACCCCATCAGGGTTTCTCCGCGCTCAAAGTGCTATAGGGCTTCAGGAGAAACTAGATTAGAACAAGGTCGCTTTTAGCATTTTTCTAAACTTCAGGTAGTCGTGCATAGTCGTAGGTGGATGGGGAGTTGGTTCCAGTATTGAGGGGTCTAGATGGTAGAAGCCCTTGCCACCTATTCGTGCTTTGTTGAAGCTGGGGATTTGGACCAGAGCTTTAGATTCGGAGCGGAGGGATCTGGAGGATAGATATCTGATGAATTTGTCTTTCAGATAGCTGGGGCCTAAGTTATTTAAGGAGTTAAATGGCATGCAACTGATCTTAAATGTGATCCTTTTTTGCACCGGGAGCCAGTGCAGTTTTCGAATGAGGGGAAGAGATTCAGTTCTGAGAGGGGCATTGGTCACCAAGCGGGCCGCTGTGTTGTGGACTACCAACTATAACAAAAACAATGCTCATGGTAAAGGTTTTGAACAGTATAACTTAATTATAGAAAAAACACCACTAATTGTCTTTTCCTTACCTGTAATAATGGTCATACGAAATTAAATCGAAATTAAATCAAAAAAACGTGTTTTCCTATGTAACTTGAGGTTGCACCAATCACTCAAAGTGGAAATATTGAAGCTATTTATTATCAATTAGAACTTGTTATTTTCTTTTTCTAGTAACACATATGTTTAGTAACACATATTTTTACAAAACCATATATACAAAACAGACATATACATATATACAATTTGTACAATAGTCAAGTCAAGTCAATTTTTTATTGTATAAAATTATTAAAAATCGTTACAAAATGCATCTAGATCAACTTTGAGACATAAAAACACATTTTAAAAATTTGGCAGTTAAAACTGTTTGCAAGTGACAAGAAAGAGTCAGTTATTTCAGGTTGGTGGTATAATTCCAAGGTCAGCTTGCTGTAGGAGAGATTGGGCTTTCATCATATATTTGACCCCTCTGCAGGCCAGCATAGGACATGATCCATCTAGCCATTGGATTACGGCTTGCCTACAAGTCCGAATATTCAATTTGTTAAAAATGTTCTTTAAAAGCCGTCTCCTCAAGTCCTTAAGTGCCGGGCACACACATAGTAAGTGCGGTAGTGTTTCATTTCGATATCCACATAGGCGACAGTGGGGGTCGGTGTGGCAGTTTTTCCAGGCTGGTAGCAGGTCCTTTGTGAACTGTAGACCTAATCGATGTTTTATATACCTTTGTTTTAACGAATTGTTAAAGTGACTTTCTAGGTAGGACTGTGGTTTTATCCCGGTATATGTATTTATCACGGTCCACCCGTGTCGTCTTTTTGCAGTGATTATCTTGTCTTCCAGATAGGATTCCCATTTGACCGCATTATTTACAATTTTATCAAAGGTGGATCTGTCTGGATTCATGTCCCAGGATTCTTCAATTCCTATGCAGATTAGGGATTGAGACAGGTAGCCTCCCCAACTGTTTGGAACTTGCTGTTTCTGTTGAGTTTCAATTTCTTTCCAGCAAAGATTATCCAATGTATTGGCTTCCGACGTGCGTATTTTATTGCAGAGTTTCACAAAGGTTCCCATACTGCGAAATTTTTGATTTAGAAGGCCAAATTCTAGGCGAACCTGCGCCGGAGCTGATGATTTTGGAAGGTTTAGTACTGCCTTATATACTTTTGTTTGTAGGCTGTTTAACAGCCCTGCTTCTTTGCCACACCAGGTGGCCAGTGCGTATGATAAGGATGGTAGGGTTTGAGCTTTGATCACTTTCAGCAGGTGTGAATAGTTTGAACAACTCAGTTTATTTTGTAATTGCCGGTATGCGTAGATCAGAGACTGTGTCTTTGCTTTTAGCTCGGTTTTATGTTCTTTGTTCGTCGGCCCTCGCCCCAATTTCAAACCTAAGTATTTGTATGAAGTTTCCTCCTTTATTGGGGTGCTATTTGCATACCATTTGAATATTTGCTTTGTAGGATCCACAATGCGGACAACCTTAGTTTTTTCTTTATTCAGATCCAAGCATTCGTGCTCCAAATAGGTTGTCAAATTATTGATCGATCTTTGCAACCCTATTGGGGTTTGGCTCAGTACAACAATATCGTCTGCATACTGCAGGAAGGGAATTGGGATTTTTGACATGTGGGGTGGATGGCATTCCCCAATCTCCATGTGATTGACAATATCTGCCATGTACAGGTTGAATAAACTTGGGGCCAGTACACAGCCTTGTTTTAGGCCCTGTTGTGTTCTTATTTCGGCCGTTACGCTGCTACCGTCTCCCAGTTTTACTCGAGCCCAGGTGTTGCTATGCAGAACTATAATTGCCTCCAGTAACTTCTTCGGGATACCCCATGATCTTAGTTTTTCCCATAGCCGGGATCTATTTACTTTATCAAAAGCTGCTCGAAGGTCTATAAAGCAAGCATACAGTCTCGTCCCCCTTTTTGCAGCTTTTTCCTTCAGGAGCGCCAGGGTTGTCAGGTTTGTCAATGTACCCGTCCTTGGCCGGAAGCCAGTTTGGAACATTGGTATTATGTTCGTATCTTCCATCCAGTCTTGAAGGAGTGATAATAGGCATGATCCATATAGTTTTGCCTCAACATCCGTTAGCGATATCAGCCTGTAGTTCCCCGGCTCGTTGTGGTCACCGTGTTTAAAAATGGGGTGAATTATGCTCCCATTCCAGGATCTTGGTGGCTTGTTCTGGTTATAAATTGCATTGAAGAGTGGAGTTAAATATTCTGCCCAAAATTCAGGCGAGTATTTAAAAATAGCATTTGGGAGCCCGTTTGGACCCGCTGCACCCTCTTTTTTCAGGCGTTTTATTTTGTCTTTAAGCTGATCTGTTGTTACTAGGGTGTCGGTCACGGCATTCACAATTTTTTCTGATTTACTAAACTGTGAATTTTTGGGGTTGATCTCGTTTCCACTGCCCAACGATTGCTTCAGCTTGTCTCCTGGAGCATTAACTCCTTTTCCCAGCAAATTTTCTGCATGCTCGCAGTTTCTAATGCATACTTTGCACTCCGAATTACAGTGCCTTTTTTCACCTCCCATCCTGTCGCTGAACATGTTCGTAACGTGCTGGGTCCATATACTTTCTCCTATACCTGCCTCCTGTTTTAGGGTATTCCCCCTTGTCAATTTATTGATAATACCCCAAAATGTACTGGCATTTTTATGTTTACTAGCTATTAGTAAGTTAGTCCACATTTCCTCTTGGTACAGTGTTTTTGCGCTCCTTAGCATGATCTTATATTTTTTTCGCATAACTTTCAATTCCGATTTATTTGATTTTTTTCCATTTTTTATCAATGATGCCTGCTTGCGGACTTCGCGTGCAATTTTTCTTTTTTCTTCCCTCAGGGTAGTAGTGTACCAAGGTTTTTTGCCAGTGTTGTATCTTATTGGGTTTTGATTGGTACGTGGGGGAATACTTGTTACTGCTTCGCATAGGTGTTCCCATGTTTTTACCAGATTTCCTTTTTCTTCCGGTGTTAAACTTAGCAGTTCATTTTTGATTTTATCCATTGTTGGTTTTATATCCTTTCCTCTCCATTTTAGTTTACGTAGATAAAATTTTTCAGTATACTGGATGATGGTATTTTGTTTTTCCGTCTTGATAATCAACATTATCATTTTGGTAATTAGAGGGAAATGGTCACTTTCCACACGTTGCTCCACTGAAAAAGCACTCACCGTTGGTAACAGGCTATAGCTCAATATTGTGAAGTCTATTGTTGACTTTCGGTTACCGCTTAGAAAGGTTATTGGTATACCACTATTCCCACTGACTTCCTTATTTAGAATAAGAAGGCCCAGTTCTTCAAGAGCTTGCATTATCTTGTCATCTTTTTTTAGGTTGCTATTAAAATCACCTGATATAATCATGGAATACTTCTCATGAGTGAGTTGTAAGGCCCTGATCAAGGTGAGTAGAGTAATCAGTTTTTCATTTTTTTCCTTCTTTTCCGGATGAACATAAACGTTGAGCAATAGTAGATTACAAGAGCCTGTGCCAGCAACCAATTTCTCCGTGAGTTTTATTACTTGTATCCATTTAACCATAGTGTCTACTTCTTCAGTATGCCATCTGTGTTGTTGGGCGATATACGTTGATAAACCTCCTCTAGGGTGACCAAAGTTAGAGGGTTTTTCGGCGAGGACGTGAAATTCGATGTATCCCGGGATGGAGATTTGGTGCAGGTTCCAGGTTTCTTGTAGCAATATTAAGTCGTGTTGTTCCAAGAAATTTGCAGTTTCGTGGTCATGGCACAAGCTGCTGAAACCATGTACGTTCCAGGAACAGAGGCTGATCGTGTGCGGATTTGCAGAAATGGATTCCTCTTGATTGTCAGCTGTTGACCAATGGTGTGACATGGTGTATTTTTCTAAATGACTCGTCTTGTTAGGAGCATTTTTTGTTCAAAGCCGAAGCCACCCAGGTCCAATCTGTTGCCTGATCACGGGTGCCTCTTTGTTCCGCTGCATTTTCTTGTCTATTTTGTGGTGTATTTTTTTGCGGAGATACCGCACACGCACCTTTTAAACATGATTTTTGGATGTTCCCCTCAGCCTTTGTCTTTTTACATAAAGT
Source organism: Lissotriton vulgaris (assembly GCF_964263255.1). Taxonomy (NCBI): domain Eukaryota; kingdom Metazoa; phylum Chordata; class Amphibia; order Caudata; family Salamandridae; genus Lissotriton; species Lissotriton vulgaris. The sequence continues at coordinate 924,719,626 of NC_141697.1, forward strand.
TAAAGTTTTTAAAAGTGGAAAAGGATATTTTTTCTGCTCTTCTCGCCTCAGTGTAATGCCCCAGGCTTCAAATGACGAACTCATTTCAAGTATTCTATCAACTGTTTCTTTAGTTGACCAGGTGGTTAAGGACTCTTCTACCTCTGACATATTTTTGGTGCACCTAAATTCTACCGACAAGAGATCTTGAGATTCTATGTCATTCAATTCTGGAATTTCTCTTAATAGCCTCATTATGTTACCTCTATTCAGAAAATCTTGTGGTCCTGATGTCTGGTATTCCGGTATAAATGTCAGTTTATTGTTTATTTCTGTTTGTAATTGTGATCTCGTTTTAGCTTGTGTGTCTTCTTCTAGGTTTGAATTTACTGTTGTTTCCCCTTTTGTTATTATTCTTCTCCCTTGACTTAATGTTTTTATTATTAGATCTTCGAATGGACCGTCTGTTCTTCTCAGATAGGTAGTTGATTCATTATTCCTGTCCGTGTTTTTATCGATGATTGGGTTTTGTGGTATATGTATGTGCCTTGATTGTTTGTTTGGGTGGTAAGTACTGCAGGTTCGTCCATCTTCGTTTAAATTTATTTTTATTGGTGTTCTTTTGTTTTCCTTTTCATCTGCTCTTTTTATAGGTTGACTTTGCTTGTATTTATCTGTTATGTTTTGTTCGATATCCACGAAGATTGGGCCATTTTGATGCCTTAATTCCTGGTTTATTGATTTGACCTGGAGTGATTGCGTTTCATCTGTTTGATGGATCATTACTGTGTGATTTACACTGACTTCATTATTTAAGACCCTTTCATCAGACTCCTCTTTCATCTTATCTTTATCCTGAGTTCTTGGGGAGTTTTCTTTTTTCTTTATTTGACTTTTCGGTTGTGTAATCCATTGTATATGGTTTGGTTTTGTGGAGGTTTGGAGGGGTGAAGTTTCTATACTCAGGATGGTCCCATTCACAGCATTTGACTGGTTCGGTTGGACCGGGGGAGTTTTAATGTGTTTTGATGCAATTACTTCAGGTGCTGGTTTCTGTTTCCCATTAGCGGTGTGATGAAAGATTGGATAGGTATGAATATCTGTTGATGGTTGAAATTTAAGTTGAACCCTCCCTTTCCTTGCGCGCTTCCTTTGTCTTTTTGTTAGCTTTTCTTTAGACTGGGTCATTGCGTGTTGTGTTTCCTCTTTTTGACCTGGATCGTTGTCAGGTTTTTCTTTAGGCTGCTCGCTTATTTCTTCTTCTACATAGCTGTTTTGTGTGGAATCTCTTACTATAAGTTGGCTTCCAATTCCCACATCTGATTTTATTGACTCAATGTTACTCAGAGTTTTGGAGTTATGTTTAATATCCATTGATGACTGGACCGCCCTTAGTATGTCATTTAATATTAATGGTAAATTTGACATATTATCCACTAGTTTGCCACAAACACAGCTAGGCTGGATAATCTCTGTACAAAGTCCCTTGTCAGCTCTCCCATGAAGCAGGGTTGCCATGTGGTCCAGCCTGATGTTTATGCCAGAGATATGGCTCGCTATGAGATTTATTAAATCTATTTGCACGTCCATTTTATCCGACTGGAAGTTCAGAGCTTTGATCGCCTGCTCTAAAGTGTTTAGAAGTGTTTTACTCCATGGGGTCTTGTCTTCTTCTTTGGGCGATGCCTCCTGGACATCTAAATCTTCGTCTGTCCTGCTCATTGAAGATATCGTAATTGGAGATTCCAGATTTAAAATGTTGTTGCTCCTTCCTATATTTTTATTTCGGTCTTTGTCCCATTCATGGGGGTTGACTTTTTGGTGTAAAGGTGTAGATTCCAGTCTTCCATTACACCCTGGTCCGTTTTTCACGTGGTCTTGAGATCTGAAGGTATCATGTGTACCTTGGCTGGGTTTTGGATGAACTTGTAACTGGGGTTGGTTGATGTTTTCTGTTCCTGTTTGTATGTCCAAGCTTATGTCGTCTGGTAGGGAGAAGGAAGTTGTCCATGAGTCTTCCTGTGCGGCAATTTGGCCCGCTACTGATTTATTCCTTGGTATTACTTCTTCGACTTTGCTCTGGTCCGTGGACTTTATTTCCTTATCACTTTCATGGGATTGTGAAGCGTTCTTATTTATTTGGGCTATTGCCACAATGAGATTGCCGCAGCCAATGTTGCATTTTTGTTTGCCTGGAGACTGAGAGATTTGTTTCTTGTCAGAGGATTTGTTAATAGGACAACTCTCAGTGTGAGTGTCCTGTGAATCCCTGTTCTTCTCCTTTGGACTAGTTGATTGGCGTTGCACAACCTCCTTTACATAAGATGCCGGTGTGATCAGGCTTGATTGGAGGGCTTGTTCCTGCATTTGCCCATGAATTGACGTCATGAGTTCCTTAGGAGAAAAGAATTTTTGAATCCCTATGTTACGTTGTTTTGCGCTAGGGGTTGATAGCTCAGGTGCCGACACTAGTCTCTTTCTTTGTTGTGCCATCCTCTTCCTTTTTTTACTTGGCTTATTTGGACCCTGAGTCTGGTCTTCTTCGTCTTTTCTTGATCTTACACTTGTGTTGAGGCGCAGTTTTCCAGATCTCATTCTTTAAATCAATTAGGTAGAAAGCCTAGCAGACTGATACCTTGGTGACTTGGTATCCTGGTGTCCGTTGTACCAGCTCTACCACTGCGCCACTGTACCTTCAATCCCACTCCACCTGCACTCCCCCACCTCCCAAGCCTATCTACCCCTCTAATAGGAATAGCTGCCGTCAGCGAGGGTGCAGTTACGTTTTTGCGGAGACTAGCAAGGTGTGTCGTACAAGTTCTGGTAAGTGCTGCTTTAAGAGACACTTTTAAAGGGCAAATTTACCAGGTATTTTATATGGTCAAGTATTGTCCTGGGTTTGGAGATAGCTTTCTGATGTTGTGTCAGGACTCAGTAGTGATACCGGGTTGGTACCGGATTAGTGCCTGATTTTTACTTTCATTAAAGTAGCCCGCTCCCAGCTACTCACAACTCTTTCCCCCCACCGCTCCTTGCTGCTTGCTGCTTGCGTTGAGAAAAACGTGATCCTGACGTTCTCCTGCCTGATTTTAACGTCGCCGTGCAGAGAAACACAAGATGTCACAATAAGTCACAATAAGTCGCCAGGGCTTACCGCTGTTGCTGAAGAAGGTAACCCAGCCCCTGGCTCACCAGCTCACCGGGATGCCGTGATGTCCAGCGGTTACGGACAGGCAACTGCAGGCAGGCTTCAATCGTCAGCTTCAACAGCTTTCTGCAGGTCAGCTGTAAAATACGGACTGGATCGAGGCTCTCTTGCATCAAAGAGCCAACTTTTGCAGTTTCAACAGCTTTCTGCAGGTCAGCTGTAAAACATGGACTGGATCGGGCTCTCTTGCATCAACTTTTACATCGACTTTTGCAGCTCTTACTCGAAGTGTAGATTGCACCACGCTTGGAGGCTTTTCTGATCAGCGCACTCAGAGGCTCTGCGGCTTTCGGCTTTATTCTGCTTTAGCCGCGATGCTCCGATGCTCCGATGCTCCGAAACGCTGTGCTCACGGCTTGAGACGGCTTGAAGAGCGCTCATGTGCAGCTTGCAGCCGCGGTGCTCCGAGATATTATGCACCGCGGCTTGGAGGCTTGTTGGCTTGTTGGCTTGGAGCAGCTTGCGGCTTGCTGGCTTGATGGTGCTCGCATTCAGCTACAAACACGGCGGCTCGGCTCACGTTTCCCGTTTCCCGTTTCCCGGCAAAGCAAGGCAAAGGCAAAGGAACGCCGCCGCCGCCTCTGCCTCTCACCTCCGCCGCTCACTGCCTCTCGCCTCTCGCCTGCTCCACGCCTGCTCCTCCCGTCTGCTCGTCTGCTCCTGCTCTGCTTTCTCTATATCCCTCCTGTTGGCTCAGTCCATTTGTACAATAAATCCAAAAAACAAAATTAACCAATTTGCTGGTCTAAATGGCCCACATCTATTTCAAAAAAAGGACGTTGACTATAATTATGTCAAAGCATTCCCTATATCTGGTCATCAACAAACAAGCAAATAAGGGCTTCAAAGGGTCAATTCCTTTCTCCCTCTAACAAATTTCAAGTTCCTTATACATGTAATCACATATATTATATCGCACTCTTCTTATGTTGATGCCTTGTTATATGTAAAAACAACAGGTGATGGACCGAATGTGGATCAATGTCACACACTCACCCCAGTCCGAAGATCTGGGCCCAAATCCATCGTTTTTTTGCACTCCACACCACCCCGGGTTAGACAATGGCGATATGCAAATCAGCTCTGACCCTGTGCCCCATGGGAACAGTCCAGTCCGAACTACAAAAGCCATGTCCTTCCCAGAACGGAATCAAGCATCCGAGGACCGGACCGGTTTCGAGGTAACACCTCTCATCAGCCCGGCTAGCTTGACTCCAGTGGTGTGGAGTGCCTGGGACCCACGTCTGGGCATCCCCAGCGCACTTAGGGCGGAATTTGCAAAAACAACAGGTGATGGACCGAATGTGGATCAATGTCACACACTCAACCCAGTCCGAAGATCTGGGCCCAAATCCATCGTTTTTTTGCACTCCACACCACCCCGGGTTAGACAATGGCGGTATGCAAATCAGCTCTGACCCTGTGCCCCATGGGAACAGTCCAGTCCGAACTACAAAAGCCATGTCCTTCCCAGAACGGAATCAAGCATCCGAGAACCGGACCGGTTTCGAGGTAATACCTCTCATCAGCCCGGCTAGCTTGACTCCAGTGGTGTGGAGTGCCTGGGACCCACGTCTGGGCATCCCCAGCGCACTTAGGGCGGAATTTGCAAAAACAACAGGTGATGGACCGAATGTGGATCAATGTCACACACTCAACCCAGTCCGAAGATCTGGGCCCAAATCCATCGTTTTTTTGCACTCCACACCACCCCGGGTTAGACAATGGCGATATGCAAATCAGCTCTGACCCTGTGCCCCATGGGAACAGTCCAGTCCGAACTACAAAAGCCATGTCCTTCCCAGAACGGAATCAAGCATCCGAGGACCGGACCGGTTTCGAGGTAACACGTGCAATTTACTTAGGGGCCCCATCTCTTTTCTGGTCCATGGAGGGACATATTTTTGCTGAGGAGTCAATGGCAACAGGTAGTTGTATTACTTACCACCAATTTTGTCCACTACAAACTGTGTTTTGAAGGTGGTCAAGGAGGTACAGCACAATGGGCTCCATGACACTGGAAGATGAGTAGAGGTGAGTTTAATCTTTTTATCCCCCCCTTTCTGCCATCTCAGATGTGGTGGCTGGACTGTCACGTGTACCTAAGAGACAAAACAAACTGCCTGAAATTTCTCACCGTATTTGGGGGATGCTTACCTCATCATCCACGGAGTCATAAAGAGTGTGTGTATCTATGCGCCAGGAATATTAACAATCTAACATCAGAGATGATTTTATAGTATCAAAAATAAAAAAGTTCATTTACAATACATGTTTATTTTATTTATTTATTTTAGTGGTTTATAAAGCGCCCAAATCACCCCATCAGGGTTTCTCCGCGCTCAAAGTGCTATAGGGCTTCAGGAGAAACTAGATTAGAACAAGGTCGCTTTTAGCATTTTTCTAAACTTCAGGTAGTCGTGCATAGTCGTAGGTGGATGGGGAGTTGGTTCCAGTATTGAGGGGTCTAGATGGTAGAAGCCCTTGCCACCTATTCGTGCTTTGTTGAAGCTGGGGATTTGGACCAGAGCTTTAGATTCGGAGCGGAGGGATCTGGAGGATAGATATCTGATGAATTTGTCTTTCAGATAGCTGGGGCCTAAGTTATTTAAGGAGTTAAATGGCATGCAACTGATCTTAAATGTGATCCTTTTTTGCACCGGGAGCCAGTGCAGTTTTCGAATGAGGGGAAGAGATTCAGTTCTGAGAGGGGCATTGGTCACCAAGCGGGCCGCTGTGTTGTGGACTACCAACTATAACAAAAACAATGCTCATGGTAAAGGTTTTGAACAGTATAACTTAATTATAGAAAAAACACCACTAATTGTCTTTTCCTTACCTGTAATAATGGTCATACGAAATTAAATCGAAATTAAATCAAAAAAACGTGTTTTCCTATGTAACTTGAGGTTGCACCAATCACTCAAAGTGGAAATATTGAAGCTATTTATTATCAATTAGAACTTGTTATTTTCTTTTTCTAGTAACACATATGTTTAGTAACACATATTTTTACAAAACCATATATACAAAACAGACATATACATATATACAATTTGTACAATAAATCCAAAAAACAAAATTAACCAATTTGCTGGTCTAAACGGCCCACATCTATTTCAAAAAAAGGACGTTGACTATAATTATGTCAAAGCATTCCCTATATCTGGTCATCAACAAACAAGCAAATAAGGGCTTCAAAGGGTCAATTCCTTTCTCCCTCTAACAAATTTCAAGTTCCTTATACATGTAATCACATATATTATATCGCACTCTTCTTATGTTGATGCCTTGTTATATGTAGTCGACGCGTTTCAGCCTATATCTTATTCAGGCCTCTTCAGGACTTTAGGGCAATTCAACCAATTCATTCCTTAAGTCAACATCTCATAGAAGGCAATCCGCTCATTGAGGTCTTTGAATAGCTCTCACAATGGTTTGTGGGGGATACCAATTAATTTTCGACTCATCAAGTATCCACCTCCCGTTTTAAAGGGGTCACTGCTCCCGTTTCTAATAGGGCAGCTACAGCGTTACCTAAATGAATCAATACTTCCGATGTAGAAGGGACCAAATCACCGACTGCTTCTGAGAACGCGGGACGCCGATCCAGTGCCTGGACTAAGGTCGTCCGAGTGGACAGGGGGAGAAAGGAGAATACTCTCCTAAGGAGGCTGATATTGTGAAAGCAGGCTCCCGTAGTTAAGGAGATCTGTTCCCCCAAAGTACGTTTCTGGTCTAATTTAACGCCCAGCTTGGGGACCATCTAGCTGTTGCTTCTCCAAATAGCATTATCTCCGACTTTCCTGCGTTTAGTTGGAGGAAATTATCGTTCATCCAGTCCGCAGTTATTTTCATGCCCTCCGCGAAGGTGTCCTGAATGCTAGAGTTATTTTTTTCAAAGGATATGAGAAGTTGGGTGTCGTTGTCGTAGGACATAGGACAGAATCCTAGCTTTCTCAGGAGTTTTGCCAGAGGGGTGATCTAGACATTAAAGAAAGTGGGGCTCAAACAGGAGCCCTGTGGCACTCCCTTGGTTACCTTGGTGGTCTGTGAGCTGAAGGGGCCGAGGTGCACGGTTTGCGTTCTGTCAGATAAGACATTTTCCATCCATTTCAGGGCGTTCCCTTTAAGGCCTACGTCCTGTAGTCTCCTCAGTAGAGTCTGGTGGGAGATGGTATTGAACGCTGCGGATAAGTCAAGCGGCACTAAAAGTACCACTTAACCGCTGTCCTGCCATCCTCTGATGTTGTCAGTGACTTCCACCAGCACAGCCTCTGTACTGTGTCTGGGTCGGAATCCAGATTGTGAGACGTCCAGGCAATTTGAGGAGTCAATGTATTTGGACAGGTGCTTGTTTATGTGTTTTTCTAAAAGTTTAATCTGTAAGTGGAGCAGGGAGATGGGGCGATAGTTGGAAACATCCTCAGGAGGGATATTGGGATTTTTCCTGATAGGAAGTATTTGTGTGGCTTTCCACTCTGGTGTGAGGGTGCCTTCCTTAATGGAGCTGTTTAGGATACCGCATATGGGTCCAGCTTATTCCTCAAAAAGGGTTGATGCAATTCTAGTGATGTGTTTTATCTAGGAACCCAATTCAATATTGTGACTTTATGCCCCTATACGGCTATAATCAATAATATCCCTATAATGGCATAATAATCAGATCCATATTTCAGTAAATCGCCCTTGCAGTCCAAGGCACGGCAAAAGCTACTTCCTTGGATTCCTAGAGAGCACACCGAGTTCTTTCGACACACCAAACCTCCAGCAACCTGGGAAAGCCCCGCTTGCTTTGTTTTGATTTGTAATAGAACTCCTGCGAGCACTGTAAGAACGGCCAGTTCTTAGTGACATCTTTATTGACGTCTTACGTCAAACTCGGCACCTTTCAGGTATAAATATACCAACTTTACCTTAAGCAAACACACAGTGGTGATTCTGGAGCAGAGCAGCTAATCTACTTTCCGAGAGCCCAGCAGAAGAGAGAGCCCACGGACGCTGCCCCTCCTCTTTGACGCGCTGAGAAAGACGCTGTCTTTTCTCCTGCCGAGAAAATCCAGCTCCGGCGTTTCCAGCCTACCCTTGCGGGTGACTGGGATATCGGGTCCTGAGAGGGAGATACCAGACCTCCTACATTCTATTCCCAAGGTACAGTGCTGACTAAACCCTTGGAGAGAATTCTTGAATAGATCCTTGGCAACAAACCTACTTAACTTAAACTGCTACTTACTTATTCCTTCCCACGTATTAGGCTTAGGTCAGGTACACCGGGGTAGGCGTATTTTAGAAGCACCAGTTGAGCACGTTAGCCTATGTATATATGTATATATATTTTATCCATTTTAAAGTGTCTTATGGCTAAGAAACCATATCAATGCTTTTACACTATTATTTCATAATACTCCTTTTACTGTACGTACTTTACTTTACATTAAGTATTGCAATTGTGGCAACCAATTCATTTCTCTTGCATGAGAAGGAAGACTGCTCAATAAATAATACCTTTTATGAAAACGCCTGTCTCTCTATTCTCTGCACCATGGTAAAATTAAATATGCACAACTGACTGAGTGAAATAGCTGTCTATTGTTTCACACAACTCTAGAGATTGACTCTTATTCTGAGGGAGCAAAGTTGTCATGTTTATGCGGTTGTCAGAAGCTGAATCCCTTCTTGTCTGAGCCAGGGAAGCTGATCACTTCCTATTCAGTCAAGAAAGTTTCCAGTGACCTCTAAGCTAGCTGGCGCAAACCTAAATTAAGTCTAACATAGTCAGTAGAGACCTAGAAGACCTCAGTCCTACGTCTACACTGCTGTTTATGTTATTCCAATGCGCAGGGCCTATAGGGAAAATAGGAACTACACTACATGGCGCCCAACGTTTGGTAAGGCGATAAAACTAACGCAAGACGTTAGAGTAACTCAGTCGTGCTTTTTCACACAGACCCTTTCTCCCGTAAATACTCCAATAGACGTCTGGAGTGGGTGAAAGGTTAAAATCCGCCGGAACTTAGTAGGAAGAGATTCCTATGTAGAGTTTTTGGTTTAGTCAACGTTGAAGGACACAGTGTTCCAAAATATTGTGCACATAATCTTTTGTTTCCTTGAAACTTGATCTGCAACACAAAAACCTTTCTGACAGTAAAATGCCAGATAGTGAAGACGAAAGAGAAACAGCTAGATTAGCAGCCCGACTACTAGAGTAAGACACAAGTCTCCTACAGAATGACCAGAATGCTATCCTCATTCCGGTCAACATAAGAAAAACTATAACTTTAAAACTTATAGAACACGGACTGACATCACGAGGTGGTACAGTCATTTTCGTAATAGAGGCACATGAATATCGGCAGACAGAGGTATTCTATTCATGGATAAACTTTCCAGCGGCAAACGCTACAACACACGAATTCCATTATTACAGAATAGAGGAACCACCGGAAGAATATACACCTTTCGAGGATATTGAAATACCACTAAATTACCAAGAGCACCTGCTCTGGTTTAAAGGCGCCCTAAAACATACTGATCACATCACCAGGCTCGGTCCACTAGGTAGACCAGGAGCAACGTGGCCGGTTCTAGCCAGCTACACACCACATCCAGACATTGATAAAATGTCAAGAGAAGAACTTTTAGCACAGCTAAAATTACTAATTAAAATTCTCAGACAGTTAGTCCAATATGTAATGCGGACTGCAACAGTCCAACCAGCTGTTAATATTCCACAGCTGACCACTCATCAGGGGAACACAAATAAAATTACACCACAGAACATACAATCATGTCTAGGAAAAACACCTGCAAAACGGGAACAAATTCCATTCTTGCTGGCACAGAAAATAACTCAAATAGAGGCAGTATTCCCGAATACTACCCCTATTGAGAAACAGAGAATTCTGACTATCTGCCTTCCAATGGGGGTCGCACCACATGTGGAGGACTGTGACACTTGGGGCACAGTCTTTGCTTCCATTTACACAAAAACACATGGTGTTCCGTCCATGGCGGTAATACCAGATATGCTAAAACAAATTCAGAATGAATACGGTCCAGAACCTGCTTTAACTCTTGGTATGAAATTACTGAAAGACTTCAAGCAGGTCTCCGTAATATTACTAGCCAATATAAAAAGAGAAGCAGCATCTGTGGCGATCCGGCAAAAATTGAAAGAAACAGATATAACAGATCAACCAATTGAGCTTGCCAGAATCTTAGAAAAATGCTATGAAGAACTAGGTAAAGATAGTTTGGGTGGGAAACCAGTAAAACCACAACTAATTGAAAATCCTGAAAAATTATTTATTAAAAATAATCTAAACACTCCTAAAAAGAGCTGGGATGGAAATAAACAATCCACTCCCAAAGAAAAAGGTTTCCAGTCCAGAGGAAGGTCTCCTCGGCGGAGAGAAAGAACTCCAAATCGAGAACCCCAGTCTCCCCAAAGGGAGCCCTCCAAAAAAAGATACAACCTTAGAAATAGGGATAATTTGAAAAAGCCTGATAGATATCAAGATATTGATACACGTCCCTCTCGATCTTTTTCACAGAAATCGGAAAGAAGAGGACGGTCAGAACAAAGGGAAGAGCACGCCAAGTTCAAAGACAAGGAACCTGCTCAAATTAAAAAATTACAATTTCCAAGAAAGAAGGTAGCCAGTATTAAAGTAATCAAACATGCCGAGGATACTGAGGACACAGCTGAAAAACGGAGAGTGGGCACAGACAATGCTAGACAGCGCAGCAGAAATCAGCATAGCTCGCAAGATCCTGATGAATCATCTGGAGACAGTGGACACGAATGAAAACATTCAAGTGGAAACTGCAGATACCAGAGTTAGCGAACCTCATAAAATATATACGAAATAACATTGCGTATAGAGGGAGATAAGACTAGGAAAATAAGGGGTCTGTTTTGGGATAACCTCCCAAAAGGCTATGACATCCTGTTAGCTGAGAAAGATTGGCCCCCAGAGTTTGTCAGGGAGTGCCCTCATGGCGAAGAAATGATTATGCCTGCCTTCTCAAATCATATTCCAATTCACAGAAAATATATATATATGCAAGAAAATGGGCAGTAGCTCAAGCACCTGCATTATATAAGAATCATGTAGGATGGGATGAAGATTCTCCTCCTCACAAAATCCAGTTAAAATGTCAACCTACTGCACAAAGGCAGTACCCGGTTAAGCAAAAAGCTAAAAAACAAGTCAGGGAGATTTTAGATCAACTTGAATACCAAGGGGTGATTGAAACATGCACCTCTCAAATGAACAATCCTTTGTTTCCTGTCTCCAAACCAGACGATTCATATCGTCTAGTCTTGGACTACAGACACCTTAACTCATGTTGCAAAACATTTGCGGTACAAAATTCTCACAGTGCGGCACTAATGAATAACATAGTTCGCAAAAAATACAAAACAACATTAGACATCTCTAATGGGTTCTTTTGTCAAAATATTGCACCGGAAGGCAGATACTTGACCGCTTTCTCAATAATGGGGTCACAGAAAAATTTCTGTCGACTCCCACAGGGATTCAAGAATAGCCCAGGATTATTCTCAGCCAGACTACAAATGTATGATGATGGGGCATTATCTTATGTCGATGACATCTATCTCAGAGACGACGACTTGGATACTCACTTGAAAAGAGTGAACACCATAATACTTGGGTTCGCAGCAGAGGGTTACAAATTCAACTTTAAAAAGTCACAAATTGCCCATTTAACTGTCCTATTTTTAGGATACAAATTATCAAGTGAAGGCAAAAGCCTAGCAGACAACTTCTTAGAGAAGTGCGCTGTACTCCAAGCATCAAAAACGCTGAAAAACTTACAATCGATTCTAGGCTTCCTGAATTTTGGAAGAACTTACATTCTAAATTATGCAGAGAGAGTTAAACCTCTCTACGAATTAATAAAACCTGATTTTAAACCAATCAACTGGACTCAAAAACACAGACAAATTTTGAGATCACTGCAAACAGACATGTTAGCTAAAACAAACTTAGAAACACGTGACAATACATGCAACCTTGTAATCCGAGTCATCCCAGGAAGATGCGGATTCACGTACCTGACCTCTAATGAGGGAGAAACGGTAGCAATAGCATACAAATCACATTTGTACACACAAGCAGAAAAAACATTCAGTCTTACAGAAAGTACTGTAAAGGCAGTTCAAACTGCTGTAGCAAGAGAACGAGCCCAAGCACAAGGAAAAGGAATAACTGTTTTCACAGCAGAATCAGCCTTCGAGGTGCTATTCAGCCCAGTAAATCTAAAAACAGTGGCACTAGATCCAAAATGGATACAGTGGGAAAATTCTCTTGATACAGAAAAAGTGACATACTATTATGTCCCCAACATGAAAAAACTGAATGATTTGAAATATGAAGAAGAATATCCTCTGCCAATCGAAATTCTGCCTCTCCAACAATATTCTTGTGTAATCTATACAGACAGATTTGTACAGCATTACAATGTAGATGATAAATCCTACAATGCAGCCTGCGCGATTGATAAAGGTCGCTGGCTCTGCGGTAAATTCAGACCGAAAATAACGAAAACTGAATCACTGAGAAACTGTTCGGCTCAGCGAGCTGAAATCAGATCTTTAAAGATGGCGCTTGAAAATGCCGAATGCGAATTCCCGACACTAATAGTGTGCGATTCGCATTTCTGCGTCAAATCTTACAATAATGATTTGCAGAACTGGGTTCAAAATGATTACAAAGACGACACAGGTGCCACAATCAAGCATAAAATGCTTTGGAAACAAGTAGTTCTTTTACAGAAAGAACTACAAAAGACTCACGTGATACACACTCTGAGTCATCAACGTGATGGCGTTCACATTGCAGGGAATTCATTGGCTAATACAGCCACAGCGGAAGCAACTCAAACGGCTTCCGTAGCCACAAAAAAGCGTTCAGAAAAATACATAGACGGGGAAACCATGCTGGCGGTAAAAACGTCTTCAAAAGGCAACTGTGCAGCACTACCCGTGAATTATCCACTCAATTATACAGACGCAATTGATGCAAACTCCGTTCCTTTTGCTCGAATCCCTGGAGTGGGGGATAGAGTGATTCCAAACACGAACCGGAGAGTCTTATTAATAGCAGACGCACACATGGGTGAAGGTCCAAGGCACAAACAGATGAAGGAATCTCTGACAGAATTACAATCAGAATATTGGTGGCCGGGGATGAGCCTGCAACATTATAAATTTGCGAAGAGCTGTCCAGACTGCAACAGAGACCGCAGTAACAAGCCAACTGGAGTACTGTCATGGCCATTTCTGTAGTTAGCATAAAGGCTATCTAAACATAAAATCCAGCGTCCTATTAATTCCTTTTTAGACTAAATTCACTTAATAATGTGGCCCCAGCGCTCGGCTGACGCCAGAACTGTTATAAAAGATTTGCGAGTCTTTATCGGCACATACGCAATTGCCATGCTTCATTCTGACCAGGGTCCTGCCTTTAGCTCTCGAGCTTATAAAGAGGCCATGACCAGCATGGGCATTGGATTGCGGTACTCTTGTCCCTTCCATTCTGAGGGAAACGGGGTTGTGGAAATAAAAAACCGAGACATAAAGCAATCTATAACGGCAAAGGTATTTGGTTCGGGTGATGGGTGGGTCCAGCATTTAACAAGTGTCCAACGTAGTCTTAATAATCTGCCAAGAAATTCTCTAAAAGGTTTCAGCCCGTACGAACTATTGTTCGGAACTAGAATGTATGTTCAGGACTTAGATAGTCATGCTTCAGTGGTAGAAGATAAGAAAAAATGCTTTGACATCAAAGATCGTTTGGCTGTTTTACAGGACTTAAATGAAACAAGAAAAGCCCTGAGCAACATAAAGTTAAAACAGCAGCCAACAACCACTGAAGACACACCACCTGTCCCAGCAAGACCTGTCTGGATTCCAAAGATTGGGGATCTGGTCAGAGAGAAAATAGCTGTGAAGAAGGAATTTGGGCCTTCTTACAGAAAAGCAGTACCTGTCTTAGCAATCAACTGAACAAGATCAGTTGTACTACTGCCCCTTGCTGGTAAAAAGGAGAACCGAGTTGTATCCATCGACCTGGTAAAACCACAATCATGTGGCCAATAATAAGTAGTAGGCCCAGTGGACTCCCAAGAAATAGCAGAATACCAAAATTTGCTACCATCCAAGAGGTTCAAACTGAGAGACTAATCACATTTGATAAACCTGCAGTGAATAAAAAAGGACTATGCAGAAATGCCATGGAACTTGTGCCTCTTGAAACCCAAATTGAAACAGTTCGTCAAGAAACACCAGTCTACAATGATGAAGCATCAGAATGTGCTAATGAAAGGTAAATTGAAAAAACAATTCCAACAATTGACAGAACTGCATCTGGCTACTTCATCAATTTCGATAACTTTTCTGAAAATCAAAGCGAGCCTGAAGTAACGGCAGCAACAAAGACTTTTAAAGACAAAGCAATAGAACTCTTTCATCAACTCAAAGAAACTTATCTTGTTTCTCCATGGTTAGAATTTTGGATTGTGTTAGGTGTACTTTTCCTCCTGCTTTGGCTCATCATGGTACTTTGTTTGGGAAAATTCATTGAGGGAAAATACAGTACAATGGACACAGCAAGTCAGAACATCAACTTAGTTCTGAAACCACACAAGTCATCTCACATCGAGAAAAGAGAACTATCATCAGTGAAAGTCACAGCCATTCCAATAGTATGGGTAGTTTGGGACAAAACAGATTACGAAATATATGGACCGGTCGAACTCTTGAAACATCCTCATCAGTTTAAGGTGTCATTAAGTGACTTTGTAAAACCAAGTACATTCTCTGATGATTGGGACTTTGAAAGCATAAATAATATGATGTCAGATTCAGTAATGTCAGCAAAATTTACAGAACATGATTATTTGCAAGGTTCATCGAATTATGAACAGATGTATTGCTATACCCACTATGCAGACCACTATTTGCATAAATCTGCTCAACCTAGAAATGTTTTTAAATATAATCAATGGAAACATTATGCAACTCCACCTAAAAGCAGTTCAAAAGCATTCTATGAGAAATTCCAATACTTCTCAGGGTTTAACACCTTAGCTGCGTGTAAACATCCCTCCCCAGTGCTGGGCTGTCCATTGGAACCAGTGCTGAATGGACGTCCAATGGTCGTGCGCAGCACTGGGGAGGTAGCGCTGCTGACGACCATTGGCCGTCAGCAGCACTTAAGGGGTTAACACAAGTGATGCAGAAACATTCTATTATAAACTGTTAGATAAAACAGGGACAAAAACCATGCTGACAAATACTAAATTGATCTATTCAGAAACATTTTATGAAAAAATGATTACATTTGGTCTTGATTTCTTGAAAAATAACATTGAAACAAAAACCATCTGGGGTACAAAAGAATGGCAGGTACAAGGCCTAGAAGCATTATTTCGAGCCTACATGATACCAGAACAAATAATGTTCTTGAATGACACCATTCAACAAACCACCTGTTTTGGCCTAGCCAAAATCAAAGACTTAAACAACCCGTCTATTCCAAAGCCAATACCTGATAACACAACCACAGATATTGAGATAGACGTATCCAAAATTTTACATCAAAATAGAACACATCCTGATTGGAAAAAGTGGTTAATCTGGCCAACAGACACAAATAAATGTCAAGACAGATTCCTGAGCAAAATACAGGGGTTAAAAATGACCAGACCAGACCCTAGATACTCCCAGAGACAACATCCAGGGATAGTAACAACATACAGTGTAGGGAAACTATGCCTTGAATGCAGGGGCGGTGGGTGACATTTGAAAGTGGTGGGGCGCAAAGTGATTTGCATACTGCACCGTAGCGAGCGAGCCCGAACCCCATGAGGGGGGTTTGGGGAGGATAACCCCCCCCCCACCCCAGAAAATTTTGAAAAAAAAGGAGAGAAATCGTGCATTTTTTCAAGCAAATTTGAGAAAGCAGGTAGGTTAATAAAGCAATTGTGAAAGTGCAGTTATTCCATTAATAGATGGCATAACATAGGTAGCTGCTTATTCAGTATAACCACAGAATGACCATGCAAGGTTCTACAGCATATTCTAAAGCAGAACAAAACAAGTGGAACTACCCCTCCCTTAAACCATACAAAAGAGGATGAATGAACTAGTCAAATAACAAAAAACAGGGGAGGAATAGGAAACATACATGGGCAAAAAAGCGAAATGACAAAGCAAAATTTACAGCGTGATAAAGAAACCTGTAAAATTAATAAAATATCAGATATGCATGTAATAGCAACCCAGCAATACAAACATTATTCAAATATGTAATCTCTTGTTTACATGAAAACATATTGCAGCCTATGTTGAAAAGAACTATAGGAATGCATCATAAGGAGTTCGACATACGGAGAAGGCATTAGAATTAAGCACAGATGCATGTTCAAATGGTGTAGTGGAACAGCTTTTCTGTATTATGTGACACTTGGGTCAGTTGACTTTGCAGTTCCTGTTTGTGGGTTTCAGTCATCTTTAAAAGTCTACCGACATCTGCTTTAACAACTAAGTCAATGCCTCAAACATTGGCGTTCACCTGATGTGGGAAACACTCCGGAAATGTGCAGCTTTTGTCTGCATGGGGTGAACAGCCATGCTCACGGCCATCTGAGTTCATAGGGACAGCTCAGTTTCACCCTCTGCGATAGGCTTGTGAGTACCGCCGTGGGTCAGTCAAGTCGCTCTGGACAGACGTTCCATCACTCACGGTGGGAGGATGATTTCCTCCGCACCGTGATGCTGGAGCGAGGCCCTTGAGGGCTCATCAAGTAGAGTCTGCACAGGTCCCCTTTCTTCCCCTGTAGCGACTACTGGAATGGGCAACCATGGTCGAATCTGGTCTTTGGCAGGGCTGGAAAGCCGTCTCTCAGGTTCATGCACGTTAGACCTGGACACAATTCCTTGGCGATCTGCTTTTGATGGGCAGCTCAGCAACCT
The DNA here is from genome assembly GCF_964263255.1 of Lissotriton vulgaris. Classification (NCBI taxonomy): domain Eukaryota; kingdom Metazoa; phylum Chordata; class Amphibia; order Caudata; family Salamandridae; genus Lissotriton; species Lissotriton vulgaris. The sequence goes on from NC_141697.1 coordinate 924,736,818, forward strand.
GGAACCGGAACCAAGTCGGATAGATCTTTTCTTGAAAAGGAATGTTGATCTACCATCTACAGTTCAGGAAACAATTTGAAGTGTTTCTTTTTCATAACTTGCTTCTCATTCTGCTGATTTTGTGTAGGATGACGGCTCTTGCAGCAGGAGTGATTATGCTGGCTCCCAGCAGGAGTATCCGTCACATGAGCACAACTTGTGTGAAGCACCACACCTTGCGGTCAGTTTTACCAGAAGGGCCACTCAAAAGAGAACAGAAGGCTCAGGTCCTGCTTAGAAACTTCTCTCCCTCCAACGACAGCTAGTGACACCACCATCAACCAAATAGAAAAGCTGAGCAAGGTCTACTACACAATACCTTGCTAAATAGGTCACAGATTTTCTAAAAGTAGCAGTCTCCATTCATCCACACTTCAGTGTCGAGCTACACCCTGTAGCACATAAAATTTAGGCAGTGCACTACCACGGTCTAGGGAGGCTGAATCACAAAATCTTGTGTCACGTGACAACCTGGGCAATCCAAAAAATGATCCCTCTGGCTACAGCATACACATTCTCAAACATCTAGTATGCTACCAGGCACTATATGTACAACGCAGATGGACTTGCAGACTGGGAAGTAATTTCAGTGTCTGTGACATGCTAGAGGAACTTTATGCAAGCAGGCGTTCAAAACTGTTTAAAAGCCCTTTTAAAAGAATAGTGGGTTATGTTGCCACCAATGCTCACAGTAGATGTCCCAGAGATACAGGCTGTGCTTGTGTGCTAACTAGAGTGCGCTCTGCAGGTGCCCCTCTTGGACTCAGAGATAGGCTCTGGTTCTCATGGCCAATTTTGTGTCTGAGCCTCACATACATGAAGAATTTGTTTTTTTCTCTACTAAATGAAAATTAGGATACCAGAGTGACTTGTAGTGACTTAATTGAGGGCATGTAACAAGTTTTCGTAAGGTAGGTGGCAAATGTTTGTTCCGCCCCGCTTTCTTGATGTGAAAAACAACTAGTGATGGTTTTGCTTTTACTCAGCAGATGGAGTCGCTGTAAAGAATTGTTACTGATCTGTAGTAATTCAGAAAGTGGTTACCTCCAGCTCAGATTTTGCTTTGCTAAACAAGCTTTTGACATTTCCATGGCTAGTCACAGTGGTATTTTATTTTTTTATTTTTTTAGATATAGTGCACCATGAACCCCTTGTCAACTTCTACGCACTGTAAATGCAAGTGCTATTAAACCTCAATGGAATGGTAAATTATGTATTGACCTCTAAACATGAAAGGACGCATTGGCCCTGACATATTGATGACATGCTGATCATGAGATTTGTGATATGAAAGTTAAATTCACTGAGCCTCAGTACTTAAAATGGAAATATAGAAGTTCAGCAGCTAACTCAGAGTGCCTTTCTGCTCCAGAGAAGTGCTGGTACGCTCCCTTTGAGTGTATTGCAACAGTGCTGAGAAGTGCATGTGCTCTCCCTTTCAAATTAAAGTGGTGCAAGAACTCGGTACTGGGCAGTACCCGCTCATTTTAAGCACTGTTGAGCCGTCTTGCCGACTAAGTAGCAGAACACAATTCCGCTAATATAACCCAGTTATTATAAAGAGCAGTCAGAAGGGCATATATTAACCATTTATATTAGGGAAAGTTATAATTAAAATTAATGAGGACACACCCTCCAGTGCTGTACCTCTAATTGCAGGTGTAATAGTTCGATTAGTTCGATTAAGTGAAGTAGGCCTGCCGTGCTGTGCCACAATCCACCCAGGATTGCTTCATAAGTGGCAGTTTGAAATCCTGTGGGAGACCCCCTGAGAAAATGGAGGACCCCGAGGGAGCAGGGATGGAATGTAGGCCGAGCGCTCCTCTCCCGCTCATCGTCTGCTCTCCCTGGTGTCTGCAGAGCGCTCCTCCCGGCAGCACAGTGCCCCCTCGCAGTCTGAAGAGGACTCCCGGACTCTGGTGGGGGGCGTCATGACGCTGTCATTCGTGGCGCTGCGTGCGTGCAGGGGTGCTCCTCCACGGTGCCAAGTTTCAATTATATCGTTGTTAGGCAATGTGTCCCGAGGGCAAGGGCATTATCCTAGCATCACATCCTGCTGGCACGAGCATCCACTGGTGACATTTCGGAGTATTCTAATTCCCGAAATGAGAAGCATATTTATCTCGGTTTTTCTCGTCTAAGGACATCTGTGGGGTTTATTGAAACCGATTGTGCAGCCAGAAAAGCGCCTTGTGTATTTGCATGATGTTTTGATGACTTCTCTCCTGGAGTAACAAACTCACAATGTTTATTTGCTGTCAGGGTCGGACATGGACGAAAACTAGCCCGGGCACCAAAATAAAAGGAATTAAATACTAACAAAAGTGTCCCATGTTTGTAAATTGGAGCAGTTCTAAACGTGGAAAGATATGGTGTCTATGTTTAGGGCTCGGCCTACGTCACCACTGCGTCAGCAGTGGGGCGGAGCTCCGAGCCGTATTGTTAAGGGGCTCAGAATAGTGTAGCAAAAATTCCTCAGTGCGCGAAATTGTCAGTAGTTTTTTTTGCCATCTGCATGGTAATTGGTCCTCGCGGTGCCGTGTTTATAGTAGCCTTAACGCATTAGGCCATATATTTTACTCGTTCGCCACTTTCTGCATATTGTGTGCGGTTATGCGCACGGCAGTCCATAAATTTCAATTAGGAGCTGTCAGGGAGCCGCTGTAATGGAATCCAGATGCTCTGGGCGCGTTCACCATTCTGCAGTGCGTTTGGCGGGCGCGCATTTGTCTGCATCCTTTAATGTGTAAGTCCTGGCCTTTGAAGAGCTGGCTTGTTTTACGACTTGTGCTCTGGTTGCGCCCACTTTCAAATGATGGTATTGGTCTGGTAGGTGGTAACCTCCCTCTTGCTCCTGTCATTATCTTCGTCGTGCTTATTTCTCCCACTGTCAGGCCCCTCCGGGCATATATTTGCCTCTCGCAGGTACAACCCTGTCACTTTATCCTCCAGTATAATCCGCGCTCCCTGCTCGGATAACACCCCACTTCCCTCTATAGAGACGCAGCCTCACCTGGAGCCCAAGTCAGCATTCTGAGACATCCGGAAGACAACACACAGTGCTATTTAAAAAATGCAGCCTTACACACTTCTTTCTTTACTGAGACAGGTGTGTATACATCAACTGAAATAAAATACAAACGTTGAACTGTTACCTCGTTAAACACAAGACGAGTTTAGAAAACGCAACAATATCATGATACTTTGAAAGGAATGTCGTGCTGTACGTGGACACCTCTCTCTCCATATGCAGTTTGCCTCTTTCCTGAGTAATACTCCAACTTCTCCCCCAGGTGTAACTGAAGGTTTCACCCGGGTATATCTCTACCTTCTTATCTACCTACTGAAATATAATCTTACCTTAGTTCTCAGATTTACTGTCAAGTTGGACCTTTCTCTAGGCCCTAGAGTCTATGGGTATACCACCCCCTCCTCCACACAAACACACAGACTCACCACTGTCCCAAAGACTCAGCAGTGCACACACAACAACGGCAAGCTCAGTTTAGGTACGCCCAATAAAGAGTCACCTCAGGCTCACCAGCGCTTCACCCGAATATGCACACCTGTCACCTCCAGGTATACCCCTGCCTCTAAGAACACCCCACCGCCCCGATACAGGCTCACATCTGCCGCTCATGTAAAGCCCCCCCCCTTTGCCCCCCTCCTCCCCCCCGCAGTATGCTTATCCCGGTGATTGCTGCCACAGTATCCTACTGCGCCCTCGCTGCCCCCTAGAAAATTACACCGCGTCCCTCCACTATTCGTTTTTACATTTCCCCAGGTGGACTCAACTGTCCTCTGAAGGTGGGTCCATCCCTGTGACTCCTCTCACCCCTTGGTTGCAGGTGTACCTCTCCGAGGGTGAGCGCTCATCTGTAGTCCCTCACAGGTTTATCCCTCCCCAACTGTAATCAAACCTGCCCATGCAGGTGTACCCACCGTCCTGAGGACTGTTACCCACATCCCAGCAAATATGCCGCTGGCAGGGTGTACCATCGCCCGTCCCTTGATGCCTACCCCAGCCAGGATGTACTCTTGCCAACCCCCATAATTAAGCATCTCCCAGCGTGTACTCTCATGTGTTCTCTAAAGGGTACACGTGACCCTGAAAGTACACTCATCTGTTCCTTTATTAGGGAGGGGGCTAGCCAAAAGTTCGTTCGGCCAGTATCCCAGGAGGACTTGCACCATAACTGAGCCATGACGAGCACCACAGGACTACCCCATCCTCTCCCTGCTACAGACACAATTGTTAAACGCAGAACGGCTGAGACGTATGAATGTAATTGCCTGCTTGAACGTAATGCGGATTGAGCTTCACATGCTTCTCACGAATCAAGAGCACACCTTGTGGGACTGCAGGGGTCACTTTGTTTCGCTGATGTACTTAATTCCGGCATGAATGGCAAAGTGCTACATTTCTCAGCTGACACACGGCAATTTCTGTAGTAGGGGATCTCTGTGTATAGTCATAATCTAGTGAATAGTCCCGCCCATGTGTGTGGACCCCGGAGCAATCAAAAATAATCTCTAAAGTGTCGAAAAAATGCAGAACTGCACAGACACTTAAGAGAGAATTTAAAGACATATAATGCAGCCTAAAAGAGGCTACACTGTCCAGTACTTCAGCTAGAAATTCCACCAAAAATCCACAAAAACAGCAAAGCCTGTCCAGATTTCCTTTGTCTTCAGTACAAACCCCTCTGGAAGATAGAGAGGAAGGTATGGACAGACAAGCCCCATAGGCTGCCATTATGTGGCTCAGAATAGGATACTGTGCCTTTAAGAGAACTTTCCAGAACTTCACAGTATCCCAGAATGCCTTGCAGGTCTCCCTTACTTTCAGTTCTTTTTTCCGGCTCCTGCAAGCAGGACCCTGGAGCATTGAGCTCTCCCGTTTCAAGGGTTTTGTTGGTGTTTTTTCACTAAATTCGATTTTGAGTACTTTTAAAGTACTTTGGTGACTTTCTTCTTGGTTTTTTGCACCCTTTTGTTGTCCATAATGCCTGCATTATTTGACAAATGCCCGGAGTGCTCCAGGAAGAAGGCCAAGACAGACCCCCATGAGGTCTGTATCCTCTGCCTTCCCTCTTTCCACATCCCTGAGGAGCGTGAGATCTGCCAAGGCTTCTCTGGCAGGACCCTGAAGGACAGACTGAAGATCAGGCTTCAGGGACTAGAAGAAAGAAGACAGAAGACGCAAGGTGGGTCTGGAGGGGCTTCATCTGCCCATGCTGAGGCCCCTGGGGGGCTCCCCGGGGGCAGGAAGCCCAGCACACGTCCCCATTCTCCGTCTGGGTCGGTGGCACCCACCAAGACGTCGAGGGGGAAGTCCAAGGCCGGTTCCCCATCTCCCCAGGGCTCTGGGTCGAGAAAACGTCGCCTGTCGACGTCGAGGGACCTGCATAGGCCGCCGTCGAACACAGAGACTTTGTCATCGTCGCTGTCTTCGTCGTCGTCGACGTCGAGATCTCGGCGTCGACAGGATCGGCGTCGACGCTCGCCGCCGAGGCGATACCATCGATCGCCGTCAAGACACAAGGCGTCATCGTCGTCGAGGGGATCCTCGTCGTCGAGCCCGCCGTCAACGCAGAAGCACTCGCCGGCGAGACGGAGGCGTTCGCCGTCGAGGCGTAGGAGGTCGAGGTCGACGTCGAGACGCTCCAAGGCGACGTCGAGGCGATCGCCGTCGAGGCGCAAGAGATCGCCGTCAAGACGCAGAGGGTCCTCGTCGAGGTGGTCCGGGTCGACGTCGAGACACGGCAGCCGTTCGACGCCGAAGAGGAGGAGACGGTCGACGCCGAAGGGACGCTCGACGTCGAGGGGCCGACGGTCTACGCCTGCACACCGGTCAGTGGCGTCGAAGGATCGTACTACGCGGCCTAGGGCTGAGGGGGGCTCTCCTCAGCCCGGGAAGGATGGTGGGTCGCCGTGATCGGTGTACTCGGAGGTATATACTCCAAAGAAGTCCGTTCCGCCTCCTCCTCCGCTACCTAGAGGCCCGCATCCGAGGACTCGTACCCCTCCTCCTTTGCCTCCTCTGCCTGAAAAGCCGCCACCGGTTCCGCCGAGGTCGGTCTCGTTGCCCGATCTCCCGACCCCTCCTAAGAAGACTCCGAAGTCTAAGGAACCACGTAAGCCCAAGTCGGCCACCCCGGAGAAGCCGGTGGACCGGCCGAGGCCCAGGAGATCGAAGTCTCGCTCCAGACGGAGGGAACGATCGAGGAGTAGGCACAGGTCCTCCACCCGTTCCAGACGGCACCGTAGGAGACACAGATCCAGGACCGATACGTCCTCTAGGACCCGCTCCTATTCCCCTACTTTGTCCGATTCACCGGAGACTAGGGTGTCTCCTATCGATGACATCGGCACGTTCCAGGAGGTTCTCCTGAGGGGGGCCGCGAAGTTGGGTATCACGGTGACGGCTCCTACACCTACGACGTCCGTGATATTCGAGACTTTGCACAAGAAGCACCTGTCTCGCCCTCTGTTGCTCTTGGTTCCGGGACTGGTTGAACCGGCACAAGAACTCTATCTTACACCGGCGGTGGTGAAGGCCGCCCCGTCTAGACTTTTGAAGAAGTACAGGGCGCCGGACTCAGACCCTGCCTTCCTGAGGATGGACCCGGTCCCCGACTCAGTAATAGTTACGGCGGCCAGAAAACAGCATTCTACCTCCCCGTCCTCCACCGTGCCTCCAGACAAGGAGAGCCGCTGGATTGATTCGGCGGGAAGGAAGGCATGTGGGACTTCTTCCACCACAATGAAGGCTTCCAGTGACTCGGCATTACTGGGACGATATGACCGTGCGCTTTGGGATTCCATGGAGCAGTTCGCGGACCTTGTGCCGCGTGACAGGAGGGAGGACTTCATGGAAATTGTCAAGGAGGGGATGCTGGTCTCGAACCAGGCCATCAGTGCCGCGGCGGATATCTCCTTGTTAGCTGCACATGGCTACTGCCACGGTATCAACCAGCGCCACCATGCATGGCTCAGGCTTACGTCTCTCAAGCCTGAGGTGCAACAGCGAGTGGCCAACCTGCCGTTTTCCGGGGACACGCTCTTCGGTAAACACGCAGATGACGAGATGGCCTGGATGAAGGCCGAGGCAGAAACCCTGACGGCGGTGGGCTTGGAGAAGCCCAAGGACAAGAAACCCTACTGCCAGTTCCAGCGGCGGTTCGGCTCGCAAGGGAAAGGAAGAGGACAGTCTTCGGGACAACAGCAGCAACAACAACAGCAGCAGTTCCGAAGACCTTTCCAAAAACGTCAGAGGGGTAGAGGTGGACAGTGTTTGCAATGGATACAGTCTTCGGTTCATCAGCCCTCCTCCAGCGATCCCTCCGGCCAGCTCGCAGTATCAACTACGCGAGCTTCAGGCGGAGGCCGATATTCTGTTAAGGAAAAGGGCGATAGAAGACGTACCTCTGTCTCAAAGAGGAAGAGGTCTGTACTCCCGGTTCTTTCTGGTTCGCAAAAAGGACAAGAACGAGTTCAGGCCCATTCTGGACTTGCGGCAGGCAAACAAGTGGATTCGCAGAGAAAAGTTTCGCATGCTGTCGTTGCATCAGATTTATCCTCAGTTGCAACAGGGGGACTGGCTTTGTGCCATAGACCTTCAAGATGCGTACTTCCACGTGCCCATCGCGCACAAGCACAGGAAGTTTCTGCGGTTCCAAGTCGGCACCAATCATTACCAATACACGGTGCTGCCTTTCGGACTGAAATCTGCACCCAGGACATTCTCGAAGTGCATGGCAGTGGTAGTGGCACTCCTAGGGAAAGGCAAGGTGTTTGTCTACCCGTACCTGGACGATTGGTTGATCAAGGCCTCCTCCTTCTCAGAAGCCCAAGAGGACTTCCGGAAGACGTGCGTTCTCTTGAACAAGTTGGGGTTGCACATCAACATGTCCAAGTCTGTCCCGAGCCCGGTCCAATGTATTCAATACTTGGGGGCCACCATCAATACGCTGTCAGCAAGCGTGTCTCCTTCGGAGGAGCGACGGAGATTGATCCTTCGGAAGGCTCAGGCTCTTATGACCGCTCCATCTACAACAGTGAGGACGGTGTCTTCTCTACTGGGGTCGATGGCCTCTTGTATCTTCCTCACTCCTCATGCACGACTACACATGAGACCTCTGCAGGAGTGCCTGGAGGACCAATGGGACCAGAGGAGAGGATCTTGGGACGACAAGATACGACTGTCTCTGCATGCTCTTCAGTCTCTGAGGTGGTGGTGTTCAGCGGAGAATCTCCTCAGAGGAGTTCCCTTCCACAAGGACATTCCTACTCAGACGATCGTGACGGATGCTTCTCTCCAGGGCTGGGGAGCGCATTCGGGGGACTTACAGATCCAAGGCACGTGGTCTCCGACGGAGTCCACGTATCACATCAATTTCCTGGAACTCAGAGCTGTTCACTTGGCGCTGAAGGCCTTTCATCCGTCCTTCCGGACCAACTCTCTGCTTGTACAGACGGACAATACGACCACGATGTATTACCTCAACAAGCAGGGGGGGGTCGAGATCGTGCACCCTGTCTCGGGAGGCGCAGACGATCTGGCACTGGCTTCTGGCAAGAGGATTGACGATAACGGCTACCCATCTGCCAGGTGTGCAGAATGTTCAGGCGGACGCACTGAGCAGGCTGATTCAGGAAAACCACAAGTGGGTCATAAACGACGACGTGCTAGGAGAAGTCTTCGCAAGGTGGGGGACTCCGGAAGTAGATCTGTTCGCCACCGCCGAAAACAGCAAATGCCGAGACTTCGCCTCCAGGTACTACCAGCAAGGGACGCTGGGGGATGCACTCTGGATCAACTGGTCGAACAGCTTTGTTTACGCTTTTCCGCCCATCCCTCTGATTCCGGCGGTGCTCATCAAGCTGTCCCGGTCCAGGGCACGAATGATCCTGATTGCCCCGGAATGGCCCAGACAGTGGTGGTTCATGGACCTTCTACACCGGTCCCTCCTTCCACACATTCGGTTGCCGTGCAGGCCGGACCTTCTCACGAAGTTCGGGGGGCAGATGGTGCACCCCAACCTCTCATCCTTGAGTTTGGCGGCATGGCTCCTGAGGTAGTGCAATATGGCCATTTGAATCTACCAGACGATTGCATGGACATACTGAAGGAGTCTAAGAGGCCCTCCACTCGGACGTCATACGCTTACAAGTGGAAGAGGTTTTGTATCTGGTGTGTGTCCAGGAACTTCGATCCTACGACGTGCAAGGAAGATGTCATCCTTCCCTACCTTCTACATTTGGCGCAATCTGGCCTTAATGTTCACTCTATTAGGGTTCATCTCGCTGCATTGACTGCCTACAGGAAAAGCCCTTCACAGACTTCCTTCTTTCAGATCCCTGTGATCAAAGACTTTTTGGAAGGCTTGAGGAAAGTGTTCCCTCCTGTCAGGCTTCCTTCGCCTTCATAGGAATTGAATGTGGCGCTGTCCAGTTTGATGAAGGAGCCTTTTGAACCCATTCATAAGGCTTCGTTGCAGCACCTGTCCTGGAAGGCGGCGTTCCTCGTGGCCATTACATCGGCCCGCAGGGTGAGTGAAATTCAGGCGTTGTGTTGTAATGAACCTTATACTGTATTTCATGATGCTAAGGTCATTATGCGTACTCACCCTAAATTTCTTCCCAAGGTTATTTCTGACTTTCATGTCAATCAAACTATAACTTTGCCTACGTTTTTTCAGAATCCTTCATCTCCAGCGGAAAGGTCCTTACATTCCCTGGATGTTCGGAGGGTGTTGAAATTTTATCTGGATAAGACTAAAGATATTCGTAGGTCGGACCAATTGTTTATCAATTACGGATCAGTCAGGACGGGTCTTGCGACCTCTAAGCAGTCCATTTCTAGGTGGATTGTGTCCTGCATACAACTATGTTACCAGAAAGCTAATAAGACCTTAGGGGGTAAGCCTAAGGCTCATTCCACCAGGGGCAAAGCTGCCACGACAGCCTTGCTCCGTAATGTGCCGATTGCAGAGATTTGCAAGGCCGCCACTTGGAAGTCGGTTCATACCTTTGCTAAGCATTACTGTCTGGACGCTGATGCCAGAGCAGATGCTCAGGTTGGACAGGCTTCGCTGCGGAATTTGTTCGCACAATAGTGGTGTTGGTTTCTTTTCTCCACCGCCGTTTTGGTGTGGGGATGGGCTTGCCATTCTATCCACTAGATTATGACAATACACAGAGATCCCCTACTACAGAAGGAGTAGTTTCTTTTCTGTAACTCCAGTTCTGTAGTAGGGGTATCTCTGTTATAGTCATAAGCGCCCGCCCTCCTCCCCGGTGGAGAGATGTTCATGTAAAGAATGCTACAGGTCGGGCGTGTTACGCCTTCAAAAAGAACTGAAAGTAAGGGAGACCTGCAAGGCATTCTGGGATACTGTGAAGTTCTGGAAAGTTCTCTTAAAGGCACAGTATCCTATTCTGAGCCACATAATGGCAGCCTATGGGGCTTGTCTGTCCATGCCTTCCTCTCTATCTTCCAGAGGGGTTTGTACTGAAGACAAAGGAAATCTGGACAGGCTTTGCTGTTTTTGTGGATTTTTGGTGGAATTTCTAGCTGAAGTACTGGACAGTGTAGCCTTTTTTAGGCTGCATTATATGTCTTTAAATTCTCTCTTAAGTGTCTGTGCAGTTCTGCATTTTTTCGACACTTTAGAGATTATTTTTGATTGCTCCGGGGTCCACGCACATGGGCGGGACTATTCACTAGATTATGACTATAACAGAGATACCCCTACTACAGAACTGGAGTTACAGAAAAGAAACTACTCCATCGTTAGGTCACAGATGTATTCGTGAATGTCTCCTGATATTAGATGTTTATTTTAATAAATGTTACAGAAATAATTGCTATACGCTGTGTGTGTTTGAAACAGGGATGCTGGAGAAATGACTTATTGATATCTTACTTGGCCTGCTGCGAGAAATACATGCCGCATCTTGTTTTTAAAGGTAATGAAGACTGCATGGCTTTGAGATTGCCGCAGGCAATGCTTGTTTTAATGTCATGGAAATCAAGAGTAAAACTCAGCGTAATCCTTGGTTCCCACTTCCCTGGGCAGTGCCCCTCACTCACCTATCTCATTGCGTGCATCATTGTACTGTGTTCTCACTTGACTGTGAAGTCACTTCACTCACTGCCTGCGAAGCGCCCCTCTCCCTCAACGGAATGACTGTGTGCACTTTTCTCCACTCCCTCGCACAGCGCGGCGCCTCTTCCTCCTCGCTGTCTGCGCAGCGCTTCTCTCCCAACTCACTCACAAGCATTATGTCGGAGGGTGGAGCCACACTCAGTTACCACAGAGAGAGGTGATTGTTGTACCGTGGGGTTAGCGGTGGGAGGCGGACTGGCGGAGGCAGGCAGCCCAGGATTGCCACCACGTGGATTTCCCACTAACAGACCGCAGTGTCATTCCATAGGGTGTCCCAAATCCGTGAAAAAATATGACCATGAACAGAGGAAGAACGGAACCCACGCACCCGGCGAAATGGCCAATCACTGCATGGCTTCACTGTGAAGCCATGCAGTGATTGGACATTAAGTTGTGGCACGGTGGCAGAGGCAGTGTGTGTGCCACCCCCACGAGCGGCATCTAATGATGGATGCCGCGCGGTGGACCAGCCAATCCTGGCGCTGCATGCAGCGCCAGGATTGGCTAGGGGGGCACATTTGCTGCTCGCCCTGTCGCCCTTTGTTAACCCGGGCTGTGGCAGTTGAGTTGCAGGCGAACAAGTACCCCTGGGTCCCGCAGTGCGCATGCTTCGACTAGTTGGAAACTAAATCGCACTTGCGCACTAGGGTCTGCTGCAGCCTGAGTGTGTGACTGTCTGTCACTCAAGCTGCAGCAGGCCACCCCCCTGCACTCTCCGAAATCGCCGGATGTGTCCTGGATTCCCGGCGGCTGATTACCTGAATGAATATATTGATTTTTATGTACATTGTTGTACAGTCAGTAATTTTGCCGGCGGCCGCGATACGGGTCCATGTGGGCTGGTGGGGCTACGCCCCTACGCCCCAATGGACGCACCGCAGCTGTTTGAATGGCTACAAACATCCACACTGGCAGAAATTAAGCAACACTTGTCTTTACTTAAAGATGGTGCTGACTTGCGCAATTTCATAATGGGACCGCGCAAACAGCGTCAAAAACGTTTCATAGCGGGCAGTATATACGCTGCTTACAACGAGGCATGGAAAGTTACTCAAATTGAGACAGCAGAGAAAATACAAGAAAATGATCGTATTAATTTGGAAAAATCACTTTCTGTTGTGGACAACGGGTTAATGACTCTGTCCTCCAGAATATATTCACTGAACAGTATTGTATCATCTGCTATAGATATAATAGATCAGGACTTGCTAATGTTACAACATGGTCAGTCCCAATTACATTCTATTGTACAGCTAGGCTGGACGTTGCAAAACCTGCGTTCAGGCTATGTGCCTTGGCGTTTAATCAACACAACGTCATTGTTTTCTATCTTTAACCTTACTGATAAACAAATCAGTTTGGCACAGAAATGAGCAGACTATATGATTCTGAGCATTGAAAAACTTGAGAGATTACCATTGACAATGTCAGAAAGACCTGTCATTGAATGGATAATACATGGAATTATCACAATTCCGATAACAACTCTCCTATTTAAAAAATGGCAAGAGTATATGTGAGAAGTTGGCCTGATATATAATGTTCACTATTCTAGTGAACACTTTGTATCAGTCCAAACAACCCTTATTGATGATTGGTTGTAAGTCAACCTTATAGACCAGCTATCCTAGTAGCATGGATACGAGCAGTCTAAGGCTAAAGACTCGAGAGGGCGTGTTAAGCCAGCTGTTATACCACACATGTACCCCTTGAACACCCAGTGAAAGGACACCACACAAGTGTTATGAAAATAAACAGTGTATTTATTAAAATCACAACAGCCCTTACTCTTTATGAGGACAGGGTATTAAGCACAAAACAAAACTCTTACGAAAATACTTAAGTTAGCACAGTATATACAAATGCCCGAGAGGCACGGAAAACCATATACTCTGAAAGTGGAATGCGAAATTACTAGCAGGTAAGTACAGTACTAATAGGCTTTGGAATCGCTAGGTCTTGACTATAGAATCTTCAGATTACTTCTAGGAGGCCTAGGGGACTCGGGTGCAGAGTGTGCACTCTCACGCGGGATGCGGGACAAAGTCTATGGTAGCTAGATTTCACAGAGTTAGTGTTCTCGGGCGAACCCGACCTGGTAGGAGGAAAACGAAAGTGGATTCTGACCCTTGGATAGTGAGGCTATGCTGGGGCACCGAAATGCCGAAGTTACCTAGCCCAGGGGCTGCAGCTGCATATGTCTCAAAAGACGTCGGGAATCCTCGTAGACGGACCAGGAGCCTGGAAGAAAGATGCTGGCAGGCGACCAGTGAAGAGAGTTCGAAGTGATCCAAGCCTGGATCTTGAAGACAGATGACACCTGAAAGCAGAGGGGACCAAGTTCGTGACTACTAGCCAGTAGTCAGGTGGCACCAGGAGGGCACCGGATGGTAGTCACCTCGACTAGGTGAGTGGGTGACGCTGTGCTCTGCAGATCTCACGGACCAGGAGGCGTTGTCGGCGACCAGGATGGAGGAGCGAGCTGTCCCACGATGGATGAAGCTGTCGGCGTCGCTGGACCCAGGATTGGGCAACAAAGCCTTGGCAAATTCAAGCCCACGCGGTGGACTCAAAATGGCGTCTGGAGTGGACCAGGAGGGTCCGGGGTGCTTCTCTTGAAGAAGGAAGCAAGGGCCAGTCTGGAGCAACCAGACCAGCAGCAGTGATGTCGTCGGGCGTCGTTAAGAAGGCCACAAGCCAGCCGGCTAGTAGCCAAACAACGCGGTGATCAGCAAAAAGCAGAAGGGCCCCACGCAGATCGTGGAGATGCTGGAGGGCTGATCTTCGGTGCTGGAGCTGCTCAGGGTTGGGGCTTCTCGGACCCCAAAGCACTCACCAGTGGAAGACTCGGTGGGCTTGTTGCAAAGAAGTCGTGCAGTCTTGGCGATCGTCGGTCCCTCGAGGTCTCGTCGCACTCACGGTTCTCAGCTTGGCTGTAGAGGTGAGTAGAGGTCAGAGGTGCCAGGGAAGCCGGGTCTCGTCAAGCTGGGTCGTCGGATTCCTGAGGAAGGACTTGCAGCAGACCGCAGTGTTCTTAGGATGGTGCCTGCGGATGCAGGGTGACTACTCCTTAGCCACAAGGGAGAATCTTGAAGAAGAAATCTTGATGTCCTTTCGCAGAAAGTCGTGTCTTGATTCCAAAGATGATCTAATTTGAACAGGGGGCCCGCTCCCATCTTTATACTAAAAAAGGGGGCTGACCCGGTGACTAGGTCATGCCTATGGGTGGGACTAGGAGGGGGGTGGTTACACCCCTCTCCCATGCCGGACTTTCCCCAGGCCAGGGGCTGGTGTGCCCCTGGAACTGGTTCTGACCGGCCTATGCGTAGTGAGCACCGGGGTGCCACTCAGCAGTCACCTTCCTGTAAAGCCCTGCCTACCCAGGATACACAAAACCCTGTCTGGGATGGTGCTAGCACCGCCCCGGACAGGAAACCCTTTGTCCAAGCTCTCCTCGCTGGAAGGACTCCCAGCAGCAGGAGGTCAGACTCGTGTCTGTGGTGGCAGCATCCTTTTTGTGGAGCTGAGGCTTCAGTTAACTTTAACCGGGGTTCACAGTTACATACATGTCGTGTCCCTCTAGAAGGGTGGAATGCTAACCCCGTCGCCAGAATTGGCGAGGGGTTAGTATTCCAATTCGTATGACACCTTACTCGACATGTTTTGATAAAGCAATACCAAAGATAGCATTTAACCGCGAGGATTATAATGCACTTAAGAGTATATGGTATGCGATATCATGGAACAGCTATTAGGACTTGGTTCCGCAAGCTGCAGACAGGCTCAGCTCATGCCAGAGCACCATCTCACACGATTCCAAGCACTCTGCCTTCAGGATTGTCAAGGCCTGCCATAGGAGTGACTGATAGGAATCTGTGTGTCCATTTTTAGGGTTAGATATAGGTATACTATATCTACAGCAAAGGGTGATTACACGACTTTGCCCCAGCTGTCATGCAGCCAGTTGTGTCAAATTTAGGAGGCCAGCCAGGGGTGGCATAATACATGCTTCCGCCCCTGGTAGGCCCTGGGTACACCTATGCCCTGAGTTACAGGGTCTGATAAGGTGACCCAGTACCAATTGGAAATGTACCTAGGGTACATGGAATCCATTTTACAGAGAGAGCAGTAGGCCTGGGGTCCTGATTGGCAGGGCCCCAGGTCGACTATGTCAAAAACCAGCTAAAACACAGGGCAAAAAGTTGGGGGCAACCATAGTCAGGAGGTACCTTCCTACAGTATATAACAGCAGGCCAGTATGAAAGGTTGGGTAAAGGGTACATTAAGTCATCATGGAAATGACCTTATACACACACATGTTATAGTGACAAAAACCAGAATGTATTTCTTAATGGTAATAATTGTAAACAATCACTATGCGGTATACTTCTGTGCCAAGGTATTAATTTACATGGGGCCTGAGAGGGGACTTCAAATAACCTTTCATGCAACCAGCACGGCACACCTTCACCACAGATAGAGCCATTCTTTAGACAACTTTCTAACAGGAGTTACGTTCTAATAACGGACCACAGCTGTTGTGGCATGGTGCAGGGAAAGCATATCTCGTAAGCGTTAGTTCCATGGCCACTTGCTGTATGCAAGCATTGTATCCAAACAGCCCTGGAGACTCAGAGGCGACGATTTGGCCTCCGTTGAATATCTCTTCTATACGAATTGATACTTTAAGCAGAATGAAGTC
Organism: Lissotriton vulgaris; assembly: GCF_964263255.1. Classification (NCBI taxonomy): domain Eukaryota; kingdom Metazoa; phylum Chordata; class Amphibia; order Caudata; family Salamandridae; genus Lissotriton; species Lissotriton vulgaris. The sequence goes on from NC_141697.1 coordinate 924,752,733, forward strand.
TGTGCTTTTACAGACACAGTGCCCATTACGTCATCAAAAGAAACGCATGATCTTCAAGTTGCAAGGACAACGGCAGAGATACATACACTTTTAGCAACTAATTGCCCCGTGCATTTCGCAGAAATGCTAAGCCAAATCCTAAATATGTCAGATGCCAGTGGTATCTCGAATGTATTTAAGACAATTTTTTCGGGACTGTTAACACCCTTCGAAGCAATCCTGGGCATCTCTCCCAATTTTGTCCATTCGGTTTTTGGTGGCCTACCACTACTTTTGGGACTTGTAGCAGGAATCTTATTTTTGACTCTTCTGCTCCGATATGGCAAACCAAAACGCAGACATGACTCCGGCAACGATGGAAGAAACGATCCTAGAAATACGCTACCGGGACGCATAACTAAAGTCCTTGGATTAGCCCGGCTAAGAGATCTGAATATGACCTGGTTTCTTTCATTCAGACCTATATGGCAGAACTGCATCTTACCTGTGCTTCGATGTATGCTATGCGGAGAAGAATGTGTGTTAGACACATGTCTTACACTACAATCAGCAGTGCCAATGGATGTCGATACTTTGCTAAGTCCAGTAACGGCTAATGCATCGTGTTGTCCCCAGCGGTTACCAATCCTGATGACGGTATTCGTTGAGACTTCTGCACCACGATTAGGTGGTGTCAGTGAAGCAAGAAATGAGAGCAACATCCCCCAGGTACGACCTTCTGTGAGCATTGCTGATACTGAAATCGATGACAGCAATGATTCTCACGACTGCCCAGTTACAGCATTATTATCCTTTGTCGAACTTTCACCTGAAGCTGTAGACTGTTTTTTTGCACATCTATCTGAAGTCATGTTCTCCCCTGAACCAAAATAATAATTTTTAAGCCAACCGGCACACAGCGTTCCCCTGAACTCTGAATTCGGCCTTCAGCTTTGAAAAACAAAAGCTACTGAAAACATTTGGAACTATTTTTTCCCCTGAAAACGAAATTATTTTTTCCAAATTCTAAAATATTTACCTTTTTTTTTGGCACACGCACTCTGCTTACAGTAGAACTATTCATAAAGAACAGAGCTTCTATTTTTAGCAAATCTAGAGACAATATGTTACCGCAGCCTCTTGCACTCTCACAAGCAATTTCATTTATATGTGATGAAATAGTCTCAACCTTTTTTCTGTAATTAAGAGACATTTCATGTGTAATTTTCGCAAATCGTTCAGCTAAAGATATATGCAATTTTTTTGAATGATTACACTGCTTAAAAACGTACAGTACCTATAACGTTCCGTGTATTTCGCATACACCATTTCGAATGCAAAATGTATTTTGGGGTGGGTTGGAATACACATGCATCTTTATTGCTTAGTTTTTAGTAACTGATGGACATAAAACTGTGGAGTGGGTGATGTGTTTTATCTAGGAACCCGATTCAATATTGTGACTTTATGCCCCTATACGGCTATAATTAATATTATCCCTATAATGGCATAATAATCAGATCCATATTTCAGTAAATCGCCCTTGCAGTCCAAGGCACGGCAATAGCTACTTCCTTGGATTCCTAGAGAGCACACCGAGTTCTTTCGACACACCAAACCTCCAGCAACCTGGGAAAGCCCCGCTTGCTTTGTTTTGATTTGTAATAGAACTCCTGCGAGCACTGTAAGAACGGCCAGTTCTTAGTGACATCTTTATTGACGTCTTATGTCCAAACCTTACGTCAAACTCGGCACCTTTCAGGTATAAATATACCAACTTTGCCTTAAGCAAACACACGGTGGTGATTCTGGAGCAGAGCAGCTAATCTACTTTCCGAGAGCCCAGCAGAAGCGAGAGCCCACGGACGCTGCTCCTCCTCTTTGAAGCGCTGAGAAAGACGCTGTCTTTTCTCCTGCCGAGAAAATCCAGCTCCAGCGTTTCCAGCCTACCCTTGCGGGTGACTGGGATATCGGGTCCTGAGAGGGAGATACCAGACCTCCTACATTCTATTCCCAAGGTACAGTGCTGACTAAACCCTTAGAGAGAATTCTTGAACAGATCCTTGGCAACAAACCTACTTAACTGAAACTGCTACTTACTTATTCCTTCCCACGTATTAGGCTTAGGTCAGGTACACCGGAGTAGGCGTATTTTAGAAGCACCAGTTGAGCACGTTAGCCTATGTATATATGTATATATATTTTATCCATTTCAAAGTGTCTTATGGCTAAGAAACCATATCAATGCTTCTACAGTATTATTTCATAATACTCCTTTTACTGTACGTACTTTACTTTACATTAAGTATTGCAATTGTGGCAATTCATTTCTCTTGCATGAGAAGGAAGACTGCTCAATAAATAATACCTTTTATTGAAAACGCCCGTCTCTCTATTCTCTGCACCATGGTGAAATTAAATATGCACAACTGACTGAGTGAAATAGCTGTCTATTGTTTCACACGACTCTAGAGATTGACTCTTATTCTGAGGGAGCAAAGTTGTCATGTTTATGCGGTTATCGGAAGCTGAATCCCTTCTTGTTTGAGCCAGGGAAGCTGATCACTTCCTATTTAGTCAAGAAAGTTTCTAGTGACCTCTGAGCTAGCTGGCGCAAACCTAAATTAAGTCTAACATAGTCAGTAGAGACCTAGAAGACCTCAGTCCTACGTCTACACTGCTGTTTATGTTATTTCAATGCGCAGGGCCTATAGGGAAAATAGGAACTACACTACACTAGCAGGGATAAGGTCTAATGGGGACCTAGATTTTACTGCTTTGAGGGGTACCTCTGTCTCTCCCGTAGTGAGTGTCGGGTAATTCTCTAGTGTTGTCTCATAAGGGGTGGCCATTAGGGGGGTAGATCTTAAGGCCTGTCTGGGAGCCCTTGGCTGCAGTGATTTTATCGTAAATTATGTCAATTTTCTGTGTTAGGTAGTTAGCTATGTTGTCACATAGGGCTTGAGAAGGGGCAGCCTCAACCTCACAGGCCTTGGGGTTAGTGAAAGTTTTAAAGATTTGGTATAGGGTTCTCGATGAGTTGCCTTCTCATTCAAGTTGGGAGGCAATGTGTGTTTTACAGGCTTTTTTTCAGGTTTTTGTGATACAGGGTAAGGGCTTGCTTGAATCTGTCTTTATCTTGTGGGTCGTGTGAATGCTGTGTGATTGTTGTCATATAAAAAGTGCAGAAATAATCTATACACATCACAGTACATAGCATAACAACAATACTAACATTCATAAAGGGAAAGTTGCCCCAACAAATCAAAAAGCGCCCCAATAATACTCAAATGGATATGCCCCAATTCTCCATACGTCCATTCAAGCTGTGCTTTACATTCTCACCAGCAGCCAACCACTGAACAAGACAAATGGAACAAAACCCAATATTAAAGACAAAATGTTCTGATAAGCTAACAAATGGAAAAGAGATAGCAGCACAATATTTTTCAAAATGTAATTCCTTTACATAAGTATGCTCTTAAAGTAATTGCTTTTTACACTTAATTATTATAACATTTAAAGCACTATTGTTATCGCGTCTTGTTCATTGAGCCTGCGCCGACGCACGTTTCGGTAAAGACCTGCAGATATGGTCACACCTTCTTCAGGGTACTTAAAAGATCAAGGATAGGGCAAAAAATAGGGGTATGTGTATCCACTTGCGTCTCTGACTCCTGGAAAGCTGCTTGATGATACAAGGCAGGAATACCTTCAAAGATAGATAATGGGGAGGGCCAGGAAACAGATATGTCTCACTGTTCCAGCAGATATCCTCAAAGATGTTGCAACATGTATGCTCCAAAGAGGCAGCATAAAGGGATATGAAAGAGGCAAGACTTGGCATCCATGAATTCTTTAGCGTGTGGACTCAAAATTTGTCTCAAGTCAGACAGTATTGAGATAAAGGACCGTCTGTCAATGTACGCTCGAGATGCAGATATACAGAGTTCCCACCGCCACTGGACTGCCACGGTCACGCTGGCTATAAAGCAACTCAGAATTTGGCAGCATTTTCACTGGCGATCTGAGCCTCCAAAATTCTCATAGGCCCTCTCTGCGGCCTTCATGCTCAGAATAAGCTGGTGATATCAGCGGTCTTTGGAAAGCCAATAAGCCCAATTGTGATGCGGTGGTTGGACTGCCAAGCTCACCGCACTCGAACCGCCACTGCTGGTATGTCGGACAACGGAACTGCTAAACTCGTAATAAACCCCATAGCCTAGTAAAGGTACTTATGGCTGTGAGAGCTGAGGAACATGCTGATCGACAGGCTGCTGATATGGAATCCGGAACAGTCCAGAATGAATCAACATTGATTATGAAAAGTAAGCAGAAACCTAAGGTGGAGTCCAATAAGATGATGTCTCCGAAGAAAAAGAAATTGTGTTTCCTACTTGAATTCTTGTTTCCACCTGAATGTAAATGTCTCAACATTGGACAGACATGCAAAGGCTCTTTGAAAGAAAATCATTTCATAACAGTCTGCAAAGTGAAAGAGAAACTAAGTGCATCATGACTAGAAGGGAAAATAGGTGAAAGAAATTTTCAGAAGCACTCTAGCCACACCCCCAAGGCCAAAGTCGTTCTCCAAAGCCTCTGTAATGTCATCGTCAAGTAACAGTGAAGAAGATGGCTGTGCGATGGCGATGTTTACTGCAGAAGGACATGCACATGTAGGATTGGTGTCTTGCAAAGAAGAACACCAATTAAAGAGGGATCAGCATGTGAGGCAACCAGTGCCCTAAGATTAAGAAAAAGGTGAATGGCAGCCTTATAACTTTTATTTTAGACAGTGGTGCATTGATCAATATCATGCCAGCAGAAAAATATAACGACTGTCACTGGTACCCCGTCTGATGCCATTGAAAACAAAGGTATACACCTGGGCTGCTTCTACGCCATTGCAAAGCCTGGGGTCGTTTGTCATGACCAGTAAGCATATGAAAATAACGGTACAAGCACAAATTCATATTCCCCAGATACTTCAGCAAGTGCATGTCTACTCTGTTTCAGCACTGCTGCTGACATGGGACTGATATTCCTCAACTAAACCCTCAATGCACATTCTGAAATAACAAGTCAATTCTCGTAGTTGTTTCACGAATTGGGAAAACCCAAGATTATGAAGGTGCAATTTCACATTAATGAGGATATTCTTCATTTACAAGAGGCCGTTGACAAAGAACTAGAGACATTATTAGAGCATGCCATCAATGAGCGCTCCACTGGTCTGAATCCATGAGCATCCCCCATTGTGGTAGTACCAAAAAAGGACAGTTGGGGTGCAGTGCACATTTGTCTTGATATGCGTCAAACCAACAAAGGAATTGAGAGAGAAAGACACCAGATCCACACATAGTAGACATGATTACACAGCAGAATGGGATGCCCCGTTGCTGGGGCAGGCATGCGCCTTTCAAATATTTTAACATGACACAACATTTGCTGAGTATTTCAACCTATCACATGTGCTTTTAACTACAGTGATGATTATACTGGTGTTTGGGGCCACATGAAAGGAGCTCTTACACAAGTATGGTGTCTGCTCGCTGATACAGGTCTCACTTTATATGCTGAAATGCCCAGATGTGTGTCCCGTACTCACTAAGCCACTGGAGTCAAGCTATCCTGGCTGAAGACGGCTGATAGCCAGAAACCGGTCCTAGGATGCTTGATTCCGGTCCAGGGAAGACATGACTTGGCAGTTCGGGCTGGACTGTTCCCATGAGGCACAGCTCCAAGACTGGTTTGCATATGGCCATGTCTGAATTGGGGTGGCTTGGTGAGCAAAATAACTGATGGATTAAACCCAGATCTGTGACTGGGGGTGAATGTTTTGCCATTGTGCAAAATTCCGCCCATCACCTTGTGTGTTTTGCCGTTGCCGGGGTAGGCATGCGCCTTTCAAATATTTTAACATGACATAACATTTTCTGAGTATTTCAACCTATCACATGTGCTTTTAACTACAGTAATGATTATACTGGTGTTTGGGGCCACATGAAAGGAGCTCCTACACAACTATGATGTCTGCTCGCTGATACAGGTCTCACTTTCCATGCTGAAATGTGTGAGTTTCGCAAAACCAAACTCATGTTCTTGGTCATATCTTCTTTGAAAGAGGGATGAGTCCTACCCTGAAAAAGTACAAGCATTGTCATCCACTTGTTCCCCACAGGATGTTACCATGCTATGATCCTTTTTAGGAATGGCCAGCTATTGCTCCAGATACATTTGTGACTTTGCCATGTTGAGTACCCCATTAAGAGAGTTGACAAACAAGAATGTTCCTTTCCAATGGTTCTCTGAATGTGATCAAAGTTTCAAGCAAATCAAACATGCTATTGAAAATGCAACTGAAAAAGCCTATTTTGATCCACGGTTACACACTGAGATTGTAGGTAGGGCTCCAACATCTCCTGAACGCTACTCACAGCTACTCAAATGAAAATGAGCTGACAATAAATCTGGAGAAAACCCAGACGATGAAGCATCAGTAAAAATAAAAGAAAATTAACATCATGGTTCTAGAATAAGACAAGAACTGGAGACACCCCAATATACAAATATTTAGGAGTGAAGATCGATAACAGCGGGCAGTTCACCACCCAGAGAACAAGCATACGAGGAAAAGGGCTATCTTTGGCAATTTCACTGAAAACATTAAACAGCAAACTTTCTGGTCCCTCTCTTCTGCCGCTGGCGCAAGTAATCTGCGCTAAACTCCTCCCAACAATCACCTACAGGAGCAAGGCACTTAGAGGAAGGGACACCAAGATCCTCGATAACACAATTACAGCTGCTTACAGAATCATCTTCAGCCTGCCCAAGCGAACCTCACCAGCACAAATCAGGCTAGAATTCGGCATTGAACAACAGCTCCTGGCAAGACAGGGAGCCTACATTTCAGCCTGGGACAAAGTGAGGAAATCCAAATAAGGAACATTAAACGAGCATCTGTGGACGGAGCTAACGCAACATCCATCCTCACCAGCAGCCAAGTTCCTCACGGGCAGCCTGGCAAACACGAGATTGAAGCAGCTCTGGGACACCCCAGTAAACCATACAACACTCAAAAAATTGGTCAAGAAATCGATCAAACAACTAGATAAGGCAGCCCTTTCATAAAGAACGCACGGCTGGATGACCCTGGATGACCCTGAACTCTTACTCAACGAAAGCACCACAGAGTTACTTTGGTGTGGGATACGCCAAAACCGTCAAAATGTGCTCCTTAAAGTATAGGTTAGGCTTGCTACCCTGCATTCGAAACTTGCCACGCTGGATGAAAACTAAAGCTGGCTCTCTTTGTCGGTTATGCAGCTCTGCGCAAGAGGACATGCTGCACTTGAATTGCTCCTGCGAGAAACTGCTGGACGAACGGAAATACTTGTTGAAACACCACTTTAATCAACGAGAGATACGTACACGAAGGAATGCATTTCTCGCTTGCTTCTCATCCCATGATCCTCAGCTGAACTGCAGTTTTGTAAAATGTATGAAGGCAGTGGAAAAGAAGATACCAAAAAACTAATCTTTAAGGGTTTCGATATAGCTGACTAAACATTACACCATCCACTGTCATTGCTGACTTCATGAGAACATGAGGATACCGGGAAAGCAATAAAAAAAATTGTAACACAAAACTGAATTAAACTTTTTAAAAACTAATCGCTCAGGAAGATATCCTGTGTACAATTGAACCGAGGAAATGCGACTGTGATATACCGATTTTACCAAACATGTAGTTTTAAAATGTTCTTCTTTTAATCTGTTTTGTACTGCAATGGTTTTAAGTAACTATGCTAAATAAAATTACTTACTTACTTACACTGAGATTGTAGTAGATGCAAGCCCAGTGGGATTGAGCTCAATTCTTGCTCAACACAATGGACATCCAAATGCTCAGAGACACATTGTGGCCTGTGCTGGCAGATGTCTGTCTCAGACTGAGCATGCCTATTTGGAGTCAGAAAAAAAGAGCCTGGCTGTAGTGAGTGATTGTGAACATTTTCATGTGTTTCTGTACGTAAAGCACATCACCCATGTCACTAACCACCCAGGTGTTGCTCATCATTTTCCGAAATGCAAAAGCCAAGATGTTTCCTTGCAATGAGAGGTGGAGGTTGTGATTGCAAGAGTTTGATTACACTATTTTGCATAAGCCGGGGAAGAATCAAAGTTCCACACAGTGCTTTTCACATGTGCCATTACAATGTCACAGTACAATGTCCAAAGTGGCTGAAGAGTATATCAATTTCATAGTAAAGTCTAGTATACCTGCAACTCTATCCATTAAGCAAATCCTTGCTGCTAGCAACACAGACAGAGAGAGACATGCTCATACTCAAGGATATGATTACAACGCAATCCTGGAGAAGAAATACTCGACCTCTCACAGATTATATTGAATAACAAAAATGTGCAGGACGAACTTTCTGCCATTCGAGAAGGCATAGTACTAAGAGGTTTTTGAGGATTGTAATACCTGAGCGCTTGAGGCAACAAGTCATTGAACTTGCACACGAAGGACATTGTGACTTTGTAGCAACCAGGAGAGCCTTTAGAGACCAAGTGTGGTTTCCTCGTCTTGATGAAAGGGTTTAAAAGGAACTGAAAACATGTCACCAGTATAACTGCTTATCTCTCAAGACAACACAGCATCCGCTAAACATGTCTGATCTTCCAAAACAAGCGTGGCAAAAAATTGCTGTTGATTTCTTTGGACCCTTAAACTATCATCGTGTGGTAGTTATTGATGAGTTGATGATTAGTGTCAAATTTGTCATCGACCACCCATGACAAGTCATCAAGAGGCTGGACGACATTTTTGCAACATGGAGTGTTCCCTCCATTCTTAAGTCTGACAATGGTCCACCCTTCAATAGCAGAGAGTTTAAAGACTTTCTTAATTTCTTCAGGAAATATCCGAAAAGCACACCTATCTGGCCACAGGCAAATGGCGTTGTTAAACCATTTATTGGCACCCTTAAGAAAGCGGATCAGTAGGCTGTGCTAGAAGGAATCGATCTTAAGTCAGCTCTGCATTTAGCCCTTCGTGCTGATCAGTCAACTCCCCATTCTACAACAGATGGAAGCCCTGCCACCTTACTGTTTGCGGGAGCTATTGGGATGAAGTTATCGCAATGGACCACCAACCGAGTAATAGACACTGATGAGACACAAACACGTCTTGCAAAAGCAAGATGAAGGCCTATGTAGATAAGCACAGATGCGTTCGGGCATGGTTTTCGAAGAAGGAGACTAGGTTTTAGTCAAGCAAAAAACAGAAAAGCAAGACTGATCCTCTGTTTGAGGTTGATTCATTGAAAGTTATGACAAGTAAAAGGCCTATGGTGACGGCTCAACGTTCTAGAATGTACATTACAAGAGACTCATCACATTTCAAGCATCTGCCTCGAAGTTCGCTGGCCCCAGACCTTACTAGTGAGACAAGTCCACGTGAGCGCCCGGGTCAAGCATCTGAGTCTAAATCTAAGAGGCCAGATGACAGTGCAACTACTTCACCTTGTACAACTCTATTTGGAAGACTGGTGGGAGCACCTCAACAACTCATTAAGGAACTTTAATGTATATATGTCATCTTTACTTTTTATTTAACAAAGGGAGAGATGCAGTGTTGTGTGATCATGTGTAGTAGGATCCTTGTGGCCACTGATGGACTACTTAGTAGTTATGTAATCAGTCTGGGTGTGGTTAATACATTTACAATGCAATGGGTACAGTTAACGGTTGCATGCTGTAGAATAAAGACGTGTGCTACAGAGCTCAATGTGTGGATGCCACAACTACGACTCTCAGAATGCAGTGAAATATTAAACTCAAAATCCAGAGCTGAAACTGGTGTACTAGGGACATGGCTTCACTTGGTCACCATAAATGGACCTGCTGCTCAATTTAAAGTTAAAAGGAAGTTCTGCATAACCTAATCATCACCTCCCTATCCTTAATACAACTAAGATTTCAGATGGAAACGCTGAACTATTTATATTACGTTTTCAATGTGTTTTGATTTCTCATTCAAACTCTCTGAAATTGTATAGTATACCTTGCTTCTATGCTACGGTCTCATTTCTATTTCTATGCTATTTCGTTAGCATATCGTTGACACCATACACCTTTGAGTCTGATCTATCACGGCCACCATCCTACTGTAGAGCACGTCTCCATGGTAATTGTCTTCGTCATCTAATGTGCAATTTATGCAGCTGTATATAGCGAACTCGATACAAGGTATTGGAGCGCTTAACGTGAGCACCCGTTAGGTTACACATTAATGTGTAGAATAACATAGTTAAACATTGGCCGTTTAATATCGCAAAAAGACCCTGGTTCTGCTTGAAATACATAGAGTGAATATGTCCGTGTATAAAGACTGTTGTTCTTTATAAAGTGAAGGTTTGAGGGTATGTATGTGGAAATACGCCCATCCCAAGATGGCGGGCCTTTTATTTTTTTAAAGTTCAAGTGAAGTGTCTTGTAAGTAGGCGGCAGCAGTGGGGCAAAGTTCGGGACACTGACAGCGTGGGATTGACTTGTAAGTGGGCGGAACATTGGGGTAAAATTCGAGCCAGTGACAGCCACAGAAAATGTCAAGGGCCATGGCGCAGCTCATCCGGAGAAGTAAGTAGAGGGGTAAGAAGTGTAAAGTGTCCGTGAGAAATACCGCAGGCTGTTTTCCTTACAACCCATCAGCTCAAGTCTCGAGCGCCGGCCCCGCACACGCCCCCGAACTAAAGAGCATTATCGACTGTGTAAGCCCATGAACAGCAGACCATTTTTAACAGTCAAAACACGGTCACCCCCCCTCCGCTCTCTCAAATATCTTTCGATATTACGCATGCCAATCTATACCTTTCTTTAATTATGTTTCCTCATCTGTACCTCTCAACGAGTCTCTAAGCAGGCTGAAGGAGAGTAGTTTTAAGTCCATAAAATCATTGAGTGGATTTTTTTTTTGGTGGTATGACTATGCAGGTTATAAGTTAATTTTTTTCAATGTTGTTTTGCAGTTACTAACTGCTACATTTCATGAGCCTATGGTGACTGGTCGACATCGGGCACCGTGGCATTTTGTCATTTTACTTGCAAATCTGCTCAGAAAACCTATGCAGACTGAGCATCGATTATTTAGCAATGCATTATTTACTAATTTGTTGCTCATTTCAGCAGCCTTTATGGCAACCTGAATAATTTCCTTTAGCCAACTTTGTAGCTGCTTGTTTCATTTTATGACCTACATAGTCTGTTTATGTACAAGGCCACTTTGTTACGATGAGTTATTAAAGTAAAATATTCTCTGGTTAATTATAAATTCATGCTTGACTAGATCCTAATCGCGTGCAGTTTTTAACATATTTTTAGTACTGATTTACTAAGTCTGCTGTTTTAAAATGTGTATACTATTTTTATTTTAGCATTCTGGATGATGTTCGTAAGTTAATCTATGTGTATGTGGAGTCCCAGGTTTCCCCCAATAACCACACAGACTGCGGGGTAGAGGGTGCAAGGTATATTTATTAATTAGCTGCACTATGAGAAGAGCGCCGGGCGTCTTACTGTAATCGCGCTCCGAGTCGCTCTGCCGAGGCGCGAACCGCTGTTCGCGCATGCGCACAATTGCGCACGCTATCCGTGTGCGTGTTACGTCACACGCACGCTAGTTCGCTGACACTCCATATCTCCTCCTTTTACACAACGAAAATATTACAGTCCAATGTTCTCTCACTCAAAGTCTCTAAGGTGTGCAGGCCTGACTATCACTCTTCCAGCACGAGTGCGCCTTACCGGAGTGGAGGCTTCGTGGACACCCTCAGTCACTGGGCTCTCTACCTTTTCTCTCCCCTGACCTTGTTCATTTCTCCTGGGCGTCGCTTCTTTGTTTGCTGATGTCTCCCTCACAATCGGTCCAACCAGAACTTCACTCTCTGAGCACGCATCTTCTTCTCCATGGCTCTCGCCGACTGACGCTCTCTCTTCTGCTTCTCTTTCCTGTCTCGGAACAGGAGTGCTATTTCCTTCCTCATCCGGCCACTGGACGATTTTGTTAATCTTCGCCATGCGATCCTGGGACCACACTTTTCCATCGCTGAGAAGTGCTGCTCTGCTGTACACTTCTTCCACTTGTAGGGGTAGGCTGTACTTGCTCTCTCCCTTCTTCCTCAGTACTGCCTGCTTGACTCTCACCCATACCCCCTTCTCCAGAACCGAATTTTTTACCTTTCTTCTCTTGTTGTAATACTCTGTGTACACCTTCTGGGCCTTCTCCAAATGGTGCTGGACCACGGCCGGCGACCATTTACTGGTGATGGTCTTTTCACTCCATACCACATTGTCTTTCGTGAACGGATGCCTGCCCCTTAGGATCTGGAAGGGACTATACCCTGTTGAGATGGGGGTGATGCTGTACGCCCACATCATTCTTTGAATTTCTGCTTCCCAGTCCTTGCCTTGCATGATGGCCGCTTGAATGGACCCCATGAGAACTCGGTTAAATCCCTCCACCTGTCCATTGCTTGCTGGATGATACACCGAGGTGTGTTTGGATTTGATCCCGTTCCTCTCTGTGTATCGGTGCCACTTATCTGATGTAAATTGCGGGCCGTTGTCTGTCAATATCGTCCTCGGGATGCCTTCCCTTAGGAACATTGAGGTGAGAAATTTGATTACCACTTCCGAGTCCATCTCCTCCTGCACATGCACTTCCGGCCATTTGGAGTACTTGTCAACCAAAACACACAAGTATTTAGCTGTCCCTTGGCCATCCAATATCGGTCCTAGGATGTCAACCGCAATTTCCTCCCAGGAATTACGGGGTTGTTCAAATCTCCCCAACGCTGGTCTCAATGGTTTGAGCACCTTGTCTGCCCCCTGGCACTGGTCGCAGTCCCTTTAATGTCTCTCAATTTGGATGTCCATTCCTGGCCACCAGTACATCTGTTTCACTCTTGACTTGGTCTTCACAATGCCGAGGTGACCTTCATGCAGTAGGTTGAGCAGGGTCGGGACCAGCTTTTCTGGCGGCACCACCTTGTCACCGCGATACAGGAAGATTCCTGAGTCACTCATGGATAATTCCTCCCACCCCCATACAGTTTCCTAGGCACCTCTTTTAATCTTTTCTTTTCTGGCCATCCTCTGACGAGGTTCTTCTTAACCTTTTCCAAGTTCTCATCCTCCTCGTATGCTTGTTCCCTCTCTTGTATGCTGATGGCTCTTTCCATGTCTTCCATCACCGCTACCATTTCCTCGTTCTCCGCTACAGGTGTGGGCGCTTCCTCCATGGCTGAGCCCTGCTAAGGTCGTCTGCCACTTTGTTGCATGTCCCCGGGATGTACTCCACATGGTACGTGTATTCTAGGAGTTTAAGAGTCATCTTTGCTATCCGCTGGGTAGCCATGGCATGTCCACTTGAGGTGAGCACTTTAAAGGCTTGTGGTCAGTCTGTAAGCGAAACCTCGTACCCCATAGGAACTGCCGGAACTTCCCCATGGCCCATGTGACAGCCAGCATCTCTTTCTCTATCACGCTGAACTTCTGTTCGGTGTGAGACAACGCTCTGGACGCAAAGCTGAGTGTTTCCACTGTGTTGTCATCTCTCTCTTGTGCAAGGACCGCCCCCAAGCCCTTTTCACTGGCATCAGTGGTGAGAATGGTATTTCCTGCGGGATCATGTCCGTGTAAGGGCACGGCCTGGCTGATGTTCCCTTTCAGTTCCTCAAACTCTCTCTGAGCCTCGTCGTCCCACTGTAACGATGCTTTGTTTCTTATAAGTTGCCTCAACTCAACTTGTGCGTTTTCGTGGCAAAGTGTTGGACGAATGTGCTGTAGTACTCGACCATTTCAAGGAATGACCGTACCTCGTCCTTGTTGATTGGGGCTCTGGCCTCGCAGATTGCTTTCACATTCTCCCTCTTGGGAGTGATCCATTGTCCGCTTATCTCGTGCCCCAGGTAGGTGACGGATGTCATGCAAAATCTTCACTTCTCACATTCCGCCGTCATTCCTTTCTCCTGCAGTACGCCTAGCACCTTGTTCAATTTGTTGTCGTGGTCCTTACGGTCCTTCCCCATTATTAGGATGTCATCCTGGAAGTACTGGATGCCTTCGACGTCTTTGAACAGGCGGTGAATGAGTTTTTGGAACACCGCTGCGGCGGACGCCAGCCCGAAGGGCATCCTGCGGAACTGATAGCATCCATATGGGGTGATGAAGGACGTCAGTTTCCTGCTTGACAGGTGTAGGTCAATTTGATGGTATGCTAACGTGAGGTCTACTGTGGAGAACCATTTCACACCTCTAGTTTTCGCCAACATTTCCTCGATTCTGGGGAGCGGAAATTTCTCTACAACCAAGCATTTGTTCAACTTGCGCAGGTCCACACACAGGCGCACTTTGCCGTTTGGTTTCCTGGCGACCACCAAGGGGGCCAACCACTCCGAGCTATCTATGGGCTCAATGATTCCTTGTTCTTCCAGCCGGCGCAGTTGGCGTTGCACCGCTTCCCTCACTGCTATGGGCACCTTTCGGACTTTGTGAGACACTGGTTGGGAGTCTTCTTTGAGTATGATCTTGTGCATGAATTTCTCCAGTTTCCCCACTTTGCCTCCGAAGACCTTGGGGAATTCTCTTGTCACTCTCTCCAGGTCTGGCCAGGTTTCTATGTCTGTCAACAGTATTTGTTCCTTGCTCCCTGGGTCCAGTTTAATTCAGAGGTCCCCTTGGTCTCTCCATCCTAGAACTGAGGGGCCTTTCTCTGCCACGTACTATTTGCATGTTGTTGTCCTCCCTCTGAATTCGAACTTCAGGCTCCGGTACCCTACCATAGGGATCGGGTTGCTCGTGTATGACACTGGTCTTATGTCGGGTGGTTCTAGCTTGGGACCCAGGCTGGGTTTGAATTCCTCTTCCCATACTGACCTCTGCACTATGGTGTACGTGGATCCTGAGTCAATCGCGATTCTGATCTTCATTCCCCCTATTAGCATGTCTGCTCGCGGTTTGTCGGAGCGCTTGGTGTCTATGCCTAGCACTTGCTCCTCAATACACAGCACTCTGTCATCTTCGTCTGATTCCTCGTCAGCTCCTTCTTCAGGTTGCGGATGCGCTATGTATTTTACTACTGATCTCTTCTCTTTCCTTCGACAAACTTTCTCGTAATGGCCAATCAGGCCGCAGAACATGCACTTTGCGCGAAAAGCTGGGCATCGTTTGTCTTGGGCTGCGTGGTTCGCGCTCCCACATCTGTAGCACGTGGACTTGGTGTACGAGGACTGCTTCCCTGCTTGTCCAGTCTTCCCGCCCATTTGTTGGTTCCTCTGCTGTCTCCGGGCGCCATCTTGTGTCTTCCCGATGGCTCAGCGTCATCTACTTTGTTGACCATGATTCTTTGCACATTCTCTTTTTTCGCGGCTTCAGCACATCGCTTTGAAAGTTCGGCTTTCTTCACCATCGCAATTACTTCCTTTAGCGTTGCTTCACCGTGAGCCCATAGCTTGTCTTGTACATTCTTATTGGTGGTGTGCATCACAATTTGGTCTTTGATAAAGTCTTCTTCCAGCACCCCGTACTTGCACGTGACTGCTAGTCTTCTCAGGGCTGCTACGTAGTCGTCAACCGATTCTCCTTCCCCTTGTTTCCTCTGTTGAAAGTTGAACCGATCAATGGAGACACATACCGCTTGGCGGTAGTGAGCGTCTAGGTCTTCTAGAGCTTGTTTGAAGACGTCTGAATCGGCTGCTTGTCGAGGCGTCGTCGCTATGTTCGTGAACACCCTTATTCCTTCCTGGCCCAGGTTGTGCAGAAGTATTCGTTTCCTTCTCGTGTTGGGGTGAATTCGTCTCTGGATTCGTCTTCTAGGACTTCAAGGTAGTTCTTGAAGTATTCCCTCCAGTCCTCCCATTTCATCTGGGGTTCACCTGGCTTGGGTAGAAACGGGATCGGCGCCGTGAGTGAGGACGCCTGGTTACTCATTCTGGCCTGTCTTTCTGGCTCGCCCTCCTGATTCCTGGGGCTGCCGGGCGCGCTGTTGTTCCTTCCCTGATTCCTGGGGCTGCCCGGTGCGCTGGTGCTCTCTGCTTGTGACGTGTTGGGACTTGGTTCTCCTCTTCCCCCTTCCACGTGGTCTCCCTTTTCCGCCAGGGCCTTGGTGGGGACACTGCCGTCTTCCTACCGTGCTTCTGTGTAGGTTGCTGCATCACTTGACTCCTAGATATGTGGCGTGCTTGTCTGGGTCTCTGCGCCTCTGCCGCGCTCTTCCCGTGCGTCCTGCGGCGACTTTGCGTCTTCCCTCTTCTTCTGCAGGTGGGTGGTATTGGTTGGCACGTCCCGGGTTCCTCCTTCTCTCCACTGCTGTTCTTTTTTTCTTTGTGGGGACAGATCCCACTCCTCATCGCCACTGTGGAGTCCCAGGTTTCCCCCAATAACCACACAGACTGCGGGGTAGAGGGTGCAAGGTATATTTATTAATTAGCTGCACTATGAGAAGAGCGCCGGGCGTCTTACTGTCATCGCGCTCCGAGTCGCTCTGCCGAGGCGCGAACCGCTGTTCGCGCATGCGCACAATTGCACGCTCTATCCGTGTGCGTGTTACGTCACACGCACGCTAGCGCGGCTAGAGCGCTGACACTACAGTGTATATTACAAATCTTCATATTTGCTTCGTTTGTGGAAAGTTATGGTTTTAATTAACCATAATACATTTAATTGACTTCAAGGAACAAGACATCCTCCACATAAGTGAGTTGAGAGATCTGCATTGGACTTGTGAGGTCTTCAGCAGACTCCAGACATCGCCAGGCATAATGCGTATTCTCAATTTAATTTGTGTTGTAACCAATTTTCTTCTAGCACTTACATTTACATCGAAATGACCATTCTTTCCTAGTAACAGTCCTGTCAATTTGAGGTTTATCCTCCCTGTGCATTTGTCTAGCATGTTTAATGCTTTTTTAGGTCTCGCCTGTCGATGCGCATGCGCATCGAGCTTGCGAGACTATGGGGGCTTAAACACTCTTTAACAAACTTGCAAGGAATCGTGGCGATTCCTTGCAGTGCCCGTGAAATTTAAGCTCAATGCGCATGCGCATTGAGCTTAAAAGCGCGTGCACATGCCCCCAGCCGCCTGCCTTGCCCACTCTCTCTCTCTCACAGCCTCCCCCAGCTCCGCCCCCTCACTTCTTGGTTGCACGGCCGCTAGGCCGTGCCTCCCCTACTCTCCTCCTCCTACTCTCCTCCCCCTCCTCCTCCTACTCTCCTCCCCTGCCTGCCGTGTCGCACCTCTCCCCGCTCCGCCCCCTCCCCTGCCCGCCGTGTCGCAGAACACAGAAGCTTGCCTGTTAATTCACTTGTTGAACTTGCATCTATTCCAACAACAACGAAACTTGGATATTGGCATCAGTATACTAGAAGGCATTAAGGCAGCAGATAAGTCTTGAAAGCGGCTGTAGCCAAGCCATTATTACATTTCAGTTTAAGTGCTCTCTCCCTGTTACGCAAACTAACAAAAGAATTATAGAGTACGAAGCTGCTGCCTGATCACAACACTGGCACTTCCTTTGTTACAAATTAAGCACTAGTAGGGCGGCTGTCACTCCGTGTTTGCAGCTATACACTAATAGAATTAGCAGTGTAGCTCCACTTTAGGTCATATTTATTTTTGGTGTGTATAAGAATATGTCCACAATCACAGGCTATTAAGCACAATCAGACATTAAAACCTAGTTTCCAAACTCGTTCATTGGCAGTTTTCCCCTTTAAACAACATCGCCCCCCCGCCATTTGAACACCTTATGTGCTCTGTGTACGTCTCCTTCGCCCTCCCCCCACTCACCCTCTCTTCCCACCCTCGCCCTCTCTTCCCACCCTCACCCTATCTCTAATTTTACTTTTAACTTCTCTCTGACCCCTCGTCTCCTCTTCCCGTGCCCCTCGTGCATGTCTGCCTCGCCGCCCCGCTCCAGGCGCTCATGTCTCGCTCGACTCCTCCTTTCTACCCTCCTCCCTCTTTCCTTCTGTTTCCCGGCATCTTTTCTCGCACGCATCTCTCTAACCGCCCCCCCCCCCCCATCTTCCGTTTTTAATTTGCGTAACAGAGAGCACATAAACCGAATTTTACTAGTAATTTGGCTACAGCCACTTGAAAGCGGCTGTAGCCAAGTCATTATTAAATTTCAGTTTATGTGCGCTCTCCCTGTTACGCAAACTAACAAAAGAATTATAGAGTATGAAGCTGCTGCCTGATCACAACACCGGCACTTCCTTTGTTACAAATTAAGCACTAGTACGGCGGCTGTCACTGCGTGTTTGCAGCTATACACAAATAAAATTAGTAGCGTAGCTCCACTTTAGGTCATATTTATTATTGGTGTGTATAAGAATACGTCCACAATCACAGGCTATTAAGCACAATCAGACATTAAAATCTAGTTTTCAAACTCGTTCATTGGCAGTTTTCCCCTTTAAACAACATCACCTCCCCCATTTGAACACCTTATGTGCTCTGTGTTAGGAAGGCTAAAAAAAAAACACGCTGTGTAAAGCTGATGCCTGCTGAGAACCCAGGCAAGAAGCCGGGGTGCTTTTCAAGAATCCATCTAATAATGTTACGTATGTCACCCTTTCTTTTCAACAGAATTTGTTTGAACCTGTTTCCCACAGCTCCCACCAGGGCGCATAGTCTTTCTTTCTTTCTCTCTGTCTCTCTCCCCCTCTCTCTCTCACTCTTCCCCTTTCTATCTCTCTCTTTCTCTACCTCCCTCTCTCTCTCTTTATCTCTCCTCACACTTTCTGTCTCTCCCGCTCTCTTTCTCTTTGGCTCTCTCTCCCCCTCTCTGGCTCTCTCTACTCCCCTCTCTCGCTCTCCCTCCCCACTCTCTTTCTCAGTCTTTCCCTTTCTCTCCCTCCCTCTCTCTCTTTATCTCTCCTCACTCTCTTTCTGTCTCTCTCCTATCTCTTTCTCTCTCTCCCACTCTCTCTTCCCCCTCCTTCTATTTCCCTCCCTCCCTTTATACCTCTCCTCTCACTCCCCCCCTTTCTCTCTCTCTCTTTCTCGCTCTCTCCCTCTTTCTCGCTCTCTCCTTTCTCATCTGTTGATCGTCCACCCCCACACACAACCCCTTAAACACATCCCCACACACAACCCCACACACAGAAACCCCCCTGCACACACCCCCACACACAGACCCCACACACAGAACCCCCACACCCCACACACACACACAACCCCCACACACACACAACCCCCCCCACACACACAACCCCACACACACACAACCCCACACACACACAACCCCCTCCACATACATCCCCCCACACACACAACCCCCCCACACAACCATCTATCGATCTATCTATCACCCTCACTCTATCGCCCTCCCTTCAACAACTGGTTCAAATATGTTCTCTCAATGTTTCAAGCTTTATTACAAATGTCACAAAAAGATGTTCTGTTCTTGTTTTTTTAACGGCCTACACCCAGTGACTGCAACACTTTTAATGTTGGGCCAGGCTACATATTTTCCCATGTTTACTGACAACGTGGCCTCTGTTTACAGTAGATGCTTGGCCACAGTTACTTCCAACACTTTGCACTGGCACTTCTTGTCCTACAGCTAAATTCAAACTGTTCTGAACTAGAGTCTCATAATTTTCAAAATTTTGCAGTAAAACGATCAAAGAGGTACTAACTTAATTTCGACATCATTATCGAAGTGCAGTTTATCTTGTCTTCATCAGTACTTCGTACATCTCTCTAGAGATGTGGCCTAACGACCAGAGCTGCCATCTAAGTCACGTAAATACAAAACATGTTGCATTACAAAGGCTATAGGTGTCACATTCGCGAAAGTTATAACTATTGGCATTGTAAATGACAAAGCTATCAATTTAGCTATTTTAAAAACCAACACATAAATAAAATATTTGTCATTTACAAGACCAACAGCTCCAACTTTTCTAATGCGAGACCTATTGCATTTCCATTGCTTGTTAAACCGAGCTACTGTCCTTCCCTTATGAAGGAAACTCTCACCATAATAACTTACTGTTTTTTTAGGTCGAAGCCTAACAAAAAGTGCAGCTGTCTGATTTGTTAAAAGCATCATGGGGACACCCTGAAAGCTGGCCTAGGAATGCATTCCGCCCATTGCTTACCATTGGCTTTGTGTTTTCTAACTCGCATTTGCTTGTTTTCTATATGCTGGCTTTATTTATTTTAGGCTCTTCAGCTTAAGTTAGTCCTTCCTGTGGAGCATATCTTTTTCACTGTATTCTTCCACAGTGCTTGCTTTCTGTAAACCGGCTGTTACATTTTGTTCTTATCTTGTCACATTTGCTGCGCATTCAAAGACGAAAAACAAATGTCAGGCTCTGTCTTCCAAGGGAGCT
Source organism: Lissotriton vulgaris (assembly GCF_964263255.1). Taxonomy (NCBI): domain Eukaryota; kingdom Metazoa; phylum Chordata; class Amphibia; order Caudata; family Salamandridae; genus Lissotriton; species Lissotriton vulgaris. The sequence continues at coordinate 924,773,121 of NC_141697.1, forward strand.
TGATGTTTACTTGTCTTTCACTGACTTCAAAGTGAGGGGCTTAATCTGGGGTGTGAAAGGGGGTGGATTTTTTTCCCTTTGATTCTGCGTAGGGTTGCCTCGTCTTTTTCACTTTCTTTCCCTGCCTTCGTCACAGTTTCTGGGTTTTGCTAGCACCGTGACACCTTTGGATACTGTGCATGTGCACTCTTCAAGTTTATTTTACTTACTCATTAAAGGCTTTTTTCTAGTACACAACAAAATGTAACTGTCTATAAATGAACTATGCAAACATTTCAGAATATATTAGAATTAGAAAACAAATGAAGCAGGCTGTTTTGAAATTCTGAAGTGTTCTGAAAACATTTGAATAGGATAGAAAAAATCAGTACACTAGGTGGTGTCATTTCGGCACATTAACGCTTCTGTGCTGTATAGTTTTATCAGTAAAACTATATGTCTGTGCAAATGCAATGGTCATTTGAATTGGAAATGTGTTGTCTGTAAAGGGAGTGCACAACCACACCATGCATATTCTACTCTATGCCACTGTATGCTAATACACTCCTCTCCACTCTATTCCCCTCTACTCCACTCTGTGCCACTTCACGCTTCATCACGCTGTGCCCCTCCAGTGTACACCGCTTTAGGCCACTCTAACACACTCTATGCCACTTTACTTTACGAGATACTACGCCATTTCACTCTTGGCCACTCTACTTCCCTATATGACACTCCAATCTACGCCTTCAACGCCTCTTCACTCTACTACACTCCACACCACCTTACTCCTATACTCTAGGCTACACCCCTCCACGCTATGACACTTTTTTCGACTGTAAAACTTTTTTGCCCCTCCACTCTGTGCCCATCCACTCCCCTCTGATACTCTACTACACTGTCTCCACTATACCCCATTACACTCTACACCACTACACACTAAGCCACTCTATACCATTTAACTCTTGGCCACTCTACTCCACTCTTTGCCACTCCACTGTTTACCACTCCACTCTACTACACACCCCTCTGTATTCCACTCTATGCCCCTCCAATCTACACCTCTCTACTCCCTGCTGTTCTCCAACATTCTATGCCACTCTATGCCCATCCACAACACTTTACCCCACTATATGACCTGCCGCTCTACACCCTGCCACTCTACGCCTTGCCAGGCTACACTCCTATCTGCTTCACTCTCCCCCACTATTCCCCATTCCCCCAGCCTCCACTCTTCGTCAGTCCTCTCTACAACACTTTACTCCACTCTGCACCACTCTACTCCACTCTGTGCCACCCTAATCACGCCACGACCCTCCACCCTGCGTACGCCACGACCCTCCACCCTGCGTACGCCACGACCCTCCACCCTGCGTACGCCACGACCCTCCACCCTGCGTACGCCACGACCCTCCACCCTGCGTACGCCACAACCCTCCACCCAGCGTACGCCACAACCCTCCACCCAATGTACGCCACGACCCTCCCCCCTACGTACTCCACGACTCTCCCCCTTAGCGTATGCCATGACCCTGCACTCTGTGCGCCCCACGACCCTGCACTCTGCGCGCCCCACGACCCTGCACTCTGCGCGCCCCACGACCCTGCACGCCCCCGGCCCTGCACTCTGCGCGCCCCCGACCCAGCACTCTGCGCGCCCCACGACCCTGCACTCTGCATACCCCACAACCTTCCGCTCACACCACGACCCTCCACTCTATGCCTTGACCTTCCTCCACTCTATATGCTACGACCCTCCACTCTACGACCCTCCACTCTATGCCACAACCCTCCACTCTATGCCACAACCCTCCACTCTATGCCACAACCCGCCACTCTATGCCACAACCCGCCACTCTATGCCACAACCCGCCACTCTATGCCACAACCCTCCACTCTATGCCACAACCCTCCACTCGATGGCTCAACCCTCCGCTCGACTCTATGCCATGACCCTCCGCTTCACTCTATGCCACAACACTCCACTCCATACCACTCCTGGCAATCCACTCCACTATACAACACTCCATGCCACTTTACTCCACTCTACGACACTCTATTCCATTCTGTGCCCCTTCACTCTACTGTAGGCCTCTTCACTCTATGCCCCTCCATTCTGTGTAACATTATTTCTCTCTGTGACATCTTACTCCGCTCTATTTCACTTTCCGCCCCTCCACTGTCCGCCACTCCTCTCCACTCTCCGCCACTCCTCTCCACTCTCTGCCACTCCTCTCCACTCTCTGCCACTCCTCTCCACTCTCTGCCACTCCTCTCCACTCTCTGCCACTCCTCTCCAGTCTCCGCCACTCCTCTCCAGTCTCCGCCTCTCCTCTCCAGTCTCTGCCACTAATCTCCACTCTCTGCCACTCCACTCTCTGCCACTCCTCGCCACTCTCTGCCACTCCTCGCCACTCTCTGCCACTCCTCTCCACTCTTTGCCACTCCAATCTCTGCCACTCCTCTCCAATCTCCACCACTCCTCTCAACCCTACCCTGTGCACATCCTCTCCACCCTACCATGCCCCACTGCTCTCCACCCTACTAAATCCCACTTCTCTCCACCTTACCATGTGTAGGAGAGTAGGGTCTGCTTTCCTATGGTCACCCCACTTTTTGCTTCACTGGTTTTCTACTTAATGTGGCTGCGGGCCTGCTAATCAGACCCACAGCCCAGCTGCTCTCCCTCTACATTCACTACAATGTACTTTAGGTACATTACCAATTGGATACTGGGTCACCTTATGAGCCCCTGTACAGTGTACTATAGGTACCCAGGGCATAGGTGTATCCAAGGCCTACCGGGGCCTGCAGCATGTATTATGTCACCCCTGGCTGGCCACTCACATTGACACAACTGGCTGATCACTCAGCTGGGGCAAGATCGTGTAATCACCCCTTGCTTAGATATAGTATACTTATATATAACCTTATATCTAGACACATATACACCTATAAGTCACTCCTATGGCAGGCCTTAACAATCTTGGAGGCAGAGTGCTTTGGTTTTATGTGAGCTGGTGCTCTAGCATGAGCTCAGCCTGTCTGCAGCTTTCGGAACCATGTCATTATAGCTGTTCTAGGATATTGCCATACCATATACTCTTAAGTGCATTATGAACCTTGCGGTTAAATGCTAACTCTGGTTTGGCTTTATCAAAACATGTCGAGTAAGGTGTCGTACGATTTGAAATACTACCCCCTCGCCAGTTCTGGCGACGGGGTAGCATTCCACCCTTCTAGAGGGAGAAGACATGTTGTTCCTACTATTCCCGGTTAAAGTTAACCAGAACCTCAGCATCACAAAATGGATGCTGTTGCCACAGACACAAGTCTGACCTCCTGCTGCTGGGAGTCCTTCCAGCGAGGGAGGCTTGGACAATAGGTTTCCTGCCTTGGGAGGTGCTAGAACCACCCCAGACAGGCTTTTGTGTATCGGGGCAGGGAGGGCTGAAAGAAATGAGACACTGCCTGGGGCACACAAGGTGTCCCATGCATGGTCCAGTTCAAACGGGTGCTGGGGCACTCCAGTCCCAACTCTGGCGCGAAACTGGACAAAGGGAAAGGAGTGTAACCACCCCCTTCCCTGGTCCCACCCATAGGAGGGACCTAGCAGGTATTCCAGCCCCTAGATTTGGTATATAGGTAGGAACTGAGTCCCCAAGACTTTAGATTTATCCTGACTGAAACTGATACGAAACTCTGGACCTTCGATGATATACTTTGCAAGAAGACGACTGAAGAATCTCCCTTGTGGTCAAGGAGTGACCACCCTGCACAAGCAGGCACCATCCAGCGATCAACGGCTTGCTTTGTCGACGGTCAAGCCGGAGCCCGAGCACAGAGCCTGACGAGAACCGGACTTCCAGACATCCAACAGCCCGATCCACAGTCCCAGCAGAGCTGAGACCCGTGGAGGCGACGAGAGACGTGGGACCGGCCATCTTGAAAAGTCTGCGACTTGCTAATTGTGCAGCACCTGAGGCACTCTCAAAGCTGTGCATTGGGAATTGAGAAGCCCCAGCCCCGAGCATTATCTGCACCGAAGATCAGCCCTGCGCCCTCCACGAGTTCTGCGTGGGGCCCTTCTGCATTTTCCTGCTCGACGCGTCTGCCCGGTCAATTGCCCGTTGGCTAGTGGCCATCTTGGCCACAAACCTTTGAATTTACACCGCTGGTCTGGTTGCTCCAGACTGGCCCTTGCTTCCCTCAAAAGAAGCAGCCCCTCGGCCCTTGCTGGTCTGAGTAAGAAGCCAACTTTGTTTCCTGCGTGGGGTGCCTTTGCCAAGGCTTGTTGACTCCAATCCTGAAGCCGGCACCGCCGACAGCGAGAGCCTTGGTGTGACAGTCCGTGCCTGACTCCTGGTCGTCGCCGAAGCCTCCGGGTCCACGTGGCTGCAGAGATAAGCTTCACGATAGCACCTGATTGCTTCATGACACCGCCTGGTTCCTTCCTGGTCACTGGCTAGTGACCCAGACTCTGTCCCCTCTGCTTTCAGGTCCTCTTCATCTTCGATCCACCCTTGGATCCACCCGGACACTTCTCTCCTGGTCGCCTGCAGCATCTTTCTTCCAGGCTCCATAGGATTCGACGACGAAACCCGACACCCTTTGACACCTATGCACCCGCTTCCTGTGGGTGAGGTAACGCGAGTACTTCGGTGCTCCTGTGGGTATCAACTATCCAACTGTCTAGGTTTCAAGTAACTTACGAGTCCAGTCAGAAGTGCCCTAAAAGAACTTGTTTCCATCTTTTACGTTCCCATTCATTCTCTTTGGTAACCTGCGTGTGTGTTTAGACATTGCACACGCCTCCCGCCGGTTTCCTGCTTCCTAACTCTTGGTAGCTCAGCGTAGCCCCAGTGATTCCCTAGGCCCTAGGCCTATTCACTTTCCGTGTAGTGGTCCTTATACCACTATTTTAATATATGTTTTAGCATGCTCCTAGGACCCTACTGTAATTTGTGTAACTTATTGTATTTTAATTGAATATCTTGTATTGTGCTTGTGCCTCTGACCTCATAAAGAGTTCAGAGGGTTTGTCTAGTAATAAATAACATATATATTTTATATATATCCTATGTGGTGTCCTTTCATTTGGTATTCTAGGGGTTACATATGGTAAAACAGCTGGCTTCACATGCCCTCTTGAGTTTAGCCTAAGACTGCTTTGTCCATGCTACCACTAGGATAGCTGGTCTATAAGGTTGACTTTACAACCATCACCATAAGGGTTGTTTGGACTGGTGCAAGGTGCTCACTAGAATAGTGAACATCATATACCAGGCCAACTTCTCACACCATGCCCCACTCCCACGTACCATGCACCACTCCTGTCCACGCAATACCTCTCCACTTCACCCTGCGCCACTCGTCTCCATGCTACTCATCTTGTCTCCACCCTGTGCCACTGGTCTCCACCAATCCCACTCAAGATACTCCACACCACTAACTTTTAGGCATGCTGAACAGCAGCCATGCTAGGCAAAGCCAATAGCTCTTGCATAGGCGAGACCTATCGGCTTTTGCAAATGCTTGTTTCCTTTTCTGATGACTGGATTAGTCGGATTAGAGTTCTTCAAACTGTTTATGTTGAATTTTGTGTGGAAACATGCTCCTATGGCATCTTGTCAACCAGAAGCTATCTTTCTCCATCTATCTCCCATTTCTGTTCTTCCTACCTCTTTTTATTGTCCACCTCTGTCATAATTACTTTTGCAATTTCCCTTGTTCCTCCTATGTCCCTGTCTCTTTTGCTCTCTTCTGTCTTATCTTCTTTCTGCCCTCTCCACAGTCCTGGCAGCCCTGCATGTCAAGGTTCTTGCTTGCCCTCTTTCTCTTTTTATTTCCCCCTCACACATCTTTACTTTCTCCCTTATGCATCTTTAATTTCCTCTCCCTTCTCCTGTCCTGCACTCTACTAGTTTAATTTAATTTTCTCACTCCCTTTTGTCTTTTTGTCTCCTTCCCTGCCCCTTCCTCTCCAATCTATCTTCAGCTCTCCTGTTGCCCCTGCCTGTCTTTGTTTTTCTTTAAGGGCCCCCAGCCCTGCCCTCTGCTCTCAGTTTCGCGTTACTTCATTTTTTTCACTACACCATCTTACCTCCTCTCTCCTCTTCAACATGCCCCTCCTCACTCTCTTTGTATTTCTTCCTCCCCCTCTTTTTTTTTTACCGTTTTCTATTCTTCCCAACTCTTCACTCTTTCTTTGTCTCCATTAAGCTTTCCTCTTCCCCTCTCTTTTTACTTCTCCACAGTCCGCCAACCCTACTGTCTGAGAGATCTCCCACTTTCCCACCATTCTTCTCTCCCTTGTGTGGCTATTTTCAGTACTGTTCGTACATTTGTTTATTTAAGGCAAAAGTCTCTTAAAAAATGATTACACCAATTCATAATAAAAATACACTCTACAGATAACTCATCAAATATTACGATCCTTTAAAACCATAAAAAATCTTGCAAGTACACCTGTAACAGCTATAAACCACACAGAAAAAAAATCACTGCGGACATTCTCGAAGTTACGTTATACTTTAAAATAATTGACTTTAAAAACATGCTTTGTGCAGCAAAAAAAGTTAAGACAATCTATAAAAAAATATCAATGTTAGTAAATTGTTTTTTGCAAAACACAGCTACAGATACAATCCAGATTCTAGGTTGTAGTCGGCTAGCTTTCTATGGGCTCAAGCTCGTCAGCGGTCAGTCGGAAACTGGAACATAATCCCTACAGACAGCGTTTCCGACGTCAGGATTTTGATGTCTGTTGCGGACAGGCTTTCCAGGACTGACTTTCCGACATGGTATGCGTTTCAGAAAGCGACTTTGGGGGCCCAGAGCAGAGTCCCCTTCTCCCTGTGGCCTCCTATTGGGGGCTGAGGGGGCACCTATTGTACACGCTGTAAATCCCTGCACAGTGAAGGGATTTACACAAATTCCCATTTCTCTATGGGAGATTGTACTGTGGGCGGAAGCCACCTCCAGCACAAGCTCCCATAGAGAAATAGGAGTTTGCGATCGCATCCTAATACAGTGTTCGGAACTGCTGACCTACGGTCGGTCGGTTCCCACACTGAAACAGTGTCATCGTAATTGGGGCCTAAATAACTTAAGTCTCTTTCTCTTGAAGGTTCCGTCCCTAATTTTGTCAGTTCTTTTTTTAATAATGCGTGAGGAGGACTATAGTGACGTTTTTAATAATCTTAGATTATCCTTGATTGTGTTGCAAAAGAGCTTAAATATTTTCTGAGCACTTCAGCTCATCTGAACTAATGTGAGATTACCAATTTGGGCTGGTCTGTGGATACCAATTTATTCCAGAACCGCAAGGTTTAGAAACAGCTATTGAGGACAATGATCGGAGGTCAGTTTCTATTTTAATCGCTTGTACCGTAGAACCGTTAGAGATAACAAATTTCTCAGACATTGTCCTTCTACCTTTTCCCAGTCTACGTATCCACTCATGACTTAAATCTCTGCCTCATATAAAAATTGAGGCGGTATCATAGCTAAATAAGCAAGTTATACCAGTTGTCATGTTGGACCTTGCGTGGTCCTTTGATGTCCTTCCTGGCCCCTCACTTCCTCTATCTCCCCTTTTTTCCACTTTCATTTTTACCTTCTTTCTGTCTTTCCTTTTCATGGTCCCACCACTTGCTCCCTTGGCTTTCAGCAGCTCTGTCTGTCTCCTTTCTGCTCCCTCCAGTAGATTGCAGTTTAGCCACTCCTTTCCTTGAATCGCCAGAACAAACCCCGTTACTTTATAATACCATTTATAATAAATTGACTTGGTGTTTCGCACCGTCAGCCCCCCTCCCGGGCTATCTTCAGCCAGAGGACCACCACCTCCCTGGGGCCTGCCCTGTGCAAACACAACGGAAGCCCCCTCTCCTTCTTTAGCCACTAATGACCCTCGGGACAGCCACCCCCAGTGCCAGCTCCCTATGTCCCAGGGTGCCCAAGAAGGCACACAGCAGTTCACCCACCATCCGGTATCGCACTATAACTCAATCCCATCTAGCATAGCGCCGCAATCACCTGGCGAGACCCACTAGAGGTTGATGAAATGATTAAGTAAGGCGTGGAAATAAAAGTAGGCCTTACCTGCACTGTTGTCACAGCAAAGCCTATGAGGAAGAGGCGTCCATGCCTCGAAACGCGTCAGGCTTACCAACCTAAAACCGAGTCACTACGGAAAGTTATAGTGCGAAACCGGATGGTGGGTGAACTGCTGTGTGCCTTCTTGCTGATCAAGGGCATTTTAGTTGATATATAATGCTCGGTGGCAGCTATGAGAAAAACAATCTGTGTTCAAGGTCTGAAGGCAGACCGAAACACGTTGGGCTGTATTTTTTGTAACTCTTATGCAAATAAAGAGACAAGGAGAACTTGCTCATGAGTGCCTTTTCTAATATCTGTGCTTGTGAGCCAGATAGTGGAGGATATTACCGGTGGTGCCCTGCCGGAGGAGGTAAACGCACTGCCAGAAAGCAGAATGCCTTTTCGTCCGACTTGGGCAGAGACGGTTTGAAAAAAAGTTAGGTATATTTTCCTGCCAAGTTTTGTCCCAAAATTGAGAAACGCACTCCTCCAGCTGCAACTTTTATTTCCAGGAACAGGGATGCAACCCCAATAACATAAAGTCCATTTGTTTTTTATATATATATATATATATATATATATATCTCCATATGCATATCCTACTGGCAACTGGTGGTCGCCAGTAGGTAGTTCTAGTTAGCACCTAGTTTCCATAGGAAAACCGCAACATTCTATTTGGAATAACTTTGGCGCCGGTCAACGAATACATGCGAAATTCTCCAAGAAAATGGCCTGCTTCGCTCCGCTCCGCTCCTTCCCTGAAAGTTCGGGGGTGATTCGTCAAGCCGAGGCAGTGAAAAAAGGGGGTCCCAAAACGTGTTTTCCCCATGCAATTTTCCATAAGACCTTTAGCCAGGGCTACAGGCCGAGCGGCTGAATGGAAGTACACCAAATTTGGCAAAAAGGTATAGTTCGGTTCTCAGATTGTGCTTTTTGTTAAATGGTGTAAATCCATTCAGTAGTTCCTAAGAAAATAAAAAGTAAAATCATAGATATATCTAGAGACGAAGTACGCTACGCGTGCAGTAAGTGCACCGAAAACCGTACAATTACGAGCACGAGCTACAGGCTGATTGGCTGTCAACTGTCTGTCAACACTCGAAACCAGGAAGTGTTGGCAGCCATCTTGTGCCTCGGTAGAACCGAGGCATAAGAAAGCAGTGAAACAAACGTGCAAACCATGCAAAGGGGGCTGCGTAGCAGAGAGGTGTAAAAGGGGGCATGGCCTCTTTACATGTCTCTGCAAGGCAGCACCCTGGCGCATACTGGAGGTTACTGACTCCCTAGGCCTGCTCAGGGGGTCCCACAAGGACCCCCAAGGCCCCAAAAAATAAATGTTGTTTTAAAAAATCCCGGGATACGCGTAGGGTACGCGTACCCTGCCGATCCCACCCCAAAAAAATATTAAGGCACCACTCTGCAAACGCGCCCCCTGGGGCGTTTGCAGAGGGAAATAATGTAAAGAGGCCTGCCTGCCTGCCCCTTTTTACACCTCTCTGCAAGGCAGTCCCCTGGCGCGTTTGCAGAGGGGGAACTAATTCCCCTTGAATACTGGGGGTCCCTGGGGGCCAACTAGCCACCAGGAACCTCCAGTATGTGCCAGGGGGCTGCGTTGCAGAGAAGTGTAAAAGGGGCATGGCCTCTTTACACGTCTCTGCAAGACAGCCCCCTGGCGCATACTGGAGGTTCCTGGTGGGCTACTTGGCCCCCAGGGACCCCCAGTATTCAAGGGGAATTATTTCCCCCTCTGCAAACACGCCAGGGGGCGCGTTTGCAGACGGAGGGGTCTTTTGTTGAGATATATATATATATATATATATATATATATATTTCACTAATGTTTCCTTCATGCTGGCTTGAATTAGCAGAAATAAAATGTATAGTTGTTCTGAACAGTGGCCCCCCAATATATGTCTGGCCAATGATCCCAAGAATTCTTAAGATGACACTGGAGTGCTGGAAGCTAACTGAGGCAGGTTCTTTTGGCTAAATGTCAGATCTGTCACTGTGGGCTCAAGTCAAGTATCAGGATGTGCTATCCTGTCTGCATTAGCAGTTGCTAGGAGTTATTAGCATATGTTGGCACTCCCAGAGTAGAGAATGTGAACAGATCTGATTGTTGGTGTTGTAAAAGCTGGAGGAATATAATGGGAAATTGGTATGCTGGAGGCATTGTTTTAAAAATTAAGAAATAAAACAAAAAATGAAGCAGTAGAATACCTTACTACCGTTTTGAATTGGTTGGAGTGTATGTTATACCCAAGAGAAACTGAGTGATGAGGATGAAAGAATGTGGGTATGATATTGTTTAAAAGAAAATCTATTAGACAAAAGATTTGCATTCAACACAGTTGCAACCTCAGAAGAGAGACCAAAGGTCATGTTGTCAACACTCCTTTATTAGCCTTCAGAGCAGGTTTGATTCATGGATAATGGCAGTGTGAGTTGGCACTGGTGCTATGAGGGGACGGATAGAATCATAGAATCATGATGATTCCATCATCGAGCAGCTAATGCTGTATTAGTCTGGACTGTCATTGCTGAGAGAGGTCACTGTTCCAGGAATCCCTGTCTGTGAGCACCTATGAAACATGTTGAGACTGAGATCTCACCTTTTATTTATGTATGCTTATTTTTGTAGCACAGACATTAGTGCTGTCACCACAGGTGACAGAACTCTTTACAGGGGAAATATTGTTTTACATGGTACTTACAGATTGTTTAACCCCTTCGAGGCTGATGACGAGCTGGGCTCGTCATGGTGTAGCCTCCTCAAACACTGATGACGAGCCCAGCTCGTCATGAACAATGGGTTTTTTAAAAAGGCAGCATAGCAGCAGAATAAGTGCAGCGCGCATGTGGTTAAGGTAGACAATACAACTATAAATAATTACAAAGGATTGAAAATATGACCAGGTAAATTATTACATAAAACAGAATGTACAAAAGCTGTAAAAAGGTTGAGGTAGTATACAGAGTGTACATAGGTACATATGGCCGTAAAAAGGTTGAGGTAATATACAGCTGTATAAAGGTTAAGGTACTGCAGGGATCTGTGCCAAGAGTTAGTTTCAGTGTTTTAGCTAAAGTACTGTTAGAAGAGAAGGGCTCCCAGGCCTGTTTTTAAAGTCCTCAACGAAGTTGTAATGCACAGATGTGTGGTAGTGAAATCCAGATTCTGATTGTGCTCCCCGAGAAGGATTGTGTCATCATTCGCTTCATTTTGAAGGACAGGGGTTCAAGAGGATAGCTTGAGTTTGTCTGCACAGTATGTGTGTAGGGCTTTATGGGTGATGCTGGTAGTCTTGTAAATAGTCCTTGCTTCAATTGGCAACCATCGGAGGGTGATCCTCATGGGTGTAATGTGGTCATTTCTTTTGGCTCTGTGTAAAAAAGTAGGAGGCTCCTTTATATAAAAATAGTAGTTTATTTAAAGTTGGATGGAAAGAAGCACAGCACATCCGTTAGGCAGAAGGTACAGGGAGATATAACAGTTGGGGCAGAATCTGGAACCAAGGATGTAAGATGCAGGCACGCATCATACATTCCAGGCTCCAGCACAATGGGGTAAAACACAGTAAATAAACAAGCACAGGAAAAGCAAGAATGCAACACATCTTACCCCAATAAAAGAAAAGTCAACACAGATACCTACTAGGTGTTTTCTTGGGTCTAACATCATATTTAACCCGAGAAGCAACAGACAAATCTTTATGAAGAAAACTCTGGAAGGGTGCGTTAACTTGCACATGAGGAGAAGCATTTACCTGTGCACGAGGGGGCATATTGATCTGCGCTCGTGATGGTGATTGAAGAGAGTTAGGAGAAACAAGAGAATTGGAAAAGTTGGAGGAATTAGGACATCTGGCAACCCTACGAACATTCCAAACTCTCCCATCTTGTGTGGCAACACAGTTTTTGAACACTTTGACCACTTTATTAGGAGGAAAGAATTTGGAAAAACCTTTAACCAAAAATCCAGGTTTTTTTACTCTCACCCACTCACCTACAACGAAATCATGAAGCTTAACATTCATTTTTGAATCAAATGCAACTTTCATACACTGTTGTTTATCTTCAACACGTTTAGCAACACTTTCAATATCAATTATAGAATTATTCCTGTTAAGTTTTTTAACCCACCAGGGGCAAATGACGGAAGAAGGTTCCCTACCCTTCAAGAGTTTGAAAGGACTCACACCAGTGACAGAGTGAGGTGTTATGCGGTAGACCCAAAGTCTTTTCCTGACCACCTCCAACCAAGAATCGTCAGAAGAATCAATCCCAGAAATGCAATCCTTGAGGACACGATTAAAACGTTCCACCTGACCATTCTCCCTAGGCTCGTACAAAGAAACAACCTGTTCCCCCACACATAGTTTCTAAAATGTTCCACAGCCCAAATACATGCTAGTAGCTCCTTTTCGATAACAGAGTATCTTCTTTCAGTGGAAGATAAGGTTCTAGAAGCAAAAGCTACGCACCATTCATCCTTACCAGCACTCTGACTCAACACAGCACCAATGCCATACAAACTAGCATCAACAGTGATGATACATTTCTTACTTATACAGAATGATTTGAGTGTAGGGGCATTAACAATCTCACTCTTAATTTGCTTGAAAGCAATATCTTGCTTGTCCGTCCAAACAAATTTGGCTGAACTTCTAGTCAACTCTCTTAAAGGTTCCATCTTGTTAGCGAAATTTTGAATGAATTTACTGTAATATTCGCATAACCCCGCAAAGGAGAGCAACTTCTCTTTACTATCAGGGGCTGGTGCATTCATAATGGCATCTACAAGGTTTTTCTTTGGTACCACACCATCCCCAGAGAGGGTATGTCCCAAATATTCAACCGATTTACAGAAGAATTTACACTTGCTGGCCTTAAAGGTCAAACCAAACTGTTCTAACTTAGAACAGACCTCTTTAAGATGAGCATGATGTTCACAGTTATTCTTGGAAAAAACAAGAATATCGTCTTGAAAGCACTTGACGAATGATAGGTCTTTAAAAATGTGGTACATAGCCCTTTGAAACACTGAAGCAGCCGAAGCTAGACCGAATGGCATTCTCTTGAACTGAAATAACCCATGAGGGGTGATGAATGCAGTAAATTGTTTAGAGTCTTCAGTGAGTTCGATCTGGTGATATGCAGATCTAAGGTCTAATGTTGAAAACACGCTAGCCCCATCTAACATGCAAAGCATTTCATTAATGTTAGGAAGTGGGTGACAGTCTGTAACCAAGCTCTTATTAAGTGCCCTTAAATCAACACATAGCCTAATACTTTTATCAGGTTTAATGGCTAAAACAATGGGGGAAACCCATTCGGACGATTCCACTTCCTCAATTATACCATCTTTCACCATGGTGTCAAGCATATCTCTAAGTTCGTCCCTAATACTAATAGGCACTCCCCTTAATTTCTGTTTAACAGGGACAGAATTAGGTTTGACTTTAATCTTATGGCTAAACCCATTCAATTTGCCTAACTTGTCAGAAAACACTTTAGGAAAGGCACAAGAAATCTCTGTGAACTCAGGTGATTCAGTAGAGTCCCCATCAGATATAGCCAAAACTAACACAGGATCTTTAAGTCTAGGGTTTAAAGAAACACCAAGTCTCGCTTGGTCCCTCCACCCCAAGACATTCACTCCCTTCCATGCAATATAAAGTTTCACATTAGCAGAACTACTTTTGATTGTAAGCATAACTTCCTTAAAGCCAATAATATTGATCTTGGACCCATCAAAATTGTAACCACATATATCAGGCTTCAATAAAGAATTAATATCAATTAGATCCCCAAAAGACTTAATACAATACTCATGTGTGATAATGGTCCAAGGAGAACAGGAGTCCACCATAAGCTCTAACACTTTACCCAAAATGGTAACAGGACTCTTAGGAGAGGAAAGTGTGTCTGCTTGAGATAAGTCAATTGACTCCTGTACAGAAATGACAATACCAAATTCCTTAATATCTGGATCATTGCATGCTTCGTCATTGATATATGATACATTTCCAGAAGGACGTTTAGATGAAGAAAAAGAAGATCTTTTTGTGTCTTGGAACGGTCTTGCGGGAGTTTTACACATTTTGGAAAAATGTCCAGAGCGTCCACACTTATTACATTGTCTAGAAATGGCTGGACATTGTGGAAAAGAAGCAATGTGGTCAGGATTACCACATCTAAAACAAAAGAATTGTCTAACCTTCCCATCATTCCTGTTGGAAGGCACAACATTTCTTTGTTCCTGGGGTTTAACTACACTAACTTCGCTAGAAGAGGTAGAAACACTCGAAGAGGTGGAAGCAGTAGATGCTTTATCTAATGTTTTTATCCATTTATCAGACTGTTCAAGAGCTTTAGCAGTACTGATCGCTATTTCCAAACTAGGATCACCTAAGATCCACAACTGCTCTTGAACCTTCTTACTTTTTACATGTACAATGATCTGATCTCTGATCATTTCGTCTGTCATAAGGCCAAAATTACAATGTAAAGATAACGCACGTAAAGCTGTAAGAAAATCATCAAAACATTCTTTTTCATCTTGAATTCTGGTATAAAACTTAAACCTATTCAGTGCGACACTAGTAATAGGCTTGAACCTCCCTTCAATTCTAGAAACCGCTTCGTCATAAACATTGCTATCACCCCCAGATCTTACAGGAGGTAAAGTTCTAAAAACTAATTGCCCTTCTGAGCCAAGGCAGTGTAGAAATATGTTCTTTTTTCTCTCCGCAGACATGCGTTCTCCATTCCTCTTTCCATCTTGTCCATGGAATAGGTGGATCACCCTTAGACTGTAAAAATTTTGATGGCGGATCAAATTGCATGTTAGAAGCAGAATGAAAATAAATGTCAAAATAACACTAAAAGAAGTGAAATAAAATAAATACTCAAAATATCCAGTAGATGGCAGTCTAATAAAAGGAGTACAAACTTCCACTGAAGATTTCCACAAAAAATTTCAAGATAAAACTTGGAATGTAGAAACAGTCTGGAGCCAAGTAATAATAAATAAGTCACTGAAATAATATTCCCAAAATAGTATTGTTGAGAAAAATAACAAGTTTGTGTCCATAAAAATTATTCATAAAATAAATAAATATAGAAACACACGCAATAAGAAAGAGCGTGTAAAACAGTACCTTTATCTTTTCAGTTAAAGCGAAATGATTCAAATGCGCTTGCCCGGTGAAATTGAAGCAATCCTTCGTGTTACACACACTCGGTGATTTAGTTGCTATGGCAACGAACACGGCAGGCCTGCGTGATGCGCAATGGCTTGGGATGTAATGCGCGATCATACGCGATGACGCGCGATGACTCACAGAGGCTGGTTCCCAGTAGCCAATCAGGAGTAGCAAACACTGGAAGATGCTGATTGGTCTAAGCGTCGGTGTTTGCTGACGTAGGGCAGCTGCCGTTTTCACGAAGGAAAACAAGGAAAATACGAAGAAATCACTAATAAGCTGAATACTTAGCGCAGCTTCACCGGATGTGCAGGAAAATTAGTAGGGAATACTCCGCTTCTCTCCTGAAGTAGACAGAACGACTTCTGAGGTTGATAACGTGGATTCTTTAAATTTCTGCTCCTGTGCTTCGAAGAGATGTGGCAGAAAATAGATGAGAGTCCCTCGTCGCCAGTGTAAAAAAGTAGGAGGCTCCTTTATATAAAAATAGTAGTTTATTTAAAGTTGGATGGAAAGAAGCACAGCACATCCGTTAGGCAGAAGGTACAGGGAGATATAACAGTTGGGGCAGAATCTGGAACCAAGGAAGTAAGATGCAGGCACGCATCATACATTCCAGGCTCCAGCACAATGGGGTAAAACACAGTAAATAAACAAGCACAGGAAAAGCAAGAATGCAACACTCTGTAGATTAATTATACTGCCCAGTGTAAAATCATTTTCAGGGTGGTGAGATGGGTCTTTTGGAGCCTGGTCAGAAGAGTTACAGTAGCCTATAAGGAGAGCATCACTGTACGAGCAAGAGATTTAATATCTTGTTCTGGGATGTAACAGCAGATTCCCCACAGTAAATATAGTTGATAGCAAGCATTTTTGGTCATGGTGCTGATTTGAAAATGTAAAAATGTAGGTTGAGTCGTTGTCTTTTGACTTCCAGAGACTTGGCATTGCCAACAATGGTGGGTTTCTGTTGAGGATGTTGTGTGTATCCATCCAGGATTGCAGCAGAGGTGTTGATTTCAAGAGTAGATGAGGAGAAATTCAGTGTTAAAAGGGTTTAGCTATAGGTTAGGAGCGGTTAGCCTGTCATGAATAGAGTTTAGGGTGGTGGCGAGCAGTGAGATATTGTTTTGTGAGGAGACCTGTAGATACAACTGTCTGTTGTCTGCATATTGGTGATAGAAGATCCCTGACTTCTTAAGAAGGACTCAGAGGGGCTCAATGTATAGGTTGAATAGGGTTGGAGCAAGGATGGAACCCTTGACCCACTGTGATGACAGATGGTAAACCGTTTGTACTCACTGTGACCTGCCCATGAGAAATTAAGAAAACCTTTTCAGGACCATACCTTCAATACCTATTCAAAATTGTTTGTGTCTAGGAGCGTATGGTGGTTGACTATGTCGAAGGCTGATGAGGTCGAGATGATCCAGGAGGCAAGGGTTGTCTGTGTCTAGAATTCGAAGAGAATTGTTGGACCGGTGTAATACAGCAGTTTCTGTGCTGAAACCCTGATTGAAACCAGATTGAAATTCATCTAGGAGGTTGTTGTTTTTGATTTGTTGGGCGAGTTGCTCCGCTACACATCTTTCAATGATTTTTCGAGAGGAAAGAGAATTTGGAGGAGATTGTTGGTGTCTGCAGAGGTTTTGTTTAAGAGAGGGGTGACTTGTCCAGATTTGAGGCAGGCAGTACGTGTTCCTTGGACGAGAGAGCGATTGTTGTGGTCATTGGGAAAGCATAAGCATATGGTGTTTTGCCATGTGACCAGGGATTGGGTCCACAAAGTGGTTTGAGGGTTTTGTTTATATGATAATCTTAGGTAAGTCTTCCTCTGTAATGAAACTAAATAGTTGCCAAGTCTCTTTGGATTGCACACCGGCAAAGAGAAAGGGTGGACATCGTAAAGTAGTAGCCGTTGAACTTCGTAGTCGAAGCACTGTAGAAATTCTGACTAGAACAAAACAGAGATGGCTATGCTCACTGTTTGCACATCCATCAATTGTGTTGGGCCATAAAACCAACATCCAATCCCATGAACAAAAAATAAAAGTACTTTCCAGTTGGGCTTACGTGATAACAGCACCCGCCCACCTAGGGTGTACCCTACCATACTGTGAAACAGTCCAGACAGCTTGTACCAAAAGACACCGAAGCATACACTCTGCTGTTTCACTGCAATCTTTGATAGAAAAGTCCAATGTAGGTGCAGATGGTATTAGTTTTTTCTTTTTGATTCAAAACCAGGTTCTGTACACAATATGATTGGTTTTGCCAAAGCAAAAACAGCCAACACGTGTTTCATCCCTCTGACTTTCTCAAGGCTGCAAAACTATAGATCCCAATTACAATCACTTCATTATATAGACCTAAGCTCATATCCAGTCCATGTGTCCATGTGCCACCATGAAGAAAGAAACTCAGAAATAGAATACAACAGTTTAAGAAAGCACTACCACACCATTTGGCTACTCTAAGATTTTCTGCTGTGCAAAGAAATCCAGCTTGAAAAACTACCATGTGCATCCTCTAAAATGTTGTGTATAGCATCAAATATACCCAGGATATTGGTGAATACTTCGTAACAACTATAAGTCCTATCCATATGTCTAGGCACTGTGTATAGTACAGTGCCCAAACAAAACCTGCTGTCATTAACAGTAAATAAATATACTTTAACCAGAACACCACTATTCTGTAATGTATACACCGTGGTCACTACTACATTTCAAACATAATTAATAAGAGTCCACTCACCCCCAAAAATTTGTAGAAATCGTAGCCATCCAAATGACTGTGACTCCCTAATCCAATGTGTAAAAAGCCGAATCAGGCACCTTTCTTTATTGTTATTTTTCCAGGACCATGATGAGCCTGCTGTAAACCAATAATACAAAATCGATCAGGGAAATAATCATTTAGTATAAACATTAATCCAAAACAAACACATGTTACAGAGTTTACCACTCACTGACCAGACAACCGCCAATGACCCAAAAACGCCAAGCTCGAAGTGCGGTTGTGATGAGGGCGGGCATGTGAGTATAAGCACTACGAATATAAGTATCGAAGAAGGACAACTCCGTCATTCATATAACAAAGCCATATTGGAAAAGTCAAAATTCCTTATTCATGATCTATGCATAAGCTGTCATTAAGCTATTTACCAAGTAAGTCCTGTCTGTTAAAAACAAACTCCAAGATGTATCCATTGCTCACCCGTCTACGTTGTAAGCCCAGACAAGCCCTAATTGAAGAAGACAGATGTTGTGAAGACAAGCAAGTGGAAGTTAATGCTGCCATAACTGAACATCAACAAAGGACCATCAATCCTTTGGCAACAGCGCCATGTTGGAATAGGTATTATTCATAGGATCTTAAGCGTAATCCAGATGATCCAAACCTCAAATAAGTACATTATCAACCCATTTGCTGTATTTACAGATATTACCAGTAGACTCTCTTAAGTGTGACAATGTGAAGTCCATTATCAAATTAAGTTACTCAAAACACATCACACAGGTTAACCTTCATGTATAGCCAATCTAAAAAGGGCTAATTACCCACAGTACAAACAAGTCGCCACTTAGTTGATAACCAAGCCACCACAATAGCCGTCATTATAGTGTGTTAAGTAAGAACACCACCACCCCTGCGTGTGAGAATAGTTCCACTTCTCTCCATGATCAAGCTAAGCTTGAGCTTTTCAATATATTCCTTTAGATTGTTGTGAGAGGCTGACCTGGTATATGATGTACACTCATGTAAGTGGACACCTGCACCAGTCCAGACAACCCTTATTGTGATTTAGGAGGTCTTAGACAAATTTAGAAAGCTCTCTAAGTGGTAGCTGTGGAGAGCAGCCTTCAGGTTTAGTCCAGGAGGAGTGTAACGCAGCGTGTTTTACCAGAATGCAATCTTATAGGTATATGTTACATGAAAAAGAACCACACAAGGTATTTATAAAAATATGTATTTATTATATAATACTCACTAACATGTTTAGATAACTCCTACCTGGAGAAATGCTCACAATACTTTGCATAGAAATCAAGTAAATAGCACAATCTACACAGCGGACCCCGGGGGGGGGAGGGGGAACCAAACCAAATATTAAGAAAGTGGAATGCGAACCATGACTCATATCAAGACAATGCCTAGAGGGCGAAGAAGTGCTGGGGACCTGAGGAACCATCCAAGGTGAGTGACTAGATACCCCCTTGGAGAGCGTGTGCAGTGTGAGAACACATCTGCGTTCTCCGTACAAATCAACGTGTAAGTTGCAGTTGCAATTTTAAAGGAAACGGGCCCTTCCCAGAGAACCCTGAAAAAAACCCATGGAAGACAGAAGGTTGGCGAGCCACCCCACCTGTGGATACCCTAGTACCCACGTTGCCTACACCAGGGAAGCTGGGTGCATAGGTGTGAAGTAGTGTCGGAAACCGAGGTCGAACCCAGTGGAGGACCTCCGGAAAATGCCGCTGCTGAAGAAGGAAAAAGTGTGCGGTGGAATTCGAGGGTGGATTAGACTTGAGGAGTACCTGCAAGCAGAGGGGACAGAGTCTGTCACTCAGGAGTGACCCTTAGACCTGGAAGGCGAATGCCCACCGATGTCGGGAGTTGCAGGAGTGTTGACTGTGACCTTGACTCTGCAGCTGTGAGGACCAGGCGATGCTATGGAAGACCAGGAGCCGTGCACAAGCTCCCCCACGTCAGATATCGAGAGTTGAGGGGTCGTGGTCCGTCGGGAGCACCAACAAGCCTTGGCAACTGCAAACAATGTGGAAGCCGAAGAAGGTGCAATGTCTGGACCAGCAAGGCCCAGGGGACTCACCACAAGCAGGAGAGTCAGGATAAACCCGAGCAATCAGGGAAGTCCGAAAGAAACAAAGATGACCCTCAACAGGACCCACAGCGGGAGGCACTGGAGTCGCAAGTGGAAAACAGGACCCTCAGGCTGGAGGCACTGGAGTCACAAGAGGACCTCGAGCAGCTCACCAAAAGATGCAGGCCACGCTGCAAACAATGCGGTGTGGACAATGAATTTGGTTACTGGAGATGCTTGAGGTTGGGGCTACTTGGAGCCCGAATATCTTGGTGGAAGGAAGCCAACAAGCCTTTGCAACTGCAGGTCAACGAGGTGCCCAGGGGTTCGGTTCCAGCGGCTTCGATGAGGGGTACTGGCCTCAAACTTGGTGAGAGGGCAGGGCTGGCCTCGAGGGATGAGAAGAACCACCACCTGTGTTGCAGAGCCTTTCGGAGTCTGTAGGAGCTCAGGATCAGCAGACCGGTCAATCGTTGCGGTGCCTGCGAATGCAGGGAAGTGACTTCTTCACTTCAAGGGAGATTCCTTCAGGTGTCTTTGATGCCCAGGCTTTGGAAGGTTCCTGTATGGTGCACATGCACAGACGATGCAGCAGACGAGCATGGAGACTAAGTCGAGCCCAAAGGAAGTCCAGAGTGCCAAGATGGTAGAAGTTGAAATGGTATCTGAATCTAATTGTGTCCCACAACGAATCTAGGGACCTACACTCAGGTAAGTCCTTAAGTACCCTAAAGCAAGTGTTGAGACGATTGATTGTTCTCTCTCAGGAGAGGGATTAGTCAGTGGGGAAGATACTCCCATGTCCTTTGTCCAGTTTCGCCCCAGAGCTGGTTTGAACTGTACTATGCAAGGAGGGTACCAAATGTTTCCCTCATGCAGACTAAGTGGCGCTGGCAAGCGCACCAACCCGGCACCATACACTACTAAATCCTGTCTGGGAGGTGGTCACACCTCCCTGTGACAAGATACATTTTGTTCTGCCTTCCTCTGCTCAAGCTTGTCTCAGGAGCAGGAGGGCAGAATCGTGTCTCTGCTCGGCAGCAGCCATGTTGTGATGTCCGGATCCAGAGGACTGGCACTGGGAGCCCTGAGAGCCTAACAGAGGGCCTTTACAGTGCTTGGAGTCATACGAGGTGGTATGATTCCAACATGTTTGATACCAAACATGATGGGATTCGTTGCAGCCAATTTTGAGTTGGTCATTGTGTAATTATGCGGTGCCCCTCTATATGGTATTTGTCTGCTTCACTTACAACCTAGGAGAATGGACTCCGTATATTCCTGCTCATGCAGAGGCACCCTCAATCTTAGAACTAAGCACCCTGGCTTCAGGATTGCAAAGGCCTGCTATTGGGGTGACATATAAGTTTTAAGTGCAGTGACCCTAAATATAGGTAACCTATATCTTTCATAAGTGCTGCTAGCACCAGCTTAGACAGACTGCAATGGCAGGCCTGGATTTACAGTTTGAATGGTCTCCCGTGGGTGGTATAATACATGCTTCAGCTAATGGGGGACCTCTGGGGTACCTATGCCTTGGCTACCTTAGTACCATATACTATGGACTGATGAGGGTACCTCGGTGCCCAATCTGGGATGTACCTAAGTACTGAACATAACAATTTAGGGGAGAAAGCAGAGAGACTGGGGTCCTGATTGGCAGGATCCCAGTCAGATTAGTCAAAAACAGCTTTGCACCAGGCAAAAAGTGGGGGTAACCATGCAGAAGGATCCTACCTTCCTACAATTGTACAATGTAAAACACTATCCGCATGGTTCAAAAGATACAGGGTTTCATTTGACCATTCATATCTAGAGATATGGATTAAACACAGCAATCCATTATCGCATATCTATATCCTTATCATTGGTGTACATTCAAAGATATAACTCCTTGACAAAACTCATTGTATATACTACACAGAAGTGCATGTTAAGACTAAAATTGAGATCAAATGCCTCAGTAGTTGTTAAAAAATACTGTCCAAGGAATACATGTCTCCCAGAAAGATCACTTTGTCTCTATGGGTGGTTTGGTCAGTTATGAGGTCAGTGCACTCTTCGACAAAGGCCATGCTATTACCTGGTGGGTGGTAGATTACATTAATTCTGAGGGGAGAGTTGTGTTGAATGCGTAGGTCTAGAGTAAGGCATTTAAACGTCGCGAAAGGGCCATTTGGTATCTCCTTGCATTGTAGTGAATATCTGTAGAAGACTGCGATGAGAGAGATCTAGCCAGAGTGAGTGAAGGGAATGTGTGGATTTTTGTGAAAAGTTAGATTTAGGTGAGGTTATAGTTCTGATAAGCAGGCGACAGTGAGGAGATCCGACGGTGTAGTTGTGAGTGTGTGTGTTCAGTAAGCATGGAGAGTACTTGTGAAGAGAAGGGTGTGTGGGGCGGTAAGGTGTTGAAATCAGGAGTCATCAGATGAGGTGACTCAATTGAGGGAATATAGCTAGTATGGGTTAGGGGTGTGATGTTGAAGGGGGAGGAAGTACTAGACTGCGGTGGCTCAGTGATAAGTGGGGTGTATTTGTTGGGTTGTCATTTTGGAGGAGGGGTGGTCTGTGTGTGTAAATGCAAGGTGAGTAGGAGTGTGGATCGGCATGAGAGAGTGAAGTATGGTGGTATAGGCTAGTCTGTGTGTGATCCGGGGGGATAGGGTTATGCCAGTGGGCTCTGGTTGGGAGGCTGCTAGTTCTGACAATTTGAGGATAAGTAAATAATTAGGGTAAGAGAAGGTAGTTGGTGGGGAAACTTCGGGGGTTATACTGAACGTTGGGAAGTATAGTTGGGCGAGTAAGGGTACCCAGTTAGGGGTAGGGTTCAAGACCACTGGCTGTGCATTGGTGGGGAGTTTGGGCAGGAGTTGAGTAGATTGTGGTGGGTAAGATGACACGTTGAACGACGTTTTGGAGGAGGCTTGCAATAGAGCATTGAGGAGGACTAGGAAGATGTGGTCAAATAGTAAATGGTGCAAATCTGTGGACTGAATCAGGATCTTACCATTATTGTAGATGGAGATAGTGAAGGTTCATTTGAACAGTGGTGAGGGGGAAATTTGGAGCTTGCAGCTATGAGGTGGTAGTGGATGATGTGTTGAGTTTGTCATGGAAGATGTTGAACCAGGATGAAGTTTGAAGAAGAGAAGGTCTGTTTTAAGCTTCCCATATCGGCTGCAGTGCTATTGACCAGAAAATAGTGTGTCTGGAAAATCAACCAGGGTGTTTTGTTTAAATCTTTTTGCTGAGGTTTTGTAGAGATTAGGAGGGTATATGATCTTGAAAGAGTTGATTCCAGCGTTTTTTTTACTTGGTAGACCTTGTGGTGCCAGGGAGTTTCACTATATTTTACACCGGACGGAAAACGATTTGTCTAAGTGATGCTGTGGATCAGTGGTAATGAAGGTGCACCTTCTTAGTAGCGCACCAGATGACAGTGAGCAAAGTGTTCCGATTTCTTTAGGAGTTCATCAGGTCATCCGCTTTACCAGAGAGAGAGGGCATGAGATAGAGTTCCTTTCTCTGGTTTCCTATCTGGTCCAGAGAATGTGGTCCTTTCCGTTCCAATAACTTTCCAGGAGAGTTCAAAGCCAGCATGGCCCTCCTCCCTGCGCACATCCACAACGCAGACTAGCATATATATATTGAAATCAGTGTGATGTATACTTATGTACATACCCATATACATACACACATGTATTTGTAGGTATATGTATATGTGTGTGTGTGTGTGTGTATGTATGTGTGTGTATATATATATATATATATATATATATATATATATATATATATATATATATATATATATATATATATATATATATATCCAACTCTCCTCCGCAAAGAAGAAATGAACACGCACTCCCAGTGTCAATTAGTTTTCCTTCGATTTATTTACCAAATGGCATTCAGTTATTCAGCAATAAGCACCGACGCGTTTCGCTGTGCACTCACAGCTTTCTCACGGTCAATTGGTAAATAAATCGAAGGAAAACTAATTGACACCGGGAGTGCGTGTTCATTTCTTCTTTGCGGAGGAGAGTTGGATACATTTAATTAACCCTTTCGATGCTGATGACGAGCTCAGCTCGTCATCACCCACGGGTGTCGTGTGCTGATGACGAGCTGAGCTCGTCATGGTGCCAGCAAAATGGCAATTTGCAGCACAGCGCAAAAATCACCGCAGCAGCGATGCGGTTAAGGCTGGGCTTGGCCGAGGATCACGCACCGGAGTTAAGCAGCGCCAGGGGTCTGCCAAACTGGGGAGATATATCTATATATATATATATATCTCCTTCCTTCCTTCCTTCCTTCCTTCCTTCCTCCCTTCCCTTCCCTTCCCTTCCCTTCCCTTCCCTTCCCTTCCCTTCCCTTCCCTTCCCTTCCCTTAGCTTCCCTTCCCTTAGCTTCCCTTCCCTCAGCTTCCCTTCCCTTAGCTTCCCTTCCCTTAGCTTCCCTTCCCTTAGCTTCCCTTCCCTCCCTCCCTCCCTCCCTCCCCAGTAGGTATATATAGTTAGGATTTTTTTCCTATGGGATTTCTGAAAATTCTATGTCGAATAACTTTGGCGTTTGTGGACGGAATTGGCTGAAATTGTCTGGAAAATGGCACATTTTGTTTCTGAGCAGCCCCTGAAAATTTGGGGGGGTTTCGTCAAGGGGGGTCCCAAAACGCTTTTTTCCCATTCATTTTTCTATAGGGCGGTTGGAATCACTTTTAGCTCGAACGGCTGAATGGATTTACACGAAACTTGGCAAAATTGTAGATATGGTTTGTCCGACGTGCCTTTGCTATGTCTCAATATATGTGCTCCAGTTGATTTTGAGAAATTAACGTTTTAAAAAACAGATATATCTGTGACAGTGCTCCGGTTAGCGCCCCGGTTCGCGTACCTGACGCGTAACGGAACTTCGCGAAGTGAAGCTGATTGACTCTCCGGTGTCTGTCAACATTCTAAACAGTCCGGAACGGCCGCCATCTTGTCTCTCGGTAGGATCGAGAGACAAGAGGTGGAAAAAAACAAAGGGGGAAATTAATGAAAGGGGGCAAGGTAGACCCCTCCTGACCCCCTAGGAATGATGTGGGGGCTATTAAAGGGTCCCGTGGGGCAAAAAATAATTTTAAAAAATGCGATTTTTCGCGGTAGAACCGAAACCCGGTACGCGAACCGGGTAGCTCACCGGTACCGTAACGGGAGTTCGCCATTTTGTGTTTCGGTCGAATTTAATCACAAGATGGAGGGAAAACAATGTGGAAAATGGGTATAAGGGGGCACAGGAGACATATCCTGACCCCCTAGGTTTTCTGAGGGTGGCTTAGGAGGCTCATATATGTCGAGAGAACAAATTTTGGGGGAATTTTTCGTGTGGTTAGCTGCCGGTACGCGAACCGGGTAGCGAACCGGGAAGCGAACATAAGTGAAAATTAGTGAAAAAAGGTACATTCGAAATTTTAAAAGAGTAATTATAGTTAAGGTAGCTCTGAAAAGAGCTTTTGGGTTCTGTGTAAGTTCTAGGTACTTATAAGTAGGTATCAATATACAGTCTTAAATTTTGTATGAAAACTCTGTTTCCCTCATCTGAGAAGTGCACACCATCTCCTCTGTAGATATCTTGCATGTAGTAACGCAAGTTATTGTTGTAGATGGAGCCCATTCAATGGTCTCTCATATAAGCTGAAACAGACTTATTTACATGCTTCCTCGCTTTCTCAATTTGTGGACAAAATTGATTGGACCACCTCTTTAAACAAATATTTCACTTGCCCCATGATTCAGGGAGAATAATTTGCTTACTTGATGTGTATAAAAACGTTTCTTGAAGTCATTTAGGTTTCTTGATATGTACTGCTAGAGTTTCATAGCCAGCATGGGGCATATTTACAAGGCCTTTGAGCCACTTTCAAGTTATTTTCCCCCATGTTAAAAGTGATGCAAAAGTGGTGCAAGGGCCTTGTAAATACGCCCTCATGTGTGTTAGGGCATTTTAAGTCACTTCCCCATGAATGGGGGAGAATAATTCGCTTACTTGATGTGTTTAAAAACGTTTCTTGAAGTCATTTAGGTTTCTTGATATGTACTGCTAGAGTTTCATATTCAGCATGGGGCATATTTACAAAGCCTTTGAGCCATTTTAAGTCAAAAAACACATTTTTAAAACACATTAAGTAAGTAAATTATTCTCCCAGATTCATGGGAAAGTAGAAACAGATCCTTTGAGCACTCCCTGAGCACATAGTAATATAAAAATGTTGTACTCTTTACCATTAGTCTGACTTTTTTTTATAATTACTCTACTATTATATCTTAAATTTTGAAAAAAAATGAATAATGTCTTAAACAATTTTAATTTAAAAATAAAATTTTATTGATATTAATTTTAATAATCTTTGGAAATTTCAAGTATTACTTCATCTGAAATTTCATGATCTTTATTTTCATAAATTGTCTCTTGTTTTTCAAAATTGTCCATAAATTCCAACAGTTGTTAGTCTACTGTCACATTAAAAAAATCGTCTTCATTGTCCTGTATTTCTGATTGTACTTTGGGTTCCTGTGCTTCTTTATCCATAATTGCTGTTAAGGTAGAATAAAAAGAGAGAGAGAAATAGAGTTTAAGTAAGAAACTTCAACATTTTTTTTTTAACTTAACGTGTACAACATAGTTCTGAGTTTTTAAGAGTGAATTTATGTTTGGGCAGTGTATTGTACAAGGCAGGAAGTAGAAATATAAAGTACTGCATGTGATCAAGTCTAACTCAATCCATGACTACAACAGAGAAGCCTAACTCAATCTGTAACTATAACTGAGGGACAGTAAATATCTAACAGGAAACGTTTTTATAAAAATAACTTTAGGTGCACAACATATTTCTCCTTAGAAACTATTAACTTACCTTTGGAAAAGTGTCATAGGTTTCTCAGGAAATGCTCTGTAAATATGTCTCAGGGAGTTCCAGTCAAAATGGCTGTCTTTCCCTCTTATTTGTCATATATATTCATGTAGCAAACCAATCAAATGTCAGCACATAAAAATACAACTTGAAAGTAATGTTATCATTGGTGGAAAATGTCAACTCTTTCTAATGTGTTTTTGCCATGTAATTTACCTCAGGTTATTAGACAGGGCTACAACTTGACTGGCTCTATGGAATTCCATCAAATTTGGGAAAATGGTAGGGACTGGTATGTAGTAGGGACTATTCAAAATTTGGTGAAAGTGTCTCCAGTGCTTTTTTGGTACATTAACTTCCCACATTTTCTTTTGCTACGTGTGCCGTTGCGCGCCCCGGTTCGCGCACCGGGTAGCTTACCGGCAGCGTAACAGGAGTTCGCCATCTTGCGTTAAGGTCTAATTTGGACACAAGATGGATGATAAAGAATGCTGGGATTGTGTAAAAGGGGGCAAGGGAGACATATCCTGACCCCCTATGTTTTGTGAGGGTGGATGAGGAGGCCCATATATGCCCCCAAAAAAAAAAATGTTCACATTTTCGCGCGGTTAGCGCCCGGTGCGCGAACCGGGTAGCGCTCCGGAAAGCGTAAATCGTGAAAATTATTTTAAAAAAAGTTACATTTAAAATTTATTTAGAGTGATCTTAGTTAGGTAGCTCTGAAAAGAGCTTTTGGGTCTGTGGAAGATGTAGGTACTTATAAGTAGGTATCAATACACAGTCTTAAATTCTGGATGAAAACTCTGTTCCCCTCATCTGAGAAGTGCACACCATCTCCTCTGTAGATATCTTGCATGTAGTAACGCAAGTTATTGTTGTAGATGGAGCCCATTCCATGGTCTCTCATGTAAGCTGAAACAGACTTATTTACATGCTTCCTCGCTTTCTCAATTTGTGGACAAATTTGATTGGACCACCTCCATTTCTGTCTTTGGCATATATTTGAATATACCAAGGCAGTTTGAGGAAAAAAGTGCCATCAATTGCTCAAAGGTGTCTTTGAAAAGCATTTCGAGACCTACCCCAGTCATAGTGCCCAAATCATTTCCACCACAGTGCACTATTAAGAGGTCAGGGTTTGGCAGATGCATAACATTTTTTTAATAAATACATATAAAATATATTTTTCATTTAAAAGAAGAATACATTTTACAGCTTTTGATATTTGCTATTAAAAACCATTGACATTCACTGTAAAAACCATAAGTTATAGACCATATATAGTTAGGAATTAGCATTTACAAAACCTTGAAAATTCACTGAAAAAACCATAGGTTATAGACCATATATAGTTAGGGATTAGCATTTACAAAAGCTTATTTTACTCACACAAAACCATTGAAATTCACATATATAGTTAGTTGCACTAACTATATATTGCGCACCCGCAATCCACTGCTGATGATGTCACATATTACATCATTCATGACATGGTCAGTGACATCACTGATGACATCATCCAGTGACTGTGTGTTTCTGTAAAGTTAAAATATGTCTTACATATTGAAGAATGAGTGGATGTATAAGTGTCTGGATGAAGGATTTAGTAGGTGCATGACTGACTGTATGAGAGAATGATTTAATGTGTCTCACTGAGTGCATGGGTTAGTGACTAAACTGTCTTAATTTGTGCATCATTATATCTGTTGTTCTGTAAAGTGCTGCATATGTTGATCAGTAGCTATATGAGTAACTATATGGCTTATTCATTGGTTGACCAAGTATTTGTATGGGAGAGTGAGTGTGTGTGGGTGGGTGTCTGGAAGGTGTGTGACTCTGTGCATAGATGTGTAAACAGTTAATTCACTAGATGTATGGTTTCAAAACTGCATGTGGAAACAGCTGTATGGGTGGTTGACTGTGTGCATGAGTGTATTGGTGAGTGAATGGATATCTCAGTGCTACATTTCAAAGTAAGTACGTATGTAAAACACAGTACATGTGAGAGTTGACATATATAAATTACTGTGTGTCTAAGAGCTAGTGAATGTGTTAGTGGCTGCATGGATCATTGAAAACTTGTATCAGTGATTGTATAAGAGAGTAAATATGTGTTAGAATATGTTTGAATTAGTAAGGTGTGTATAACTGTATAGTTGAGGAAATGGAGGTGTGATTGATTTTTTGCATGACTGACTAGGTGTATGAGTAACTCCATGGATGAATGACAATCTGTGAGTGTCTGTTTACACTGAGTGTATCTAAGGTTATATTAGAGTCTGAAGAGGTTCATCGTATTAACATATGAATGATGTCATCAGTGATGTTGTCAGTGATGTCATTTGAGTTGTCATCAGTGATGTCACTGACCATGTCATGAATGATGTAATATGTGACATCATCAGCAGTGGATTGCGGGTGCGCGATATATAGTTAGTGCAAATAACTATATATGTGAATTTCAATGGTTTTGTGTGAGTAAAATAAGCATTTGTAAATGCTAATCCCTAACTATATATGGTCTATAACCTATGGTTTTTTCAGTGAATTTTCAAGGTTTTGTAAATGCTAATTCCTAACTATATATGGTCTATAACCTATGGTTTTTTCAGTGAATATATATATATATATATATATATATATATATACACACACACGTGCATGCACATACATACACACTCCTAGAACAGTTAAAGAGATACAATGCGGCTGACCATGGTTCAGCACCTCAGTTTCAAAGTAAGTAGATAAGTTAATTGTCCGTGCAAACGCGTCCGGAGCTCGCCACACTTTCAATCCACTGAGGACCAGATAAACAAGTTCATGAGGAGAGGGACGGTGCACCAGAATGAAGTCGAAGAGACATTTTCGATCTTTTACAGACTGTTAGTCCAGCTGCCATGTTTCTGACGGAAACATGGCTAAATGATAGCTCTGGCCCTGACATCGCCATGGCTCTCCCCAATGATTACACCTATGTTGGGCGAAACCGGCCTCTTAAAGAGGGTGGGGGAATTGCCATCATTTTTAGGAGAGAATTCTCCTGCAAATGGGAAGATCTTGAGTTCCCCAATTGTGAAGCTGGTCTATTTAAGCTATCACTTACCCCACATTTCACTCTGACCGGCACATTGATCTATCGCCCCCCTGGCGCAGCGAGTAACTGGGCTTCCTCCCTCCCAGATCTTGTTGCTCCACTTTTGGCTCAATCCAATAATTTTATGGTCATTGGAGACCTTAACATTCATTTCAACTCTGCTTCGTGTGCCATTTCCACACGTCTTTTACAGGATCTGGCAGCTTTAGATCTTCATCTTCACAACTCTGACCCTACTCATAAGGCCGGCAACCTTTTAGACCCCATCATTTCCAACCTTTCGACCATTTCATATCAATCCTCATTACAGGTCCCCTGGTCGGATCATTTTATTGTAAATTTTTCTATCGAAATGGCCTCTTCTAACCCCCTCATGCCCACTCATCCCCTTAAAGACAGTAGGAATTGGAAACGCCTAGATGCAGACAAACTCAATCTGTGTCTTTCTAATTCCAAGCCTTCCCTGTCTATGAACCTGTCTACAGAGGAACTTCCTTCTATCAAACGCTGGTTGATTAATGCTTTGGACTCTTGTCTCCCTATGCAAAAGAACAAACGACATATTCTTCATCCACCGGCACCCTGGTTTACTGACGCTCTCCGCCTAGAAAAATCTAAATGCAAAAAACTGGAGCGCATATGGCGCTCCAATTATGATGCAGGTCAGAAAGCAGAATATAAGGCCGCTCTTAAAATCTACCATACGTCATGTGATAGTGCGAGAGCTTCCTTTGCGAACACCACGCTTCTTACAGCACAGAATAGACCCCAGGCTCTGTTCAAAATCGTGAAGGAGCTGTCAGGGGCTTCTGCTGCACCCAAGGCCCCCATTCTTGACACCCTCCAGTGTGAAGCTTTGGCCAACTTCTTCGTCGAAAAGATCGAGAAGATCTATGATACTTTCGACTCCTCTCCCGTTGTGTCCACTCAGGTTGTCTTACCTGTAGATACCCCCCCAGTTTTTACATCCTTCTGTAGTACCCCCATGCCTCCCAAACTTCTTGCCTGGGATCCCATCTCCCTTCCGCTTTTAAAAAAGTATTTACAGGATATAAAATCTGGGTCTCCGCTCGACCCTATGCCCCCTCAAATCCTGAGTTCTTTGGATCCCTCCCTACTCCTTATTATTTTGAAAGTCTTGAACGCCTCCCTTTCTGAAGCGATCGTGCCCGACGAATGGAAGCACGCTATGGTGGTCCCATTATTAAAAAAGACCAACTTAGACCCTAACAACCCTTCTAACTTCCGCCCTATTTCGTTGCTTTCATGTTTCTCTAAAATTTTGGAGAAACATGTCAATTCTTTGCTTAATCTTCACGTGGAGTCCTCCAACTTTCTTCATGGTTCACAATCCGGGTTCAGGGCTGGCTTCTCGACTGAAACCACTCTCCTTGGTGTGTCGGAATCCATCAGGCTGAAAGTGGACAACGGGGAGACGGTGGCACTCATTTTGCTTGACTTGAGTGCCGCATTCGACACCGTCTCCCATTCCATCTTGTTGTCCACCCTGAGAGAGGTGGGTGTCGATGGTGCTGCCCTGGCCTGGATCTCTAACTTTTTATCTAATCGCTCGTTTCAAGTCTTTTCCTCTACTTCCATCTCTTCTATCTTTCCCTCTAAGCACGGTGTCCCTCAGGGATCTATTCTTAGTCCTCTCTTTTTTAATTTATATGTGAGACCCCTTGCTTTTTTGGCGGAACAGGCAGGTCTCTCTATTTACTCCTACGCTGATGACACTCAGGTCATCTATTCTCTCTCCACCAACAAACATCTCCCTTTCTCTTCTCTCCAAACTGGACTAAAGCAGATTGCGGCATGGATGTTGGAGCATAAACTAAAACTAAACGGGGAGAAAACAGAACTGCTCCTGTTTGGCTCCGACACCTCGCTCGGGGGCCCACATCATTGGCCACCGGAGATGGGCCCTCCTCCCATTCCAACCTCATCTGCCCGTAACCTCGGGGTCCTCCTGGACAATCAATTGTCTTTCAGGCAGCATGTCGTGAAAGTCTCTGCCACCTGTACTACCATCATCAGGTGGCTTAGGAAAATCTCATGGATGCTGCCGGCTGACACCTTGAAATCTGTAGTCCAGGCTCTTGTCATCTCACGCCTGGACTACGGCAACATCTTACTTCTAGGTGCCTGTAAGGAGGTCACTAAGAAGTACCAGGTAGTACAAAATATGGCGGTCCGCCTGATTTGCAATCTACCCGCCAGATCCTCAGCCTCTTCCCACCTGCGTAACCTACATTGGCTACGGATTGAGAGCAGGGTTAAATTCAAGGCTTTATGTTTTATGCATAAAATCCTGACAGGAAAAGCCCCTCCCTATCTATCTGTTTTGGTGCAGCAATATCTTCCACCTCGTACACTTAGGTCCTCCACCCAGAATAAGCTCAGGATCCCACGCATCAAGAGAGCAAAAATGGGTGGTCGCTCTTTTGCTCTGCTGGCGCCTTCTCTTTGGAACTCTCTACCCCCCCCTCTGCGCTCCGAAATGTGCCTCCTTACCTTCCGTAAGGGAATCAAAACCTGGCTTTTTAATATGTAAGTTCGTTGATTTCCTTCCCTTCTCATCTTTAATATTGTTTCACACCCATAGCGCCGGGAAACCTACGGGTAGCTGAGCGCTCAAGAAATGCAATAATAAATAAATAAATAAATAAATAAGTCAAGAAGTTCCATTGCGTTGGCTGAGATCTGAATTTTAAACTGATATAAAAATAAAGGATATATTTGGATATACTTGAAGCGTCTTGACTTCATTTAGCGCACCGTCCCTCTCCTCATGAACACACCCAGGGAAACTTAGAACAATTGGTTAAAAATTTAATGGGTTCTTAATGGAGCATTTGTAGTATCGGAGAGCGTAGAGCAGTAAGGAACTTTCTTTTATTCTGAAGGAAGAGGTAGGTGTAGTCCGTTTTCTGTTTTAATGCTGAAGTGAAGTCAAGCATGATGGTCCTTTCTTTGACATATTAAAGCATTGCCCCTTATCATTATCACAAATGAGCTAACCTCACACACAGTCATCACATCCCAAACGTACACATACACACATCACATTCATAGTTTTTCCAGCTTAAATATGGCTTGCAACAAATATCTCATGTCGAGAATCCTTCTTTGTTTTCCATGGTTATGACGCCAGCTGGAAAGTAATCAGGCCGACGCACGTTTCAGTAGATAAATAAACTTGAATCCACCTTCCTCAGGTCCGCTCACTTTCTTTATTATGCAGCGGAGGTTGAAAAGGGGGATCAGTAAGCTAAAATCTAGTCTATTTGGTTTAGCCAATGGAAGGACCAGATGTCCGACACGGGTGCCTCTGGAGATATTTTCAATTGATAAGCTTGTTCTCGCATGATCTGGTTGTTCCAACCGAGTCGGCGGGCTACATGCTCTACGGAAATCCAGGGAGACACGATTCGAACCACTGGAGTGTAAAGAGGTGCAGGAATTTCAATAAAACTGGACTCATAGCTGCCACAAACCAAAACATTGGCTTATTTATCCCAGAGTGGGCAGCAACCCATTTTGCCAGTGTGCCACTTACAAATAAGAGTGCCAAAGACCCATAAGAGATTACTCCATTTCTAGTGATACTTCTAACAAAGGCAAAAACAACAGTTGATGGACAGAATGTAGAACAATGTCATACATTCACCCCAGTACAGAGATCTTGGCCTAAATCCATTGTTGTTTGCTCACCATGCCATTCCAGTTTGAACCCAGCCATATGCAAATCAGTCTTGACCCTGTGCCTCGTGGGAACAGTCCAGCCCGAACTGCCAAGCCAGGTCCTCCCTGGACTTGAAACGAGCATCCTAGGACAGGTTTCTGGGTTTCACCCCTCTTCAGCCAGAGCTCGGGACCCACGTCTGGGCATACCCGATCACTCGAGGTGATGACAAATGCAAAAACAACAGTCGAAGGACAGAATGTAGAACAATGTCATACATTCACCCCAGTACAGAGATCTTGGCCTAAATCCATTGTTTTTTGCTCACCATGCCATTCCAGTTTGAACCCAGCCATATGCAAATCCGTCTCGATCCTGCATCCAATGGGAACAGTCCAGCCCGAACTGCCAGGCCTGGTCCTCCCTGGACTGGAAACAAGCACCCTAGGACCAGTTACGGGGTTTCACCCCTCATCAGCAAGGATAGCTTGACTCCAGTGGTATGGAGAGCACTGGATCCACGTCTGGGCATACACCTCCCACTCTAGGTGACAAAGCAAACAAGCATTGGCATAGCCAATAGGTCTTGCTTTTGGGACCTTATACATGTTTAGCCATGCAGCACATTATCCTGGGTGTTGTGCTACCTGGGATTGGAGAGTTATACAATTACTACATACTGGATGAGGAGTCTGATTCAGGAATACACCTTCAAAAAACAGGGGAAACCCGGTAAACCAAAGGCATCTGGGTAAATAAAGACTATTATAAAGCAAAATGATGCCTAGGACTCTGCTTAAGCAAACAATCAGGGGATTG